>NC_133144.1:64681430-65417263 GCF_048418815.1 Hemitrygon akajei | reverse complement strand
TCTTCTCACTTGAAAAGGGAAGGCCGAGGGTCCAGCCTGATTGAGGTGAAAGGTTCTCGTAGAGATCATTATGAAGAACTGAACTCTGACAAACCAGGTTGTTTTAGGTAACAACAGGAGCTGGGCTGAGAAACAACAGATGGAGTTTAGCCACAAAAGTGGGAAGTGATTCATTTGGATGGGTCAAATTTGAAGGCAGAATATAGGATTAATGGCAGGATTCTTAGCTGTGTGGAGGAACAGAATCCTGTCATCGGTGGGTTGCTGGGTGGTGTGGTTCAGTGAGCTGTAAGGGCCTGTTCAATGCTGTGTCTCTAAATAAGATAATAGAACAGGGGCATCTTGGAGCCCACATCCAGAGATTCCTCAGAATAAAACAGGGGGAGCTTGCAGCCCACATCCAAAGAAACCTCAAAATTCCCACTCAAATTGGTAAGGCTGTTAAGAAGGTGATTGGTGTGTGGCCTTCACTTGTCAGGGAAGTGAGTTCAAGAGCAACAAGGTAATGTTGCAGCTCTATAAAACCCTGTTTCGGCCACATTTGGAGTATCGTGTTCATTTCTGGTCACCTCATTATAGGAAGAATGTGGCAGCTTCAGAGAGGGTGTACAGGAGATTTACCAGGATGCTGTCTGGATTGGGGAGCATGTCTTATGAAGACAGGTTGAGTGAGTGAGGGCTTTTCTCTTTGGAGTGAAGGAGGATGATAGGTGGCTTGATAGAGGAGGCATCATCATCATTCTGTGCCATGTCATATGATTTAGGCAATCCTGGACTTTCCATGACCATGATTGTTCCTGGCAAATTCTTCCACAGAAGTGGCTTACCATTGCCTTCTTTTGGGCAGTGTCATTCCAAGACGGGTGACCCCAGCCATTATCAATACTCTGCCTGGCATCAGTGGTCGCAAAACCAGGACTTAATGATATGCACCAGCTGCTCATACGACCATCACCACCTGCTCCCAAGGCTTCATGTGACCCTGATCATGGGCTACACCTTGCCCAAGGATGACCTGCAGGCTAGGGGATAGAAGAAGCAGCTTATACCTCCTTTGGTAGAGACTTATCTCCATCCTGCCACCCTGATAGAGAAGTACAAGATGATAAGAGGCACAGATATTGTGGATAGCCAGAGCCTTTTTTCCAGGGTAGAAATGGCTGATACAAGGGTGCATAATTTTAAGGTGATTGGAAGAAAGTATAGGAGTGATGTCAGAAGCAGGTCATTTACATGGTGGGTGCATGGAATGCCCTGCCAGAGATGGTGGTAGAGGCAGACACATTAGAGGCTTTTAAGAAGCTCTTACATAGGCAAATGGATGACAGAAAAAAATGAAGGGCTATGTGGAAGGGACAGGTTAGATTTATTTCAGAGTAGATTAAAAAGTCAGTGGTTCAATGGTTCAATTTAATATCAGAGAATGTATACAGAACACAACCTGAAATTCTTACTCTTTGCAGACATCCATGAAACAGAAGAAAAACCCCGAAGAATGAATGACAGAAAAACATTACAACCCCAAAGACCTCTTCCCCCTTCCCATTTACAAGCAGCAGCAAAGCACAACATCATGGGCTGAAGGGCCTGTGCTGTGCTGTAATGATCTATGTTCTATAGAAGGTGGGAAAATGAGTTAGAACATAGAAATCTACAGTACATTACAGGGCTTTCAGCCCACAATGTTGTGCCGACCATGTAACCTACTCTAGAAGCTGCTTAGAATTTCCCTACCGCATAGCCCTCTATTTTTCTAAGCTCCATGTACCTATCCAGGAGTCTCTTAAAAGACCCTATTGTATCCGCCTCCACCACCTTGGCTGGCAGTACATTCCCACACACCCACCACTCTCTGTGAAAAACTTACCCCTGACATCTCCTCTGTACCTACTTCCAAGCACCTTAAAACTATGCCCCTCATATTAGCCATTTCAGCCCTGGGAAAAAGTCTCTGGCTATTGATGTGATCAATACCTCTCACCATCTTACACACTTATTTGCAAAAAATAATCAGTCATGATTGAATGATGAAGCAGACTTGACAGGATAAACAGCCTAACTCTGCTCCAGTATCTTGTTATCTATGCAACTGGTGCTAGTACAATAAACCACATAATAGCATGTGTAAGCATCTAATGAGAGAGAATAGAACTGTGAATTATGTGGGGGTGATTAGTGATAGTCATCCAGTGATTCTATTTCTATTGGATGATGTCACTACACAGAACGAAGGTAATAGACTCCAGTTTTTCTCATTCTGTGCAACCAGGTGCTCGAGTAGCGAAGAAATTGTGTGGTTACTTGACACCCACTAGACCGATTATAGTAGCACTTCCAGGCTCTGCAGTCTCACATCGCAGATTGCTGTCACTCTCCCAGCATCGATGCTGCCTCTGTTGTGAGTCAATATTAAAAAATGAGTGGAGTCTAAAGATAGACAATGTTACAATCACTGAATTGTATGAAATACCATCCCTCACAACCCCACCACATCTATGATTGTCCCATCCTCTATTAAATAACTGTCCTCCTGTCCTCCCAAAGACATTGACTAGTTCAGTGGCCCAACAGTACCTATCCCAGCTCATGTGAGTAGTATATTTGAGAAGCTTAAAAGCAAGAGATTCTGCAGATGCTAGAAATCCACAGCAACACACGTACAAAATACTGGAGGAACTCAGCAGGTCGGGCAGCATCTACGGAGCAGAATAAGCAGTCGTCATTTCTGGTTGAGACTTTGCAGACCTGACTTATTCTTCTTCATAGAAGCTGCCTGACCTGCTGAGTTGTCTGGGAGGTTGTTGGGTGGGGACATGCATTGTGAAAGTTGGGTTTGAGCAGGAAGTTGGGAGTGGGGTGAAGGAGGACACACCCAACCCTCGGTTTGCCCACAATGTCTTCTAGTGCCCCACTGTAATAGTAGCTTATTTTGCTTCTACTCCCTTGCACTGTGGCACTGTGGTGTCCAAGCTGATTGAAGTCAACACTATAACCTGGGCCTTCCTCCATTACCATGGTGAAACACAATGTAAGCTAGAACAACATTTTGCCTTCTGCTATGGCACTTGGCAATCTTCAGGAATGAACTCAGAGAAACTTTTCTCTCTTCATTTCCCATCAGCATGTTTATGTCATTTTCTCATCCTCTCCAATGGCCAGTGATTCACAACATCTTCACAAAAACCAGCTGTTCCTCTATTGACTCTGCCTGATCTCACTGTTTCGGCAAAGCAGCCAACACAATGAAAACACCCTGTCCAGACATTCCCTCTTCTCTCCACTACCATTGTGCAGAAGATATAAAAACCTGGAAGCACGTGCCACCAGGTTATAAGACCACTGAATGGTTCCCTGGTATCACAGATGGACTCTAGATCTCACAACCTACCTTGTTATGACCTTGCACCTTATTGTCTGCCTCACTGCTCTTTCTCTGTAGCTGTTACATTTTATTATGTGCTCTGTTATTGTTTTACCGTGTACTAGCTACTGTGTACTTCCTGGGGTATCCAGGGAGGGGTAGCACCTCAGGTGAAGCTGACTCACCTTTAGTCCCCACCGGCCACTCAGCTCTCACCTGTGCCTCCAAGTAGCTGCTTGCATGCGACAGCTATGCCACACTGCTTGAACAGGTGGGCTGAACCAGGTGAGCTGAACCAGGTGAGCGTAGTCAGCAGCTTCATACTCCGATGAGGCAGGGATATGCCTGTCCCAGGGTGTGAAGTCAGCTGTGGCGGACTGGGCGAGTGGGATCTACAGTGAGATCCAACAGCAGGAAGGCAGTACTGCAGTGCTCTGTGGAAAGTGGAGGGCAGGAAAAGGCACAGAAGATGCCATGGTCATCCACTGCAACCAAGGAAGACCTCAGTTTGTGCTGCTTGGTTATACCACAGGACCTGGACATCTGAGGTTAAGAGAGAAGAAGTGCCCCAGTGCAATGGCTTTTCCACCTTTAAAACCCTCCCACACAGGTCTCCTGTCATCGTCAGACATGACGGAAACCCACCAACTACCAGCTCGATACACTGTGTAATGAACTGATCTGCAGGAATAGTGTGCAAGACAAACTCTTCATTGCAATAATCTACATGCAATGAACCTAAACCTCATCTGTCAACCTGTCTCCACTTAGACTTAGATATGACTCTGCCCCCACATCCCCATAACCACCCAACTCATGCCCCCAGTTATGCGGAAACATCATGGCTGAAGGACTGTTCCTGTGCTGTACTACTTACTTATTTAATGAGATACAGAGCAGAATAGCCCCTTCGGTCCCACTGAGGCACGCTGCCCAACGATTCCCCCAATTTAATCCTAGCCTAATTGAGGACATTTTACAATACGCAATTAACCTACCAACTGGGACTTCTTTGGATAGTGGAAGGAAATCAGAGCACCCAGAGAAAATCCATGCAGAGAAGCAGTTTCAGTGACAGGTTACTATCGATGCAATGCTCCTCAGACAGGATGAAGAGGTCAATACTCCCCAATGCCATTAGGCTTTACAATTCTACCTCCAGGACTTAAGAACTTTTTAAAGCTATTAATGCTTTTTGAGACGGTGATTTAGATGCATATCATATTTTTTTTTAACTGAGTTAAGTATTGTATGTAATTAGTTTTGCTACAGCAAGTGTATGGGACATTGGAAAAAAAGTTGAATTTCCCCATGGGGATGAATAAAGTATCTATCTATCTATCTATCTATCTATCTATCAGTCACAGGGAGAATGCACAAACTCCTTACAGGCAGCAGCGGCAATTGAATCGGGGTTGCTAGTACTGTAAAGCATTACCGGTTTCTTTTTACATAAATGCCACTGAGTGGCAGAGTTCATCCAGCATCTCTGTTTATCCAACATCTGCAATTTGATCTGTTTTCACTTACTGGGAAAAAAACAAGCCGCCACCTCGTCTAACTTACACCAAACCTGTTCATCCATCATCCATCACCCACACCAAATCCTGCATAAAGAGATGCTCATTTTCAAAACTGACCTTGTTTTTGAAAAGTTCCATACACTTCAAACTCTCCATAATCTACACCAGCCCTTCAACCCTTTGACTGAACTTCATGCCACCAATCCTGATGTCACCTTACAAAGACTGGGGCATATTTTGCCCCTCACTATTGGAGGCAATGACTCAAACAGGAAACATCCATCATTAAATATCTCCACCATCGGGGCCACACCATCTTCTTGCATCCACCAGAAGGTACAGAAGCTTGAAGTCCCATAACACCAAAGTTCAAAGTACAAAAAAGTCACCATATACTACGCTGAGTTTCCTAACAGGTTCAGTGATGGTTACTCCCCTACAACCATCCGGTTCCTGCACATCACTACTCACTAAAGCAACACTATGGCCGCTTTGCACTACAGTGGACTTTTTTTTTGTTTTAATTGAGTTCTTTCTTGTATGATTTGTTTTATTTATTTATTGAAGTACAGCGCAGAATAGGCCCTTGTGGCCCTTTGAACTGTACTGCCCGGAAACCCTTAATTTAACCCTAGCCTAATCATGGGATAATTTACAATGACCAATTAACCTACCAACTGATACATCTTTGGACTGTGGAAGGAAACAAAAAAAACTCCAGAGGAAACCCACGCAGTCATGGGGAGAACATACAAACTCCTTACAGACAGTTGTGGGAATTAAACCTGGTCGCTGATACTGTAAAGCACTATGCTAATCACTATGGTACCATATCGTTCCAGTTAGGCTAAGTATGAAGGTATATTTATTATTATTATTATTATTATTATTATTATTTATTTCTAGATGCAGCTCAGAAAAGGCCCTACTAGTCCTTCTAGCTGCACTGACCTGCAACCCCTGACGACCTCAATTTAACCACAAGACAATTTACAATGACCAATTAACCTACTTGGTAAGTCTTTGGAATTGAACCCAGGTCCCTGGTATGTAAAACGCTGGGTTAACCACTAGGCTATGGTTTTCATGCGGACGCTGTTTATCTGATGCTATGTGCCTGTGATGCTCTGCAAGCTTTTCGCAGCACCTGTGCGCACAGGCACTCATGCATATCACAATAATCTTGAATTTGTCTTCAACTGCCTTTAATGATCTTCCAATAAAGCCCTTTGTAATCTCTTCACTGTTAATGGTGATTTGCCAGTGGAAATTATTCTGTTCTTTCAGCAACAAAAGATTTATCCTATTCCTCTATATCAACTGCAGTGTAAAATTCAATTGGTGGGCCTCCACACAAACTTGTCAGGAGGATATCCCTTTGATTTTATGAGGCAAATATTGTGCACAGGTAGTATCTACTTGACAGAAGCCATATTGGGCCTGTGGAGTGGGTTTTGTTTTCAGCTGAGGAGGCACAAGTGTTTCAGATTAATTTTTCGCCAGGTTTTAGCAGATGGAGCTTCACTCTCAGGAGATGGGTGCAGGAATGGGTAAACGTCAGCTCTCACTGTGGACCCACTCACCAGCAAGAAATTTGCAGGAGATCCAGGCAGAATGGCTTGTGGAAGCCAGTAATCATGAGGTTGCTTTAAGCACTGTGTACCATGTAAATGTCTTGCATGAGAGATCTATAATTATCTGGGGAATGACTACGAGAGAGCTGTGCAGTGCAGGAGGAAACCATTCAGCCTGCTGCCCCCATGCCAGCCCCCTGATAAAGCTCTCCCACACACATGATCTTACCCAACATTCTGGTATATATTTTCCTGGCTTGGTAAGACTGGACCTCTCAGACACTAAGAGATGAACTCTTGATCTCCATTCTATCTCGTCATAGCCTTTGCACTTTCTCTTCCTCAGCTTTCTAACTGGTAGACCACAAACTGTGCAGATCGGAAGCAACATCTCCACCTTGCTGATAATTAACACTGGCACACATCAAGGATGTGTGTTTAGTCCACTGCTCTACTTGCTCTATACCCATGACTGTGTGGCTAGGCACAGCTCAAATGCCACCTATAAATTTGCTGATGATACAACCATTGTTGGCAGAATTTCAAATGGTGATGAGAGGGCTTACAGGAGCGAGATATATCAGTTAGTTAAGCGGTATTGCAGCAACAACCTTGTACTCAATGTCAGTAAGATCAAAGAACTGATCGTGGACTTCAGAAAGGGTAAGACGAGGGAACACATGCCAGTCCTCATAAAGGGATCAGAAGTGGAAAAAGCGAGCAATTTCAAGTTTCTGGGTGTTAATATCTCTGAGGATCTAACCTGGACTCAAAATATCAACATAGTTACAAAGAAGGCATAGCAGCGGCTATTATTTCATTAGAAGTTTGAGAAGATTTGGTATGTCACCAAAAACACTTGAAAATTTCTACAGATATACCTTGGAGAGCATTCTGACTGGCTTCATCACCATCTGGTATGGCGGGGGCTCCTGCACAGGATCGAAAAGCTGCTGAGAGTTGTGAACTTAAGTCAATTCTATCATGAACACTACCCAGGACATGCCTTATTCTCATTGCTACCATGAGGAAGGAGGTACAGAAGCCTGAAAGCACACAATCAGCAATTCAGGAACAGCTTCTTCCCCTCCGCCATCCAATTTCTGAATGGGCAACAAACTTATGAACACTATCTCACTACATTTTTTATTTCTATTTTTGCACTACTTATTTAACTAGTTAAACAAATTTCATGACATATGCTGGTGATAGTAAGTTTGGTTCTGATACCTGCACTGTATTTTCTCAGTAACTGCAACAATATATTCTGCATTCTGATTTCTTATGGGGAGAAGGCAGGAGAATGGGGTTGCGTGGGAAAATAAATCAGTCTGATGGAATGGCAGAGCAGACTCGATGGGCTGAATGACCCAATTCTGCACCTAAAGTTATGATTTTTTTTTTACTACCTTGATGGGTTTACGCATGGTGTAACCTGTCTGGATGGTGCATAAAACGAAAGCGTCTTCATTCTGACGTGGTACATATGACAATCGTAAACCACTGCTAAACATGGTGGGCATGCTACGTTGGCGCTGGAATGTGTGGTGACACTTACAGGCTGCACCCAGCTCATCCCTGGGTGTGTTTACTGTGTGTTTTCATAAGACCATAAGAATAACGAACGGGGATTGCAATTAAATCTACTGAATATATTGAAAGACCTGGATTAAGGGTTCCCAGTCTGGGGTCCATGGATCCCTCTTTAATGGTAGGGGTCCATGGCACAATAAAGGTTGTGAACCCCTAGCCTAAACAGAGTTGATGTGTCGAGAATGCTTTCTATAGTGAGGGAGTCTAGGATCAGAGGGCGTAGCTTTAGAATACAAGATTGTCCTATTAGAACAGAGATGAAGTGGAATTTCTTCAGCCGGAGGGTGGTGAAAATGTGGAATTCATTGCCACAGGCGGCTGTGGAGGCCAAGTCATTGGGTATCTTTAAAGTGGAGGTTAATATGTCCTTGATTAGTCAGGGTGTCAAAAGATACAATCTGGAATGCTAATAAGACTCTTCCCTCCTCTGCTCCAAGTAGAACAAGTCCCAGAATTCCACCTATGCGTCTCGGGGTCAAGTGTACACTGTTCAGAGATGACCCTGATGACTGAACCTTGCAGATTGTGAACCTTTACAGCAGTGGTATCGAGCAGCAGAGTTTCACAAAGCCTTAACCAGTCCCCAAAATGGGCTTCACCGTGTAAAACTCCAGCAACTGTGGACAGAAACAGATGACCATTTTTCCCTTAAAGGGATATAAAATCTCCCTACTTGCATTCCTGCTAAAACACCAAACTCCCATGATAAGGGCAAGACATAATTCTCTCTATGACTCTATTTTTAATGCAAGTGGAATTGTTTGTACATTGGCACAGGTCCATTTGTGATGCTAATGAGAGTACAAGGCAAAGGCCATTCAGCTCCTCAAACTAGTTGTACTATCATAGTACATAGAACAGTGCAGCACAGTAAAGGGTCGTGCCAAGTCTTTAACCAACTCTGGGATCAATCTAACCTTTTCCTCCCACATAGCTCTCCAGTTTTCTTTCATCCGTGACCCAATCTAAGAGTCTCTTAAATGTCCCTAATACATCTGCCTCTAGGACCAGCCCATTGCAGACGCTCACCATTCTCTGTGTAAAAAGACATGTCCTGTACTCGTGCTTTGAAACTTTCCCCCTCACCTTAAATGTGTGCCCTCTTCTATTAATCATCTGCAAACTCGGAAAAAAAAATCAGCTGACACTCAATCTCTGTTTCATATCGTCTTGTAACAGGGGAAGATTGTATAAATTAGGAGGTTATTCCCTGGAATGTAGAAGAGTAAGGGGAGACTTAATAAAAATTTTTAAGGCCATAAGACATAGGAGCAGAATTAGGCCATTTGGCCCATCAAGTCTGCTCTGCTATTTCTCAGTCCCAATCTCCCGCCTTCTCCCCGTAACCCTTCAGGCCCTGACTAATCAAGAATTTATCAACCTCTGCTTTAAATATACCCAATGACTTGGCCTCCACAGCTGTCCTTGGCAACAAGTTCCACAGATTCACCACACTCTGAAGAAATTCCTCCTTATCTCCATTCTAAAAGGACGCCCATCTATCCTGAAGCTGGGTGCTCTGGTTTTAGTCTCCCCACCATAGGAAACATCTTTCCACATTCACTCTATCGAGGCCTTTCAACATTTAATAGGGGTCAATGAGGTCGCTCCTCGTTCTTCGGAATTCCAGTGAGTAGAGATCCGGAGCCATCAAACGCTCCGGGGTATAAAAAGACTATTAACACGTTATCAACACGAGAAAATCTGCAGATGCTGGAAATGCAGAGCAACTCACACAAAATGCCGGTGGAACTCAGTAGGTCAGGCAGCATCTATGGAAATGAATAAACAGTCGACGTCTTGAGCCAAGACCCTTCATTAGGACTGAAGTGGAAGGGGGAAGGTGCCAGAACAGCTTTCTCCCACACAAGGTGGTGTGCCTTTGGAATGAGCTGCCAGAAATAGTGGTTGAGGTGGGCCCATTAGCAACATTTAGAAGCCATCTAGATAAGAACATGGATAGGAGAGGTTTAGTGGGCTAAGGGACAGAAGTAGGCTAATGGGACTAGCTCACAGGGGAATACATGGATGAGTTGGGCCGAAGGGCACATGTCCACACTGTATGGTTCTATAACTAAAAGCCTGTGCATCACAGAGAATTATAACTGATAATGCAATTTATAACATAGAGCATTTTGTTCTAATGCTTGTTTGTAAGGTTACATCTGTGTGCCGGGGCAATGCACATCAGTATGATTAAGAATATTTTCTTCTGCTGAATTTGTTTCTTCTCTCTGACAAACCAATTCTATTTTTCTATTTTATTATAAATCAAAAGGTCTTGTACTCCCAGCTGTGATCCACCCCCGATTCTTGGAAGGCCCACGTATAAACACAGAGTGCTTAGATTGAATTTGGTTGCCATGGCAATGCACGCTGCTGATTAAATCCCTTTTTGTTCTGCTTGAGTTATTTTGAGGGATTTTAAAGGAAATATATATATATATACACATATATATATACTTGTTCTCTTGCTTTTAGTGCATTCTGGACATTTTCTTATAAAATGCTATCGATACTATCGTCCACTTCAGAATGTTTAACATGAATTTAATAAAGCTTCTGTTTGGTTAACCCTGTTTGAAATGTATCTGTTACATTTATAAGAATTCAAAGAGCCTCGTTGAAACGTCATATACTTTGCGAAGAAAATGGTTGACCTCTGCTTGAGGCGACCTTGGATGGTATAGGAAGTGGCCAAGGCCTTTAATGATGGTGAATTCCTGACCAGCACACAGAAGTTTTGATCAGCTCGATTACAGGCACAACAGTGAGTGATTTACTGATCTCACATTAACTGCCGAACAACTATGGAAACTGCAAAGCAAAAGGTTGCCTGGATTAGAGAGATGTGCTGTGTAAAAGAGTTTCAGCCTTCAGGGTGGATTAGACCATAGAGCACATAAGTCTTTAGAACATAGGAGGAGAATTAAGCCATTCAGCCCATCAAGTCTGCTCTGCCATTCCATCATGGCTGATTTATTATTCTTCTCAAGCTCACATTCCTGCTTTTCCCTGTGACCTTTGACACCCTTACTAATCAAGAACCTATTTACCTCCACTTTAAATATAACCAATGACTTGGTCTGTAGCAATGAATTCAATAGATTCACCTCCCTGTGACTAAAGATATTCCTCCTCATCTATGTCGAAAGGGACATCTCTCTATTCAGAGGCTGCACCCTCTGGTCCTCGACTCCCCCATCACTGGAAGCATCCTCTCCTAGTACACTCTGTGTCAGCCTTTCAATGAGATTCCCCCCTTATCAGATTGCACCATCGCTGGGCCTGTTTCATGTTTGCTACCAACGACAGTGTTGTATCTGCGCCATGAATGATAGGCACCGTGGTCACTGTGGACTGGTTGGGCCTGTATGCCAGTTGTATTTCTCTATGACTATCCATCTTCACACCCCAATGTGTATCCCCTACCCCACTTGCAGCAGAGTTTAGGCCACTTGAAAGTTAAGGTTTGGTACACGGTCTCAAAGAAAGAGTAGAACGTCCAAAGCACGCACTGTACCATTAGGAAAGACTACAATAGCTCGATGGTACTCTGGCCTTGAACAATGGCAGGATGTCCTGTCCAAAAGAGCAGATACAGACGTCCCGCCCTGCAAAAACTCATTTCAGGGAGGTAGTGCCATCAGTTCACAGGAGACTTTTGGGAGAGGTGGGATGTCTGCAATAGAGTGGCTCCTTAGCAGCTAGCCAGCTAGTTTAAATAACGTTAGCTATGCTAATGAACAAATGACACCTGTTAAACTCACCTTTCTTGCTCTCTCACTCTCGCTCTCCCAAAAATTGATTTCTGGGATATTGTATATCATTTGCGGGTATCAGGGAGCCACTATCAATTTGCGGGAGACTCCCGGAACTTCTGAGAAAGGTGGGATGTCTGCAGATACGATATAAGGAGTGAGTCCCCCTCACTGGATTGAACGGCGTCACTGTAGGATTAGTGTGGATGGATCCTTAACAGCAGGTGTGAACAAGGTAGAACCATTTCTGCATTGTACAGCTCTGGAATGCTATGAGATACTGTTCCACAGTGAGACCAACAGATACCAAGCTCGGGCTGCAAGTAAGAGATGTTTTCTCCCATAGCTCAGTCCTTTTTAAAGATTTTTTGTTGAAAGATTGCTTTTATTTATCATGTGGACATCAAAATATAGTGAAATGCATCATTTGCATCAAGTCAGATCAGTGAGGATTGTGCTGGACTGCCATGCTTCTGGTGCCAACATTGGATGTCCACAACTCACCAACCCCAACACACACATCTTTGGAAAATGGGAGGAAATCAGAGCACACCACATGGTCATAGAAAGAATGTACATACAAACTCTTGACTAGCCGTGGTGGAAATCGAACTCTGATCTTACAGCTGGCATGGTAAAGCAACTGTGCTAACCATTACACTACCATTCTGCCCTCAAAACTCTACAACTTGCGATAACGAGATGGGTCCATTTTTGTGCTTTCTTTTGTGCTCTGCAACTCAGTGAGATGTTGCTTCTTGGTGGAATCAATAGATACTGAGCCAGGGCTAATCTCTTCTGGTCCAAAGCAAGTGGTCAAGCTCACAGAGTAAGGTATGTCCAACAATGAATATCTAACATCAGCCATTCTAAGCCGTACCTTTTACCAGTTCTTCAGTTATCTGAAAGGACCACCTCAACATTATAAATGGAAAATCCAGCTGCAAAAATCTTTGTGCACTTGAGGTAAAGTCATGAACCTATTGTGTCTGATAGATAAATGTATACAGGGAAGAATCTCAAACTATGAGGCTTTGGATACAGCAGGGGACAGGGTGTGGTTTAGCTAAGAAAGGAACTTTGACATCCTTACAAATGTGAGTCATTGTAATTGAACCAACCCCATCAATTGTGATAGCTACACACAATAAAGACAGGAATTTTACACCAGGTTTGAGTAGCTCCAATTCAAATAAACATTTTGCTTCTTTCATTCAGAGGCAATCCATAATCGGATCAGTTAAGAGGTTAGAAATATGAGGAGAAATTTACATTCGATTAAAAACATATTTAACCACTATATTTTTTAATAAAATAAAGCATATGTTTTTAGCTTGTAATAATTTTATGATCTATTTTGTTTTAGTAATTTGCTGTTTTGAGACGACTGATCAAGGAAACGTGAGAGAAGGTGAGACCCAAGAGAGGGTAGATGCCGGAATCTGGGGTTAAAAAAGAAAACTACTGGAGGACATCAGCAGGTCCGGCAGCATCTGTGGAGGCAGAGGGATGGTCGATGTCTCAGACCAAGACAGTCTATTGGGACAGGTGAAGGGAGAATTTACTTTTAAAGTGGTAAACTGCGGTAATTGGGAATGTGCTGTTTGAAAGGATGGTGGAAGCAGTTACAACAGGGGCACATAAGGAAATTGAATAAATAGAGTAACAGACTCAACTCTTGTGCTCCATATCTTTGCCTTGTACTCCACATCCAACCATCCTGCCCCCCCCCCCCCACCTCCCACCGTGATATAGAATGGTTTAAACTCAAAAGATTCTGCAGATGCTGGAAATCCAGAGCCAGACACACAAAATGTGAGAGGAACGTAGCAGGTTAGTCAGCATCTATGGAGGAGAATAAACAGTCAACATGTTGAGCCGAGACCCTTTATCGGGACAGGAAAGGAAGGGGATAGAAGCCAGAATGAGAAGACGGGGGGAGGGGAAGGCGTACAAGCTGGCAGGTGATAGGTCTGACCAGATGTGGGGGAAGTGAGTGGATGGCGGAGGGAGGGATGAAGTGAGAAGCTGGGAGGTGATAGATAAAGGGTTGAAAAAGAAGAAATTTGAAAGGAGAGGAGAGTGGATCATGGCAGAAAGGGAACGAGGACGGGCATCAGAGGAAGGTGATAAGCAGGTGAGGAGAAAAGAAGGGGTAAGAGGAGACATAATGGGGAATGGAAGATGAGAGAATGGGGAGGGAGAGAAATTATTGGAAGTTAGATAAATCAGAAAAATGGTTGAAGTTCTCTCCCTGCAGCCCCCATGATGATCTATTATTATTGGGATGTTTTAGGTGCCTTTCACTGTGAAGAATGATCCATAATAAGTTGTTAGTATCTCTGTTATAGTTTTTTCCTTGTTGCTAATTGCGGAGTCTTAATCTTGGGCAGAAGGGTGGAGAGAACAGTGTGATAGGATGCACACCATGTTTGTCAGTGACTACAGCTCTGTCACAGACATTCCTCTAACCCTCTCTCTGTCCGAGTCTGGCTTATTCCCCCTTCCTTTCCAGTCCTGATGAAGGGTCTCAGTCTGAAACGCTGACCATTTATCCCTTTTCATAGATGCTGCAGACCTGCAGAGTTCCTCCAGCATTTTGTGTATGTTGCTCCCTTTGCAGCTTCAAATAGGCCGACGTTCTTTCTCTGGTTCTAATGGAGAGTTATCAATCTGAAATATTTACTTTTATTTTATTTATTGAGGTACAGCGTGGAATAGGCCCTACTGGCCCAGCAATCCCTGATATAACCCTAGCCTAAATCACAGAAGAATTTACAATGACCAATTAATGTACCAACCAGTATGTCTTCGGACTGTGGGAGGAAACCAAAGCACCTGGAGGAAACCCACATAGTCACGTACAAACTCCCTACAGACAGTAGCGGGAATTGAACCTGGATTGCTGGTACTTTAAAGTGCTGTGCTAATCACTACACTACCATGTCGCCCTAGGAGATTGTTTGGACCATAAGATATATGAGCAGAATTAGGCCATTTGCCTCATCGAGTCTGGTCCACTATTTAATCATGGCTGATCAAATTTTCCTCTCAGCCCCAATCTCCTGCCTTCTCCCCGTATCCCTTCATGCCCTGACCAATCAAGAAACTATCAAGCTCTGCCTTAAATATACATAAAGACTTGGCTTCCACAGCTGTCTGTGGCAAAGAATTCCAGATTCACCATTCTCTGGCTAAATAAATTCCTCCTCATCTTCGTTCTAAAAGTACACCCTCTATTCTGAGGCTGTGTCCACTGGTCTTAGACTGTCCCACATAGGAAACATCCTCTCCACATCCAAATCGATAGGCTGTTCGATAGGCTTCAATGAGATCACCTCTCATTCTTCTGAATTCTAGTGAATACAGGCCCAGAGCCATCAAATGCTCTTTATATAACATGCCGTTCAATCCTGGAATCATTTTTGAGAACCTCATTTGAGCCCTCTCCAGTTTCAGCACATCCTTACTGAGATAAGGCGCCCAAAACAGCTCACAGTACTCCAAGTGAGGCTCCACCAGTGCTCTATAAAGTTTCAACATTACATCCTTGCTTTTATATTCTTGTCCTTTTGAAGTGAATGCTAACATCACATTTGCCTTCCTCACCACAGACTCAACCTGCACATTAACCTTTAGGGAATCCTGCACAAGGACTCCCAAATCCCTTTGCGCCTCACTTTTTTGTATTTTCTCTCCATTTCTTCTACCAAAGTGCATGACCAGACACTTCCTGACACTGTATTCCACCTGCCATTTCTTTGCCCATTCTCCTAATCTAAGTCCTTTTGTAGCCTCTCTACTTCCTCAAAACTACCTGCCCTCCACCTATCTTCATATCATCTGCAAACTTTGCAACAAAGCCATTAATTACATCATCCAACTCATTGACATATAAAGTAAAAAGAATCGGTCCCAACACTGACCCCTGTGGAACACCACTAGTCACTGACAGCCAGTCAGAAAAGGCTCCCTTCATTCCCACTCTTTGTCTCCTGCCAATCAGCCACTGCTTTATCCATGCTAGAATCTTTCCTCTAATAGCATGGGGTCATTGCTTGTTAAGCAGCCTCATGTGTGGCACCTCGTCAAAGGCCTTCTGAAAATCCAAGTACACAACTCAACCGATTCCCCTTTGTCTATCCAGCCTGTTATTTCTTCAAAGAATTCCAATAGATTTGTCAGGCAAGATTTTCCCTTAAGGAAACCATGCTGACTATGGCCAATTTGATCATGTACCTCCAAGTACCCTAAGACCTCATCCTTAATAATCAACTCCAACATCTTCCCAACCAGAGGTCAAACCAACTGGCCTATAGTTTCCTATCCTCTGCCTTTCTCTTCTTGAAGAATGGAGGGACATTGGCAATCTTCCAGTCTTCCAGAACAATTAGAGAATCTAGTGATTCTTGAAAGATCATTACTAATGCCTCTACAATCTCTTTAATCATTCCTTTCAGAACCCTTGGGTGTAAACCATCTGGTCCAGGTGACTTACCTACTTTCAGATATTTCAGTTTCCCAAGAACCTTCTCTCTAGTAATGGTAACTTCTAACACCTCATGACCCTTGACTCCTGGAACTTTCAACATACCACTAGTATGAAGACTGATGCAAAATACTTATTCCATTTGCCCGCCATTTCCTTGTCCCCCATTACTACCTCTCCAGCATTTCCAGCAATGCAAACACTCTCAACTCTCTTTTACACTTTATGTATCTGAAGAATATTTTGGTATCCTCTTTAATATTATTGGCTAGCTTAATTTTGCATTCCATCTTTACCTTCTCAATGACTTTTTTTTTTAGCTTTTATTGGTTTTTAAAAGCTTCCCAATCCTCTAACTTCCCACTAATTTTTGCTCTATTATATGCGCTCTCTTCGGTTTTTATGTTGGCTATGATTTCTCTTGTTAGCCACGGTTGTGACATCTTTCCTTTAGAATACTTTTTCCTCTTTGGGATGTATATATCCTGTGCCTTCTGAATTGCTTCCAGAAATTCCAGCCATTGCTGCTCTGCCATCATCCCTGCCAGTGTTCTTCTCTAATCAATTCTGGCCAATGTCTCTCTCATGCCTCTTTAATTCCCTTCACATCTGACTTTACCTTCTCCTTCTCAAATTTCAGAGTGTATTTGATTATATTCTGATCACTATCCCCTAAAGGTTCTTTCACCTTAAGCTCTCTAATCAGTTCTGGTTCATTACACAATACCCAATCTAGAATACCTGATCCCCTTGTGGGCTCAACCAGGAGCTGCTCCAAAAAGCCATCTCATAGGCATACTAGAAATTCACCTCCTGTAATCCAGAACCAACCTGATTTTCCCAATCTACCTGCATACTGAAGTCCCCCATGACTATTATATCAATTGTAACTATTGTTTACTCTGTTCCCCTGTCCACTGATGTTGCCTGATCTGGTAAGTATTTCAAACAGTAACACATTCACACAAAAATGTGAGCCCATGTCTGCAATTTGTTTTGCAGCAGGAAGCCAACCTACTTCAATAGGCTTTTACAGGTTAATAATATGATGAAAAAATCTCTGATTCTTCTTAGGACAGACAAAGGACTGCATGTATTGGAATCGGGAGCAACAAACAGTCTGCAGAAGGAACTTAGCATGTCAGGCGACATCTCTGAGGGGGAAGGAAGTTTTGCATCAATCCTGATAATTTGTTATCTGTAACCTCTTGGGTAACAAGTCACTGAACTGAACCCTCTGAACAATGGGGGAGAAGAGGAACTGCGGTGCACTTGTTCTTGCAGAAATGAAGCTCCAGGACATCATTCCGTGCACCATAAATCCACAGGCCAGGCCACTCAGGGACCCGTGTTTTGCAGCTTGGCCCCAGAGGAACGATGTTTCATTTTGCTGTAGACATGTGTGTGACAATAAACTTGAACTTGAAGTAATGTCAGTACTGATGCAGGGTTTCAGCCCTAAGCGTTGACAAATCCTTCCTGTCCCACAAATGCTGCTCAACCGGCTGAGTTCCACCGGAAGACTGTTTGATGCTTCCGATTCTCGCTCGACTGTGCAAATTGCCAAATTTGTTGAGGAAGAGAGCAGACTCCTGCAGACTTGTTGGCAACTCACCTTGCATCTGCCTCACTGTAGTATTCTCTGGCCACAATGTCTTCAAACAGTTCTCCACCGGTGACCCTGCAAATGAAAAAAAATGTAAGCAGTGTATGTATGAAAAAAGTACTTGAAATATACGATTACTTTCCCCAAGCAGTAAGGCCGATCAACACCTCCGCCCACTAACTCACTCCTCGACAACCCCAAACCACCACAAATTCATCATTTCCTGTCAGAGTCACCTCATGTACAGATAATCCTTTGCCTAGCATTACTTTATGGACATACAATCAATTGATGTTCATAAGCTACCCTATGTATTTTATTATGTTTTTTTAGTGGCGATTCAAGCCTAGAGTACAATTATTTCATTCTTCTTTACACATGTGTACTGAGAATGACATTAAGCAAGCTTGAATATTGAACTGAATAAAACTGTGCATTTTGGAAGAGCTCTCTCCTGCACTGTTCTGGCTTTTGTGAAACATCCCTGAACAACTATCTGGCCTAGATCAGACCCAATGTCAATCAACACCCCCCCCCCCTCCCCCGTGGCAATGATCAACTGTTCCTCAACTTATTCAGCTCCATCCCCTCCTGGGAGTTGACAGTATTATTGGCAACTGTCAAAAGTTGATGCAGGGAGGACTGGGTCTTTAATGATATCTTATAAATAATTCCTGACAAAAGGAAGTCTGACCAAATCTACCTACTGAATATCAAAAGGCCTAGATAAAGTGGAAGCAGACAGGATGTTTCCTAATGTGGGTGGATCTCAGATCAGAGAGCACAGCCCCAGAATACAAGGATGTCTCTTTAGAATGGAGGTGAGGTACAATTTATCAACCCAGACAATGGTGAATCTGTGGAATTCATTGCCATAGATGGCTGTGGAGGGTAAGTCATTGGGTATATTTAAAGTGGAGGCTGATTGGTTCTTGATTAGTAGAGGTGTCAAAGTTGAAGGGGAAAAGACAGGAGAATGGGATTAAAAGGATAATAAATCAGCCATGATCAAATGGCGAACACTCAATGTGCTGAATGGCCTAATTCTGCTCTTACGTCTGATGGTCTATGGTCAAATCAAATCACTGAGCACTCAATATTAGAATCAATGATTCCACTCAAACTCTGTAGCATTGTTATTGTAAAGTTGTAGTTCAGGATGAGGATTTATTATTATGCATAATCTCCTCCTGCACACTTTAGAATTCCTCTCAAGGTCTAGTACATTAAATAACTGAAGTTTGCCAGCATGAGTCAGAAACAGCTGAAATTCTTTGAAGCAGGGCTGTTTGAAGGTACGGATTTCCAGTTCCCCCTGTGAGGTGGAGACATAAAAGACTGCAGATGCTGGAATCTGGAGCAACACATTCAGCCGCTGGTGGAATTCAGCAGATTGTGAAGGGTCTTGACACAAAATGTCAACTGCCCACTTCCCTCCACAGATGCAATGTTACCCACTGAGTTCCTCCAGTCCTGGAGTACTACAGCACAGAAACAGTCCCTTCAGCCCATCTAGTCCATGCCAACCTGACCTTCCACCTTGTCCCATCGACCTGCCTCCAGATCATATCCTTCCTCAAACCCTCCCATCCACGCACCTATCCAAACTTCTCCTGGATGTTACAACCAAACCCCTATTCATCACTTCCACTGGCAGCTTCTTCCATACTCACTCCACTGTCTGAGTGACACAGTTTCCTCTCCACAGGGCTGTGTGCTCAGTCCACTGCTGTTCACTCTGCTGACCCATGACTGTGCTGCAACACACAGCTCGAACCATATCATCAAGTTCGCTGATGACACGACCGTGGTGGGTCTCATCAGCAAGAACGACGAGTCAGCTTACAGAGAGGAGGTGCAGCGGCTAATGAACTGGTGCAGAACCAACAACCTGTCTCTTAATGTGAACAAAACAAAAGAGATGGTTGTTGACTTCAGGAGGGCATGGAGCGACCACTCCCCGCTGAACATCGACGGCTCCTCGGTAGAGATCGTGAAGAGCACCAAATTTCTTGGTGTTCACCTAACGGAGAATCTCACCTGGTCCCTCAACACCAGCTCCATAGCAAAGAAAGCCCAGCAGCGTCTCTACTTTCTGCAAAGGCTGAGGAAAGTCCATCTCCCACCCCCCATCCTCATCACATTCTACAGGGGTTGTATTGAGAGCATCCTGAGCAGCTGCATCACTGCCTGGTTTGGAAATTGCACCATCTCGGATCGCAAGACCCTGCAGTGGATAGTGAGGTCAGCTGAGAAGATCATCGGGGGTCTCTCTTCCCGCCATCGTGGACATTTACACTACATGCTGCATCCGCAAAGGAAACAGCATTATGAAGGACCCCATGCACCCCTCATACAAACTCTTCTCCCTCCTGCCGTCTGGGAAAAGGCTCCGAAGCATTCCGGCTCTCATGGCCAGACTATGTAACAGTTTCTTCCCCCAAGCTATCAGACTCCTCAATACCCAAAGCCTGGACTGACACCTTGCCCTATTGTCCTGTTTATTATTTATTGTAATGCCTGCACTGTTTTTGTGCACTTTATGTAGTCCTGTGTAGGTCTGTAGTCTAGTGTAGCTTTCTCTGTGTTGTTTTTTTTTACGTAGTTCAGTCTAGTTTTTGTACTGTGTTATGTAACACCATGGTCCTGAAAAACGTTGTCTCATTTTTACTATACACTGTACCAGCAGTTATGGTCGAAATGACAATAAAAGTGACTTGACTTGACTTGAAATACTTCCTCGTCCTCCTCCTACAATAACTATGTCCTTACCCCATTTCTGTTAGTGACAGATCGCTGTGGATGAACTGGCTGCCACACATCCAATGTTGCGACAGTGTCTAACTTGTCCAAGAAACACAATGACCATTTGCTTCTAGTGATCAGAGCTAATGTTTATATATTGGCTTGGAGACCAGGAAGAACACTTCATTCTCTTCGAGACTGGGCTGGGGAATATTTTCATTTTCTTCCAGATAGGGCCAAGGAATATCTTCATTCTCTTCAAAATCGGATGAGAGAATGTCTTCTGTACAAATGGAAGGGAGTCTCGGTTGAATGACTCTTTGTAATGGCAGTGATTCTGACAATGCAGCACCCCCTCAGTGCCGCTTACTTTATGTACTCAAGTCCCTGGAAATGGAGCACGTCCTGCTAATCTACACAAGAGCAGCAATTACACTCCCACCCTATTCTTCTGAAAGAGCCAAAGATATGCTGAATATACACTCAGTGGCCTCTTTAGTAGGCACACCCATTTGTTAATGCAAATGTCTAATCAGCCAATCATGTGGCAGCAACTCAATGCATAAAAGCATGCCGGCATGGTCAAAAGGATAAGTTGCTGTACAAAGCAAACATCATAACGGGGAGCCAAGCTAGGGCAGCAGCTAGCGTGATGCTATTACATCTTGGGATATCGGAGTTTGATTTCAATGCTGTCTGTAAGGAGTTCAAATGTTCTCCCCATGAACACGTGAGTTTCCTCCCAGTGCTCTGGTTTCCACTCACATTCCAAAGACACACTGGTTAGTAGGTTAATGGGTCATTGTAAATTGCCCTGTGATTAGGCTCGGGTTGAATAAGTGGTTTGCTGGGCAGTACAGTTCATTGGGCCCGAAGGGCCTGTTCCACACTGTATCGCTAAACAAATTAATTAAATGTTACCTAAGTGACTTTGACCATGGAATGATTGTTGGTGCCAGACAGGGCAGTTTAAGTATCTGTGAAATTGCTGATCTCCTAGGATTCTCATGTATAACAGTCCCTAGACTTTATAGAGAATGGTGTTAAAAACAACAAAAAACATCAAGTGAGCAGCAATTCTGTGGGTGAAAATGCCATGCTAATGAGAGAGGTCAGAGGAGAATGGTTCAAGCTGACAGGAAGGTCACTGTATCTCAAATAACCATGAGCTACAGCAGTGGTGTGCAGAGGAGAACCCGGAGGTGGATGGGCTGAAACAACACACACAAAATGCTGGAAGAACTCAACAAGTCAGGCAGTACCCATGGAAAAGAATAAACAGTTGATGTTTCAGACTGAGACCCTTCTTCATGACGGATGTGTGTGTAGCTTTGGACTTCCAGCATCAGCACTTTCTCATGTTTGACACAGCAGCAGAGAACCAAACCGGTTCCATTCCTGTATCGAATAAAATTGCCACTGAGTGTATCTTGGAAAGTTGTGGGGCTGGTGGATAAGACAGAATGAAATGATGGAACAAGGGGCTTGCATACAAGTTTGGAGAAGATAAAAATATCAAGTGAAAAGATAAGCAGAGAAAAATCTGAGAGTTCCAGGTTGTATCAGATGACACTGAGATTGGGGGTGTCGTGGACAGTGAGGAAGACTATCAAAGCTTGCAGTGGGATCTGATCAACTGGAAAAATGGGCTGAAAAATAGCAGATGGAATTTAATGCGGACATGTGTGAGGTGTTGCACTTTGGAGGGACCGACCAGGGTAGATCTTACATAATGAAAACTAGGGCACTGATGACTGCGGTAGAACAGAGGGATCTGAGAATACAAATCCATAATTCATAGAAAGTGCATCACAAGTAGCTAGGAGTCATAAAGAAAGCTTTTGGCACAATGGCCTTCATAAATCAGAGTAGTGTGTGGAGGAGTTGGGATGTTATGTTGAAGTTGTATAAGACATTGGTGAGGCCTAATTTAGAGTCTTGTGTGTAGTTCTGGCCACCTACCTACTGGTAAAATATCAGTAGGATTAAAGGAGTGCAGAGAAAATTTATAAGGATGTTGCTGGGACTTAAGACAGACAGACATACTTTATTGATCCCGAGGGAAATTGGGTATTAAGGACCTGAGTTATAGGGAACTGTTGAATAGATTAGGACTTTTTTTCCTGGAGTGTAGGAGAATGAGGGGAGATTTGATAGAGGTATCCAGAATTATGAAGGGTATAGATAGGATCAATGCAAGCAGGCTTTTTCCACTGAAGTTGGTGAGACTACAACTAGAGGTCATGGGTTAAGGGTGAAAGGTGAAACGTTCAAGGGGAGACTGAGGGAAAACTTCTTCACTCAGAGGGTAGTAAGAGTGTAGAACAAGCTGCCAGAATAAGTGGTGAATGTGGGTTTGATTTCAACATTGAAGAGAAGCTTTTATAAGTATATGCATGGGAAGGGTATGGAGGACTACAGTCAAGTTTCAGTTGATGGGACTAGGCAGAATAATTTGGCTCAGACTAGATGGGCCAAAGGGCCTGTTTCTGTGCTGTGGTGCTCTATGACTCTTTGACAAACACAGTGTGTGTTTAAATGGGTTAAGTCCCATATTGTGTTGTGGATGAAGAAACAGTGGTCACACCAGTGGGTTTGATATTTGGCAGTGAGCAGCATCTACAAGGTCCTAGCCTACCGGAGGGTGAGAAACTGTTTCGTTCATTCGTGCATGATGAATGCAAGGAAGTGTACTTTAAATAGGCTCACTCTTGAACAGATTGACAGACAATTTAGCAGGATGATTTATGAAAACTTCAAATGCTTCTTCAATGACTATTTATGGTATGCTTTTGAAACCAATTTGAGGTAGAAATTCCAACAGTTCCTCTCTCTGCTGGGAGATGAGATCTC
Organism: Hemitrygon akajei; assembly: GCF_048418815.1. Taxonomy (NCBI): domain Eukaryota; kingdom Metazoa; phylum Chordata; class Chondrichthyes; order Myliobatiformes; family Dasyatidae; genus Hemitrygon; species Hemitrygon akajei. The sequence continues at coordinate 65,393,758 of NC_133144.1, read as the reverse complement.
TTGATACCACAATCCTCTGTGTTTTCTTCCTGAGCTGTTGCCTGGTGCCTTGAAAAACAAAGTTTTTGCTTTTGCAAACTTTACTTTGGAAAGGCCTTTCTGAATCCTTGTACAGGGGTGGTTCACTTGCACAGTAACCAAGATAGAAGTCGTTCCACTTCTCTCACACAGCTAGACAAGGCAACAAAACAGAGCTAGATTTATGGTCTGCTTTCTTGGGCCTGCTGACACAGCCTTCAAGCTTTGCATACCAACAAGACAAACAATTGGTTGAGAAAGGCCACTGCACTGCTTATTTCTGCTGTGCCAACAAATGTACCCGAAATGTTGGCTGAACATCTTCAAACGTGATAAACCCAATAGCAAATGGGGCCTGGCATCTGAACGGAATTTTCACTCACTTTTCTTCCTGCTGTTCCCTCCTATTCTGCCTTTGGAGGATCTATAACTCATATCCCATCATGAGGTAACATTTCACCTGTGAGTCTGTAGGGGTCATCTACTGCAACGGGTGTTCCTGGTGCAGCCTCCTCTACGTCGGTGAAACCCGACCTGGATTGGAGGACAACTTTGTCCAGCATCTTTGCTCCATTCGCAGCAACAATGATTTCCCAGTGGCCACCCCATTTCAATTCACGTTCCCAATCTCGACACATTGATCCATGACCTCCTCTACTGCCACGATGACAGGCTCTTTGGTGAGAGAAGCAACACCTCAGCTTCCATCTGGGTAGCCTCCAACGTGAAAGCATGAATATCAGTTTCTCCAGCTTCCAGTACTTTGTCCCCTGATCCTCCAGCACTCGCCCGCGTGCGTGCGTGTGTGTGTGTTGTCCTAAAGACTGCCACTTGACTCAAATTACTAAAAAGGCTTTATGCCTGGTATCTTGGAACCTGGCGTACTGGAAAATTTATCAAGGCACTATGCAGATTTGGAGTGGGATTGCAATAGTGTGGCTTGGTAGCGGAGCAGTTAGTGTAATGTCATAACAGCAGCTCGATCTGGTTTCAATTCCGCCAGGTGCTGTCCGTAAGGAGTTCTCCCCATGACTGTGTGGATTTCCTCCGGGTGTTCCAGCTTCCTCCCATGTCCCAATGATGAACAGGTTAGGGTTAATAGGTTAATTTGTCACATGAGTGTAATTGAGTGGTGTGGGGCTCATTGGCCCAGAAGGACCTGCTACCATGCTGTATCTCCAAATAAAACAACGGCAATTCATTTGCTTTCTCTTAATGTTACACAGTTATAAACATGTCTAGTGCCCTGAAAGACAAGTTATCCTCCTACTCCTGACAGGGAGACAGATCACCATCATCACTGACTTTATATTCTGCAACACTTGAGCCAAAGCACCACGGGAGGGCTTCTACCAAACCGACCACAGCTGCTCGAGAAAATGGCTCACAGACACCTCCAGGGATCAATTAAAGACGGGCAAAAATTGAACAATACACTAGAATTTAAAAAAAAAGAAGCTAAGGATAAATAGAAATAGAAAACAGTGATGGCAGACTGGAGAAAAAGGAGATAACGATAGAAGACAACAGAAGGGAACTTGCAACGTTTGCTAAGACAGCTGCAAGATATTGGAGTATTTTCCTTGCACGAATGAATGACCTTCAATGAAGCCTGTAGGTATCGCTCCATGACCCACTTATCACTGGCAATTTTCAACAAACCTTCCAAGTTTGTTAAGGGATTTATCTCTGTTTCCAGCTCAGTGCAAGCACACTCCGGAATTGGAGGACTGTTGGGCCCTTGGCAGCAAGGACCAGTAATCCCTGAGGTTGTCTAACCCTGGGGTCAGAGGCCCAAGGTCAGAGAACCCTTAGATTGGAGGCCTGAGGTCAGCACATGCTGGGATTGGAGGCCCGAAGTCGGAGTCCTCTAATGTGATAAGATGGACTCTTGACTTCATAATCTGGCACCTACCTGTCTCCCTGCACGTTGCATTTTCTCTGTAGCTGTAACATTTTATTCTACTATCTGTTATTGTTTTACTTTGTACTATCTCAATGCACCATTGTAATGGATTGATCTGGATGGATGGCAAAACAAGATTTTCACTGTACCTTTTAGCCAAGGACATTATTTACTATTGAGATGAGGAGGAATTTCTACAGCACGAGGGTGGTAAATCTGTGGAATTTATTGCCACAGGCGGCTGTGAAGGTCAAGTCACTGGGTATATTTAAAGTGGAGGTTGAAAGGTTTTTGATTAGCAATGGTATCAAAGCTTATGGGGAGAAGGCAGGAGAATGGGGTTGATTGGGATAATAAATCAGCCATGATGAAATGGGGGAGCAGATTCAATGGACTATGACTTATGGTTTAAATACACTCAATGAGTTGTCCTCCACAGCCCTCCATGTTAACGAATTCCACAGATTCATGACCCTCTGGCTGAAGAAATCCCTCCTCATTTCAGTTTTAAATGTACGTGCCTCTATTCTGAGACTGCGCTCTTGGATTCTAGATGTTCCTACTGATGGAAACTTCCTCTTCACTCGGAAAGTCTGAGGCAACCCTTCACAATATCAACACCTCCAGCACTTCTCGTGTCATCTGCAAACTTACCAATGATATCTCTGATGTTCACATAAGATTTAACATGAAGGGTACCAGGACTTATCCCTGTGGTATCACTGATGGTCAAAATTTCAATCAAAGCTCAAAGTATGTATACTGAATACAACCATGAGATTCAGCTTCTTGCAGGCAGTCACAAAACAAGGAAACACAAGAGAATTTACGAAAAAGGACTGCCAAACAATCCAATGTGCAAAAGAGATAAAACAATTTGTGCAAGTATTTTAAAAATAAACAAATAGCACAGAGAACATGAACTGCAGAGACCTCAAAGTTGAGTCCACAGCTGCAGAGTCAGTTCAGTGCCAAGGGGAGGAAAGTACTCACAGAGCAGTGAGATTAACACCAGTTCGTCCCTTGCCCTCGGCACCTTAATCCTGTTAATCTGGCTCGGCGTTAAAATCGGCTAATTATCGGTCTGTCTTCCAGTTTAGGCCCCAGGACTTCAACCCAGCACAAAGTTTTAAACCGGCCTCAAATCCACTTCAGAAATGGGCATCACTGCTGTACCTGCATTCCTGAGGTCCAGTTCTCTGAAACCTTCAAGATACTGCTAAGAACATGTCATACAGAACTCCCAAAGGGAAAATACGCTGGACAACAAAGATTTTGCTTCCTGAATACTGTCAAGTGTATCTTAAGGATTTTGGGCTGCTGATCATGAAAATAAACAAGAAATTTCCCTAACACGCACAGTCTTTTTAAAATCATCTGTATTTGTTATTTCGATTCATAATTCAAGTCAGAATAATTGATCAAAATCAGGTTGAATATCACTGGCATATGTTGTAGTTAATTTGTTGTCTTTGCTGCAGTAATACAATGCAATACATAATACAGTAATAGAGAAAAAAGCTGTGGATTACAGTAAATATATATATATATACACACAGTATATATATATATATATATATATATACAATGTATAAATATACACACACACAAATAAGTAGTGCAAAAATAGAAATTTTAAAAAAGTAGTGAGGTAGTTCATGGGTTAAATGTCCATTCAGTAATCAGATGACAGAGGGGATGAAGCTGTTCTGAATTGTTGAGTGTGTGTCTTCAGGCTTCTGTACCTCGTCTCTGATGGTATCAATGAGAAGAGGGCATGTCCTGTGTGATGGGTGTCCTTAATGATGGATGCCATCTTTTTGAGGCATCGTTCCTTGAAGATGTCCTGGATATTGTGGAGGCTAGTGTCCATGATGGAGCTGACTAAGTTTACAACTCTCTACAGCTTACTTCGATCCTCTGCAGTAGCCGCCCTCCCCCCCCCCCCCATACCAGACAGTGATGAAGCAGTTAGAATGCTCTCCACAATGGCAAAATTAACGAAGGCATCTTTGGTTGGTCTACAAATCATACAGGTTATCAATAACAGGGAATTCCAAGAACTTCTAGTAGGACCAGAGAAAATCACATGGAAAGAATTCAAGACAATAGACAATAGACAGTAGGTGCAGGAGTAGGCCATTCGGCCCTTCTATCCAGCACCGCCATTCACTGTGATCATGGCTGATCATAATCAGTACCCCGTTCCTGCCCTCTCCCCATATCCCTTGACCCCGCTATCTATAAGAGCTCTATCTAACTCTCTCTTGAATGCATCCAGAGACTTGGCCTCCACTGCCTTCTGGGGCAGAGCATTCCACATATCCACCAATCTCTGGGTGAAAAAGTTTTTCCGCATCTCTGTTCTAAATGGCCTACCCCTTTTTCTTAAACTGTGGCCTCTAGTTCTGGACTCACCCATCAGCGGGAACATGCTTCCTGCCTCCAGTGTGTCCAATCCCTTAATAATCTTATATGTTTCAATCAGATCCCCTCTCATCCTTCTAAATTCCAGTGTATACAAGCCCAGTCACTCCAATCTTTCAACATATAACAGTCCCGCCATTCCGGGAATTAACCTTGTGAACCTACGCTGCACTCCCTCAATAGCAAGAATGTCCTTCCTCAAATTTGGAGACCAAAACTGCACACAATACTCCAGGTGGGATCTCACCAGGGCCCTGTACAGCTGCAGAAGGACCTCTTTACTCCTATACTCAATTCCTCGTTATAAAAGCCAGCATGCCATTAGCTTTCTTCACTGCCTGCTGTACCTGCATGCTTGCTTTCATTGACTGATGTACAAGAACACCTAGATCTCGTTGTACTTCCCCTTTTCCTAACTTGACTCCATTTAGATAGTAATCTGCCTTCCTGTTCTTGCCACCAAAGTAGATAACCTCACGTTTATCCACATTAAACTGCATCTGCCATACATTTGCCCACTCACCCAACCTGTCCAAGTCACCCTGCATTCTCAGAACATCCTCCTGACATTTCACACTGCCATCCAGCTTTGTGTCATCAGCAAATTTGCTAATGTTACTTTTAATCCCTTCATCTAAATCATTAATGTATATTGTAAACAGCTGCGGTCCCAGCACCGAACCTTGCGGTACCCCACTGGTCACAGCCTGCCATTCCGAAAGGGACCCATTAATCGCTACTTTTTGTTTCCTGTCAGCCAGCCAATTTTCAATCCATGTCAGTACTCTGCCCCCAATACCATGTGCCCTAATTTTGCCCACTAATCTCCTATGTGGGACTTCATCAAAAGCTTTCTGGAAGTCCAGGTACACTACATCCACTGGCTCTCCCTTGTCCATTTTCATAGTTACATCCTCAAAAAACTCCAGAAGATTAGTCAAGCATGATTTCCCCTTCATAAATCCATGCTGACTCAGACTGATCCTTCTACTGCTATCCAAATGTGTCGTAATTTCCTCTTTTATAATTGACTCCAGCATCTTTCCCACCACTGACGTCAGGCTAACCGGTCTGAATGTCGTTGAAAATTTTCTTGGCAACTACAGAGCACCAAAGTACATGTGGCAGGTTGACAAGCATACAAAACCATGAAGTGCAACATGTTACTAAAGATTCATTTTCTGCATTCCCATTTAAACTTTTTCCCTGCAGATCTTGGCACTGAAAGGTTTCACCAACACATTGCGGTCACGGAGGAACGGTATACTGAAATCCATTAATGCTGGCTGATTACTGTTGAACACTTAGGCGAGAAGCCTCAGCGCAATTTTAGTTAGTTGAATGATTGCAAAGCATCAGCACTGTAATGCAATTCAATGCATTATGTTCAATAAATTTAATTTCATTTTTCTCCAAATTCCTACATGATACAAGTTTGAAATTATATTTGTATACAGCTTCAAGCATCTATCATAAATGGGAAAAAAAAATTCCAAGGAAGCAACATTTTCAAAAGAAATTGTTGTCCGGTGTTACAGGCTGCAGATTGCAGGGATCGTAGAGCAGAAGAAGTGTATTTAGCTGAATTGTTAGTAGTCTTGTTAGTTGTCGCAAACCGTCAGCATGTTTGGCCAGCACCATCTTGTACATCACAGATCACAGTCTCCTCTTGTTGTTCTGTTCTGTGACCGTGAAAGGTGATATCAAAATCCACACCCTTGCTTCTGTTCTCTTGCTTTTCTCAGCCCTCACAGCCTTTGTGAAGGTTGATGAAGCAGGACTTTTACCCAGAGAGCTTTTATCAGACTCCATATGTGTAGTCCAGTTCCTTAAGGCTGTTATAAATGGGGGGTGGGGGTGGTAGTGGGAATAAGCTCTCACCACCTATTAAATGCTCCCAATGGCGTGTGACTCAAATCACCTCTCAAAACCAAATCCAGATCCTGGCCTTCACAAAATCACCTCTCAAAACCAAATCCAGTTCCTGGCCTTCACACATCTAAGCTACTAAGCTTAACAGAACCGTATCTACCGACAGGAGAACGGGCAAATACGGGCTACTGGTGCCTTAACATGAGTTGCTTTGGCAAGATGGGGCTCATCAGCCATGCTTGGCTGCCCATCTAGGAGAGTCACCCTCCAACTGCCTTGCATCTTTACCCATGGGGAAGGTTTTGGGGAGTCCCTAAGGCAGTCCGATGCTGAGTTCAGCGTTGACTGGCAACTCCTGTTGAGCTGCTGCTACCAAACTGTACCGGTCTCTGCTATTCCTTTGGGTTCATCAGATGCATTGAGAGGGGGAGCTTACTACATGGGGAACAGCTTGTTCTCCATATTTTACTGCCCCAACTTGTGTACCTAGATAGCTAGGACACAACATCCATAGTCAACCCTGACCAACGGAGGCCTGAGACGTGTAGACCATAAGACATAGGAGCAGAATTTTGCCATTTGGCCCATTGAGCCTACTCTGCCATGCAGTGATTTATTATCCCTCTCAACACCATTCTCCTCATAACCTCTGATGCCCCTTGTAATCAAGAATCTATCAACCTCCACTTTAAATATACCTAAAGACTTGGCCAGCATAGCTGTCTGTGGCAATGAATTCCACAGATTATCACCCCCTGTCTAGAGAAATTCCTCCTCGTCTCTTTTCTAATGACAATGCCCTTCCATCCTGAGGCCGTCCCTCTGGTGTATTTGTGGTCAGTGAGGCAGTGACCTGAACAGCCCACTTCCAGCAGGAGATACCACACAGCTGCCAGCCAAACAAATATCCAGTGAAGATTACAAATCCACTCAGCCTCTGCAAATTAGCCTCCAGTGTGAGCTGAATGCCAAGGGACAAGGGATGGGAGCACTTAGTGCAAGAATAGTTAATGCAAGGGCAGTCTCCAAGAAAGACTTTGCAAGAACCCTCATAAAAAATTAAACAGGCAAATGCTCACAACAGATTAAGTTGCTCCGATTACTTCAAGTTCATTTCAGGTCATTCACTTTAGGGTTCAATAATCAGATGGATGGCTTCATCTCTTCTGATGCATTATTCAAAAGCCAATAATGGCATTTTTTGACTTAGTAAGAAGAAGCTGGAGGTGATCGTCCAGTTTACCCATCAGCTCATGGTTAAGCAGCACCTCAGTGCTTTTTTTTTGTGTATATCTGTACAAATAAAGCTAATCTTTAAAAAGAAATTGACTTTTCTAAACTCCGAACTAAACATCTAGAGATATGGGAGTTCTTATTTGGAAACACGTGTGACTGCTTGGTTTGGAAGCACCAAAGCATTGAGGGGTCAGATGTTCTTGCCAAGTTCCTCTAGGGCATTCTCTTCCTTTCCAACACGAACTTTATAAAGGCATGTTGTGGTGCACAGATCTGCTCCTGTGATGTTCTGGATTACACTCTCACACCGCTCCCAAAACAACTCATCAAAAGCAAATGCAAAGTCAATGATCACAGGAGGCCCAAAGGACCAGCTGAGAAGCTCACACACAGTTTGCCCTTTTACCTTCTCATGCACGTGATGTCTTAGTCATTCTCAACTAGCCTTGAATAGCGCGTCGCCTGGGCCAGTTTGACCACACTGGTGTTAGTCTTGGATTACAGAAATGCCGTGGATTGATTTTCTACCCTGAACTACTCTTGTGAACCAAATGGGATCCCAGAAGTTGTATGATCACATCTCAGCCTCTGTTGCTATCCCTATTCCTCCCCCTACCACCTGACTCCATCCCACAATTAGAACAAAAATAAAACAAGACTTGTTTTGGTGCAGTGTGATCAATGTGGCCATGGCAGTTAATCTGATGCTATTACAGCTCAGAGCGTGGGAATTCAGAGTTCAATCCCAGCATCCTCTGTAAGAGCTTGCATGTCCTCCCCATGGACTGTGTAGGTTTTCTCTGGATCCTCCAGTTTACCCCCACAGTCCAAAGACCTGCCAGGTAGGTTAATTGGTCATTGTAAATTGTTCCGTGAGTAGGTTAGGGTTAAATCGGGGTTGCTGGGCAGTGTGGCTTGACAGGCCCTAGGGCCTATTCTGTGCTGTATCTCTAGAAAAGGAAAAAAGAGAAATCTCAACTGTCCATTTCCCTCTACGGATGCCCGAGTTCCTCTGTACTACTTGCTCTGTGATCAGCGAATTTGATACCAGACTTCTTATCCTGTGTTATCTAATTACTTGAACCTAAATGCTCCAGCTGCCAAGGAGAGGATTCGAAATCCCAAATCTGGTCAATAATCTGGCTGTTGGTCCAGTAATTTAACCTCTGCACTACCAAGCTACTGGTATGGGTCTGAAAGTGCACTGAAGAAGTCGAAGGCTCAATGTCTCCATGAATCTGTGGGAGACCTGGAGACACCCTGTTAGAGCACTGTCTCTGTGTGTGTGTGGGTAATGGGGCTTGTTTTGTTGTTGCTTTGCTGCTGTTGTCGTGGCTTGTGTGTTTTGGTGGGCATGCTACGTTGGCAACACACACAAAAAGCTGGAGGAACTCAGCAGGTCAAGCCGTATCCGTGAAAATGCTCCATCCGCCAAAAGTAGAATTTCCTTGTGGCCAACCATTTTAATTCCAATCCCTGTTCCCATTCTGATATGTTGGTCCTTGGCCCCCTTTTCTGTCATGATGAGGCCCCTCTCAGGGTGGAGAAGCAACACTTCTTATTCTGTCTAGGTAGCCTCCAACCTGATGGCATGAATATCGATTTCTCCTTCCAGTAATTTATTGTTTTCTCTCTCTTTTTTCCCCTACCCCTTCCCTCTTCTTCTATTCCCCACTCTGGGCTCCTAACTCTTCTCCTCACCTGCCTATCACCTTCCCCTGGCACCTCTTCTCTTTCTCTTTCTCCTATGGTCCACTCTCCTCTCCATTCAGATTACTTCTACTCCAGCCCTTTACCTTTCTCCCTCACCTGGCTTCACCTATCACCTTCCAGCTTATCCTCCTTCCCCTCCTCCACGTTTTTTTATTCTGGCATCTTCTCCATTGCTTTCCAGTCCTGAAGGATCTCAGCCTGAAACTTCGACTGTTTATTCATTTCCACAGATGTTGCCTGACCTGTTGAGTTCATCCAGCATTTTGTCTATGTTGCTCTGGATTTCCAGCATCTGCAGAATCTTTAGTGTTTATGCTATGTCAGTGCCAGAATGTGTGATGAGAAACTTGTGGGCTGCCCCCAGCGTATCCATATGCTGTTAATGCAAACGGTACATGTTTTGATGTACATATGATATACCTTGTACAAAACTATTTTTAGAGTTAAGAAGCTCTCCAAGAGTTAGGGCCAACACTTCTATTTGACTCTTTGAACCAATTTCATTCTGAACCCTCTCAATCAAAACTGCTTTAAGTTAATTTGTCATGAAAGAAAGTCTGAATCTGAAACTTAATTTAACATTCTCCATTCCGTGAAATCAGTGTAGAAAGTTCACAAGATGGAAAAATACTTTGATGTCTTTAAGGTACCGTCTATGATAACAAGTTTATATATCAGAAGAATTTATAGTGGCTCCGAGCTGCTCATGTCTCCAGCCGCGTGTTATTATGCAATACTTCAAAACAAGAAAAAATTCCACAAGGAAATGAAGACCTAATGAACATGTTGGGTCTGGACTTGGTTCAATGTGACTCCAGGCATCAGTTGGCTGGAAAATTGCTCCCACTTTACTCTAAGTGGCTGAACTGGCATCAGGGATACACAGGAGGTGGGAATGCAAGTTGTAGATGCACTTCTGGCCAGACTGTAATGCAAGTTGTTTTCTGGGTCTCAGAACTGGCAAGGACAGTACTGTATGTTGGGTCCTGAAGTGGCTGCTAGCAATTAAGTGGCTGATCACAGGTCTGAAGCTGTAATTAACCAAACAGTTGGTACCTGTTCTGAAGCATATGGCTTTCACTACCACCCCACAGAGAAGGGAGAGGAACTCAAGGGTTGGATTCTATTTATACTTCTTGCTGACTCGGTAAATCAGCAAACATAATCAAAGTCCTCTCCCACCCTAGTCATTCCCTCTTTTCTCCTCTCCCATCAAAAACCTGAAGCACATACCACCAGGCTTAAGAACAGCTTCTGCCCCACTGTTCTAAGACAACTGAACAGTCCTCAGGGCAATAAGGTGGTCTCTTGACATCACATTATACCCTGCCTTATTGCCTGCCTGCACTACACTTTCTCTATAACTACAGTATAACCCCTTATTCTGCACTCTGTGATTGTCTTCTCTTTCACTGCATCAGTGTATCAATGTGATGAAATGACCCATACAGATGGCATCAAAACAAAGATTTTCACTGTACCCCAGCACGTGACAATAACACAGATTAAAGATTAACAATCAGCTTTAATTGTCACATGTAAATGGAAATGTTGTGAAATGTGTTGTTTGCGTTAACAATCAGCAAGACCTAGGAAGTCACTACACTTCCAGTGACTATATAGCATGCCCACAATCATTAACCCTAACCCACAAGTCTTTGCAATGTAAGAGGAAACGCATATGGTCACGGGGAGAATGTGCAAACTCCTTACAGACAGTTCAAAGTGAACTCATTATCAAAGCACATATATGCCACAATATACAACCCTGAGATTCATTTTCTTGCCGATATTCACAGTACATAAAAAGAAACACAACAGATTCAATGGAAGACCTCACACACAACAGAGACAAGCAAATAACCAATGTGTAAAAGACAACTAACCATGCAAAATCAAAAGGAAAAGAAAAAAAATAAATAAATGAGAAATAAATATCGAAAACACAAGTTGTAGAGTCCTTGAAATTGAATCCATAGCTTGTGGAAGCAGCACAGTGTTGGGGTGAGTGAAATTATCCATGCTGGTTCAAGAGCCTGATGGTTGAGGGATAATAACTGTTCCTGAAACTGACCTGAAGTTGTTGGTGGTTCAGTGAGATTTTTCCCCCTCATTCTTCTAAACTCCAGTAGGCACAGGCCAAAGCCATCAAATGCTCATCTATCTGCTTGTCCACCTTTTCTGCACTTCCTCTGTAACTGGAACACTACATTCTTCTTTCTGTGTTATTTTTGTCCTTTTGTGCTACCTCGATTTACTGATGCATTGATGATCTGTCTGGATTGTCAGGAGCTTCTCAATAGAACTCAGTACAAGTAAGGGTTATAAACCAATTACCAAGACTGCAATCCCGTTCTGGGGACAACCACCTACATCAGGCAGCATAAGCTTCACTTGTGGTTTCACACCATCATGTCCCCTACCCCAGACTGCTCGGCACTAATTGCTTCATCTGCTTCTGACTTCCAGGCTTGGCAAGTCTCTGACGAGCAGAACAGATGTCCACCAAACTGTTAATACTGACCCCCACACCATTCCCCCTGATAAACATCCCATCTTGAGGGTGGGGGTAGTGTTGGAACAGCATAGCAGCCTAGTGGCTTGCATAATACTAGCACAGTGCCAGCAACCTGGGTTCAGTCCCGCTGCTATTTGTTCTTCCTGGGAATGTGTAGGTTTCCTCCCAGTGCTCTGGTTTCCTCCCACATTCCAAAGACAGATAAGCAGGTGATGTGGTCATGCGGGTGTAATTTGGCAGCGGGGGTTGGAAGACCCTGTTACCATGCTGTATCTCCAAATAAAAGTAAGAATATACGTACTGGAATACCTTTCATGTTAAATGATGACTACATGTTTAACTCAAGGGCTCAGTTAGTCCTGACGAAGGGTCTCAGCCTGAAATGTCGACTGTACTTCTTCTGATAGATGCTGTCTGGTCTGCTGCATTCCACCAGCATTTTGCGTTGCTTGGGCTAGTTGGTGGTGTGGTTACTGGAACCAGCAGGGTGGAGGTAATCAGTGGTTGGGGATGTTGCTGAGGTGGGTGCGAGGTGGCTTTGCTCTGGCGATTGGGCTGAAGCAGCTTGTGGGGCTCAGCGAGTGGGGAAAGTTGAGAGGGGAGGGACTAAATGTCTTGTGAAGGTAGGCGGAATGAGCAGGGGCTTTTCTCTTTGGAGCGAAGAGGGTGTGAGATGACTTGACAGAGGTGTACAAGATAGGTACTGTACATGAATATGCAGACAATGGAGGGGTGGGGGCATTGTGTATACAGAGCTCTTGTGGACTCAGCTCCCCATAACCCCTAATTCTCCTGCTGTGCAAAAATCTATTGAACTGTCTCTTCAATATATTTAATTAAATAGCCTCTACTGCTTCCCTGTGCAGAGAATTAAACAAATTCACTACTCTCTGAGGAAAGCAGCTTTTCCTCCTCCCTGTCAAGTTTGGCATTTATTTTTAAATTTGGTGATACATCACAAGCAGGCCCTTTTGCCCCAATGAGCTGCACTGCCCAGCAACCCACTGATTTAATCCTCGCCGAATCACAGGACAATTTACAATGACCAATTGTCTTTGGACTATGGGAGGAAACTGGAGCACCTGGAGTAAACCCAAGCAGTTACAGGGAGAATGTACAAACTCTTTACAGATAGTGAACTCTGAACTCTGATGTCCAGAGCTGTAATAGTGTCATGCTATCCACTGCACTATCCATTGCACCCCAATTTAATTAGTTCGTCACAACATTGTGACCCAAAGGAGCCCATTCTTGTGCTGTAGCGTACAAAATGCTACTTGGCCCATCCAGTCTGTGCCAGCTCCTAGTATGGAAATCTTTTCGTTCACATTCCCTCCTATTTATTTCCCCACTGCAGAACAAATTATTCTCCCAACCACCTAGTTTCCTTCATAAAATGCTGATTGATTCTGCTTCCACCAACCAAACAGGGAACAAGTTTCATGCTCTCAGTCCCTTCCGAGTGAGGATTTCCTCATACAGGCAACCTGGCCCCCCCCCCAGTCATTTGGATTATGGAAATTGTGCTTACAGAATTCATAAAACACCGCCAAAGATATCTGAGATGATGGAGTAAGTTTGCTCTCACAGAGGTTATGTGGAAAGAAAAAGTAAGTAAATAAAAACAAATTCTAACTTTTTCTAACTTGTTTTCCTTGATACATGTGCAGATGATGAAGCTTTACAGTACAGCATGGAAAGTCATGATACAGGGATGAGAGGGTTAATGTATGAGGAGCGTTTGGTGGTTCTGGGTCTGTACTTGCTGGAGTTTATAAGGGCATAGGTGAATCAGAAGCAGACTTAGAACTGAGTTCAAGAGCCATGAGGTAATATTGCAGCTTTATAAAACATTGAAATATTATGTTGCATTCTGGTCGCCTCATTATAGGAAGGATACGGAAACCTAAGAGACTGCAGAAGAGATTTACCAGGTTGCCGCCTGGACTAGAAGGCATGCCATAAACATTAGGAATTCTGCAGATGCTGGAAATCCAGAGCAACAAACACAAAATGATGGAGGAACTCAGCAGCATCTTTAGAAGTGAATAAATGATTGATATTTCAGGGCTAGATCATTCATTCAGGACTGGAAACGAAGGGGGAAGATGCCAGAATAAAAAGGTGGAGGGATCGATAAACATGGGCAATCATTAAAAGCTTATCCCCAATCCCGTTCTGACATGTCGGTCTGTGGCCTAATCTTTTGCCATGATGAGGCCACTCTCAGGTTGGAGGAACAACTACTTATAATCCATCTGGCTAGCCTCCAACCCGATGGTATGAACATCGATTTTTCTTTCCAGTAGGTTTTTCCCTATCCTATTTCCTCTTCTATTCCCCACTCTGGCCTCTTACCTCTTGTCCTCATCCATCTATCACCTCCCCTGGGTTCCTTGCTACTTGCCTCTCTCCAAAGGTCCACCTTCCTCTCCTATCAGATGCCTTCTTCTCTTGTCCTTTACATTTCCCACCCACCTGGCTTCACCTAACACTTCTAGTTATCCTCCTTCCTCTCCTTTATCTTTTTATTCTGGCATTTCATCCCTTCCTTTCCAGTCCCGAAGAAAGGCCCGAAACATTCAACTCCATGGAAGCTACCTGACTTGCTGAGTTCCTCCCGCATTTGTGTGTGTGTGTTGCTCTAGAGGGCACATCTTATGAAGAAAGGTTGAAAGAGCTAAGCTCTTTGGAACAAAGGAGGATGTGAGGCGACTTGATAGAAGTGTACAAGATGATAAGAGGCATAGACTTTCCCAGGGTGGAAAACAGCTAATAAGAGGGAGCATAATTTTAAGGTGACTAGAGGAAAGTATAGGGGGATGTCAGGGGTAGGTTTTTACACAGAGAGTCGTGTGTATATGGAATATCACGCCAGGGGTGGCGGTAGAGGCAGATCCATTAGTGACATGTAAAAAAACTCTTAGACAGACACTTGGGTGAAAGAAAAATGGACAGCTATGCAGAAGGGAAGGGTTAGATTGATGTTGGAATTGGTTAAAAGGTCATGGGCAAAGGGCCTGTACTGTACTGAATTTGTTTTATGTTCTGTGTCTTAATGGGCTTATTGTTACTAACATTAGTCACGATTTTATTTTTTTGTTTTGTGGATAACTTCACTCACCACAACTCTGAACTGATTCCACAACCTACAGACTCACTTCCAAGGGCTCTTTATAATTCGTGTTTGCAGTGTTATAACTTTTTATTTGTGCAGTTTGTCTTCTTTTACATGTGGTTGTTTATCAGCCTTTATAATTTTTCATAAATTCCACTGTATTTCTTTATCTTCCTGTCAACACCTCAAGAAATTGAACTCAAGGTAGTTAATGGTAAGTACGTTGATAATAATTGATACTTTGAATGTTGAGGCTTATTGAGGTATTGCTCAGACCCCACTTGGAATATGATGCGCAGTTTTGGAGCCCTTATCTAAGAAAGGATGTGCTGGCATTGGAGAGGATCCTCAGGAAGTTCATGGGAATGATGCTGGGAATGAAAGGGTTAAGGAGCATTTCATGGCTCTAGCCCTGTGCTCACTAGAGTTTGGAAGAATGAGGAGGGATCTCATTGAAACCTATGGAATACTGAAAGGCCTCGACAGAGTGGACATGAAGAGGATGTTTCCTGTAGTGGGGGAGTCCAGGACCAGAGGGCACAGCCTCAAATTAGAAGAATGTCCTTTAGAACAGAGAAGAGGAAGAATTTATTTAGCCAGAGGACAGGGTATCTGTGGAATTCATTGCTACAGATGGCTGCAGAGGCCAAGACATTGGGTATGTTTAAAGCAGAGGTTGATAGGTTATTGATTAGTAAGTGCATCAAAGGTTATAGGGAGCAGGCAGGAGCACGGGGTTCAGTGGGATAACAAAATTTTGCCCCCCATTCAGTAGGAAAGAAAGTTAATATTTTTTTTACAAACAAAGCGAAAGCTCAGAGGTGAGCAAACCTAAATAATTAGACTTCTGGAAAAGTTTACAAGATCCCTGTGCTACAGAGGAAACTGTTGGAGTTAGCCCTTACTATTATTAATATCCAGAAGTTCAGAAAGCCACAGGAGCTGATAAATATTTCAATGTACATTTACACAGAGGCATTAAATTTCATTTTCATCCAGAATTTAACACACCTAAGCTTCTCTGGAGATATAATTCTGTATGTGAGTGAGTGAGAAAAGAGGTTAATGGCTGAGGTGGGTGGTGGTGGGGGTGTTAGTGGGAGAGAGAAAGAGGGAGAGAAAGAGAAAGAAAGATGGAGAGAGAGAGAAAAAAAGAGACAGAGGGAGAGAGAGCAAAGAGAGATGAGAGAGAAGGAGGGAGAGAGAAATAGAGAAAGAGAAAGAAAGAGAGAGAAAGAGGGAGGATGGTAATTTTGTGTGTATGTGTGTGTGTGTAAGAGCACTGTGAACAATCACACTGTCTATACAAAAATGTGCAAATGTTCGCAGGATGTAAGTGTGGATACTTGAGTCTAAGTGTTGATGTGAGAGTGTTGATGTGTGAAAGGGGATTAGTGAACGTGATGTGTGTGCAGGAGTGACATGTCAATTGACACAAGTACAGTCGGCCCTCCTTATCCGCGGGTTCTGAATGCGCGGATTGGGAAAACCCGGAAGTTCTCTCTCCAGTACTCATTATTTGAGCATGTACAGACTATTTTTTTCTTGTCGTTATTCCCTAAGCAATACAGTATAACAACTATTTACATTGTATTAGGTACTATAAGTAATCTAGAGATGATTTAAAAGTACAGGCAGTCCCCGGGTTATGAACGAGTTCCGTTCCTGAGTCCGCCTTTTAAGTCGGATTTGAAGTCGGAACAGGTATATCCAGTATTATTTAAACATTAGTCAAACGTTTGTCTTAGTATATAGTATACATCTTACCTTTCTATGCATATAAAACACTTAAGAAACATATGTATTTCAATAATTAAAATGCTGTATTGTTTAGTAATAATTGTAGCTTTCATCAGGGCAGGGCCTTTCAAATGCTCCATTAAAATTGTTCCGATCGCTGACCGACTGTAGCCTAACGCTTTTCCAATGACCGATGGTGTTTCACCTCTTTCCGATCGCTTTGTTACTTCGACTTTATTTTCAATTGTGATTGTGATTATTTTCGTGAACAGAAAGACTGCGGATTCAGAGCTGTGCCAGGCCCTAAAGACCACCGCACTGGATGAGTTAAATAAGGGACTTGAGCATCCGTGTTTTTTGGTATCTGCAGAGGGTCCCAGAACCAATCCCCCCTGCAGATAAGGAGGGCCAACTGTACCTACGTTTGTGACTTACAGCGTGTTGATGGTGAGATCCTGTGCAGCAGGAGTGTGAGTGAGTGAGTGAGAGTGTTTATTCAGATATGAGAGGCGTGAGTGAGTGCTTGCATGGGACTAGGCACATGCATATGTGCACAGACACGTGATGGATTCAGAGTTAAGATATCAGACTGATTGACAGTGATTAGAACTGAGATGTTTCATGCCCTGATGTGGAAACAGCTGTACATCAGCCAATGTTCAGCTATGTTAACCAACATATATAATTCCAATTCAGTGCCAATGAGTCCAACTCTCTCCTAAAGCTCAAAGCTCTCAAGCTAGGAAAGTCTCATTAGTTGTTGCAGTGACAATGATATTCCAACTAAAACATCTATTCCTACAGCATGTTTAACCCAACAACCTGCCAAGGTGTCTTGTTACCAATAAAAATTGGCCTCTTTGGTGTGATAAGTGAGACAGTCAATTGTTGCACATGGGTGGCACATAGCACGAAAGTTAGCATAACGCGGCAGGACTACAACTAGAGGTCATGGATTAAGGGTCCATTATTAAGGACCTCCAGCACCCAGGGCATGCCCTTTTCTCACTGTTACCATCAGGTAGAAGGTACAGAAACCTGAAGGCACACACTCAGTGATTCAGGAACAGCTTCTTCCCCTCTGCCATCCGATTCCTAAATGGGCATTGAATGTTTGGACACTACCTCACTTTTTTTAATCTATTCAATATACGTAATTGATTTACTTGTTTATTATTTTTTTCTCTGCTAGATTATGTATTGTATTGAACTGCTACTGCTAAGTTAACAAATTTCACATCATATGCTGGTGATAATAAACCTGATTCTGAAGGGTGAAAGGTGAAAAGGAGAAGGGAATCTTCACTCATGAGAGTGTGGAAGAAACTGCCAGTACATGTGGTGCACGGGAGCTTGATTTCAACATTTATGAGAAGTTTGGATAAGTACATGGACGGGAGGGGTATGGAGGGCTATAGTTCTGGTGCAGATTGAAGGAGGTAGGCTGTTTAAATGGTTCTGTACAGACTAGATGGGCCAAAGGGCCTGTTTCTGTGCTGTACTTTTCTATGACTCAGGTTCAATTCCCGCTATGTCTGTAAGGAGTTGGTACATTCTCCCTGTGACCACGTGGTTTTCCCCTGAGTGTTCCAGCTTCCTCCCACACACCGAGTGCATAGAGGTTAATTGGTCACATGGGTGCAAAGGGCAGCACGAACTCACAGGGCCGGAAGGGCTTGTGACCATGCTGTATCTCTAAATGAAACTAATAAGTAAGAAGATACAGTGAAAAGCTTATCTTGCATACTCATCAAATCACTATACAGAGCATTCACCTAGAATAAGTTAAAACAACAACAACACAGAATAAAGTGCAAAAGCTTATGAAAAAGTGCACTGCAGATAAGTAATAGAGTGCCAGATCTTAATGAGTTAGACTGACAGGCTATGAGTCCACCTTAGAACACAGAACATAGAACATAGAAATTTACAGCTAATTACAGGCTCTTTGGTCCACAATATTGTGCTGACCAGGTACGCTACTCTAGAAACTGTCTAGAATTTTCCTACTGCATAGGCCTCTATTTTTCTAAGCACCATGTACATATCTAAGATTCTCTTAAAAGACCCTGCCTCTACCACTGTCACTGGCAGGGCATTCCACACACCCACCTCTCTCTGGGTGAAAAACTTACCTCTGACATCCCCCCTGTACTTTCTTCCAAGCACCTTAAAACTATGACCCCTCGTGTTAGCCTTTTCAGCCCTGGGAAAAGGCCTTTGGTTATCCACACGATCTACGCCTCTCATTATCTTATTCACCTCTGTCAGGTTACCTCTCATCCTCCGTCACTCCAAGGAGAAAAGACCAAGTTCACTCAACCTATTCTCATATGGCACGCTCTCCAATCCAAGCAAAGTCTTATCGTACAACAAGTCAGTCTAGAGTCTGGTAGCAGCAGAACAGAAGCTGTCCTTGTGCCTGGTGGTAAATGCTTTCAGACTTTTGTATCTTCTATCCGATGGCAGAAGGGAGAGGAGAGAATATCTGAGATGGGAGGGTTCATTGATTATGTTTGCTGATTTACTGAAATGTAGACAGAGTCCACAGAGGTGAAGCTAGACCCAGAGATGTGCTGAGGTGTGTCCACAACTCTTGGCAGTTGCTTGCAATCTCAGCTGTTGGCACAGGTATGAAGATTGAACAGATCATTAGAATAATCTATAAGATGTTGCAGAGGAGTCATCTCCTTCCATCTGGGAGTGATACTGGGTCCTTGGTTAACACCTCCAACCAGGCAGCATTTCCTCCAGACGTTAGCCCTCAAGGCTCTAAAACAGATCTTCATTTTAGACCACACTTGGAGTATTGTGTTCACCTCATGAGAGGAAGGATGTCAAAGCTTTAGAGAGGGTGCAAAGGTGATTTACCAAGATATTGCTTCAATTATAGAGCATGTCTTACGAAGATAGGTTGAATGAACTAGGGCTTTTCTCAATGGAGCGAAGGACGATGAGAGGTGACTTGATGGAAGTATACAAGAAAATAAGAGGCATACTTTGAGAGGACAACCAGAGATTTTCTTCCAAAGTGGAAATGGCTAATATGAGAGGGCATAATTTTAAAGTGATTTGAGGAAAGTATAGGGGGATGTCCAAGGTAAGTTTTATTTTACACAGAGTGGTGGGTGCAAGGAACGCCTGCCTGGGTGGTGGTAAAGGCAGATACATTAGAGGCATCTAAGAAATTCTTAGATAGACACATGGATGATAGAAAAATGGAGGACTATGTAGGAGGGGAGGGTTAGATTAATTTTAGAGTAAGTTAAAAGTTCAACAAAACATTGTGGGCTGAAGATTTTTTTATGTTCCATGTTCATTTCTGACCCCTCATGAAGAATTCATTGGCGACTTGCCTATCAAATTGCTTGTCCCAGATGTGAATAATTTAGATTTTTCAAACTCTACTTTAAAACACTTAAATTTGATTGGAGGTTAGACAAAGGACCACAAGCTGGCCATCACCAATAGAAACCTAAAATAAATTGTCAATCTATTGCCTTATTTTAAAATAATTGAGTTTATAATCCAAATATTACACATCAGTTATTAACACATGAATAATTAATGCTGGAAGATATCATTAGAAGTAACATCCCTCTATCTCAAGCATTCTCACCAAAGTTATTGAATCAGTCCATTATGCCTTAAATGAAGTGTGGGTAATTTTTCAAGCTCTATTTCTTTTAAATTGACTCGATATATCATAATATTCTAAAATTATTCTCAATCATGTTTTGAGTAAACACGCAGTTTCTTTTCCTACCAATGTGTAAATGGGAGCTGGCTTTGAATGTTAACTCTAATCTGCAGGAGGTAATGGGTTGCCTTGCATTAACTTTGAGAAGGTCACACTCATCCTCTGGGTCTAAAGGCTTCACATGAATGATCTTAAACACTGAAATGTACACCAGTAGTCCAGTGTGATAAACAAAGGATTCAGGTACATAGAACAAAACAAACAGAAACAGCCCTTCGGCCCATAATACCCATACCAGGCATAACGCCAAATTAAAGCCTTTCTGCCTGAACATGATCCATGTCCTTCCATGCCAAAGTCAAAGTATATTTATTATCAAAGTACATATGCAGCATATAATCCTGAGATGTACCTTCCCATAGACAGCCCTGAAACAAAGAAAATCATGGAATCCGTTCAAAGAAAAATGTCAACCACCCGACGTGCAAAAAATTAACAAATTGCGCAAATGGCAAAAAAAAGAGTGAAAAACACAGTCGACATAAAAATCACTTGATTGTTACGATCCTATCTTTCCACACCACAGCAACATATCCCAGCATGTACTCTGTGTAAAAAAACTTAGCCTAGACACCCCCTTTAAATGTTCACTCACTCGCCTTAATGCTATGCCCTCTAGCATTTGATGTTTTTACCCTGAGAGAAAAGACTCTGACTGTCTACAATATCTATGCATCTCATATTCTTAGAAAACATCATCTAGGACATACCCTTTTCTCACTACTGCCATCAAGGAGGAGGTACCGGAGTCTGAAGACAACTCTCAATGTTTCAGGAACAGCTTCTTCCCCTCAGCCATCAGATTTTATGAACCCATGAACACTATCTCCCATTTTGTTCTCTTTTTTGCACTACTCATTTATTTTTTATATGTCTTAATGTAAGAGAGTAATTTTTATGTATTTCTTTGTACTGTTGCCCAAAAACAACCAATTACCCAACAGACCGTACGTCAGTGATAATAAACCTGATTCTGGTAAATTTCAATCATTAATTTATAATTTTAGCCCTCAGTTTCTGATGCTGCAGAGAAACCAATCCAAGAACAGTTGGCCCTCCTTATCCGCAGATTCCGCATGTGCGGAATCAACCAACCGCGGATCAGGAAAACCCGGAAGTTCTCTCTCCAACACTCGTTGTTCGAGCATGTACAGACTATTTTTTCTTGCCATTATTCCCTAAACAATACAGTATAACAATTATTTACATAGCATTTACATTGTATTAGGTATTATAAGTAATCTAGAAGTGACTTAAAAGTACAGGTAGTCCCCAGGTTATGAATGAGTTCCGTTCCTGAGTCCGTCTTTAAGTCGGATTTGAAGTCGGAATGGGTACATCTGGTATTATTTAGCGTTAGTTAGTCAAACATTTTTCTTAGCATATAGTACATATTTCACCTTTCTATGCATATAAAACACTTAAGAAACATACGTATTTCAATAATTAAACCACTTTGTTGCTTAGTAATAATTGTAGCTTTCATCGGGGCAGGGCCTTTCAAATGCTCCATTAAAATTGTTCCGATCGTTGACCGACTGTAGCCTAACGCTTTTCCAATGACTGATGGCGTTTCACCTCTTTCCGACCGCTTTATTACTTCCACCTTATTTTCAATCACGATCGTGATTATTTTCGTGAACAGAAACACCACGGATTCAGAGCTACACCAGGTCCTAATGTCCACTGCACTGAGCACGTTAAATAAAGTCCGGGGTTCCGCTGGGTCTTAAAGACCACCACACTAATACATGTTAAATAAGGGACTTGAGCATCCACGATTTTTGGTATTCGTGGGGGGGGGGGGGGTCTCGGAACCAATCCCCCGCGGATAAGGAGGGCCGACTGTATGTCCAACTTCTCCTTATAGCCAATATACTCTAATCCAGGCAGCATCCTGATGAACCTTTTCTAAACCCCACCCAAAGCCTACAACTCCTTCCTGTATTGGGGTGATCAGGACTGCAGATGTGTCTTTTGTCGGAGGTGTTAAAGGCCCTGCATATACAAACCTAAAGATCACATAGTACTATTACTGACAAAACAAGTTCCTGGCAAACACACTATCCTCTCCCCCACTGGTTCTGAGTGCCCATCATCCTCCACCTCACTTGGTTCCACCTATCACTCCAGCCCCTGCCTTGTCCCTCTTCCTAACCTCTTTATATTGTCTGTCTCCCATCTCCACTCCCAGTCTTGATACAGTGAAAGTCAGATTATAAGACACAGCAGCCATTCAGCCCAACGAGTCTGCTCCACCATTTCAGCATGGCTGATCCAATTCCCTCTCAATCTCATTCTCCTGCCTTCTCCCCGTAACCTTTCATGTGCCGAATAAGACCATACGACACATGTGCAGAAATAGTCTGATCAGCTCATCAGAATCAGAATCAGGTTTATTATCACCAGCATGTGTCACCAAATTTGCTAACTTAGCAGCAGCAGTTCAATGCAATACATATTACAGAAGAAGAAAAAAAATACTAGCAATAATAAGTAAATCAATTACAGTATACATATATTTAATAGATTAAAATTGTGCAAAAAACTTTTTATATATATATAAAAAGTGAGGTAGTGTTCATGGCTTCAATGTCCATTTAGGAATCGGATGGCAAAGGGGAAGAAGCTGTTCCTGAATCACTGAGTGTGTGCCTTCAGGCTTCTGTACCTCCTACCTGATGGTAACAGAGAGAAAAGGGCATGCCCTGGGTGCTGGAGGTCCTTTCTGAGACTTTGCTCCTTGAAGATGTCCTGGGTACTTTGTAGGCTAGTACCCAAGATGGAGCTGACTAAATTTACAACCCACTGCAGCTTCAGTTCTGTGCAGTAGCACCACCCCCCCCCCCCCCCCCCCCACACCAGACAGTGATGCAGTCTGTCAGAATGCTCTCCACGGTACATCTATAGAAGGTTTTGAGTGCTTTTTGTTGACATAGCAAATCTCTTCAAACTTATAATGAAGTACAGTCGCTGTCTTGCTTTCTTTGTAACTGCATCAATATGTTGGGACCAGGTTAGATCCTCAGAGATCTTGACACTCAGGAACTTGAAACTGCTCACTCTCTCCATGTCTGATCTCTCTATGAGGATTGGTATGTGTTCCTTCATCTTACCCTTCCTGAACTCCACAATCAGCTCTTTCATCTTAATGTCATTGAGTGCCAGGTTGTTGCTGTGACACCACTCCACTAGTTGGCATATCTCACTCTTGTATGCTCTCTCATCTCCATCTGAGATTCTACCAACAATGGTTGTATCGTAGGTAATATTTATAGATGGTGTTTGAGCTACGCTTTGCCACACAGTTATGTGTATATAGAGAGTAGAGCAGGGGCTAAGCACACACTCCTGAGGTGCACCAGTGTTGATCATCAGCGAGGAGGATACGCTATCACCAATCCGCACAGATTGTAGTCTTCTGGTTAGGAAGTCAAGGATCCAATTGCAGAGGGAGGTACAGAGGTCCAGGTTCTGCAACTTCTCAATCAGGATTCTGGGAATGATGGTATTAAATGCTGAGCTATAGTCAATGAACAGCATCCTGACATAGGTGCTTGTGTTGTCCAGGTGGTCTAAAGCCAAGTGGAGAACCATTGAGATTGCGTCTGCCGTTGACCTATTGTGGCGATAGACAAATTGCAACGGGTCCAGGTCCTTGCTGAGGCAGGAGTTCAGTCTAGTCATGACCAACCTCTCAAAGCATTTCATCAAATTATCTGAGTCATTTATGTCACTATTTGCTTGTAGTCATTCACAGGAAAATAAAGAATTAAAATAGAAATTATGAAAAAGTATAAATAAGCAAAGACTGACAAACAGCCAATGTGCAAAAGAAGACAAGGCCTGCTATTAAATAACAGTGGGAACGTGAGTTGTAATGAGTCATGAAAGTGAGTCTGTAGGGCAGTTCAGTGTTGAGGTGAGTTAAGGGTCTCAGCCTGAAACACTGACCATCCCTCTGCATCCACAGACGCTTCCTAGCCCACAGAGTTCCTCTGGCAGTTTGCTTTTGTGTCTCAACCAACTAACCAAAGCACTCTGAAAGGAACATACCACAAACGTCAGAAATTCTGCAATAAGAAAGCAGCAAATGCTGGCACTGCACAGCAGGTGTTGTGGAATATTCAAGTCAGAGAGTCACTTAGCACGGGAGTATTGCTTTGGCCCAACTGTCTGTGCGGACCACCAGCTCTACTATCAGCCCCACTGCAGAGAGAAATAGATTTAATGTTTCACTGCACCACTAGATTCAGGAACAGTTATTGTCCCATAATCACCAGGCATGGATAACTTCACTCACATCAACACTGAACTGATTCCACAAACTACGGACTCACTAGTGGCAAAAATTAATCCAAATTCCAAACAAAACAATTGCTGCCAGCCTGCAATGGCCACAGAGTTGTTATATTTGTATGACTCACCCTCTGTTCTAATAAAATGACTGTTCCAAAGAGTTGAATCCTTAATCAAGTCTTTATTAGCAATTAGCAAACATACAATCTTGAAACGACATTAAGTGGTATTGAGTGGTCGTTTGCACACTGGTTGTCCGCCCTGTTGGTGTGGTCTTTCATTGATTCTACTATGGTTATTGGATTGTTTGAGTTTGCCTGCAAGCAAATGAATCGCAAGGTTGTATATAGTGACATATATGTACTTCGATAATAAATTTACTTTGAACTTGGATGCTTTGTCGCTTGCTATGTTCTATTTCATTGTGCTGTTCTGCCAAACTTGGTGGCTATGTGGCCAGTGTGGCCTTCTATATAATGGAGAGACCCGACACAGTCTGAGACCGTTTCGCTGAACACCTACGCTCTGTCCGCCAGAGAAAGCAGGATCTCCCAGTGGCCACACATTTTAATTCCACGTCCCATTCCCATTCCAATATGTCAATCCATGGCCTCCTCTACCGTCGAGATGAAGCCACACTCAGGTTGGAGGAACAACACCTTATATTCCGTCTGGGTAGCCTCCAACCTGATGGTATGAACATTGATTTCTCTAACTTCTGTTAATGCCCCTCCTCCCCTTCTTACCCTATCCCTAATTTTTTTTTTCTCTCTTACCCTCTCACAATAACTCCTTGCTTGTTCTCCATTTTTCTCTGGTGCTCCCCTCCCCCTTTCTTTCTTCCAAGGCCTTCCGTCCTATGATACTCCCCCTTCTCCAGCCTTGCATCCCTTTTGCCAATCAACTTTCCAGCTCTTAGCTTCATCCCTCCCCCTCCTGACCTCCTATCATTTCAGGTCTCTCCCTCCCCCTCACACTTTCAAATCTCTTACTATCTCTTTTTTCCGTTCATCCTGACAAAGGGTCTCGGCCTGAAATGCTGACTGTGCTTCTTCCTATAGATGCTACCTGGCCTGCTGCGTTCCACCAGCATTTTGTGTGTGTTGCTTGAATTTCCAGCATCTACAGATTTCCTCGTGTCTATGTTATGTTGTCGCTAGTATGTGCAGCAACACTTGCCAGCTGTCCCCAGCACACCTTTGGACTTTGTTGGTTGTTAATGCAAATGACACATTTTGCTGCATGTTTTGACGTACATGTGATAAATAAATCTGAATCTGGCTGCATCACAGCTTCGTATGGAAGCACCAATGTCTTTGAAGGAAAATTCCTACAAATGTATTGGATTCGGCCCAGTACATCACAGGTAAAGCCCTCCCCCCATCGAACACACCTACATGAAACGCTGTTGTAGGAAAGCAATATCATCAGAGACCCCATCACTCAGGCCATGCTCTCTTCTTGATGCTGTCATCAGGTAGAAGGTATAAGAGCCTTGGGACCTGCACAACCAGGTTCCAGAACAGTTACTACCCCTAAACCATCAGGCTCTTGAATAAAAGGGGATAACTACACTCACTTGCCCCATCATTGAACTGCTTCCACACCCAATGGTAACACTTCAAGAGCTCTTTATCTCAGCTCACACTCTCTTTATTTATTGCTATTTATTGATTTTTGCATTTGCACAGTTTGTTGTCTTCTGCACTCTGATCGATCTTTCCTTGATCCTGTTAGAGTTACCATTCTATAGATTTGTTGAGTGTACCCACAGGAAAATGAATCTCAGGGTTTTATTATGGTAATATATATGTACTTTGATAATAAATTTACTTTGAACTTTGAAATCTGATGACTTTTCATCAGAATTCTGACCTTCATCATTCCTAGGAGTGTATCACACTCCCAACATTAAGACAGTGATTACAATTTAAAATGCCCCATTGGCTACAAAACATTTTGGACTGTCTTTAAGATGAGAAAGGCACTACAGAAATGAAAATTTTTGATTATAAATATACTATTTTAGGTACTTAATATCAGCATGTGGAAGATGATATTCAGTCAGTCCAGCCCATCCACTGCTCCCTTTCTATCTACAAGTTCTCTTCAGTATAGTAGATTTTACTATTGGTGAGGTTCCTTAAGTTCGATATAGTCGATAAGTTCCCAAAGGCTTGCATCTCAAATAGCCTCTGACAACCAAGTCCATATCCTGGCCTTCACATGTGACTTAGCTACTAAGCCCGGTGGAACTGTTTCTACTGACAGGAGAAGGGGCAAAGGTGGGTTACAAGTGCCTTAAAACCAGTTGCTTTGGGCAGATGGGGCTTGTCAACTGTAGTTGGCAGCTCATCTAGGAAAAGGAAAACTCTGATCTCAAACCTCCACTGCTGTGTGGCTACACCCACTCATGAGGAAGGCTTCAGGAGTAAACCCAGAGGGAAAAATCTGGAGCAGGAGTCCCTAAGGCAGTCCTACGTTGAGTTCAACGCTAACTGGCAACTCCTGCATCGCTGCTGGTGCTAAACTGTATCGGACTCTGCCATTCCTTTGGGTTCATCAGATACATGCAGACAGGGAGCTTGCTACACGGGCAACAGCTTGTTCTCCATATCATACTGCCCTGGCTTGAGTGTCTAGACAGCTAGGATGAAACATCCATGGTTGACCCTGACCAGTGGAGGCCTCACTATCAGGGTAGAGGCTTGACAAAATCAGATCATGCTTCATAGCATGCCCACAACTTACTAACCCTAACCTGTATATGGCAGCAAACCAAAACACCCAAATTCCTTACAGATGGTAGCGGGATTTGAACCCTGACCTTCTGATTGATTGCTTGGACTGTAAAGCACTTTGCTAACACCATGCTGCCGTGCTACCCCCTCAATAAAGTCAGCTGTTAATCCTTCTTGATCAATAATTTGTACTGGAGAATGCAGATTGTTCAGAAATGCTGATGTTGCTATTTAATACGATAAATCATCTCTGGTTTATGACGTTATCTGTAGAGCTGTTGACTGAGCTCCATTCATCACGTTGTTGATAACACACCTGGAGCTCTCAGGTTCCTCAGAAACCTGAATGGGCAAAATTCACAGCGACTTAAACACAAACCAGGTGTGCGCAGAAAGCACAGGCATAATCATTTCCCAACACTATGTTTGTGATAAGGATTAATAAACAAGACTGTATAATTTAAAAGTTAGGATTGTGTTTGAAGAACTCATTTGGGGAAATGGAACTATAACTTACTTCAGTGGTTGGTAAGCTGATGGAGAAGGTCCTGAGAGGCAGGATTTATGAACATTTGGAGAGGCATAATATGATTAGGAATAGTCAGCATGGCTTTGTGAAAGGCAGGTCGTGCCTTACGAGCCTGATTGAATTTTTTGAGGTTGTGACTAAACACAGTGATGATGGCAGAATATAGTATTAATGGTAAGACTCTTGGTAGCATTGAGGGTCAGGGGGATCTTGGGGTCGGAGTCCATAGGACACTCAAGGCTGCTGCGCAGGTTGACTTTGTGGTTAAGAAGGCGTACGGTGCATTGGCCTTCATAAATCGTGGGACTGAGTTTAGGAGCCGAGAGATAATGTTGCAGCTATATAGGACCCTGGTCAGACTCCACTTGGGAGTACTGTGCTCAGTTCTGGTCACCTCACTACAGGAAGGATGTGGAAACCATAGAAAGGGAGCAGAGGAGATTTACAAGAATGTTGCCTGGATTGGGGAACAGGCCTTATGAGAATAGGTTGAGGGAACTCATCCTTTTCTCCTTGGAGCGACGAAGGATGAGAGGTCACCTGATAGAGGTGTACAAGATGATGTACAAGAGGTACAGTGGTGATGTCAGGGGTAAAAGTTTTTTACGTAGAGAGTGGTGAGTGCATGGAATGGGTTGCCGGCAACCATGCTGGAGGCAGATACGATAGGGTCTTTTAAAAGACTCCTGGACAGGTATATGGAGCTCAGAAAAATAGAGGGCTATGGGTAACCCCAGGTAATTTCTAAGGTAACAGCTTTGTGGGCCAAAGGGCCTGTATTGTGCTGTAGGTTTTCTATATTCAACAGAACTCTGAACTGATTCCATGAGTCTACAACTCGTGTTCTCAGTAATATTTAGTTGTTTGCACCATTTATCTTCTTTTGCACATTGGTTTTTTGTCAGTCTTTAAGAACAATTTTCCACAAATTATATTGCATTTCTTTATCTTCCTGTGAATGCCTGCAAGAAAATGAATCTCAGGGTAGTATATGGTGATAAATGCATACTTTGATCGTACATTTACTTTGAAGTTCAAACTTGCTGCCTGACCATTAACAGAGTCATGTACCTGATCAATTCTAAAGTCTTCTGGAGAGCGAAAGACAGGTTTGAATTGCAAATCCTTTCTTCGGTCAGTACAATCAAACATTGGAAATAGAACAGGCAACACAGACCAGTACAGCACAGGTACAGACCCTTTGGCCCACAATGTTATACTGAACCGATTAAATTATCAATCCAAATGTACTGCGTATTTTAATAAAAAATCAGATCAGCAATAAAAATGCTGAATCGAAGGATCATACAAAACTATCCTCTGCTGAATTCCCTGTAAACCACATCTACCACGCTGACTTAGTTACTACGCTGCCTTCCTTAGTTACGGTATTTCTTCAGATTAGTGAGATTTGATCTCCCCTGGACAAATTTGTGCTCATACTTCCTAATCAGTCCTTTCTATGTGAACATACATCCCGTGCCTCAGAGCCTTCTCCAACAACGCCACTACCACTGAAGTACAGCTCAGTGTCCATGGTTTCTAGGCTTTTCCCCTTTGCCCTTCTGAGTAAGAGGCAGCACCAGTTAATGTCTGGTCTCCTGGTACATCACCCGTGGCTGACAAAATCCAAAAATCTGTGTCAGAACCTATTATGTGCTGCCTTGTCTTACAGAACTTTTATTTTAACTCATGGGTTGGTTGTAAGGTCAATCTGTTTTAGGGCATAAAGACAAAAGATTTGCTCAGAGAGCAACATGGGATCTTTCACATCTTCTTTTAAGTAAATGGACCCCTAACTTAGTGAGTCAGATATAGGAATCCTATCTCGAACCGTAGATTCCGGACTACAGAGCGCACCTGATTAAAAGCCGCAGGCTCTAATTTTAGAAATAAAATCAATTTTTTAATTGTAAAGGCCGCACCGGATTTTAGGCCGCACCGCTACTTTTAAATATACATACGTATCGGTAACACAAATTACGTTGCATATACTTTTTTACTGAACAGCACGAACAACATTCCAATATCTCCTAGCGACTGGTAAAAATATATATACTGCAGCTTACCAGGAAAAGTTATTGATCAACTTTAACTTAAAAGCAGCGTTTTCGCTCGGGTCTAATCGGCTCTGACGCGCTTGCGCAATGCGATCGGGTCTAATCGGCTCTGACGCGCTCGGGTCTTGCTTTTCTTCGAGTATTTTCCATGTTGATGAGGGTGAGTACAAATGACTGATTTACAATAATTTAATTGTGGAAGTGCGCTTGATTTATCGTACAATTTCATTGGACCTCTGTGAACTACTCATCAATTTTATTGGTCTACTGTTACGAGGCAAAATGTTTACGAGGCGGCATGAAAAAAAAACATGTATTAGCCGCTCTGGATTATAGGCCGCAGAGTTCAAAGCTGTTCAAAATGTGGGAAAAAAGTAGCGGCTTATAATCCGGAATCTACGGTAATCAGTATTTATTTCAGGCCCACTCTCCCTCAGAAACCCACCCAAATTTCAACTAGGACACTGTTTGATAATTAAATCAACTAAACCATCACACCAAGAATGTAAAAATTATTGTTGGGTTAAGAAGAAATATACATAGAGTGTCCACTTTATTAGGTACAGGAGTTGAACTCCGTGTGGCCTTCCATCCATTTCAAAATTCAAAGTGTTGTGCATTCAGAGAAGCTCAAGAAGTGCACACAACTATTGTAACATGTGGTTACTTGAGTTACTGTCGCCTTCCTGTCAGCTTGAACCTGCTTGTCCATTCTCCTCTGGCCTCTCTCATTTACAAGGCATTTTCACCCACAGAACTACTGCTCACCGGATATTTTTTGTTTTTTGCACCATTCTCTGCAAACTCCGGAGAGTGTTGTATGTGAAAATCCCAGGAGGTCAACAGTTTCTGAGATACTCAAATCACCCCATCTGGCACCAACAATCAGTCCACAGTCAAAGTCATTGTCATTTCTTCCCCATTCTGATATTTGGTCTGAATTACAACTGAACCTCTTGACCATGGTTTAATACATTGAGTTGCCGCCAAATGATTGGCTGATTAGATATTTGCATTAA
Source organism: Hemitrygon akajei (assembly GCF_048418815.1). NCBI lineage: Eukaryota > Metazoa > Chordata > Chondrichthyes > Myliobatiformes > Dasyatidae > Hemitrygon > Hemitrygon akajei. The sequence continues at coordinate 65,362,802 of NC_133144.1, read as the reverse complement.
TAAGCAGGTATACAGGTATACCTAATGAAGTGGCCACCGACTGTAACTGCTTCCATTAAATGGAAGAACAAAATTTCGATATATCACAGTGACACACAAATGATCTAATTACATTACTCAGCTTTATTCTGTACAACACAGGTGCGCTTGAACACCAAATTGTCTGCTCCTTTGGAATTTTAGCTTTCTAATTTTTGTTTAACAAATTTCTCGTATTGGTGTTAAATGATTCAATCTATTCTTGCATCAAAGTAACATTTCTCCACAGAGGCCATTCTATAACTGGATCATGAATTGTAGATATAAAGAATATTAACTCAGAACAATCTCCTGTGACCTGTGTTTACCAATGCGTATTTTTAGATGTTTATTTTTGTAGGCTTTTCCAGCGACTCTTCAACATAAGAATTCGGAGCAGGAGGAAAGTGGCCTTTCCAGCCTCCCTCACCATCCATCAAGAACTTGACTCATCTCCATCTTCCAACACAATCCCCATCTCCCTCAGATGTCCTTGCACCATAAGACCATAAGATATAGGAGCAGAATTAGGCCATTTGGCCCATATAGTCTACTATGCCATTCCATCACGGCTGATTTATTATTTCTCTCAACCCCATTCTCCTGCCTTCTCCCGGTGACCGTCGACACCCTGAATAATGAAGAACTTATCAGCCCATGTTTCAAATATACTCAATAATGTATAACTTACACATCCACAAAAATAAACAACAAATTAGATATAATGACATAAGTGCAAGACTGAGAGTGTAAAAAAGAAACATACACTCAGTGGCCACTTTATTTGGTGCTTCCTGTACCTTCATGTACCGTATCTTCATGGCCTTCTGCTCCTGTAGCTCATACACTTCAAGGTTTGACATGTTGTATGTTCAAAGATGCTCTTCTGCACACCACTGTTGTAACGTGTGGTTATCTGAGTTACTGTCACATTTCCCTCAGCTTGAACCAGTCTGGCCATTCTCCTCTGACCTCTCTCATTAACAAGGTGCTTTCATCCACCAATCTGCTGCTAACTGGATACTTTTTTTTGTTTTTTGCACATTTCTCTGTAAACTCTAGAGACTGTTGTGCGTGAAAATCCCAAGAGATTAGCAGTTTCGGAGATATTCAAACCACCCTGTCTGGCACCAACAATCATTCCACAGTCAAAATGAATAAGATCACATTTCTTCCCCATTCTGATGTTTGGTCTGAACAACAACTGAACCTTTTGACCATGTCTGCATGCTTTTGTGCATTGAGTTGCTGCCACAGGATTTGCTGATTAGATATTTGCATTAATGAGCAGGTTTACCTAATAAAGTGGCCACTGACTGTAGCTTGAGGTAGTGTTAAGGATTTTTCAGGTTTTCAAAAACAAATCATGTAAACAATGAAAGTAAGCAAGTAGCATTCAGAACTGAAGTTTTACGAACGTGAATCCACAGACATGAAGCTGGGCATCACTCCCCACTTCCATCAGGCAGAAGATACAAAAGCCTTTAAGCACGTAACAACAGGCTCAATGACAGCTTCTGCCCCACTCTTATAAAGACTATTGAACAACTCCCCGAGTACGATAACATGACTCTCAGTCTCAGTCTACCTCATCATGGCCTTTTCACCTTATTGTCTTCCTGCACTGCACTTACTCTGTAATTACTCTTTATTTTGCATTCTGTTAGTGATCAGTAGAGGATTACATTAGATGGACTTATCTCTTGTTTAAAGAGAGGACAAACATGTTGTTGTTATATCTTCCACAAAATAAGGGTTTATGCTTTCTCACTCATGAGGTGGTGTCCCCCATTACAACAGGAACCTAATTGAAGAGAGACCTCCAGCTTACGACCAGTAGAATGAACAGATGAGGGTAGGGGATGGGAATGAGAAATGAGATGCAGAAAAAAGAATAACAGAGGAGAAGGAGACCTTCCCAGTAACAAGGAATTAGAGAAGTAGTGCGAGGTGGTGACAAAATGAAAAGCAGGAAAGGCTACTTTTGCCAGTTAGGATGGGCAGCAAACACACGTACTTGAGCACAGCAAGCACGCAACAAAGACGAACAAACAAACATTGTGCAAAAGACAACAAACTGTGTCATCTCACTTTTCAGAGTCTGATTAATTGGATTCTGAAAACTCACACTCGTTCTTCAATCTCACTTTATGTAATTGTGTACAAGGCGAACATCCTGGCCCCCATCAGCATACTCTTCCGAAGTCTGAACAGAGAAATGCCACTTTTTATGTAGTAATGACCAGCAGTTACAGATGTTGATCATTTGGTAAACTGGGCATGTTGAAATTCTTTATTTGCCAGATCAATCGTCATTCACAATCATCATCATTATCATCATTATGTGTTGTGTCATATGACATGGGCGATCTTGGTCTCATGATCATGACTTTTTTTGGCAAATTTTTCTACAGAAGTGGTTTTCCATTGCCTTCTAATGGGAAGTGTCTTTACTACTAAAACTTATGATATGCACCAGCTGCTCACACAACCATTCATCACCTGATCCCATGGGTTCATGTGATTCTGATCGGGGTGTGGGGGCTAAGCAGGTGCTACACTTTGCTCAAGGGTGACCTGGAGGCTAGCAGATGGAAGGAACGCCATATACCTTCCTTGGTAGAGACATATCTCCACCCCGCCACTATTACATTCACAATAGAGGTGTTAAAAGTCAACAGAAACTACAAGTTTCTGATGCAAGATGGCGGTGCAATGCAGCGCACAGCAGCCACTCCAGGAATGAATATCTGTTATCTGTAAGTAGGGGCCGTGTACAATCTGGATTTGATGGAGATGGACGTGTGAAGCACAGAGGAACATCTGGTGAAACTTTTGAAATGCCTGTTTCGCTGCCGTTGCTACTATGCGATCGAAAAATCTCCGGGAGGAAAGCCCCGAATCCTCGGCTTTGCCTGTTGCTTGGCGGCCGGTGCCGGGGTCGAAGCGCTCAGCAGAGATGGTGCTCGGTGCTCGGTGTTGGAGGGCTGGTCGAAGGCTCGAAGTTTCCGGACGGACTTGGAGTTGGCTGTGGTCGGAGCTCCCAAAGTGCTGTATCGGCAAGCTGTGGCGCTGGAGGTTCCTGGCAGGAAGAGTTTTTCTTCCTTCTATTGTCTGTGTGAGATGATGGAATGTCGGGACTTTGAGAACTTTCTTTTAAACCGTGCCATGGACTGCTCTTTATCAGATTACAGTATTGCTTTGCACTGTTGAAACTATGTGTTATAATTATGTGATCTTTGTCAGTTAGTCTTTTATCAATTACGGTATTGTCTGCACTGTTGAAACTATATGTTAACTATAACTATATGTAACTATGTGGTTTTGTGTAGGTCTTGTAGCTTTAGTTTTGTCTGATGGGTTTGTACTTCCTTTCCGGGGAACGTGATAAGATGGTAGCGCGATATCGATACGCAGCAGCCTCTCCGGACTCTGGATTGGGGATTACCAAACGTTATGTGGTTTTTCTTGTGTGGTCTGTTTTGTGCTTTTTCCTGATATCATTCCGGAGAACGTTGTCTCATTTTTTAACTGCATTGTATTTGTGGTTTATAAATGACAATAAACTGAATCTGAATCTGAATCTGAAGTTTAACCAACTGATGATACTTTGAATAAAAACACAAAATGCTGGCAGAACTCAGCAGGCCAGACAGCATCTATGGGAGGAGGTAGTGACGACGTTTTGGGCCGAAACCCTTCATCAGGAGTGAAGTAACATGGGATGGTCAAGGGGGGATAAGAAGTGGGGGGAGGGATAAAGTAGAGAGCTAGGAAGTGATAGGTTGGAGGGAAATGGGCTAGGGGGAAGGTGGAGAATTATGGGAAATAAAAGAGAAAGAAAGGTAGGGCTGGGGGATGACAAAATTAGTAATTGTCTCTTAGTGCCATGTGTGCCTTTGATTACTGTACATCTTTATCTTGACCCTGAATGTCAAATGGCTCCAGTCACCTGCTGCAAAAAGAGAAGCTCTGCTCTTCAAAAACCTTTCTTAAAATCACAAACAAGAGAAAATCTGCAGATGCCGGATATCAAAGTAATATACAAAATGCTGGAAGAACTCAGCAGGCCAGGCAGCATCTATGGAAGAGAGTAAACAGTCTACATTTTGGGCCAAACCCTTCATCAGGACTGAAAAAAAGAGATGAGAAGTCAGAGTAAGTAGGTGGGGGGAGGGGAGGAAGAGTAGGTAGTAGGTGACAGGTGAAATCGGGAGAGGTGGAGGGGTGAAGAGCTTGGAAGTCGATTGGTGAAAGAGCTGGAGAAGGAGGAATCTGATAGGAGAGGACAGAAACTGGATTAGACATTGGCTTAGTTGGAGAAGCCAGAGAGTGGTAGTAGATGGTTGCCTTTATGACCGGGGCCCTGTGACAAGCAGAGTGTTGCAGGGATTGGTGCTGGGTCCATTGTTGTTTGTCATCTATATTAACGATCTGGATAATAATGTGATTAACTGTTTCAAAAATTTTGCGACTGAAACCAAGATTGGGGATGTTGAGGACAGCGAGGAAGACTATCTTTGCTTGCAGTGGGATCTGCATGAATTGGAAAAATGGGTTGAAAAATGGCGGATAGAATTTAATGCAGACAAATGCAAGGTGTTGCGTTTCAGTAGGTGTGGGTGTTATACAGGGTAGGTATTATACAGTGAATGGTAGAGTACTGACGGGAGTGGAAGAACAGAAGGATTTGGGAATATAGGCCCATAATTCATTGAAAGTGCTGTCACAGATTGGTAAGTCCTAAAGAATGTGTTTGGCACATTGGCCTTCATAAATCAAAAGTATTGAGTACAGGAGATGGGATGTTATGTTTAAGTTGCATAAGACATTGGTTAGACTTAATTTGGAATATTGTGTGCATTTTTGGTCACCTTCCTACAGGGAAGTTGTATATAAGGGTGAAAGAGTACAGAGAAAATTTACAAGGACGTTGCTGGGTCTGGAGGACCTGAATTATAAGGACAGATTGAATAGGTTAGGAATTTATTCCTTAGAACATTGAAGATTGAGAGGAGATTTGATAAAGGTATTCAAAATTATGAGGGGTATCGATAGGGTAAATGCAGGCAAGCTTTTTCCACTCGGTTGGGCAGGACAACAACTAGAGGTCATGACTTAAGGGTGCAAGGTGAAAAGTTTAAGGGGAATGAGAGAAAACTTTTTCGCTCAGATGGTCATGAGAGTGTGGAATGAGCTGCTCGTTCAATTGGTACATGTGAGCTCAATTTCAATGTTTAAGAGAAGTTTGGATAGGTACATGGAGGGCTATGGTCCCATTGCAGGTCGATGGTTTGGCATGGACTAGATGGGCTGAAGGGCCTGTTTCTGTGCTGTACTGTTCTATGACTAAAAACCACACACAACAAAGATGAACAAACAACTATTACGCAAAAGATAACAAATCATGCAAATACAAAAAAGAAAAGACAAAATAATAGTAAATAAATAAGCAATAAATATCGAGAACATGAGATTGTAGAGCCCTTGAAAGTGAGTCGATAGATTGTAGGAACAGTTCTGTGATGAGGCGAGGGAAGTTGAGTGAATTGAATTGAATTGAATTGACTTTATTACTTACATCCTTCATATAGATGAGGAGTAAAAATCTTTACGTTATGTCTCCATCTAAATGTGCAATGTGCAATTTATAGTAATTTATCATAAATAGTATGTACAACAGGACTGTCAATACAACATAGAAATACAGTTGTGTCAGCATGAATTAATCAGTCTGATGGCCTGGTAGAAGAAGCTTCCTCCCGGAGCCTGTTGGTCCTGGCTTTTATGCTGCGGTACCACCTCCAGGATGGAAGCAACTGAAACAGTTTGTGGTTGGGGTGACTCAGGTCCCCAATGATGCTTCGGGCCCTTTTTACACACCTGTCCCTGTAAATGTCTTGAATAGTGGGAAGTTCACATCTACAGATGCGCTGGGCTGTCTGCACCACTCTCTGCAGAGTCCTGCAATTGAGGGAGGTACAGTTCCCATACCAGGCAGTGATGCAGCCAGTCAGGATGCTCTCAATTGTGTCCTTGTAGAAAGCTCTTTGAATTTTGGGGCCCATACCAAACTTCTTCAACCGGCTCAGGTGAAAGAGGCTCAATTGTGTTTTTTTCACCACACAGCCGGTACGTACAGACCACATGAAACCTTCGGTGATGTTTTTGCCAAGGAACTTAAAGCTGTTCACCCTCTCATCCCCAGATCCATTGATGTCAACAGGGGCTAGCCTGTCTCCATTCCTCCTGTAGTCCACAACCAGCTCCTTTGTTTTTGTGACATTGAGGGAGAGGTTGTTTTCTTAACACCACTGTGTCAGGGTGAAGACTTCTCTGTAGGTTGCCTCATTATTATTTGAGATTAGGCCAATCAATGTTGTGTCATCAGCAAATTTAATTAGCAGATTGGAGCTGCACGTGGCAACACAGGCATGGGTATATAGAGAGTAAAGGAGGGGGCTTAGGACATAGCCCTGGGGAGCTCCTGTGTTGAGGGTCAGAGGGACAGAGGTGAGGGAGCCCACTCTTACCACCTGCCGGCAATCTGACAAGAAATACAGGATTCAGCTACACGAGGTAGGGTGAAGGCCGAGGTCTCTGAGCTTCTTGTCGAACCTGCAGAGAATTATGGTGTTGAATGCTGAACTGTAGTCCAAGAACAGCATTCTCACATAAGCATCCTTCTCCAGATGTGTAAGGACGGTATGTAGAGCTGTGGCTATTGCATCGCCTGTCGATCAGTTGTGTCGGTAGGTGAATTGTAGGGGGTCCAGTGTGGGTGGTAGCATGCTGCAAATGTAGTCCTTGACCAGCCCTCAAAACATTTGTTTACTATTGAGGTGAGTGCGACAGGACGCCAGTCGTTCCAACATGTTACCTTGGTCTTTTTAGGTACCCGAACAATGGTGAATGTTTTGAAGCAGGAGGGCACTCTACACTGGGAGAGGGGGAGACTAAGAATGTCTGTAAACATTTATCTCGTCTGGTTCAGGAGCCCTAAAGGTTTATGCCAGAAGCTGACTGCTGTTTGTACATTCTCCTTGTGACTGTGCAGGTTTCTTCCAGGTGCTCTTGTTTCCTCCCACAGTCAAAAGACGTACCAGTTGGTAGGTTAATTAATCATTGTAAATTGTACTGTGATTAGGCTAGGGTTAAAATGGGGGACTGCTGGGTGGCGTGACTCAAAGGGCCAGAAGGGCATATTCTACACTGTATCTCAATAAATATATAGAAAGATAGAGAGATAGATAGGTAGATAAACAAACAAAAACAAGCAGAAAATACTACTCACAGAACCACAGCTAATGCAATGTTAAAGCTAAAAGCTATTGGTCTAATTTACCTCAAAATAATCATCACAACATCAAGAAGGTGATTGTTTATTAACTGGAGTTGTCTCTTAAACCACTGACATTGCAGAGGTCTAGTTAAAAATACATTAAAATGAAAGAACTGACAATGATGAAAAACATACACTTAATTTCCTTAACATACAGTAGGTATAATTGCAACCCTCTCGTGACAGCACAAATTGTTAACCTGCTGCCAAGATGAAGAAATGATGGTACAAAATTAGAGTGCACCGTTCCTCTGTTGATTAATTTAAATGTCATTTCTGAGAACATTGTTGGCACTTGAATTATTCATTCCAAATGCAGTCAGTTTGGGATTCTTGTCCACTGTACACAATTAACTAACACACATACTGGATTTAAAACAGACTGTGCTGTTCTTAGAGATCGTGGCTCTGAAGAAAGTCTGCTTCCTACTTCACTCACAGCCTCAGAGTAGAGAGATGTCCCTTTAGAACAGAGATGAGGAGGAACTTCTTTAGCCAGAGGGTGGTGGTATTTATTGCCACCTACGGTTGTGGAGGCCGAGTTGTTGGGTATATTTAAAGTGCAGGTTGATAGATTGTTGATTAGTAAGTGTGTCAAAGGTTATGGGGAGAAGTCAGGAGAAAGGGGTTGAAAAGGATAGTAAATTAGCTGTGATGGAATGGCGGAGCAGAATCAATGGGCTAAATGACCTGATTCTGCTCCTAGGGCCTTATAGCTCACTCGAGCTGCTCTGTGTTCCTTAACATGAAATACTGTGCACTCATCACTGGAAGTTACTGACACAACCACCTTTAATTGAATCTGGCTAGTTTGAAATCCAGCGGCTGAAGTCTGGCTGACATCCCACTTCCCCCATTGCGTGAACTGTCAGCTTCTAGTCTGACTGAATTTCAGTGTGCTGTGATATATGGGAGATCGCTGTTGCCCCCTATGCTGTAACTAAACCCCAGGTGCAGGTTATTCTCGATAGGTCCAAAAAGGCTACAGAAATTGAATTCGACTTCCCATTCCCATTCCAACATGACTGTCCATGTGTCTACTGCCACAATGAGACGGTTGGAGGAGCAACACCTCATATTCCATTAAGGTAGCCTCCAACCTAATGGTACGATCTTCGAGTTCTTCCTAACTTTCCCTTCCCATCTTTTCCATTTCCCATTCACCCTTTCTCTTCTCCTCACCTGCCCACCACTTCCCCCACACAATGAGTGTACAGATTGTATGATTAATGACATGGTGAAGCAGACTTGATGGGCCAAATGGCCTAATTCTGCTCCTATATCTTATGTCTTATGATTTCTGAGGATCTACCCTGGGCCCAACATATTGATGGATTTACGGAGAAGGCATGACTGTGGCTATACTTCATGAGGAATCTGAGAAGGTTTGGTATGTCACCGAAAACACTGAAAATGTCTACAGGTGTACCATGGACAGCATTCTAACTGGTTGCATCACTGGCATAGAAGAACCACTGCACAGGATTGGAAAAAGCTGCAAAGGATTGCAAACTCAGCCAGCAACATTATGTGTGCTAGCCTTCCCAACATCCAGGAAACCTTCAAAATGCGATGCCTCAAAAAGGTAAAATCCATCATTAAGGAACTTCAACATCCAGGACATGCTACCATCAAGGAGGTGGTACAGCAGCCTGAAGACACATACTCGATGTTTTAAAAACAGTTTCTTCCCCTCCACCATCAGATATCTGATTGGACAATGAACCCATGAACACAACCTCACGATTTTTGCTCTCTTTTGGCACAACTTATTTAACTTTTTATAGTCTGTATGCACGCTCAGTGGCTACTGAGTGTAGATTATCACACTCCCTCTTTGCGATCAAAGGTGAAAGGAAATATTTCAGGTAATCAGAAGCATTGCACTGACACCTCAGGCATGCAGAGTCACAGCTTTCTGACACCAGTGTCAATGGATGTGTTCCTACAGAATTGCTGCATGGTTATGTGTAGAGCTGGTGTGAAATCACAGAGCTCCAGGGGGCAACCTCAAATACTCCTTCGAAAATTCCTTCCTCCAAGTTTCTCGTTCAAGCAGGGCTGCAGTTTATACTGTGCACCGCCATCCTCTGCTGTGCAGTTTCTCGCCTCCCTTCCCATTGAGATGGCGTAAATGGGCCCACTTAAGTAACTATGGGTGATGGAGTGGAGATCAGTCTCTACCAAAGGAGGCGTAAGGTACTCCTACTCTCCGCTGGTCTGCAGGTCACCCTTGGGCAAGGTGTAGCACCTGCTTAGCCCGATCAGGGTCATGTGAAGCCGTGGGAACAGGTGGTGGATGGTCGTATGGGCATCTGGTGCATATCACAAGTCCTGGTTACGTGACCACCAACGCCAGGCAGACAATCACTGAAGGGTATTGATAATGGCTGCAGTCACCCGTCTGTAAAGACACTGCCCAGAAGAAGGCAATGGTAACCCACCTTTGTAGAAACACGTCCAAGAACAATCATGGCCGTGGAATGACCATGATCACCCATGTCATATAACATGGTATATAACCAGAACTTAAAGAACTGCCCGATATAAGGCAAAGGAATGCCCAACAAAGCAGTGCTGCCCTTCACTAATGAAACATACGAGCTGCACTGTAGCGCAGTGGCTAGCACAAAGCTTAACAGCACCAGTAGCGTGGAATCAATTCCCATCACTGTCTGTAAGGAGTTTGCACTTACTCCTAGTGACTGTGTGGGTTTCCTCTGGCTGCTCCTGTTTTCTCCCACAGTCCAGTTATGCATGGGCTGGAGCCTGTGTGTTTTGGACATGCTACTTTAATGCCAGAAGTACCACAGCACCTGCAGGCTGCACCCAACGCATTCTTGCATGGTTATTGGCTGTTGATATAAACAACACACTTGACTGTGAGTTTCAATGTCTCAGTGTATTGTGACAAATAAAACTAATTTTCCATCTTACAGTATAAGAAATAGGAGTTGGAAAGTTGGAATATGCTACATGGCCCAGACCAGCTCCACCATTCTGTAAATACATAACTCTTTCAATCTCAACCTCAGCTCTATTTTCACAGTGAATTCATTATGATGTGCACAAGTACAGTGAGGTAGAGGGACAATGAAAAATGTTCTTGCCGCAGCATCACTGGCAGGTAGCAGAGGCAAGAGGGGCTGAATGGCCTATGCCACGTTCTGGTTCTCATGTTCTCCTGCACTAGAATATTAGTCCACCTCACACTGCTGACTCATGGGGTGGGAATTGAAACCATGGTTGAACTAACTCAAAGGAAAGAGCTCCACCAATGAACCAACACAGAGCCTGGCTCATTGTAAAGGAAAACACCTTTTTAAGAAAAGCTGTGGTAGAATGGATGTGGAAAGGATGTTTCCAATAGTGTGGGAGTCTAGGAGCAGGGGACACAGCTTCAGAATAGAGGGATGTCCCTTTAGAACAGAGATGGAGGAGGATTTTCTTTAGCCAGAGAGTAGTAAATCTGGGGAATTCTTTGCCACAGATTGCTGTGGAGGCCAAATCATAGGGTACATTTAAAGAAGTTAATACGTTTCTGATTAGTAGGGCATCAGAGGTTATGGGAGAAGGCAAGGGAATTGGGTTGAGAGGGACAATAAATCAGCCATGATGAAATGGCGGAGCAGGCTCAATAGGCTGAATGGCCTACTTCTGCTCCTACGTCTAATGGTCTTTAAAACATCAACAAGACACAAACAAAAGAACTGAAAAGTCAGCAAGGTTTAATCTTCCTGTTGTAATGCCTTTTGGAATTTGGCTTAAAGCTGTGTTCTCTCGTATTTAGCCTGATCCGCTCTAGTCTGTTAATAAAACATTGTCTGACTCACAGGTTAATGCTTTCTTATCCCCCATCTCCCAGCTGTGTGTTATATATATCCCATGGTCCTGAGACCCATCAACAGCAGAATCAAATACCGAGGCCGTGTCAGATATATTCAGATGTTTCTGCAACTGATTCACAAGACACAAAATGAATCTCAGAGCAAAATTAGACATTTGGAGCGAAGTGGTCTCCTGATGTGTTTGCTGTGTGTCGTCACAACTACAGCATATGAGCAATTCTGTGTATTCAAGAACTGACAGGACATCAAGGCTCCTAGCTCAGTTAAATCTGGCATAGAATTCTCTTCAAGTATTAGATGTCAGATTAAACACTTAAAAAGGGCATGTTAAGGTACAGACAGAGGAAGCCTGGAATACAGTTCTGATGAAAGGTACTGGCCCAAAACATTGCCTGTTTATTCCTCTTCACAGATGCTGCCTTACCTGCTGTGTGTTCATCTAGCATTTACAAAGTGTTGCTCTGGATTTCCCACTTATGCTTAGCCTAAAATAAATCTTACATTCAAGTTGAAAGTAAATTCATTATCAAAGTACATATATGTCACAAAATATATATTCCTGAACACCGAGGAACTTAAAAGATGCTCCACCCTCGCCATTCCCAACATCCTTTTCTCCCACCAGATTTACAAATTTGCTCTCCACTCCACATTGACAAATACAGGACTGTGCAAAAGTCTTGGGCACCCAGCTATATATAAGTAAGAGCTTTGCACAGTACTGTACATGGACAGGAAAGGTTGAGAGGGATATAAGGCAAGCATGGGCAAATGGGACTAGCCTGGATCATTGGTTGGCATGGACCAGTATTCCACACTGTTGACTCTAATTGAAACAATGCTGTGAATTTTTCAGGCAGTGACCATGCACCTCTCGATACTCTTCAGTAATTTCTCCTCTCCCTTCTCTTTCTACATTCCTCATGCTGGTTACCCTCTCACCTATTCTCTTCTCCTCAACCGCCTCTGGTTCCCCTCCTTCTCCCAGTTCTTCCATGGTCCACTCTCCTCTCCTATTAGACCACTTCTTCTTCAGCCATTCACCTCGTCTACCTATCCCCTCACAACTTCTTACCTCCTCGCCACTCACACACCTTCCCCCTCACCCGGTCTTACCTATCAGCTTTTAGCTTGTCCTCCTTCCCCTCCCTCACCTCCTTATTCTGGCCTCCACTCCCTTCCTTTTCAGTCCTGATAAAAGGTCTTGGTTCAAAATGCTGACTGCATATTCCCTCCATAGATGCTGCCTGACATGCTAAGATCCTCCAGAATTTTGTGTGTGTTGCTCAAGATTTCCAGCGTCTGCAAAATCAAGTTCAAGTTCAAGTTTAATTATCATTCAACCATACATGAATATAGATGAATGAAACAGTGCTCCTCCAGAGCCAAGTTGCAAAACACATTACCCACAGTACACAGCACAAACTTATCCCAATTACAGAAAAACAGTCACAAAGAAAAAAATATCTAGCCCAAGTCCCCGAGTGGCATGATTGTAGAATAAATGGTAAGTTATCCTGGTCCATCTTGTTCTTCAATTGAGCGAACACTGGAGGGCAGCACTGAGCAAACACCAGAGGGTAGCACTGGGAGAACACTGGGGACAGAATCAATAGGACAGGCTGAATATGGATTCTAGTGCACCCTGCAGGGGCTCTCCCAGACTGCATTGGTCTCTCTTCTGGTCATCTGCAACAGCTAATCCAATTGCTTCAGCCTTGTCTTCAGGCCAACCGAGGCAACAGAGTTACCCCACCATTGGTCTTACCAGTGAACCAGACTTATTGCATTCCAAGTTACTAATGTCCAGTAGGGACTTGCAATCACAGTAGATACGTCCAGGACAATCACTAGCACTGCGCATTATCCAACGGTGCACACCAAGTCCAGGCAACAACAGAACAACAGTAAGTCCATCTTCATTACTATTGAGCAACTTGTCCTGCAATGACTTGCGACTATAGCAAAGACATACAAGACAAACAAATATACCTTTGATTGGACCTGGACTGGCTGCTGCCACCTTACTCTTGTGTTTATGGTGTGGGACAATGCTGAGGGAAGGGCTGGGTTAAGTCTTGTTTAACTGGAACACACCAAGCACAACAGGCACTGGGAGTGAACTTTTACAGGACGCCATGGTAACACAGAGGTTAGTGCATCACTTTACTGCTACCAGCTTTCGAAGTTCAATTCCCACCACTATCTGTAAGAAGTTTGTACAATACTTCTCCCTGTGACCATGTGGGTTTTGTCTAGGTGCTCCAGTTTCCTCCCACATTCCAAAAAAAAAGACATACAGGTTAGGGTTGATAAGTTGTGGGCATGTTATGTTGGTGCCAGAAGCATGGCACAGCACGATCTTCACTGATCTGATCTGACATCAGAAGAATGAATGGTGACCTCATTGAAACCTATAGAATGTTGAAAGGCCTTGATCGAGTGGATGTGGAGAGGATGTATCCTACAGTGGGGGAGTCAAAGACCAGAGGATGTATCCTACAGTGGGGGAGTCAAAGACCAGAGGACACAGCCTCAGAACAGAGGGGCGTCCTTTTAGAATGGAGATGAGGGAAAATAAATTAGCCAGCAGTAGACTCGATGGGCCAAGTGGCCTAATTCTGCTCCTATATCTCACAGTCTTATGGAGATACAGAAAATGGCCCATTTCACTGTATGTGTTGATGTTTTGATGTACATGTGACAAATAAAGCTAATCTTTAGATCTTTAATCTTTACCGTACTTATCTTCAGTGGCTTTCAAATTTGGAGGGAATTCTGACTTGAATGGTAAAGAAAACTTGTCATCTAACTTCAGTTAATTAAAGTGCACATCTAGGGCATGTTACCAAGAGTCAATGTTAAACTTGTCCTCAAAATACTGCCTTGAGCTGCACTATGTTAATTATCAGCACTTTATCATTGCACTGAGGTTTAGGTTGAACTGTCCCTAATTATCTGAAATTATATTATAGAAATAATAATTACCCTGGAATGGAGACGTCCCCGCAAGGAGAACAAGATGATCAGTGATGCAGAAATGAAATTTTTGAGCAAGAGACCATCGAGCAAAGGAAAACAAACAACAAATTTTCAATGCTTGCCAAAAGATTCCTTTTGTAAAGAAACCTGTAGCTGCACTTCCTAAAATCGTGAGATCATCTAATCTAACTGTAAGATGTTACCAAAGACTTTCAAACTTCTACGGATGTTCAATGGAGAGCATTCTGACTGGTACAGAGGCTCAAATGCACAGGATCACATTCCCTTTCTCCATGGTCCACTCTCCTTCCCTATCAGATTCCTTCTCCTTCAGCCCTTTAGCTCTTCCACCTTTCTCTTCCCAGCTTCGCACTTCATTATCTCCTACCCCCTACCCGCTCACCTTGCCTTTCACCTGGTCTTACCTATTACCCTCCAGCTTGTATTCCTTTCCACACCCCCCCCCTTCTTTTTCTGGCTTCTTCCCCCTTCATTTCCAGTCCTGATGAAGGGTCTCCGCTGAAACAACATCTATTGACCATGAGACATAGGAACAGAATTAAACTATTTGGCTCAATGAGTCTGCTCTGCCAATCCATCACGGCTGATTTATTATCCCTCTCAAACTTATTCTCCTGTCTTCTCCCTGTAACTTTTGATATCCTTACTAATCAAGAACCTACCAAACTCCACTTTAAATATACCCAATGACTTGGCCACAACAGCTGACTGTGGCAATGAATTCCACAGATTCACCACCCTCTGTTTATTCCCCTCCAAGATACTAGCTGACTTGCTGAGATCCTGCAGCATTTTGTGTGAGCCCTTTCAGGTGAGGAAACACTTTACCTGGAAATCTGTTGGGGTCGTCTATTCAATCCGATGCTCCCTCCTCTACATTACTGAAACACATCATAAATTTGGGGATCATTTCATTGAGCACCTCCGCTCCATCCGTCAAAAGCAGAACTTCCTGCTGGTCCGACAAATTGATTCCCATTCCCATTCCGACATGTCATTCCACGGCCTCCTCTTGTGCCATGATGAAGCCACCCTCAGGGTAGAGGAGCAACACCTTATATTTCATCAGCGTAGCCTCCAACCTGATGGTATGAAAACTGATTTCTCCTTCCAGTTAAAAAAACTCCCACCCCCCCTTCTTCTATTCCTCACTCTGGCCTCTTATCTCTTCATCTCAGCTGTCTCTGGTGTCCCTGCTTCTTTCCTTTCTCCCATGCTCTACTTTCCTCTCGTAACAGATTCCTCCTCTCCAGCCTTTTAACCTTCCTACTCACCTGGCTTCACCTCTCACCTTCTAGCTTGTCCTCCTTCCCCTCTCCCACCTTTTTATTCTAGCATCTCCTCTCTTCCTTTCCGGCCCTGAAGAACAGTCTCATCCCGAAATGTTGACTGTTTGTTCACTTCCATAGAGTTCCTCCAGCATTTTGCGTGTGTTGCCCTGGATTTCCAGCTTCTGCAGAATTTCTTGTATTTATTATTTTGCGTAAGTGCTTTGTTCAAATGTTTCTCTTCTCCCATTCACATCAAGAACCACCACAAAAGGCTCCATTACCTTGAAAGGTTTAGCAATAAGGTACAACTTGTAGTCGGCTTCTTCCTCAGTACACCAGAAATATATACAACAAATTGTAGTTATTGTGAGTGAGCATGCAATTACTTACAGGTCAAATATGAGGTAATGAAATCCTTCTTCTGATATGCTGTCATGGAGACGCACTGAAAGAGAAAGAAGAGCATTTAGGATCATCTTGGTTGATAACTATGTTTAAGAATGATAGATTGTCTCAGGTACATTACTGTCGTTTCCTTTTAAGCTAACTGTATCAGAAAATGGAAACAGAACCAGTTATTTACCCGTAGGTTTTTTTCAAACCTCAATACCAAGGACTCAGAATCAGATTTAATATCACTAACATATGTGGTGAAATATTCTGTATTATGCAGCAGTACAATGTAATACATATTAAAAAACTATAAAATGAAATTAGAAATAAATAAATGAGATTCTGCATATGTTGGAACTCCAGAGCAACACACATAAGGTGCTGGAGGAACTCAGTGGGTCAGGCTGCATCTACGAAGAGAAATAAACGTACGACATTTCTGGCTGAGACCCTTCATCAGTTACAATAAGAAATATATTAAACCAATTAAATTAAATAAATATTGCAAAAAGACAGCAAAATTAATGAGGTAGTGTTCATGGGTTGGTTCAGTGTTCATTCAGAAATGTGATGGCAGAGAGGAAGAAGCTGTTCCTAAAACATTGCGTGTTTGTCTCAGGCTCCTACATCTCCTCCCTGATAGTAACAATGAAAAGAGGGCATGTCTTTCGAGGTGGGGTCTATAATGGCGAGTGCCACCCTTTTGAAGCATCACAATTTAAAGATGTCCTCGATGCTAGTGCCCATGACGGATCTGGTAGAGTTTACAACACTCTGCAGCTTTTTCAAATCCTGTGCACTGGAGCTTCCGTACCAGACGGAGATGCAACCAGTTAGAATGCTCTCCACGGTACTTCTGTAGAAATGTTACAGAGTCTTCAGTGACATATAAAATCTCCTCACACTGCTGATGAAATGGAGACACTGGCTAGTTTTCTTTGTAATTGCATCAATATGTTGGGCCCAGGATAGAAATTCAGAGATCACATCATATATAGATTAGGATATGGTGTATGGCTCCCTCTCTGCGATAAGAACTGATGATGGGGGTCCTTAATGATGGACGCTGCCTTTTTAAGGCATTGCCTTTTGAAGATGTCCTTGCTGTTGGGGAGGCAAGTGCCCATGATGGAGCTGGCTGAGTTTGCAATCCTCTACATATTTTTCTGATCCTATATAGTGGCCCCTGCATACCAGACGGTGATGCAAACATTCAGAATGCTCTCCACGGTACATCTGTGGAAATTTGCCAGCCTTTGGTGACATACCATATCTCCTCAAACTCCTTATGAAATACAGACCTCTCAGTTCCTAAAACATCAGAAGCTACCCTGGGTGTAGCTGCTCACTGACCTCGGGAATTGAATTGAATTGAAGTGAAATGACTTTATTTCTTATACCCTTCGCATACATGAGTAAAAATCTTTACATTACATCTCAGTCTAAATGTGCAATGTGCAATTTATAGTAATTTGTAATAAGTAGTATGTACAACAGGACAGTCAATATGCATAGAAATACAATAGTGTCAGCATGAATTAATCAGTCTGATGGCCTGGTATGCTTTGTTTAAAAGTGCAATGGTCTTACAAAGAGCAAGCTGGCTAGTTACACACACATATTGCTGGAGGAACTCAGCAAGTCATGCAGCATCTTTAGAAGGAAATAAATAGTCAATGTTTTGGGCTGAGACCTTTCATTAATCCCCTCCCCCCACAGATGCTGCCTGAACTGCTGAGTTCCTCCAGCATTTTGTGTATATTGCTCAAGATTTCCAGCATCTGCAGAATCTCTTGTGTTTATGATTAGCTACAGTTATCTCAGGACCATAACAATAAAGACATGTTATTGGATGTGATGGAGCTGTGTAATAAGACTCCTTGTCTCTGCAAAAAGACAGACATGGGCACACTTTTCAGTGACTAGTGATATTTAACCTTTGGTTAGTATAGGGCAGCATAGCGGTTAGCGCCAACGATCACCAGTCTCTAATCACTGCGAGTTCAATCGCCAACCTGTCTGTGTTGAACTTGTATGTTCTCCCTGTGACCACATGTGTTTTCCAGGTGTTCCAGTTTCCACCTACGTTCGAAATACGTCTGGGTTAGGGTTTGTAAATTGTGGGCATTTAGGTGCTTTTTCTCAGTGGTTTTTCCTATCCTCTGTAGGGTATTGCGGTCGGATACCCTGCAGCTTCCAGGACTCTCTCGATGTTGCTTCTGCAGAAAGTTGTTAGAATGGAGGCGGGGTACAACTCACCCTCCTCAGAAAGAGGAGATGCTGCTCTGCCTTCTTGAGTAATGAGGAGGCGTTGTGGGTCCAGGTTAGATCATCTGTTCTGTGCACACCAAGGAACCAGCAGCCTGAAGTCATGAGTACTCCTTTGAACTTGCTTTCCATGTACTCATAGGTGAGAATCCATGTGGAAACATTTTCAAACAGAAATTTTTTTTACCCTTTTTTCTGATAATTACAAAGATATTAGTTAGTACTGGCGGCATTTTACATTTCATGCTGATTTCAAATGAATTAACAAACGTGATTCTGACAACCTCTACACATCCTTGTAGATCATCAGAAGGGACACTTGATTAAACTATGCTTCCACACAAAGTCTCACCTGCATGAAAAGCAAGTTCAAAGGAGTATCTGCAACTTTAGGCTGCTAACGTTTTATCAGGAGCAGAACAGACATCAAGTGATCTGGGGAAGCAGGGATTACTGAGAGAGATTTCAGCAGGAATTTCATTACTAGCCATGAAGCCCCAGGAAATGCGGCCAATTTCCCAAAGCTCTGGGTATTCAACCACACTGTTCATCGTTCCTGTCCTTCATGTGACCAAAGCCGATACTATACTGCAGGAAACAGATTACTCCCATGTCCAGAGCAAACACAGCCTGGACTGGAGGACTCAAGTTATGGCAGAGATTGGATACTTCCAGGCTTATTTTCCCTGGAGTGAGTAAGTTTGAGGGGTGACCAGATAGAAGCATCAAAATAGAATCAGGTTTAATATCACTGGCATAGGTGGTGAAATTTGTCTTCTGCAGCAGCAGTACATTGCAATATATATATGATAATAAAAACTACAGAATACAACAAGAAATTTTATATATATATATATAATTAAGTAAGTAGTACAAAAAGAGGGGGAAAATACTGAGGTAGTGTTCATGGGTTCGTTGTCCATTCAGAAACCTTATGGTGAAGGGAAAGAAGCTGTTGCTGAATCATTAAATGGGAGTCTTCAGTCTCCTGTATGTCCTCTCTGATGGAACGAATGAAAAGAAGGCACATTCTGGGCGATGGAAGTCCTTAATGGAAGAATGTTGCCCTTTTGAAGCATCGCCTTTTGAAGGCATCCTTGATGCTGGGAAGACTAGTGTGCACGATGGAGCCAGCAGAGTTTACAAAAAATAATTTATAACCCTCTGCAGCTTTTTCTGATCCTGCGCAGTTGCCCCTCCATACCAGTGACACAACCAATTAAAATGTTCTCTATGATGTATCTACAGAAATTTGTGAGTGTCTTTGTTGACATACCAATTCTCCTCAAACTCCCAATGAAATATAGCCACTGTTGTGCCTTCTTAGTAATTGCATCAACATTTTGGTGCAAGATAAATCCTCCTCAGAGATGAGAGGAGTGGATAAGGCAGACAGACATAATGGGATCATAAGACATAACAGCAAAATTAGGCATGTTGACCCATCCAGGCTGCTCCCCCAAACAATTGTGGTCAATGCTTTTTTCAACCCCATTCTCCTGGCTTCTCTCCATAATCCTTATCTCCTTATTGAACAAGAACCTATCAATCTCTGCTTCAAATACACCCAATGACTTAGTCTCCAACTCTGTAGCAATAAACTCTGCAGATTCACCACTTTCTCACTTTTAAAAGAATGAAGCTATGCCATCAGATCCCTCACCCCTCTACTAATGAAAATATCCTCTCCACATCCACTCTCTCTAGGCTTTGGAATATCCAGAAGGTTTCAGTGAGTTCACCCTTCATCCTTTTGAACTCCATCAAGTATAGGCTGAGAGACATCAAACACTTCTTATATATTAATAAGGAGATATTGAAAACACAAGGCCATAGGTTTAAGGGAAGTTTTCATTATACTGTATATCACCGTACTTGTACACAGGACAATAAACACAACAAAACTTCAAGAGCATTTGAGAAAGAAGTCACATCTCCATGTTGCTGGGCTTCGACTGCACAGCACAGTGGAGGTTTAGACTCCAGCCTGACCTCTAACTTGCCCACAGTCCTGCCCCTGAACACTAACCTGACTCCTAACTCTCCTGTCTCTCCCCAAAGCCATTCCAATGAACCTAAAAGACAACTAATTCTGAGCCATGACCTTGATGGAGCCCACCATCTTGATATTTGTTGTGAGAGTGCTGTGTATCCACAACCTAAACCACAAAGCACCCGGGTGCCATTCCCCACCACTCACCTGCATACTTACTAACCTAAATATACAAGCAGCTACTTCTGCCTGAGGAGAGAGGGACACCAGGTCAATCCTCACCCAACACAACTGACAATGCAGCCCTTCCTCAGTGGGATGATCAGTTTGAAGCAGAACTTGAACCTACAATCTTTGGTCTGAAGAAGATTCAGCACCAGCCACAGAGCCAAGGTATCAGAGGAATGAAGAGTCTGAAGACTGCGAATGTCTCCTCACTCTCCCCCACAAAATCCCAGCATCACCCATTTTTTGATAGATAGATAGAACATTACAGTACAGTTAAGGCTCTTTGGCTTATGATGTTTTGCCAACCTTTCCACCTACTCCAAGGTCAATTTAACCTTTCCTTCTCGCATAGTCATCCATTTTTCATTCATCCATGTTCCAATCTAAGAGTCCCTTAAATGTCCTGAATGTACCTGCCTCTATCAACCCCCCTAGCAGTGCATTACATGCACCCACCAATCTCTGTGCAAAAAAAACCTGACATTTTCCTCCAATCAATCACCTTAAAGTCATGTCCCTTCATATTAGCCATTTTTGCCCTAAGAAAAAGGCACTAGCTGCCCACTCTATCCATTCCTCTTGTACACCTCTATCAAGTCACCTCTCATCCTCCTTCACTCCAAAAAGAAAAGCCCTAGCTCGCTCAAACTATCGTCATAAGACATGCTCTCTAATCCAGGCAGCATCCTGGTCACCATCAACAGATCACTTGCAATACCAGAGGAAACAACACACTGGATCACCACCATCAAGAATGCCTACCGTGCTATTCCACGCCCTCACTTCAGGAAGTCTGATCACCTGGCTGTACTTCTACTCCCTGAATATTGGCAGAGACTGCAGAACCAGCAGTGAGGACTAAGAAGGTATGGACAAGAGAAGCACAGGAGTGCCTACAGGATTGCTTTGAATCGATGGACTGGACTGTATTCAGGGATTCATCTTTGAACCTGGATGAGTATGCTGCAGTTGTTACCGACTTCATTAAAACCTGTGTGGATGAGTGTGTGCCCACAAAGACTTACTGTACATTCCCAAACCAAAAGCCATGGATAAACCAGGAGGTACATTATCTGCTGAAGTATAGATCTGTGGCATTCAAGTCTAGCAACCCAGCCCTGTACCAGAAAACCAGCTATGATTTGCTGAGGGCTATTTCAAGGGCAAAGCAACAATTTCGAACAAGTTTGGAGGCGACATTGGATGCACGGCAACTCTGGCAGGGTATGCAAGGCATGACTTCTTACAAAGCGAAAGCCAATAGCATGAATGGCAGCAATGCTTCACTACCAGATAACTCAATGCCTTCTATGCCCACTTTGAAAGGGAGAATACAACTACAGCTGTGAAGATCCCTGCTGCACCTGATGACCCTGTGATCACTGTCTCAGAGACTGATGTCAGGCTGTCTCTAAAGAGAGTGAACCCTGATGGAGTATCTGGTAAGATTCTGAAACCCTTTGCCAACCAGCTGGTGAGAGTATTCAAGGACATTTTCAACATCTCACTGCTATAGGCAGAAGTTCCCACTTGCCTCAAAAAGGCAACAATTATACCAGTGCCTAAGAAGAATAATGTGGGCTGCCTTAATGACTATCACCTGGTAGCACTCACATCGACAGTGATGAAATGCTTTGAGAGGTTGGTCATGACTAGACTGAACTCCTGCCTCAGCAAAGACCTGGACCCATTGCAATTTGCCTACCGTCACAACAAGCCAATGGCAGATGCAATCTCAATGGCTCTTCACACGGCTTTAGACCACCTGGATAACAGAAACCCCTATGTCAGGATGCTGTCCATCAACTATAGCTTAGCATTTAATACCATCATTCCCACAATCCTGATTGAGAAGTTACAGAACCTGGGCCTCTGTACCTCCCTCTGCAATTGGATCCTCGACTTCCTAACTGGACGACCATAATCTGTGCGGATTGGTGATAACATATCCTTGTTGCTGACGATCAACACTGGCGCACCTCGGAGGTGTGTGCTTAGCCCACTGCTCTACTATCTATATACCCATGACTGTGTGGTTAGGCATAGATCAAATACCATCTATAAATTTGCTGATGATGCAACCATTGTTGGTAGAATCTCAGGTGCTGACAAGAGGGCGTACAGGAGTGAGATATGCCAACTAGTGGAATGGTGCCGCAGCAACAACCTGGCACTCAACGTCAGGAAGACGAAGGAGCTGATTGTGGACTTCAGGAAGGGTAAGACGAAAGAACACATACCAATCCTCATAGAGGGATCAGAAGTGGAAAGAATGAGCAGCTTCATGTTCCTGGGTGTCAAGATCTCTGAGGACCTACCCTTGATTCCAACATATCGATGCAGTTATAAAGAAGGCAGGACAGCAGCTATACTTCTTTAGAAGTTTGAAGAGATTTGCTATGTCAACAAATACACTCAAAAACTTCTATAGATGTGCCGTGGAAAGCATTCTGACAGGCTACATCACTGTCTGATATGGGGGGGGGCTACTGCACAGGACCGAAAGAAGCTTCAGAGGGTTATAAATTTAGTCAACTCCATCTTGAGTACTAGCCTATAAAACACCCAGGATATCTTAAAGGAGCGGTGTCTCAGAAAGGCAGCATCCCTTATTAAGGACCTCCAGCACCCAGGGCATGCCCTTTTCTCTCTGTTACCATCAGGTAGGAGGTACAGAAGCCTGAAGGCACACACTCAGCGATTCAGGAACAGCTTCTTCCCCTCTGCCATTCGATTCCTAAATGGACATTAAACCCTTGAACACTACCTCACTTTTATTAATCTATAGTATATCTGTTATTTTGCATGACTTTTAATCTATTCAATATATATATATTGTAATTGATTTGCTTATTTATTATTGGGTTTTTTTCTTCTATATTACGTATTGCATTGAACTGCTGCTGCTAAGTTGACAAATTTCACGTTACATGCTGGTGATAATTAACCTGATTATAATTCTGATTTTAATCTCCTCTACACCCTCTCTGAAGCTTCCATCTTTCCAATAATGAGGCAACCAGAGCTGAGCTCAATACGGCAAGTGCAGGTCTAACTACACTTATAAAGCTGCAGAATTACCTCAAGGCTCTTGAACTCAATTCCCTGCCTAATGAAGGCCAAGACACCATACACCTTAGCCATTCTATCCAAGGAGGTTTACAGCAATTTCCAAAAGGCACAGGCAGTGATCTAAAATAAGTCCAGAGTCAAACAGCAGAACAACAGGCCACTCAGCCTAACTTATTCATGCTAGCCAAGATGCCCTTCTGAGCTAGTCCATTTGTCTGACTCGAAATATCAACTGTCCATTTCCAATCACAGATGCTGCTTGAACTGTTGAGTTCCTCCAGTAGATGTTTGGTTGCCCCATTTCCAGAGACTCTTGTATTCCCATATGCTTATATTTGGCTCATACATCTCAGAAACTATCCCTCCATGAACCAGTCCAAATGTCTTTTAACTATCATTGTTCCTGTGTCTACCAGTTCCTCTGTCAGCTCGTTCACATACCCACCACCTTTTGTGTGATAAACACTTCCAGTAATATAAAGGCTTGGATTTTCACTCAGGCAGGAGAAAGTCAGAGAGGAACATGGTGCTGACGGGGTTAACACTTAGCTCTGGCATAGCGTGGATGCTCACAGTTACCACGGCAACAGGTGAACTGCTTTACGAAGCCAGCATCACCTGTAGTTCCAGGCTTCGAGCAAGTGACGTTCCAATTCTGAAGGTAAGGTCTCTGTAGGGCAGGGATTTGCCTGTATTTGGAGTCTGCACACACTTCCACAGTGTGCCCTATCCCCTCAATCTAGATTGAAATCAATACCTCCAATTACTGCAATGCAAAGGCTTAGCAGTCTAAGAAAATCACAAAATACAGCAAACCACATTATGCCAAAACCTGAGTCTGTGACTCGATATTTGCATAAAAACGAGCGGTCATGTCAATCCTGTCCAACAGGTCACTGAGCACGTGACAGGGAGGTGTACGTTTTCATTGGGACTAAATGAAGTCCGTAAGTCTATGAGAGATGGGAGGAGAATAATGCCATTTGATCCATCGAATCTGCTCCACCATTCTACCATGGCTGATTTATTATCTCCCTGAACCCCATTCTCCTGCCTTTTCTTCATAACCTTTGATGCCCTGAATAATCAAGAAACGATCAACCTCTTCTTTAAATATACCCAATGACATGGCTTTCACAGTTGTCTGTGGCAATTCACCACCCTCTGGCTAAAGAAATCTCGCCTCATCTCTGATCTAAATGGATGTACCTCCATTCTGAGGCTATGCTCTCTGGTCCTAGACTTCCCCACTATGGGAAACACCCTCTCCACATAATATTCCATAGGTTTCAAATAGGTACCCTGTCATTCTTCTAAACTCCAGTGAGTACAGGCCCTGAATCACCAAATGCTCCTGGTACATTAACCCTTTCATTCCTGGAATCATTCTCGCGAACCTCTTCTGGACCCTCTCCAATGTCAGTACATCCTTCCTTGTTCCAATACCTTTATCACTTTTACATGTCCAATTGATTTTTCTTGTCCCCATTGACATCATTCACTCCAGGGCATTAGCATTGGAAAGCAACAGGAAAATGGGCCCGAGTGGCCTTTCAACCTGTCAAACTTATACTTAATTTCAACAAGATTTATTTTGTTAAGAGATACAGCTCAGTGACAGGCCTTCCAGCTCAACGTGCCAATACCACCCAGTTACCGCCATGTGACCAATTAGCCTACTAACTCGTATGCCATTGGATTGTGGGAGGTAACCAGAACATGTGGAAGAGACCCACATAGTTACAGGAAGAATGAGCAAACTCCTTAGAGACAGCAATGGAACTGAGCCCGGGTCGCTTGCGCTTTGGCGACATTACACTACTGTGCTGCCAACCTGATCACTGATCCACATGTACCCAGGGGCCACTTTATTAGGTACACACGTCACCTGCTCGTTAATGCTAATTTCTCATCAGTCAATCATGTGGTAGCATCTCAATGCATATAAGCATGCAG
Organism: Hemitrygon akajei; assembly: GCF_048418815.1. Classification (NCBI taxonomy): domain Eukaryota; kingdom Metazoa; phylum Chordata; class Chondrichthyes; order Myliobatiformes; family Dasyatidae; genus Hemitrygon; species Hemitrygon akajei. The sequence goes on along the minus strand of NC_133144.1, from coordinate 65,337,410 downwards.
ACACGGCCAAGAGGTTCCGTTGTTGTTCGGACCCAACATCCAAATGGAGAAGGAATGTGATCTAAGTAACTTTGACTGTGGAATAATTGTAGATGTCAGATGGGATGGTTTGAGTATCTCAAAAACTGCTGATCTCCTGGGACTTTCACTCAGAACCATCTCTAGAGCTTACAGAGAATGGTGCGATAAACAGAAAAACTTCCAATGAATGGCAGTTCTGTGGGCAAAAATGCCTTGTTAATGAGAGAGGTCAGAGGAGAATGGTCAGATTGGTTCAAACTGACAGGAAGGTGACAGTAACTCAAATGACCACACGTTACAACAGTGGTGTGCAGGAGAGCATCTTTTGAGGCAAAACACATCAATCCTTGAAGTGGATGGGCTACAGCAGCAGATGGCCATGAACATACAATCAGTGGCCTCTTTATTAGGCCATTGATTGTAGTTCCTGATGTTAAAATCATTTGATACTTTTGTGCATCAAATATTCATCCTCCGAACAGTTAGAATCAAAAATTCACTGCATAAACTGCCACTGTTGAAATATGGTTCCAAAGTTCTTGCAACCAATGTATAGAAAAATAGAGAATAGAGATTGGGTGGTTATGTTGCAGTTGTACCAGATGTTGGAAGTATTGTGCTCACTTCTGGTCACCCTGCTGTATGAAAGGTGCTATTAGACTGGAAAGAGGTATAGAAAAAATTAATAAGGATATTGCCAGGGCTTGAGGGACTGGGTTACAGTGAGGGCCTGGGCAGGCGAGGACTTCATTCCTTGGAGGAGTAATCTTGTGGAATCATGCGGGGCATAGATAGGGTAAATGCAGACAGTCTATTTTGCCACACACACAAAATGCTGGTGGAACACAACAGCTCAGGCAGCATCTATAGGGAGAAGCGCTGTCGACATTTCGGGCCAAGACTCTTCGTCTGGACTAACTGAAAGGAAAGATAGTAAGAGATTTGAAAAACAATCATTCCTTTCTTACTATCTCTCCTTTCAGTTAGTCCTGATGAAGGGTCTCGGCCCGAAATGTCGACAGCGCTTCTCCCTATAGATGCTGCCTGACCTGCTGTGTTCCACCAGCATTTTGTGTATGTTGCTTGGATTTCCAGCATCTGCTGATTTTCTCATTTGTGAAATAAATCTCAAGGTAGTATGCGGTGACATACACTCAATGGCCACTTTATTAGGAACATGAGGTACGTAATAAAGTGGCCACTGAGTGTATGTTTGTGGACTTCTGCTGCTATAGCCCATCCACTTCAATGTTCAACATGTTGTGCATTCCGAGACACTGTTCTACACACCACTGTTGTAATGTGTGGTTATTTGACTGGGATGCCTTCCTGTCATCCTGAACCAATCAGGCCATTCTCCTCTGACCTCTCTCATTAACAAGGCATTTTCGCCCACAGAATTGCCACTCACAAGCTGTTCTTTTGTTTCTCGCACCATTCTCAGTAAACTCAAGAGACTTTTGTACATGAAAACCCCAGGAGATCAGCAGTTTCAAACCACCCCATCTGGCACCAACTATCATTCCACAGTCAAAGTCACTTAGATCACATTTCTTCCCCATTCTGGTGTTTGGTCTGAAGAACAACTGAACCTCTTGACCGTGTCTACATGCTTTTATGCATTGAGTTGCTGTCACATGATTGGCTGATAGATATTTGCATTCATGAACAGATGAGCAGGCGTAACTAATAAAACAGCAACTGAGTATATACATACTTCAATAATAATAAATTTAACAATAAATTTAGTTTGATTTTGACACCTAAATCCATCAAAGCCCCTCTCTCTTTCTGACTAAGCTGTCCTTCAGTGACTCCATGCTGGCATCAGCCCAGATGCAGGGCTTTGACCTGAAACACCAATAATTTGATTCCCCCTCAGATGCCCTCAGATGAGTTCCTCCAAGAGATTGTTTGTTGCTCCAGATTCCATCTGCTGCCTCTTGTGTCCCTGATATCTGTTTGATTGCATTCACACAAAACAGTTTGAGATGTTTTAATCTGAAGGTGCTAACACCCAAGTCATGCTCTCTTCTAGCTGCTGCCATCAGGAGGAAGGTACAGGAGCCTCAGGACCCACAGCACTGGGTTCAGGAACAGTTAGTCAAGTGATGTTTATTGTCATTTAACTATAAATTGTATATAACGTACATAACCATATAATGTATATAGAAATTAGACAACATTTCTCCGAAACAGGGTTTAAAACACAGTAGTATACATAACACATGATAACTTGTGAAGATAAGGATAAAATCTATGGTTGAATCACACATAAATAACAAACTCATATTAAATATTGTCAGGTACAGAACAGGTTAACCAGTGACAGTTCGAATATGATGCAGCAGGGAGTTCAGAAGCCTAATGGTCTCGGGGAAGAAATTGTTTCTCATCCTGACCGCTCTTGTTTTTATGCATCGGAGTCTCCTTCCTGATGGTAGAAAGTCAAACAGGAGGCTGGATGGATGGCTGGGATCCTTAATAATACTAAGGGCCCTGCATACACAGTGCTCCTGATAAAAGTCCCCGATGGATGATCCTCTCAGGGGTTCTCCCAGTCCTTTGTAGGGACTTCTGGTCCGATGCTTGACTGCTCCCATACCAGATGGAGATGCAACGTGTCAGAACGCTCTCAATGGTGCTCCTGTAAAACATGGTTCAGATGGGGGGGGGAGGATTGCTGCTTCAATCTTCTTAGGAAGTGGAGGTGCTGCTGTGCCTTCTTGTTCAGGGAGGTGAAATTAAGGGACTAGGTGAGTTCTATGAACTTGGTGCACTTAACTCTCTCTATGGTGGAGCCATGTATTAGCAGAGGGTGATGGTTTGTCTCCACCTTCCTAAAGTCCACAATGATTTTCTTTGTCTTCTCCACACTCAGGCTTAGGTTGTTCTCCTCACACCAGTCCATCAGCCACTCCACTTCCTCTCTATTCTCCAATGGTTGATAAGGGCAACCACTGTTGTGTCATTCACAAGTCTGACGACATAGCTTGAGCTGGATCCTGTGACACAGTCGTGCGTCAGCAGTGTGAACAGCAGCAGGCTGAGCACCAGCGCTCAGCGTAATGGGACGAGGAAGGTTGCTGCCACAGACTGACTGTGGTCTTACTGTTAAGAAGTCCAGTATCCAATTGCAGAGGGAGATGCTGAGACCCAGCGAGGACAGAGTGGAGAGCAGAGGTTAGTGAATCGTCAGTGGATCGATCTGAGCAACAAGCGAATTGGAAAGAGTCCAATGTAGCCAACAGAAGGCTTTAATGTGCTCCATGACCAGCTGTACAAAGCATTTCATAATGTTTGATGTTAATGCCACCGGATATAGTCATTTAGGCAGGGTACTGTAATCTTCTTTGGCACTGGAATGATGGTTGCCGCCTTGAAAACTGAGAGGGCAATGGATTGATTCAGCGAGATGTTGAATACATCCGTCAGCACCTCTATCAGCTGGTATATTATTACCTTAAAATCATCAGGCTCTTGAACCAGGAGGATAACTTCACTTAAATTCATTTGCCCCATCACTGAATGGTTCCCACAACTATGGACTTACTTTCAAGGACTCTTCATCTCAGGTTCTCGATATTTATTGCTTAATTATTATTATTATTATTATTATTCCTTTTTCTTCCTCTTTCTTTTTGTTTTTGCACAGTTTGTTGTCTTTTGCACACTGATTGTCTGTCCTGTTGCTGCGATCTTTTATTGATTTTATTATGACTTCTTCAGTATGCCCGCAAGAAAAAGAATCTCAAGGTTGTATATGGTGACATATATGTACTTTGATAATAAATTTACTTTGAACTTTATACATATGCAAACTATAATTCTAGTCTCATGACCTGACTTTCTAACAGCGGTTTATGTATAGTTCTTCATAAATTCTTTCCTGTAAATGCCTGCAAGAAAATAAACCTCAAGGTGACATTCTTCCAGTGGTGTCTTGCTGACCCAGGCAGGACAGGAGGCTGCGTGTACAGGCATGTCTGAGGGGATAATTGTTTACAATTAGCAGCCAGGGACATGTCCCTTGAGATTATTCTGTGCCGATAAGGAGTTGCCAGTCCTAACTGGTTTGAACAAGTTTTATTAGACGCACAGCTTAATTGCATATATGTGCAACAAAGGATCTAGAAATAAAGGAGGAATCAAACTGAAAAACGTACAGGATAAACTACAGAACAAGAAGCAGGATTTCCTAAACACGAGAGATTCTGCAGATGTTGGAAAACCAGAGCAACACGTACAAAATGCTGGAAGAACTCAGTGGTTCAGGCAGCATCTACAGAAATGAATAAACAGTTGACATTTTGGGCTGAGACCCTTTTTCAAGACTGAAAAGGAAGAGAGAAGCCGCCAGAATAAAAAGAGGGAGGAAGGGGAACTAACCACTGTCCAAAAGCTTTAATTCCTATCCCTGTTCCCATTCTGTCATGTCAGTCCATGGTCTCCTCTACTGACATGAGGAGGCCTTTTCAAGTTGGAGGAGCAACACCTCAAATTCCGTCTGGGTAGCCTCCAACATGATGCCATGAACATCGATTTCTCTAACATAGTCATTTTCCCCCCTCACCCCCTTCCCTCTTCTTCCATTCCCCACTGCAGCACCCCTCTTCTCCTCACTTGCCTATCACCTCCCACTCCTTCCCTTTCCCCCATAGTCTACTCTCCTCTCCTATCAGATTCCTTCTTCTCCAGTAATATTAAGTAAATTTCTGGGAAGCCACAATATTAAATACCACTCGAAGAGTCCGAAAGTTTCTAGCAACTGAGAAAGCAATGTGCTTGGCTATGCCTGTGTCTCAGGTTTTACCAGTCTAGCATCTGCATGCCTAACTCATGTCTCCCCAAACAAATCCTTTACTTCCAGTGGAAGGAAGGTCAATGAGCCCCTGGAGGACAAAGGAAATGCTTTGACGAGAACATCAAAATCAGCCTGAAGAAATTCAACATGACATCTAAAAACTGGGAAGGCTTTGCACTCAACAGATACACCTGGAGGAAATTTGATCAAGAGGGAGCTGCGCTGCATAAGAACGACCTCTGCTGTGCCACAGAGAACAAGCGGCAGCTGTGAAAGGAGAGACTGAACAACCAAAAGACCCGACCACTGACCAGAGTCACCACTTACCCTTGCCCACACTGCACCAGAATATGTGGATACCAGGCCAGCCTCTACAGTCACCTGAGGGCCCTCCAATACACAACCCCTCAGGAGAGCATCACACTCGCCTCGAGTGATCTCACTACCACTATAATGGTAAGTGGCAATGTATATATTCACATTCAGCTTCAGAATAATTTATTTATCAGACACACATTGAAACGTACGGTGAAATGTGTCGTTTGTGTTAACAACCAACACAACATAACATGCTCATAATGTTCAGCAGAACAACACAAGCAGAATAAGCCCCCTTCCCACCGTCCCACCTACTCAGACACACAGCCAGGCCTCACACTCCAGGACAGACTGCTTCCGGGCCCCCACTCTCAAGTCTTTGCCAAAGACTCACAGACTTCCTTTAAATTTTAATTAAACCCTTCTATTGCCAATATCATGTATATGAGGAGCGATCATAGGTTAAACATGGCCAGTTCGCTTGCTCTGTTGGAAATAAATAATGACATAGCAACACAGACGATGCAGAGCAGCAGCTGAGTATATTCTGCCTGGGTAGCCTACAATCCAATGGTATGAACATGGACTCCTCCAACTTCAGGTAAACTGCTCTCCTCTGGGCTTGTTCTCTTCCCTTCATTAAAAGAAGGCTGTAGAAGTTTTAAAGAGGGTGCAGAGGAGATTTACCAGGAAGCTTCCTGGATGAGAGAGCATATCTTGTGAGGATAGGCTGAGTGAGCTGGGGCTTTTGCCTTCAGAGTGAAGGATGGCGAGAGGTGACTTGATAGAGGTGTACAAGATGATAAGTGGCATACATCGAGCAGAAAGCCAGAGACTTTTCCCAGGGTGGAAATGGCTGACAGGTCATTATTTTAAGGTGAGTGGGGGAAAATGTAGGGAAGATATCAGAGGCAGTTTTTTTTCCACAGAGTGGGGAGTGTGTGGAACGTCCTGCCAGTGGTACTGGTTGAGGCAAAAACATTAGGGATATTTAACAGACTCTTAGGCACATGGGTGAAAGAAAAATGGAGGGCTATGTGGGAGGGAAGGGTGAGATTGACCTTAGAGTAGGTTAAAAGGTCAACACAACATCATGGGCCAATGGGCCTATACTGTGCTGTAATGTTTGATGTACAAACAAGTTTCCAACATATTCTTGATAAATGATACTGTTACAAAAATTAACCCTTAAGTATTAACCCTCAATCTCCAAGAGGACTGCAACCTTGTCATGGATTGGAGGCTTGTGTGTCTCAATGACCTGGAGAGCTAAATTGGCTGGAATCACGGCTCTGTGCTTTGGCTTTTGGTAGGGTTACCCACGCCAAATATGTCAAAGGGTAGAGGCCAGACTAAGAGTGGATCAGTGGTCCTGAAGGTTCAGGGGTTCAACTCAGGGCTAACAATCCTGACTGGTAAAACAAAATTGTTATGGAAACAGCAATGAAGAATCCTTCTACATCTGAGTGTGAGAGTATTCCTCAGTCTCCACCTGGGACTTGCATGACAGTAGTGAAAACCAAGAGGAAGCTACTGACGTGATGAGGAAGCCCTGAACACCATCAGAGATTGAGGACTTCCTTGCTGCCATAAACTCCAGTAGCGTAATAGGCAATAAATAAGTAGGTAGTATTAATCCTCAACAATAATGATCAGGTAGGCATAAAGAGATCTGTTTTTATTGTCTCGATGACAAGCTCCTGAATTTATACAACTGAATAGCTGTGCGCACAACCTACTAGGTTTTCCTGACCCTCCATGAACTGTCAAAGAAGGGAAAAGGTAGTACCCAGGCATTAGGGCATATTCTGATTCTGATTTTGAATATAGGAAATATTAATTTCAACAGCAACCAGTCTTCAGATCAGAATGTGGATTGTAGATTGAGTTTAAAATGCAGCTCAGAACAATGGTGTTCTTGGAGCTGCAGGCTGGGGTCGATTGTAAACCAAGACACACTCATTGACCTGAGATGCCTGCATATGCATAACTACAGCTCAGAGACAACAGTGATTAGCATTAATTTTGGGTGTCTGGAGTGTGGTTGTGAAGATCTAGGTATTTGAAGATTTATATGTCATTCAAAGGAAGCATTGTAGATTCATTGTAACTATAGAATTATACTGCCATTACCTTTACTCTTTAGCATTTAAAAATGTCATGTAATATTGGATCAGGGTGCCTCTTCTAAGAGAGTGTCCAGTAAGATGCCTGCTTGTATGCTGAATAAATACTTTTTATATTACCAGTTTCGGTGTCTCTCAGTGACTTCGTTCACAGTCAGAACACCAGGAGGAGTTTTCGCTGGCCAGGTGTTCTTCATGGTCCTGATGTGATCTCCACGTGTCTGATGAGGGGTCCTCCATATTCATGATGGTTGGTCTCCAGAGAGTTGTCACTGCCTGTACGTCCAGAATCCTCCTTTCTTATTCTTTTTTCTTATCAGATCAATCTATGGTGTTTCAGTTTTGCTGGCTTGAGGTCATCTGACTGATCTGTGTTAGTTCTCATTGGATGTACCCAAGAGCTAGAAGCAGTATTACTTTATCACTGTTTCCCTGAGCCTTGTGCTTATGTGATTTCCTTTGTTTATTCCCAACTCAGACTAGTTCAAACCAGTCTGACCAGGTCATCCAATCACTGGGCCCAGCTGACCAAATCACAGGCTGTTCCTTCTGAAAACCTGCCATTTTATATAATGAAAAGCTTCTTATCTGAGAATGATCTCAGGTTTAGCAGATCATCAGCAGAGCCTCCATGTGTCCACATTCAACAGCTCTGAGTACGTAATCCTGGAGCAAGGATCAATTCACCAGATGCAAGGACAGTCTCACAAAATGGCCTCCACAAATCCTGCCATCACATGGCAAGTGTTATATAATATTTCAGTAACATTTGAGTGATATTCTAAATATGTCATTTGATTAAGCATTCTTTGTTTAAATAATTCATTATGGTTTATATGTAATAGGACATGAATGGAATAATCATACATGCGCACCTTGCTTCAGTCCACAGAGGGTGTTCCACTAACAGCAGCCGCATGAATGCTGACATAGGCTCTGTTCCTTGGAGGACACAATTATAAAATTAAATTCAAGAGGACAACTAATCATGGAAATGATGATTATCGAGCATCTTGGAGAAAGGAGAAGACAGCTGTCCAGAGCTGTCAGAACTACCTCCTGCAGCCCCCGAGTCAACTTCTACAACCAGCACGGAGGAGAGACCAGAACCTGAGACTGTTTCACAGCCACAAGTCTCACTTGCCAAGCAGAGTTATCCCCCTTGTCAGGAAAGACATTATCCCACAAGAGTAAGGATATATACACGTATATAGATTGAGATGTATTCTATATTGAATTGGAGTTTATGACTTATCAGGGAGGAGTGTTGTGTATTTAATATTTCAGTAATATTTGAGTAATATTGTAAATATAATGTTTAAGCATTTCTTGTTTGTTCACATAATTCATTATGGGTTATATATGATGGTAAATGAATGGCATATTGATCATGCCCCATGTCATGTGTACATGCCCTGAAGTACATGAAATACCTCTGGTTCTCTTCGTTTCCCTTCAATTAGTTTTTATGTTTTGGAGTTACAAAATACAACAGCAATAATAAGGACTTTACTTTGCCTGTTTCCACCAGCCCTGCCTCATTCTTATTGACTGATTTGTAGACTGTAGCTCTTTCTGGCCATCAATACAGACAAATAATATATTCCCCACGATATCGCTACCTCCAGATCGTTGTTTTAGATTCACTTTGTGGGAGCCTGTGGGACTGATTTAGCTTCTGGTGTTATCATAGTCAAGTCAAGTCAAATTTATTTATAAAGCACATTTAAAAACAACCCATGTTGACCAAAGTACTGTACAAACCATAACAGGTAGCTAGAATCACAAATACAAGAAACACAGATATAAACAACAAGGCACTCAGCTTATCCGCAAAAATAAACAACACGTCAGCCTAGGCACAAGCCAAAGATCAGCCACATCAGGAAGATTCAAATGCTAATGAATAAAAGTAAGTTTTGAGCCTGGATTTGAAAGAGTCAATGGAGGGGGCAGATCTGATAGGGAGACACAAAAAGCTGTAAAATGAAGGGTTATGAAAACAGCCAACCAACTCTTAAGTGGAAATTCTCATGTAATGCCCAAATCACAGAACAACCTAGGAGCCGGAGTTATTTATGGTATTTTAGCCACAGGAAACAACACTCACAGTCCAGGAGACAACTGCTCATTGACCTCTGACCCCCAATCAAACTTAGAACATTAATCATTGAACTGAAAGTGCTATCAGTGAAAGGATTGACCAATATCAACGGACTGGATCCTACTTTTGTTAAAGTATTAAAACTCTGTTCTTACCAGTAATATTTCATAGAACATGGAACATTATAGCACCGTATAGACTCTTCGACACACCATGTTGTGCCGAGTTTCTACCCAAAGCTTCCCTCTCGCATAGCCCTCTGTTTTTCTATCATGCATGCACCGATCTAAGAAATTCTTAAATGCCCCTGAAGTATTTTCCTCTATCACCACTCCTTGCAGCATGTTCCATACAATTACAACTCTCTGTGTGAAAAACCCACCTCTGACATTACCCCTCTCCCACCTATACGTTGCTCCAATCATTTAAAATTATGCTTCCCTCTCATAGTGACCATTTCTGCCCTGGGAAAAAGTCTCCGGCTGTCCACTCTATCTATGCCTCATATTATCTTGTACACCTGTATCCAGTCACCTCTTATTCTCCTTAGCTCCAAAGAGAAAAGTCCTGACTCACTCAACCTATTCTCGTAAGACATGTTCTCTAATCTAGGCAGCATCCTGGTAAATCCTTCTGCACTCTCTCTACAGCTTCACATCCTCCCACTAATGAGGTGATCAGAACTGAATGCAATATTCCAAGTATTTCACAGCTGAACTACTACAACTTGTGTTCCTGGAAATACCTTCTCGTCAACTTCCTCTTACCACCCATTTCATTTCCACTTCTGATTCCCACACCAAGATGTTTGTCCATGGTCTTGTTTACTACCCCAATGAGGCCTGATGCAGGAGGGAGGTAGCTTTCAAGCTTAAAGTTTAAAGTTCAAAGTAAATTTAATATTCAAAGTACATATATGTCACCATATAAAACCCTGAGATTCATTCTCCTGTGGGTACACTCAGCAAATCTATAGAATAGTAACTATAAAAGGATCAATGAAAGATCAAACAGAGTGCAGAATAAAAAACAAGAACATGAAATAACAAGGTAAAGAGTCCTTGAAGTGAGGTCATTGGTTGTAGGAACATCTCAATGAATGGGCAAGTGAGTGTAGTTATGGAGCCTGATGGTTGAAGGGTAGCAACTGTTCCTGAACTTGGTGGTACGAGTCCCGAGTCCAGCAGTGAGAAGAGAGGTGGCAGGGATCTCTGATGATGAATCTGCTTTTCTACAACAGCATTTCATGTAGATGTGCTTAATGGTTGGGAGGGCTTTACCTGTGATGTATACATTCTTTCCCTAAATACTGTAACCACTCCACTTTGTTTTCCTTGTATCCTTCATTCCGGAGGCCCTCTCACCCCTTCTTTTTCTCTCCCTAGTCCTCACAACTTGCCCATCATCTCCTTCTGACTCCCCACTTCATTCCATTTTTTCCATGGTCTGGTATCCTCGCCTACCGGATTCCTTCTTTTTCCGTGCTTTTTCTCTTCCCCCCAGCTTCTCAGATCATTCCCTTTCATCCTCCTTCCTCTGCCCACCTACCTGTCCTGCCAGACTGTTCCCAACCTTTTCATTCTGGCTTCTGTCTGCTTCCTTTGCAGCCCTAATAAAGACTCTTGCCCTGAAATGTCATCTCCATCGATGCTGCCTGATCTGGTAAACTCCTCCCGTATTTTGTGTGTGTTGCTTTGGATTTCCAGCATCTGCAGAATCTCTTGTGCTTCCAGCAAGCAATTCCCTGGTGAGTCTGACACGGAACCATCAGGATCTCTGAATGATCAGATGGTGGTTTATATTAAAATAAATCAAAGAGTCATAGAGCACCTCAGCATACAGGCCCATGGACTAAATGGGCCCATTTGGTCCATTTATTCCATGCCAAACTGTTATTCTGTCAAATCCCATTGACCCAACCAAACCTCTCCCGTATACTGACCTATCCAAACTTCTCTTAAATGTTGCAATTAAACCCACATCCACCACTTCTGATCGCAGCTTATTTCACATTTGCACCACCTAGAAGATTCCCCTCAAGTTCCCCTTAAATATTTCACCTTCCACCCTTCCATGACCAGAACTGCACACACATCACACAGCCAGCAGCTGCAGTTTATTGATTTTCTATAAGTCTTGAATGTACTCTTTCTCTCTGCTCCCCTCAGTGTTCAGTTCCTGGATATATTGCTGGGGATTTAATGTGATCTCCAAAGCCATTAGTTACCTAACACAGAGTCTGAGAAAAGTACAGCACAGAAATATGCCCTTCAGCCCATCTACTACTACTACTTCGTCAACTCAGGCCTAGGGGGCCAGCGTCAGGGCGTGATAATGGACTTTCTCTCCTCTCCCTCATCAATGTGTTCAGTTCATCTACATTAGCCACTCCGTGACCTTCTAGGAGCGTGTTGACCATAGTCTTGGGAGGGCGCCCAGGGTTCATCCTCCCATGCTTGGGTTCCCATGTGATGACTAGGCTGGCAGGTAGCTCAGGATGGCGTAGACAATGCCCCTGCTAGTTGCAGTCTTCTCGCCTCGATTTTAGTAGTGAGCATCAGTAGGTCGTCATAGAGCTCGACATTCGTCATGCGCTGTTGCCCATCTAGTTTGTGCCAAACCATTTAAACTGCTGACTCCCATTGACCTGCACTGGGACTACAGCTCTCCATAACCCTACCATCCATGTACCGAACCAAACCTCGTAAACATTGAAATCGAGCTTGCATGTACCACTTGAGATAGCTGCTCATTCCATGCTCTCATAACTGTCTGAGTGAAGAAGCTTCCCATCATGTTCCCTTAAACTTTTCACACTTAACCCGTGACCCCTGGTTGTAGTCCCATTCAACCTCAATGGAAAAGCCTGTTTGCATTTACCCTACCTCTACCCCTCAAAATTTTGTATACCTCCATCAAATCTTTGAACTGAAGTTTCCACAGTGGGATTTGAACTCTCCACTATCTTTAGAATTAGGAATGTAATGCAGTGAGTCATGGCTGATAGGTTAAGAGAGGTTAGAAAATAAACCAAAAAAAAAACAGGATTTAGCCAATTCCTCTCACAGATTACTAACAAGTAAGCAGAAAGAGGTTGTACTTAAGGTAGATCAGGGATGTGTCCAGGAACAAGATTTGACAAAAACACTATTTATTTCCGCGAAACCCTGACAGCTCTAATTGTGTTAAAGCCCGTTTTGTGTGGATAGGAAATCTTTTCTGACCTCTTCACAATTAAGGCCAAAGCTAAAGTTTTTCTGTTGCTGACCTCTGCACACGTGTTAGCAGAGCATAACGCTGCAGCTGCTTCCAAACATTTGGCCTCAGAATGGAAGGGAATGAATCACTAACTTACCCAAGGAGATGACCCCTGATCTAACAGAGGCACAAACACTGGGTGTGGACCCTCTCAAATTGCCTGGAAGTTTCCAATAATAGGACCCTTGTTCTATTTTAAGTGGACGCATTTGGGGAAACCGGCATCATCAATGGGTTCTCAAACAGCAGGATGTACAGTGGATTCTGAGTAACTGGGACACATTGGGACCAGTACATTTTGGCCCAATTAAGTGGCTGACCTAATTAGCTGAGGCTTCATGGAAATAGTTAAAAAGGTAAAAAAAAACAACTGTAACAAATTATGAATTTAAATGCAATACAGAACAAATTAAAACACTACCAATGCTACTACAGCACTATAAAACTGTATATTAGTTCCTAACACTCATCAATGGGGGTATTCATTCTCGTTGCATTCTTTTGACTGTAAATGAACAAAATCAGTGCAGACACCCGGCACAGATAATGGACTGCCTTCATACACAAACAAGAGAAAATCTGCAGATGCTGGAAATCCAAGCAACACACACAAAATGCTGGAGGAACTCAGCAGGCCAAACTGTCTTCAAGACTGTGTTGACTGCCTTCAAGACTGCTTTCAATGATTGCATCCTCCTAATCTTCATTTTCATTGTAACATTCAAGATGATTGTTAAAACCTTCAAATTCTTCATAGTGGCTAACTTGTTGAAGTAGTGAAATTGTTTCATTTCATTCCTGGCTGTTTCTGGCATTTCCAAGCCTGAATGTTTGAAACAGCAGTGAGCAAAACAGTTCTGAATTGTCTTACTGTTTATAGTATTTCTCATCCATCGGTGACAAAAATCACTGCTTTTTGAACACAAACACATGCAATTAACGCTATTTAAAAACTGTTCACATGAAGCAGAGTGTTGTGTGTGTCTAATGGCTATGCAGGCGTATGTGTCTTACTTGATTTAGAAACCGTTCGGCAACAGACACCTGCCCCATTTAAGCAGCATAGTGTCCTAAATAAACAAAGTGAATCCTGGTTATTTTCTTGATCAATTTTTGTTCTTTAAGAGTTGTACCAAATAATCAGCTTTCCCTATTAACCAATGGCCTAATTAACTGGAATCCACTGTATTTATTTTCATTCACTGTTCCAACCTGGAATCATCTCTAACCCCTGCATTCATGAGCTTTCAGTCATGCAGCTTACTACATACACAGCAGCGACTTTCCCTTACTAACAGCTGATGTTAAAAGATCACAGTAAAATAAGCAACCTGCATTTATATAATCCTATCCTATGTCCTTAGGATGTACAGGAATTGTTTTCCAATTCTTAGCAAGACATTAATTTGCACACACTAAAATGCTGGAGGAACTCAATGGTTCAAAATCCCAATAAAGAATCCTGATCCAAAATGTTGATTTGCATCTCCCTCAATCTATGTTGCCTAACCCGCTGAGCTCCTCCTGAATTTTGTGTGTGCCCCATCTAAAATAGTTCCATTTCCCTTCATGTGGCCCATATCCCTCTAAAACCTTCCTATCCAAGTGTTTTTTAAATGTTGTTTCTGTGCCTATCTCAACTACATCCTCTGGTAGCTCCTTCCATATACTGACCACCCTGTTTGAAAAAGGTTGCCCTTTGTTTCCTATTAAATATCTCCCCTCTCACCTTAAACCTAAGCTCTCTAGTTATTCATTCCGCAACCCTGGGAGAAGGACTGGGTGCATTGTAATTGTAACATTGGGAAAATAGCAGCCAATTTATTAACTAAATACACTCAGAGTATTTAATTAAATACAATGAGTGGACGTTTGTGCCCATCCACTTCAAGGAGCGACGTGTTGTGCATTCAGAGATGATCTTCTGTGCACCATTGTTGAACGTAGACTTGGGTGTAATCGCTGACAAACCACCCAAAGTCCTCACTCCCTCAAGAACATAAGAACTTCAAAACAAAGGACTCAGAATGTATAAGACCATGGATATAGGATCAGAATTAGGCCATTTGGCCCATTGAGTCTCCTATGCCATTTCACCATGACTGATACAACTTTCCTCTCAGCTCCAATCTCCTGCCTTCTCCCTATATCCCTTCATGCCCTGACCAATCGAGAATCTATCAACCTCTGCCTTAAATATACATAAAGGCTTGGCCTTCACAGCTGCCTGTGCCAAAGAATTCCACAGATTCACTACTCTCTGGCTAAAGAAATTCCTCCTCATCTTTGTTCTAAAAGGTCACCTCTCTATTCTGAGATTAGCCCACCAAAGGAACATCCTCCCACGTCCACTCTATTGAAGCCTTTCACCATTCAATAGATTTCAATGAGGTCACTCCTCATTCTTCTGAAATCCAGTGAATACAGGCCAGAGCCATCAAGCACTCTTCATATGGCAAGCCATTCAATCCTGGAATCATTTTTGTGAACCTCCAGTTTCAGCACACCCTCCTAAAACAAGGGGCCCAAAACAGCTCACAATACTCCAAGTGAGGTCTCACCAGTGCTTTATAAAGTCTCAACATTACATCCTGGCTTTTATATTCTGGTTCTCTTAAAATGAATGCTAACATCACATTTGCCATCCTCACCACCAACTCAACCTGCAAATTTAACTTTGGGGAGTCCTGCACAAGAACTCCCAAGTCTCCTTACACCTCAGTTTTTGTGTTTTCTCTCCATTTAGAAAATAGTCAACCCTTTCAATTCTTCTATCAAAGTGCATGACCATATACTCTTGACACTGAATTCCATCTGCTATTTCTTTGCCCATTCTCCTAATCTGTCTAATTCCTTTTGTAGCCTCTCTCCTTCCTCAAAACTACCTGCCCCTCCACCTATCCTCATATCATCTGCAAACTTTGCAACAAAACCATCAATTCCATCATCAAAATCATTGACATATAACATAAAAAAAGAATCAGTGCCAACACAAACCCCTGTGGAACACCATTAGTCACCTTCAGCCAACCAGAAAAGGCTCCCTTTATTCCCAATCTTTGCCTCCTGCAAATCAGCTACTGCTTTGTCCATGCTAGAATCTTTCCTTAAGTACCGTGGGCCTGTAGCTTGTTAATCAGCCGCATGTGTGGCACCTTGTCAAAGGCTTTCTGAAAATCCAAGTACACAACATCAACTGATTCTCCTTTGTCTAATCTGCTTGTTATTTCTTAAAAAACATTCCAACAGATTTGTCAGGCAAAGTTTTCCCTTGAGGTAACCATGCTGACTATGTCCCCACCTACATTCAAATCCATGACAATGTTTTAACATAGAAGATAGAACAGTACAGCATAGGAACAGGCCCTTCAGCCCACAATACTATGCCAAACTAATTACATCGTTAATCAAATAGCCAACTAAACTACAATTTCCTCACATTCATGTGCCTATCTAAACATCTTTTAACTGTCCCTAATGTATCTGCCTCTACCACCATCCGGGCAGTGCTGTTCAGTCACCCACCTCTCTTTGTGTAAAAAAAACTTGCCCCGCTCATCTCCTTTGAAATTGTTGCCTCTCGTCTTTAATGCATGCCCTCTGGCATTAGACATTTCAACCATGTGAAAATGACACTGCTTGTCTACACTATCTGTGCATCTCATAATCTTATAAACCTCTATCAGATCTCCCCTCATCCACGGATGCTCCAAAGAAAACAACCCAAGTGTGTGCAACCTCTCGTTATAACATGTGGCCTCTAATCCACACAATATCCTGGTGAACCTCTTCTGCACCCTCTCCAAAGCCTCAACATCTTTCCTATAGTAGTGTTACTCCTAATCAGAGTTTTATAAAGCTGCAACATAACTTCTTGACCTTTGTACTCAATGCCTTGACTAATAAATGTAAGCATCCCATATGCCTTCTTAATCACTCTATCAACCTGTGGCACCCCCTTCAGGGAGCTGTGGACTTGGATCCCAAGATCCCTCTGCTCATCAACACTGTTAAGGGTCTTGCCCTTTACATTTGGCCTACCTGTCTAGTTACCTTTGCTGTAAGAATCAAAATTGGTTTTGGAAGGGCTAATGCTGATACTGATTTGCCTTTCACAACAGCATACTAGAGTGGAGTAGCAGATAGTGTAATGTAACGGATTATACAGCTAACAACTGGGGTTCAATGTGGCAAATAGAGCTAATCTTTAGCAAGCAATCTGAGTATCTTTTCTGCACATCTGGAAAACTGAACAGGCATGAGTAAGACAAATTCACATACCTAAATTAATTTAGAAATCAGGGTGTGATAGTATTGACAATGGTGACCACAAAACTAGCAGAATATTGTAAAAGGTATATTTCATTCAGGGAACAAATCTTTCAGCTTTACCCAGTCTGACCTGTCAATGATTCCAGGTTTACTGTTAATTAGCCTCAAAAATGCCCTACAAGATATTCAGCTGAGGGTCAATTTGGGAGGGTCAAGAAGTGCTGACAACAAAGTAATGCCAATGAGATAATTTCACTGCCAGTCTGTTCCAGCTGTCCAAGATGCGATGGAACAGAATCTAACCTCTAACCTTGCTAACACAAAAAGACACATGCCAATAGCCACTTTATTCGGTACAGGAGGTACAGTAACTAATAAAATGGCCACTGAGTGTATTTCTGTATCTTCATGGTCCACTTCAAGGTTCGAGATATTGTACGTAGAGAGATGCTATTCTGCACACCACTGTTGTAATGCGTGGTTATTTCAGTTACTGTCACCTTCCTGTCAGCTTGAACCAACTTGCCCACTCTCATTAACAAGGCATTCCTCCCTCAGAACTGTTGCTCACTGGATGCTTTTTGTTTCTTGCACCATTCTCTGTAAGCTCTAGAGATTGTTGTGTGCTTAAATCCTTGTAGTTTCTAAGATACTCATACCACCCCATCTGGCACCAAAAATCATTCCACAGTCAAAGTCACTGAAGATCAAATTTCATCTGATGTTTGGTCTGAACAGCAACTGAACCTTTTGACCATGTCTGCATGCTTTTATGCATTGACTGATTATCGAGTGGATGTACAGGCGAACTGAATAAAGTGGCCACTGAGTATAATTTTAAGGTGAATGGAGGATGTATAAGGGAATGTTAGAGGTAGATTTCTTTACACAGAATGTGTGGGTACTTGGAACGCCCTGCCAGAGGTGGTGGTAGAGGCAGATACATTCAGGACATTTAAGAGACTCTTAGATAGGAACATGGATGATTAAAAAAATGGAGGGGCTATGTGGGAGGGAAGGTTCAGATTGACCTTAGAGTAGGTTAAAAGATTAGCAAAACATCGTGGGCTGAAGAGCCTGTACTGTGCTGTGCTGCTCCATGGTTTATGTTCAAGCCTGGTATCCACTAACATGATACACACTGCTCAGCTGAATGAAGAGATTTAATTTGACTATTTAGTGCTGTTCATTGACGCCAGGTTCTTTTGAAGGGCATTCTATTCTGATCACCAGCACCATTCTTCAACTGTGTTGCATTCCAGCTCTACATGTGCTCAGACCACACATTCACTGGCATCTCCATCTCTATCCAACCCTCTTGCTAGTGGTAACATCACCACTGGCAGTAGCAGTCCAAGCTGACTGTCACAATCAGAATCAGGTTTATTATCACTGAAATACACTCAACAGAAACTTTATTAGGTACAGCTATACACCTGCTTGTTAATGCAGCCTTTAAGTGGCTAGGCTACAGCAGCAACCACAAGAAAATCTGAAGATGTTGGAAATTCGAGGAACACACATAAAATGCTGGAGGAGCTCAGAAGGTCAGGCAGTATCAGTGGAAAAAAGTACAGTCGACATTACAGCCCGAGACCCTTCGACAGGACAGTTGGCTAGGCCTGCCAAAGGGTCTTGGCCCAAAACATCGACTGTACTTTTTTCCATAGATGTTGCCTGGATTGCTGAGATCCTCTAGCATTTTGTGTGGGCTACAGCAGCAGAAGACTACAAACATACTACCAGTGGCCACTTTATTAGACACAGGAGGTACCTAATAATGTATTCACTTAGTGTGTAATAAAGCTTTTCCATTTAATTAGTTCTCATCCAAGTGACTATCAAACTGCTATAATTCACTCATGAGCCCTGTGATTTTGCCCACTGAAGCTTCTCTAATGGTGGCCACTACAAGACTTATAATATTTTGTGGGAAATCTTTCTGCCCTGTATTAACAGAGACATTAAGTCAACTGTTTGCCCTTTAAGATTCAACAAAGTTCAAAGAAAAATTAATTATCAAAGCACATATCTGTCACCACATACAACCCTGAGATTCATTTTCTTTCAGGCATTCACAGTAGAACACGGAAACAGAATAAAATCAATGAAAAACTACACACAACAAAGACAAACAACCAACGTGCAAAACACAACAAACTACGCAATACAAACTAGAGGGGGGGGGGGAGAGAGAGAGAGGGGGAGAGAGGGGGAGAGAGGGAGAGAGGGAGAGAGGGAGAGAGAGAGAGAGAGAGAGAGAGAGAGAGAGAGAGAGAGAGAGAGAGAAAGAAAGAATGATAAATAAATAAATAATAACTATTGCGAACGTGAGTTGTAGGGTCCTTAAAAGTGAGTCCATAGGTCTCACTTAAGGAATTAGGATGTGGAATCAGTTCAGTGATGGGGTGAGTGAGGTTATCCACTCTGGTTGAGGTGTAATAACTGTTTCTGAACCTGCTGGTGCAGGATTTAAGGCTCCTGTACCTGTGTCCTGATGGGAGCAGTGAGAAGAGTGCATGGCCTGGATGGTGGGGGTCCTTGATGATGGATGCCGCTTTCCTGCGACAGCGCTCCATGTAGATGTGCTCAATGGTGTGACAAAAAGGACATTCTCTCATTGTTACCAGTGGCTCATTAATCCAGAGAAATGGGTTCAAACATCCCAAAGCAGATTGGGAATTTTAACTCAGTTAGTTAAATAAATCTGGGAAACAAACCTATGATAAGAATGGCAACTATGAAAAGAACAGATGATCCTAAAATGCCACCTGCTTCACCAGCATTCTTCAGGGACATAGAGCCATAGAGCACTACAGTATAGAAAAAGGTCCTTTGGCCCACCTAGTCTGTGCTGAACTGTTATTCTATCTAGTCCTATTCAGCTGCACCAGAACCACAACCCTCCATGCCCCCAAATCTACGTTTTTGTGATCAAAACCACATCCACAATTTCCGATGGCAGCTCATTCCACACTCACACCATCCTGTGAGTGAAGAAATTGCCCTTCTTTACTTAAACCGACCTGTGCGTGCATGCCCGAGTCTCTGGAAAGGAACATAAACTCACGGCCTTCTGACTAACCACCTTCTGAAATGGACGAAGTGTCGCAGAGTTCAGGGGATGGAAACCATGATCTTACCCAGAGTAGTCATGGACAGACAACCACCAGACACTATCGTCTGCATCCAAGGAATGTATAAGAAAAAGGAATTTAGCAAGAACACGTATTCATTCACTAACTTCCAGAAGCACTTTCCAAGCAATGAGAATTATAAGCAGTATTTCAGAAAGCATTGTTTGAAAGGTAAGTGATATCAGCTTGAGAGGCCTTATTAGTATTGATTGTGCTGGTCCTCGCTATTCATCAAATCATACAGAAGCTGCGTGTGCAGACAAGAGACAGACAGTCTGAAAGCTTAAACCAATGTTTCCTGTTTCATACCCACAACAGTCTGAACTCTAATCACCTTAAAGCTTGCAGTTACGCAAAGTTATCAGAACAACACTTGAGAACACGATTGTTCCTGACGTCCCCTGCACCAAACAAGGATGAAATAAGACAATGTGTGAAATATTTTCCATTCCCACCCATCGTCATCCTCACTGCCAGGGGTTTCCAATTCCCACCCATCGTTAACCTCACTGCCTGGGTTTTCTCCGGAACGGTGCAAAGTGAGAGACACAAGAGAATCCAGATGGTGGAATCCGAAGCAAAAACAACCAGAAACTGCTGGAGGAACTCAGCAGATGTGGCAGCAGTTGTGGAGCAAAATGGACAGTCATTTCATCATGGCTGATTTATTTTCCTCTCAACCTCATTCTCTTGCCTTCTCCCCGTAACCTTTGATGCCCTGACTAATCAAGAACCTATCAACCATTGCTTTAAATAGACCCAAGATACCACAGCCATCCGTTGCAATGAATTCCAGAGATATACCACCCACTGGCTAAAGAAATTCCTCATCTCTGAGGTTGAGATGGAAAATAAATCAGCCATGATTAAATAGCGGAGCAGAATTGCTGGGCAGAATGGTCTAGTTCCGCTCCTTTTTTCTTATGGTCTAGCATCTTGTGAGGTGTTCCGGATTCCAGGGCCTACAGTAGCCTGTGAATCCAGAAAATGTTGCGGCCATTTTGTAATCTTCACCCAGCTCATTGTTCATTAAATGTACGTAGTTGGCATGGTACAATAACCAATCTTACAAGCACACAGCCTGAGGTCATATTTAACATGTACTTGTGATGATCTCTGTTCCCCCATCTCCCACCACCCGATTTTCATAGAAAGCGAATGACCAAATTAAGATAGCACTGCTGGGGATAAAAGACTGACAAAGAATCTCCAATGAATGCATACATTCACTAATGAATATTAATGTAATTGTTTCTGGACATACAGTGTGAATTACTGAAAGCATCCTGAGTGAACCAGTTAAGATTCCTCAGGTGGTGTTGAATGAACAGTAGATGGCTTGGCCCTAGTTATTATTGATCCTTGCCTGGATAAACATTAGGCCAAACATGCCGAACAAGACATGGGAGGAAGACAGAGACAGGGATTGAATCCTCTGTCATTAGCTGTTGAAAGTCTACTGGCTTCCACCTCTATTAGCTGTTGAAAGTCTACTGGCTTCCACCTCTATTGGTGTGCTAGAGCCCAACAGTGTTAAGAGGGAATTCTAAAGCAATTCCATGTGTAAGGACTGGTGAGTCCATTCACACAGGGAATGGAGATGCATATTGCAGACTCACTTATTATGGCACAGAAACCATAAAGTTCAAAGTAAATTCATTATCAAAGTATGTATATGTCACCATATACTACCCTGAGAGTCATTTCCTTATGGATATTCACAGTAGAACAGAGAAATGCAATAGAATCAATAAAAAACTATCCATAAAAAAGACTGACAAATACCCCATATGCAAAAGAAGACAAAACTCTGCAAATGCAAAAAAGGATTTAAAAAAAGTAATAATAATAATAATAAAAAAGGAATAAATATTGAGAAAATACGATGTTAAGTTCTTGAAAATGAGTCCATAGGTTGTGGAATCAGTTCAGTGTTGAGGTGAATGAGGTTATCCACATTGGTTCAGAAGCCTGATGGTCGTAGGGTAATAACTGCTCCTGAACCCTGTACCTCCTTCCCAATGGTCGCAGTGAGAAGAGAACATGGCCTGGATGGTGGGAATCCTGATGATGGATGCTGTTTTCTTGTAGCAACACTCCTTGTAGATGCACACAATAGTGCAGAGGATTTTTCCAATGATGGTCAGGGCTGTATCCACTACTACCTTTTGTAGGCCTTTCCATTCATGGGCATGTGTCATTGGCTAGAGCACCCATGGTGGCAATCTCAGCAGTCCCATTCTCCTCCATTGGTTTTCCCTGTATCCCATCCACTTATTCTCCCTCCATCATGCAAATCCACTTTCCCCCGGTTCTTTTTTGTCATTCAGAAACATTATGTATTGTGTGTGCGTGTGCCCTTAACTCCTGGTGGAGTTGTCGGGGCGCCATCATGACAAGCTTTTTGCACCGTTCTTTTTGGTGATTGCTCGTCTTGGGCATCTGAAACCTGGCGGAGCCCATCCCTCTCCAGGTTATTTTTTTACGAGGTCGAGGTGCTAGCTCGCCACTCAACCCAGGCACAGATGGAGAGCGTGCAAGGGAGCCGGCCAGATTCAAACTTGGGACCTCTCGCTCGGAAGTCCAGCATTGATGCCACTACGCCACCAGCCGGCACTCAGTAACATTAGTACTGATTAAAAGCAGCCAATTACCTTCCCAGCTTATCGTTAGGATAAACATTCAGGCCTTCTACTTCCAGTCTACGGGCCTGAACTCACCAACTTGAGCTCCAGGCCTGAGCTATACCAAGAAAACACAGAAAGGTGCAGAACAGGAACAGGCCCTTCATGATGTTGTGAAAAACTAATTAAACTAATGACACAGAATCACTTCTGCCTGTACATGGTCTTTATCCCTCCATTCTTTACACATTCATGTGTCTACTGAAGAGCCTCTTAACTACCTCTACTGTGTCTGCCTCCACCCCAGACACTCCGTTCCAGGAACCCGTCACTCTCGTGCAAAAAAAAACTTCCCTCACACATCTCCTTTAAGCTTTGCTGTCCCATCATAAATAATGCCCTCTAGTATTAGAATCTGCCTCCACCATTACCTCTGGCAGCACATACCAGGCACCCATAGCTCTACGTTTTAAAAAAAAACTTGTCCACCCCCTAATCCTTTGAGTGTATCGTCCTCTTGCCTTAATTCAGGTCCTGTAGTGTTCAACATTTGAACCCAGCATATAAAGGTGATATAATGCCAAATCAGCAATGTGTGTGACAGGGAGGGAAGTTTCAAAGTAGTCACGTTCCCTCACATCTGCTTTGGCTTGTACAGTAGGTGACACCAGTCTTGGGACTTGAGAAGAATTTATGATGCAGTTTTTCTTTGATAGTACACACTGCATCCCCACTGTAATGATAGTAGAATTACTGAATATTTAAGATGTTTAAAATGCACTGTTGAAATAGAGTGTAAAATTGTTATTTTAATTGTAGTTTAACTTTTCCTATTCAGTGTGTCCTCCAAGAGAACCACAACCTTGTTGTTGGGTTTGGAGGCTCGTGTGTCTCAATGATCCAGAGAGCTATGCTCGCTGGAGTCAGGTCTTATGCTTTGATTCCTGGTAGGGTCACCCATGCCAAACAGGTCAAAGGGTAGAGGCCAGGCTAAGAGTGGATCAGTGGTCCTGAAGGTTCAGGGGTTCAGCTCAGGGCTAACAACCCTGACTGGTAAAACAAAATGGTTATGGAAACAGCAATGAAGAATCCTTCTGCGTCTGAGTGTGACGGTATTCCTGAGTCTCTACCTGGGATTTGTATGACTGACAGTAGTGAAAACTGAGGAAGCTACTGGCACAATGAAGGAAGCCCTGAACACCGACAGAGATTGAGGACCTTCACTGCTGCTCTAATCACCAGTGGCATAACAGGCAGTGAGGTAGAATAGCTGTCTATTCCACCCATGCATTTCATAATCTTATAAACTTGTCAGATCTCCCACAGCCTTTGTCACTCCAGAGAAAACAGCCCAGGTTTACCTAACTTCTCCTCACGAGGTTGTGGGAAGAAATTTGAGCACACAGTGACGGGGATGTGGTAAACTATGTATACCTGTTTTGGACACGCCCCTCTGCTGACTGCTCCTGTGGCTCCTCCCACAGACCCCTGTATAAAGGCGATTGGGGCACTGCTCCTCCCTCAGTCTCCGAGATGTCGTGGTCCCTTTTGCTGCTAATAAAAGCCTATCGTTCACTTCCTGTCTCCGAGAGTTATTGATGGTGCATCAGGGAAGAACATTGCAAACTCTGTAGAGGAAGCACCAAAGCTCAGGGTCGAACCTGGTTCATGGAACTGTGGGATATAGATCGTTTGGCTAAGCACACAAGGAAGAAACCTGCTAGTAGATTATTGTCCAGGGTGGAAGGTGTCTTTGTTGGACGCATTACCGAGGCAGCCAAAGGTCTATGGAGTATCCACAGAGGGGAGGCTGTGGTTAGCTATTGGGGTGCATTTCTGAAAACCATGTTGTTTCAAGGGTCAAGCCATGCTGTGTAATTACCTGGCTGTTTTCCAAGACCTCCACAGTTTGGTAAAGTTTCACAAATGAGCTTGGTACTTATCAACAGTTTGTTAATAAAAATAGCTGCTAAACAACAATACATCAAGCATAAATTATTGTCAGTGTCAATTCAGAGCCATAATGGTGGTCATGTGTCACACATAAACAGCAATCATTTTTAAAACAAAGTTGGTAATCACACAAATATGGTGTCGTATCATGGTTACATTATTGGACTGTTATGCAGAGGTCTGAACAATTGACCTAGAGTTCCAATACCAGCAAGTCAGCCAATGATACTTAACTTCAATCAGTTGGCCATGAAACCAGTGGACTGCTCTAAAACCTAATGTGTTTCAGAACAGGAAATCTGCCAGCCCTTCCCCTGTGTGGCTGACATTTGATTCCTTGGTCGGCAATGTGACTGATTCGTATCTAACACACAAACTGCTGGTGAAACTCAGCAGGTCAGGTGGCAGTTAAGGCGAGAAATAGACAGTTGACATCGCAGGTCAAAACTTTTCATCTGACTTGACCCAAAACCTAAGCTGTCTATTTCTTTCCACAGATGCTGCCTGACCTGCCGATTTCCTCCAGTGTTTTGTGTGCTGCTCCAGATTCCAGCACCTGCACCCTCGTATTTCAATGAGTCTTGTACCCAGTTGAATCACAGCCTGACATGAAAACAGCATTTCCTAGAAGTGCAGAAGTCTACAAGAAGTGGTGGAATCAGCCCAGTCCATCACAGGAAAAGACCCCCCCCTCCCCCGCCACCATTGAATACATCTATAAAGAGTGTTGTTACACGAAAGCAGCATCAATCATCAAGAAACCCCACAATATCGGCTATGCTTTCTTCACACTGCTGCCATCGAGCAGAAGGTACAGGAGTCCTGGGTCCCACACCACTTTTTGGAACATTTATTACCCTTCAATGATCAAGCTCCTAAATCAGCATGGATAACCTCGCTCATCTCAGCACTGAACTGACTGCACAACCTATGGAGTCACTTTAAAACTCATGCTCTCAACATTTCTTTATTTATTGTTATTATTACTTATTTTCTCTTTTTTGTATCTGCACAGTTTGTTGAATATTGTACATTGTAACTTCACTCATCTGAATGCTGAAATGACTCCCAACCTAAAGACTCACTTTTGAGGACTCTACAACTCAATATTACTTATTTATTGTGTTTGTAAAATGTAATATTTGTACAATTTGTCCTCATTGGTTGTTTTCATAAATTCTATTATATTTCTACATTTTCCTGTAAATACCAGCAAGAAACAAATCTCAGAGTAGTATATGGTGACATATATGCACTTTGATCATAAATTTATTTTGACTTTGCCTTTGCATTCAGCTCAGGGAGTGAATTCGTTGTAAGAGCAGATGTAAAATGTTGGACAGAAACATATGGTGGATCTTTCCTTTAATCCCTTGTAAGATTTGCGAGGATTCCTGAATACTTTTCCCCGGAGGTTTTAAGGAAAGATCTGTACAGAAAACCAGTTGACATCTGGGCATGTGGTAAGTGGTAATTCACTTTGAACCTTGAACTTAACTGAATTGGCCTTGTAATGAGGAACGCACTATAAATCACGGTCTTGTCAAAGGCACCTGCTTCCAAAACAGAAGGGAATAATACAGGCACTTAACGTTGCTCTTGCCAGTAGCACACGTGTTTTCTGAATGAATGAAATAAATGAATTACAGCCATTAAATATTTTTTCCAAACACATCAGCAAATCCAGCAGGCCAACTGCCAGGGATATTTGATCACGTTGTTTGCATCTTCACTGGGTTTGGGTGACATTAGTGCAGCAGGCAGTGTTACTGCCTCGGTTCCGGTGACCCGGGTTCAATCCTGAACTTGGGTGTTGTCTGGGTGAAAGTTGCATGTTCTCTCTGTGAATCTGGGGTTCTCACAGAGTTAGTCAACTTGGATACAGCCCCTTGGCACCTGATTTCTATGCCGACGATTATCCACGCAGTTACGCAAATCATTGAACTTTATGGCATGCATTCCATTCGGCCCATTCATGGCCCAAAAGCGGACTTGGATTAATCTCAACTTCAAGAGATTCAAGATTCAAAAATATTCAAAGGTTCATTTATTATCAAAGTATGTATGCAGTATATAATTCTGTGATTTGTCTTCTCCAGATAGCCACAAAGAAAGAAAACCATGGCAGTCGTTCAAAGAAAATCATCAACATCTCCTCCTGCAAAACGAAAAACAAACCTCGCAAATGGCAATATGATCATTAACCCCCCCATGTGAAAGAAAGCATGCAAACGGCAACACAATCATCAACACCCCCACGTGAAAAAATAATTGCAAAAACGGCAACAAGAGCATCAACCACCCCACGCAGAAAAACAAATTGTGCAAATGGCAAGAACATCAAGATTCAAAGTACATTTATTATCAAAATATGTATGCAGTAAACAACCCTGAAATTCATCTTCCCCACAGACAGTCACAAATCAAAGAACCATGGAACCAACCCGCTCAAAGAACTCAAAATTATTTGTCTGATCTTTACACAAGATTTATTCTTCCTGAATAAATGAACTGTAGTGATGTACGAAAAAGAATGCAGTCAATACATTAACATGAGAGATTCTACAGATGCTGGAAATCCAGAGAAACACACATAAAATGCTGGAGGAGTTTAGCAGGTCAGACAGCGTCCATTGAGAGGAATAAAGAGTAGGCGTTTCAGGACTGGAACAGAAAGGGGCGTGCATCAGAATAAGAAGGTGGGGGGAGAGTGAAGGAGCACAAGTTGATGGGTGATAGGTGAAGCCAGGTGAGGGGGAGGTTGGGTGAAGGGGGTTGGGGGGATGTAGTGAGAAACTGGAAGGTGATAGGTGGAAGACATAAAGGGCTGAAGAAGAAGGAACCTGATAGAAGAGGAGAGTGGACCAAGGGAGAAAGGGGGGAGGGAGGAGGAGGGGCACCAGAGGATAGCCAGGTGAGCAGAAGGGGTAAGAGGGGAGTCAGAATGGGGAATGGGAAAGGACAGAAGGGGTTAGAGGAGAAATTACCATAAGCTAGAAATATCAACGAACATACCATCAAATTGGAAGCTACACAAATGGAATATGAGATGTTACTCCTCTAAAGTGAGAGTGGCTTCATTGTGGCAGTGGAGGATGCCATAGACTGATATGTCAGAAAGGGAACGGGGATTGGAATTAAAATGCTTGGCTATCCTGCTTGTTGCAGGTTGACCAAAGATGCTTGGATTAATCCCAGTTCCCAACTCATCAAGTCAAGTCAAGTCAACTTTTATTGTCATTTCAACCATAACTACTGGTACGGTGCATAGTAAAAATGAGACAACGTTTTTCAGGACCATGGTGTTACATGACACAGTACAAAAAACTAGACTGAACTATGTAATAAAAAAAAACAACACAGAGAAAGCTACACTAGATTACAGACCTACACAGGACTGCATAAAGTGCACAAAAACAGTGCAGGCGTTACAATGGTATGACGCTTAAGAGTTTCTCTCTAAATTATGACAAACTTCTCAAAATATTCCATCATCGGTGACCCCCAACACTCAGGCCATGCTCTCCTCTCGCTGCTGCCATTAGGAAGAAGATACAGGAGCCTCAAGACCCACACCACCAGATTCAAGAGCAGTTATTACCTATAACCATCAGGTTCCTGAAGCAGAGGGGACAACTTCACTCAACTTCACCCATCCCATCACTGAAATGTTCCCACAATCTATGGACTCTTCATCTCATGTTTTCGATATTTACCACTTATTTATTATCACTATTTCTTTTTCTCTTTTTGTATTTGCAGAGTTTGTTGTCTTTTGCATACTGGTTGCTTGTCCATCCTGTTGGGTGCGGTCTTTCATCGATTCTATTGTTCTAGTGTGAATGCCTGCAAGAAAATGAATCTCAGGGTTGTAAATGGTGATATATATGTACTGAGATAATAAATTTACTTTGAACTTCGAAATGTGGGTTTTATTTTCAGAAGCAAGTTGCCTGTCTACAGTTATCCTCAGATTTTCTGCAGAGTAAGAGGCGATTATGTCCACGTACTGACATTTAGCAGTAAAAAGCGAACCAATTGCAAATGGCCAACTTGGTGTCTTCATTTTTGGGATGTACTTTCTTCAAAACAGCAAGCCCATTACTCATACTTGCTATCTGAAACATTCTTTGGAAGACATGAGTTTTTGCTGAGTTCTCAGTAACCCTAAATAGATAATACTTTACATTAAAAATATTCCCTACAAAGCACAATCACCAGGACTTAATGATCTGAAAGAGAAGCAAGACCTGCCATTATTTTGGGAACTATTACCTTCCCCCACCTAATCCAACGTTGCCAACTACCCGGCACTCCAAACCTCTTCTGATCGCCACCTCTGCACCACATCGTTAGAGTGGATCACACTGATCTTCAGCTGATACAGCCCAGCTTGTCCATGGCAACCACGATGCCCATCTAAGTATCCCATTTGGCCACATTACATGTATTTATGTAGCCATACAGCACAGAATAGTCCCTCCGGCCCTATGAGCCAAGCAGACCCCAGCAACTCCACAGCCCTGAATAACCCTAACCTAATCACACAATTTACAGTGACCAATTAACCTAGTCAGTACGCCTTTGGACTGTGGGAGGAAACCAGAGCACCCGGAGAAAACCCACGCATTCCACAGGGAGGACACACAGAGACTCCTTACAGAATGTGGCAGGAATTGAACTCCGAATTCCAGAACAGCCCAAGCTGCAATAACATCATGCTAACTGTTTCACTATCATGTAACTTGATCAATATCCCTCTAAATGTTTTCTGTCCACGTACTGTCCAAGTGTCTTTTACATGTGGTTATTGTAGCTGCCTCAGCCCTTCTCTGACAGCAGGTTCCATATACACACCATCCTCTGCATCAAGCAGTTGTCACTCAGGTCCTTTTTAAATATTTCCTCACTCACTCTGATTCTGTCCACTCCTCTCCCCCACAGTTTTGGTCTCCCCTACCCTAGGGAAATGACTGCTACTGTCTAACTTATCTAATCTAAACCTCTCATAACTTCAAATCTTTCTGTAAGTTCGCCCCTTATTCTCCAATGCTCTGATGGTTCTGTAGGAAATCAGCAGACTCCTTACAGAACAGCGCCAGTGTAAGGGTCAGCTCTTCACAGACTCCCACATTTGCACTTTGCCACACAGAAACCAGAGACGAGCTGGATGTCACGTACAGGCAGATCCACTCCTTGCCTGGACTCACAACAGAGGCAAAGTCTGCCACACTGAGAGAGCTGATATGCTCCTTACCATAGGTCCATTCACTGAATAGAGTCAGTGACCTTGATTGAATAGATAAATATTATTTTATTTGAATCCAATTCTTTTAATTAATTTGTAAAACTCGAAATTATTTAATTATATTTATATTCTTAATTATTTACATCCACTTGAAAAATGCTTTAAATCTAACAGGGTCTGGAAGAAGATGGCGCTAATGAACAACGCTACCAAGGGTCACATCTCAAGCTGGTTCACTAAACTACTTCTTTCACTTCTTTTTCTTTCAAATGTGGTTCTGCTACTGTCCAGTGCCTGTGATCTACATTTTGGTGCTGTGTTTTTGGGCCAATTGAGCCACTTGGCGCTTTGCTGTCTCCAAGAGGGTTCCATGAGACTTGAGGCCCTGAGCTAATGGAGAGGTTGGTCACGTTGGATCTTTATTCTTTGGAGCATGGGAGAACGAGTGATCCTTCTGGAAGAGAAATCAACCTTCCTTATACATGACTCCAGGCACACTTAACCCATAACTGAGTTCAGTTCTGATCAAATGTGTTCAGGTCTGGTCACATAATTATCGGAAGGATGTGGCAGCTTTGGAGAGGGTGCAGAGGAGATTTACCAGGACAGCATGTCTTATAAGGATAGGTTGAGTGAGCTAGGGCTTTTCTCTCTCTGAAACAAAGGTGTCTGAGACGTGACTTCACAGAAGTGTACAAGATGAACAGAGGCATAGATCAAATGGACAGCCAGAGACTTTTCTCAGGGCAGAAATGGCTAATATCAGGGGGCATAGTTTTAAGGTGATTGAAGGAAAGTATAGGAGGGATTTTACTTATGAAGAGTGGCAGATGCATGGAATGCCCTGTCAGTGGTGGTAGATACAATAGGGACATTTAGAACACTTTTAGTTAGGTACATGGATAAAAGAAAAATGGAGGGCTATGTGGGAGAGAAGGGTTAGAAGTCATCTTAGGTTAAATTAAAAGGGCGGCATAACATCACGGGCTGAAGGGTCTTGCTTTGTGCTGTGCTCTTCTACGTTCTGTGTCTCCTGAGTTCAAGGAGAATAATAAATGCAGGCATCACTAGTGACACCCACATCTCTGGAATACATAAGCCAAAAATGTTTCAGATATCCTAACCAAACTGTGACCCAGTCTGTTTACAAGTATCTAAAAAAAATCTTTCCACAAACAGGAAATATCTAAAATTTCTATTGGATGGTATAAAGTGAGAAAAATATTCAAATTAATTAGACAACCATCATCCATTGAGTACACATAAGCACAAGGGATTCTGCAGATGCTGGAAATCCAAAGTAACACACACAAAATGCTAGAGGAACTCAGCAGGTCAGGCAGCATCTATGGAAATGAGTTGACTTTTCAGGCTTAGACCCTTTTTCAGGACTGGAAAGGAAGGGGGAAGACACCAGAATAAAAAGGTGGGGGAGGGGAAGGAAAACAGTTGGAAGGTGATAAGTGAAGCCAGGTGGGTGGGACAGGTAAAAGGAAAGGAATCTGATAGGAGAGGAGAGTGGACTATGGGAGAAAGGGAAGAAGGGGGGACACCAGGGGAGGTTTTGGGCCAGTGAGGAGAGGAGGTAAGAAGCCAGAGTAGGGAATAGAAGAAGAGGGAAGGGGTAGGGGAAAAATTTCCTGAAGAAGAAATCAATATTCATGCCATCAGTTTGGAGGCTACTTAAGAAAGAATATAAGGTGTTGCTCCTCCAGTCTGAGGAGCAAAAGAGGCCATGGACCAACATACCTGAACAGGAATAGGGATATGATCTAAAATGGTTGGCCACTGGGAATTCCGCTTCTGGTGTGATGGAGCAGAAGCCTTTGACTAAGCAGTTCCCCAAATTACACTGAGTCTCACCAGTGTTGAGGAGGCCACATAGGGAGCACCAGATACAATAGACGACCTGAACAGATTCACAGATGGAGTGTTGCCTCACCTGGAAGGACTGTTTGGGGCACTGAATGAAGCTGAGGAAGTAGGTGAATTAGCAGGTGTAGTATTTTCTGTTGCTTGCCAGGTAGAAGATTGGTGGGAGGGATGAGTGGACAAGGGATTCATGGAGGGAGCGATCTCTGTGGAAAGTGGACAGTAGGGGGAGGTAAAGATGTGATCGCTGGTAGGATCCCACTGAAGATGGCAGAAGCGGCAGACAGTGATGTGTTGGATGCAGCGGCTCATGGAGTGGTAGGTAGGAACAAGAGGAATTCTATCCCTGTTATGCTGAGGGGAAGATGGGGTGAGAGAGGAAGCTGGCAGAGAGAGAAGTCTGGTGGAGAGAGGGGTCTGGAGAAGAGTGGGGTGGAAGAAAGTGGGGACTGGCAGAGGAAAGGTCTGGTGGAGGAGAGGGGCTGGATGGACAAGAGAGAGGTGGAGGAGGAGAGTTCTCGCTGAGAAGGTTTATGCCTGGCCTGCTTAGAGAGCAGGTGCCCTGGAGCACAGGTATATTTAGCTGTGGAATGGGGTAGGGTACCATGTGAATTGGACTGCATTGGGGTGGGGGATATCCGTGGAGGGTGATCTACGGGTGTGTACATGACCTGCCTTGTGTAGTTTTCTGGGGTCCATTTTGTATTTGGGAGTGTGGAAGCGTTGGCAATCTGGGTTAAATTAACAGGGACCATGTGGCCTTATTCTCAATGCTATAATTTTATAGATCCAATCAATGTTGTTTTTAGGCTTCATTTAGACATTTGAGGATTAGGTTTCTATTCAGCACTACATCTTGAACTGTATATACATAAAATTAATCTCTGACAGACATTGAAAAGTTTTGGGATAATTATCAGGTACCTGAGCACTTTGCAAGTGTTCGGGACATACGAAAGAAATAGGAACATTAGAAGACTATCTGGGCGTGTTCGCCCATTGCGACTGACACGGACAATGCAAAGACCTTCCTGAGGAAGCTGCTTAATACTTTCCGATTCTTTGGCTCTTGGTCCTGGCAAGTGTTCTGACAGCAGACATCAATAGAGACATTCAAACAGTAAAGGAGTTTCCACATTCCATTGCCAACCCCAACCAACTCATCAATCTAGATCTTGGCAGCAAGGCTCACAGCTGACAAGTTTCGAGTCCAAGTTCCAGGAATCTGTTGCTTCAATCCTAGAACCTTGTCTAGATCAGAAAGAACACCACAGTGTCAACAATCAAACCAAACGATGACTCAGGACCCAAACACTGCAGTTTCTGTTTTTGATGTTCCTCACAGTCACAGGTACGCACGCGATCACCGGGTGGGACATTTGAACGGCTATAAATCGATGACAACAGCTTCTTCATGA
Source organism: Hemitrygon akajei (assembly GCF_048418815.1). Taxonomy (NCBI): domain Eukaryota; kingdom Metazoa; phylum Chordata; class Chondrichthyes; order Myliobatiformes; family Dasyatidae; genus Hemitrygon; species Hemitrygon akajei. The sequence continues at coordinate 65,304,255 of NC_133144.1, read as the reverse complement.
CACAGTTTTGGTTAAGCAAGTTAAGGGTTTTCTCTTTGGAGCAAAGGAGGATGAGAGGTGACTTGATAGAGCTGTACAAGATAATAAGAGACATAGATGGAGTAGACAGCCAGACATTTTTTTCCAGGGCAGAAATGGCTAATACGAGGGGCATAATTTTAAGATGATTGAAGGAATGTATTGGGGATGTCAGATGTAGGTTTTTTTTACACAGAGATTAGTGGTTCCCTGGAATTCTCTGCCAGTGGTACTGGTAGAGACAGATACATTAGGGGCCTGTAAGAAACTCTTAGATAGATGCATGGATGATAGAAAAATGGAGGGGTATGAAGGAGGAAGGGGTTAGAAGGTCAGCACAACATCGTGGACTGAAGGGCCTCTACTGTGCTGTACTGTTCTATGTCCTTTTAATGGAAAATTGAAGTCTATACTTTTGATTCAGCCTCTTAAGCTGCAAACCACGTGGGAAACTGCTGATTAGTTCATATTTTAATGTATTCATTTATGTAAGTGGATCCCACTGAATGACATCATTGATTCCCTAGACAAGTAACGACATCATTTTGTTTCCATGGTAGCACAGTGATTACTATGATGCTATTCCAGCTCGGGATGTCAGAGTTCAGAGTTCAATTGCGATGTCATCGGAAAGGAGTTTGTATGTTCCTCCCCAGGAACATACGGGTTTCTTTCGGGTGCTCTGGTTTCCTCTCACAGTCTAAAGACGTACTGGGTAGTTTCATCGGTCGCTGTAAATTATCCCATGATTAGGCTGGGGCTAAATTGGGGGTTTCAGCAGTTGCTGGGTGGTAGAGCTTGAAGGGCCTATGCTGTGCTGTATCTCTAAAAAAATAAATGAATGATATCCTAATTAATGGAAAATTGAAGTCTGCACTTTTGATTCGGACTCTCAAGTTGCAAACCTCGTGGGAAATCACTGATTAGTTAATATTTTTAAATGACATCAGTTTATTCCCTAGACCTAACTGACCTCTGAAATGATGGGCTTATTAGGCCATTTTGGTGAATTTGGAGTCACGCATAGACTGGACAGGGCAAGGTAAGCACAAACCACCTCCCCTGAAGCACAGCAAGTCAGATAGATCTTTAAACAATCCAGTAACTTTATGGCTATAGAACATAGAACACTACAGCAGAGTACAGGCCCTTCAGCCAACTGCCCGCATCACCCAATCACACCCAGTGCGACCAATTAACCTACTGATCCATACATCGCTGGAATGTGGGAAGAAACTGGAACCCCCCAGAAGAAACCCATGCAGTCATGGGGAGAATGTACAAACCGCTTACAGCCAGTGGTGGAAATTGAACCCATGTCATTGATGCTGCAATAGCATTACACACACCACTGTGCAACCGTGCCTCCCTAACCATGTCATCTGATATTCCCAGGCTGTCTCCCAGCCAAGTACCTAACCAGGCCTAAGCCTGCTTTGCTTCCAAGATCAGATAAGATTGTATATTTTCATGCTCGTATTTATTCGAGATTTATTTAATTTATGTACAGAGGATTCTGGTTAATTGGGCCATTGGTTATTTGGGACAACTCTCTAAGAACAAAAACTAATTGGGATAATAACTGGGATTTCCTTTGTTTATTTGGGACACTATGCTGCTTAATAAGGGCAGGAGATGGTTGCCTATTAGTTTGTAACTGGCGTCAGATGTGCGCACTTATGTGATGTGAGACTCTACACTGTGCTTAGAGCAAACAGTTTTTAAATAGCATCAGTTGTGCTAGCTTGTGTTCAAAAAGCAGTGATTTTTGTCACTGATAGTTGGCAAGAAATAAGCAGTAAAACAATTCTGAACTGTTTTGCTCACTGTGGTTTCAAGCATTCAGGCTTGGAAATGCCAGAATGGCCAGAAGTGGAAATGTAACAATTTTGGTACTTCAACAAATTAAGATCTATGAAGAATTTGAAGGTATCAACAATCATCTTGAATGTTAGAATGAAAATGAAGATTTGGAAGATGCAATCAAGGCAGTCCATTATCTACACTAGATGGCTGCGCTGAGTTTGTTCATTGACAGCCAATCAAAAGAACACGGCAGGTTTAGAGTACTGGAATAGTATTGACAGTGTTCTAATTTGTTCTGTATTTCATTTAAATACATAATCATTTACTCAGTTAAATGGTAGTTTGTTATACCTTTTTAACTATTTCCATGAAACTTCAGCTAATTGGGGTACCCACATAATTGCCAAAATATAATGCTTTAAAAAAGTGCAACATCAGACCCGAGGACCTGGAGGATGTTGCTGCTGACCGTAACACTTGGCAACTGCTGTGTACAGACGGGGTTCGTATTCTGGAGATGGAAAGAACAACCAGAAGACAGCAGAAGAGAGCCAGGAGAAACGCAGCCATGGTTGCCATCACTACCACCATTACCACATATACATGTCCCACCTGCAATAGAGCTTGTGGGTCCAGGTTAGGACTGTATAGTCATCAAAGATCTCACTGTTAAAGGAGTAGACGTCGTCATCGGAATCTGATGGACAACTGAAGAAGACTGGTCCCAATGTGTCCCAGTTAACCAGAATCCACTGTATTTAATTTCCCTGTTGGAAGGTGACAAACTTGCATGTCTGGATGTTAGACTGCCAACGTTCACACGGTGCCACTGGATCCCTGTGGTGGTGGGGGGTGTCATTCTTTAGGGGAGTCTATCATTTAGCTGATACAATAGGGTCTTTTAAGAGACTTCTGGACAGGTACATGGAGCTCAAAAAAATAGAGGGCTATGGGTAACCCTAGGTAATTTCTAAGGTAAGGACATGTTCGGCACAGCTTTGTGGGCCGAAGGGCCTGTATTGTGCTGTAGGTTTTCTATGCTTCTATTCTTCCTTGAAGCCGTTCCATAACCAGTAAAACCTAATGTCTCCTGGACATATTGCTTGATGTAGCAAGTGACTTCCAAAGTGTTATTGCCACTACACAATACCAGATACACTCAGTGGTCACTTTATTCAGTACCTCCCTTACCTAATAAACGAGCCACTGAGTGTACGTTTGTGCTCTTCTGCTGCTGTAGCCCATCCAATTCAACGTTCAACATGCTGTGCATTCAGAGATGCTTTTCTGCACGCCACTGTTGTAACGTGTGGTTATCTGAGTTACTGTCACCTTCCTGTCAGCTTGAACCAGTCTGGCCATTCTCCTCTGACCTCTCATTAACAGTGTTTTCATCCACAGAACTGCCGCTCACTGGATGTTTCTTGTTTCTCGCACCAGTCTCTGTAAACTTTAGAGACCGTTGTGCGTGAAAATCCCAGGAGATCAGCAGTTTCTGAGATACTCAAACAACAATCATTCCATGGTCAAAGTCACTTAGGTCAAATTTATTCCCCATTCTGCTGTTGGGTCTGAACAACAAATGAGCCTCTTGACCAAGACTGCATGCTTTTATGCACTGAGGTGCTGCCACATGATTGGCTGATTAAATTTTGCATTATCAGTGTCTAATAAAGTGGACACTGAGTCACTCTGGGTGTATAATACCCAAACAAGGTGTGCCAATGTCTCCAAACAAGATGTGAAATAAACAGTTACAGATTGTCCTCAGACTACAGCAGGGTTCCATTGCTGAGAACAGTTTGCAATCCGGACAGTCTGCAAGTCCGGAAGGGGGCTGTGAACCAGGCTCCCAAGCAACCAATAAACCTATCCCACCGAGCTTCCAAGTGCTCCTTCATATGTATGGCTGGACACGCGTCACCTAGAATCAGTTTCCATTAACGCTGACTGAGTGGTGAACAGGATAACTACCTCACCTTTCTAAAACCAGTGTCATTTCCATCAGCTGATGACAGTGCAACAATGCAGCTCTCCCACAATACTGCACTAATGTATTAAACACTCTGCAGTCTTTTATTTACAAAAATACATTTATTATACATTGAACCCACTACAGTACTATTGTACACTCACGGTACAAAGAAAACCCAGACAAATCATGACTAAATTAACACATTCCCATCCTCATCGAGGATGCCTTTATTCCCCACGCAGTCTCGAAACACATCTATGTTATCCATGGACACCACATGTTCTGTTTCCACACTTACCCGGGCATGGACGTAACCCCTGAATATTGCAAGGTAGTTAGCCCAGGTGGGACCCTGTACTTTCCATCTCCAGGACCCATGCACAGCTATCTTAGCTTGCCCCAGAAGCAGTTTAATTAGGACATCCTCCTCCCTACTAATGCATTAAAGACTAAATGCAGTAAAGGTGCAGCACTGGGGCTTCAACCTAATGAATCGTTGAGGACCACAAATCGGAAAAACTCATTATTAGTACGTCTGAGATTCCACCGTACACTGTAATAATGACACAATCTGTCCATGAAAAGTAAAAAAAAAACCACACACACACAGGATCTAGAAATGTCAAACCAAAATATTGCAAAATTAAAATACCTTGACTTGCATGTTACAGTATAAACATATATGTGAATCCTTTCACAATGTTATCAAAGCCAGTTAACCAAAACATATTCACTATCCAATATTTCACTTCCTACACACTGAAGTGTAATAAATGAAGACGTATCAAGACACTGGACATACAAATCCTTCGTACAACTGTGACAATATCTCCCACAGCTCCTACTCTGAGAATTTGGCACATTGTGCCTAAGCAACATGCACACACTTCCAACGATGAATCGTGCAGACATATGATCCTGAGGCTGAGTATAGGAGGCATTCAGACCAAGGTCAATAGAGATTACCACCTCTGTGGGGTTCCAGGAAATTCACCACAAATCGACAAGAATGGTTCCGAGATGACAAATTATTGCCTCACAGCCCCACTCCTTTGCTCCCATGTCACGAATTCCATGCCCTTTGTGGGTTCCAATAACCTGGGGCCAAGTCTCCCTCAGTGGCTCTCCAATATTAGCCAAGCAGCACAGCAATCCCGAAAAGACTTACCGATATTGGGATGTTTCAAGAGGCGACAGATCCTGGCTTCGCGTTCCAGCTTCTGGTGGTCTGTGGGTTGAAAAAGCAAACAAAAAGATTGTAATAAAAGCAGGGGGTAATGACCACAATTATAACCCATTACTTTACGACAGACACATGATAGTATTACAGCTGCATTCAAGTAATCTTTATCGTTGAAGTTCAACAGTGAAAATAGATAATGGCAGCTTCAGGGTTATCATGTTAATTGTCCAACTGGGAAATATTTGCAGAAACATTGCTTTCAAAGCCAAACCAATGATAGGTCATCATTCATCAGTTCAAATGTTGCCCAACCATTAAATTTGCTGCACTTGAGCTGGCTTCAAAGTGTAGAGAGGACAACGGTGCAGCGATTATCGTAATGAATTAGTGATCCAGAGGTTGCGAGTTCAAATCCGAGTTGTGAAATTGAATTCATTAAATATGATCCCAAAAAATATGAGCATTAACACTGCATGACAGTCACATAAAACCCAAATGGTTTACTTCAGGAAGGCAACTAGTCACCTCTAACCTACAGACAATCCAATCTTGCACAAGACTGACGTTTCATTGCTTCAGCAAGGCAACTAGTCACCTCTAACCTACAGACAATCCAATCTCATACAAGATTGATGCTACATTGCTTCTCGAAATGAAGGCTGGCATTTATTGACCATTCCCTTTCATTGAGCTGCATACTTCAGAGGACAATTAAGAATCAAGTTCACTGTTAAAATGTCCTCTAAAATTGCTGATTCACACATTCAGTTCAAGAGCTTTGACAGATGGGTGTTAAATGCCAAAAAAACCTATAATTCCCAATCTTCTTTATTTAAGTTCAAGTATATTGTCATTCAACCATCGACATGCATACAACCTAAACGAAACATCGTTCCTCTAGGGTCACACAATGTATTAACAATCCAGCACACACAGTCATAAAATAAAATAAATTACAGTAGTCTCTTCTTAAACTTCAATCTTTTAGAAGTTCAAAGTTCAAAGTAAAATTTATTAGAGGAACTGATAGGATGTGAAGGGAAAGAATTGGCAGAAATAGAGAAAGAAAATCAAAGTCAAAGTTCAAAGTAAATTTATTATCAAAGTAAGTATATGTCACCATAAACCACCCTGAGATTCATTTTTACAGGCATTATCAGGAAAACACAATAGAATTTTCAAAAAAAAAACTATACCTAAATAAAGACTGACAGACTGGTGAATCTGTGGAATTTATTGCCTCAGACAGCCATAGTGGGCTAGATATTGGGTATATTTAAGGCAGAGATTAATAGATTCTTGGTTGGTTGGGAGCTAAAGGTTAAGGGGAAAAGGTAGGAGAATGGAGCAGAGAAGAAAAAATATTAGCCATGATTGAATGATGGGCCGAATGGCCCAACTCTGCACCTCTACATTACAGTCTGAAGAATGTACTAAGTGTGTAACTCTCAGCTGTCAGTATTAGATTATTATTGACACATGTACCAAAACACAGTGAAAAGACTTCATGTTACATGCCATCCAGACAGATCATGCCAAACATAACCACATCGAGGTAGTCAAGAATGCAGCATAAGAGACAGTAGATGCTGGAATCCAAACCAACACACTAGATGCTGGAGGAACTCAGTAAGTCAGGAAATGGACAGTCAACATTTCAGGTCGAGGGTCTTCATCTGGATGGGATGGAGATGAAGATGAGTATGAGGAGAGGAAGAAGAAGTTGTTGAAGTTTATAAATATATAGTAGGGTCTAGATTTAAAACATCGATTGCACAATATAGAACATAAGACATTTCAGCACAGTACAGGCCCTTCAACCCATGATATTGTGCTGATCTTTTAACCTACTCTAAGATCAAGCTAACCATTCCCACTTATTTTCATTTCCATTTTTCTATCATCCATGTGCCTATCTAAATGCCCTTAATATACTTGTTCTACCACCATCCCTGGCTGCATGTTCCACGCCCCACCACTCCCTCTGTATAAACAAAACCTACCTCTGATAACCTTTTTATACTTTCCTCCAATCACCTTAAAATGATGGTCCCACGTATTAGCCATTTCTGCCCTGGGAAGAAGTATCTGGCTGTCCATTCGATCTATGCCTTTGAACATCTTGTAACATCTGTATCAAGTCACCTCTCATCCCCCTTTGCTCCGAAAAGAAAAGCCATGACTTGCTCAGCCTTTCCTCATTAAGACATGCTCTCTAGTCCAGGCAGTGTCCTGGTAAATCCCCTCTGCACCCTCTCCAAAGCTTCCACATCCCTCCTACAATAAGGCAACCAGACTGAACATAAGATTCCATGTGTGGTCTGCAGTTACAAAGAGCATACAGAGCAAGTTATGGAATTACAGAGAAAGTGCAGTGAAGGGAGACACATAAGGTGCTGTCCTGTGGGGTAAGTAGACAGGGTGCTGTCTTGTTCCAACATCCACACTACAGGGTTTCCAGTCAGTTGCAGAGCCGACAGGGCCACCTGTCCAACTTGCTTTATTTCAGTGGCTCAGGTGTATATTTAATATTTCAGTAATACTGTGTGTATATATTGGCTGATTTAACATTCTTGTTCATTTATGTCATACATTATGGGTTATACGTAAAAATTCATTAACTGCATACATCATCACGCTACCATATTACATGTGCACATCCCAAAGTGAGACTCAACAGTTTGGACTCCTGTGCCTTCCCTTGAATTAGTTTAACAGTTTGAAGTTACAAAACTTAACAGTCCCCATCTCAGAAGCTTGACTCTGCCAACTTTTGAGGAAATTGGACTACAAGAAGGCTGGTCAAAGGCCAGTGAAAGGATCTACATCCAACCTTGTGAACTCAATTTCAAGGACTCTACAACTCATGTTATTTATTATGATATTTATTTCTTATTGATTATTATTATTATTATCATTTTTTTTTGTATTTGCAGGTTTGTTTTTTGCACTCTAGTTGTTTCACAAACAAGAGAAAATCTGCAGGTGCTGGAAATCCAAGCAACACAAACACAAAATGCTGGAGGAACTCAGCAGGCCAGGCAGCATCTACAGAAAAGAGTACAGTTGACGTTTCGGCAGGACGGGAGAAAGATAGATGAAGAGTAGATTTAAAAAGTGGAGGGAGGGGAGGGAGAAACACAAGGTGATGGGTGAAGTAAAGAACTAGGAAGTTGATTGGTGAAAGAGATACAGGGCTGGAGAAGGAGCAATCTAATAAGATAGAACAGAAAGAGAAGGAGGGGAGGAGCACCAGAGGGAGGTGATGGGCAGGCAAGGATGATAAGGTGAGAGAGGGAAAATGGGATAAGGAATGGTGAAGTGGGGGAGGGCATTACCAGAACTTTGAGAAATCAATGTTCATGCCGTCAGGTTGGAGACTCCCAGATGGAATATAAGGTGTTGCTCCTCCAATCTGAGTGTGGCCTCAATGGTTGGAGATAGCGAAAGTTGTGGAGAATTATGTACTGAATGTGGAGGTTGGTGGGGCGGCAGGTGAGGACAAGAGGAACCCTATCCCTTGTAGAGTGGTGGGAGGATGGGATGAGAGCAGATTTCCACCATCTCCAACAGGATTCTACCACCAAGTAGATCTTTCCCTCCCTCCCCACCCCACCCACTCCCGCTTTGTGCTTTCCGCAGGAATCGCTCACTAAGCGACTCCTTTTGTCCGTTTGTCCTTCCTCACTGATCTCCCTCCTGACACTTATCCTTGCAAACAGAACAACTGCTACACCTTCTCCCTCACTACCAGTCAGAGCCCCAAACAGTTCTTCCTAGTGAGGTGACACTGCACCTGTGAGTTTGTTGGGATCATATACTGTGTCCGGTGCTCCGTGTGGCCTCCTGTGAGACCCAACACAGACTGGGAGACCACTTCACCGAGCATCTACACTCTGTCTGCCAGAAAAAGCGGGATCTCCCAGTGGCCACCCTTTTTAATTCCACTTCCCATTCCCATTCTGATATGTCTGTCCATGCCTCCTCTACTGTCATGATAAGGCCACACTCAAGTTGGAGGAACAACATCTTATATTCCATCTGGTAGCTTCCAATCTGTTGGCAAGAACACTGATTTCTCAAACTTCCAATATCCCCCCCCCCCCCACCCCATTCACCATTCCCCATCCCCTTTTCCCTCTCTCACCTTATCTCCTTACCTGCCCATCACCTCCCTCTGATGATTCTCCCCCCCCCCCTTTTCTTTCTTCCATGGCTTTCTCTCCTCTCCTATTAGATCCCCCTGTATCTCTTTCACCAATCAGCTTCCCAGCTCTTCACTTCACCCCCTACCCACCGTTTCACCTATCACCTTGTGTTTCTCCCTCCCCTCCCTCCACCTTTTAACTCTACTCCAGTCTTTTCTTCTCCAGTCCTGATGAAGCATCTCGGCCCGAAACATCAATGGTATTCTTTTCCTTAAGATGCTGCCTGGCCTGTTGACTGCCTCCAGCATTTTGTGTGTGCTGCTTGTCCATCTTTGTCGTGTATGGTCTTTTCATTGATTCTATTGTGCTTCTTTGCATTTACTGTGAATGCCTGCAGGAAAATGAATCCCAGGGTTGCATATGATGACATACATGTACTTTGATAATAAGCTAACACTGAACTGCCCGGAAGCAGCACTTCCTTCACTGGAGGCCCCCTGAAGGCCACGGGCCTCAGTAATGGGATACGAGGGACGGTCCATGCAGCAGTCAGCTGCTCTGGACGTTGTTTAACTTACATCCCTTGTGGCATGCTCCTCAAAAGCACCTGTTATTGTGTAATATTTTCCAGCTATTAATTACCTCTAAACTTCAGGTTAAAGATGACCCGCAGGCTAAATATACATTGCTCTACTGGGAATGTAATAAACACTTTGTGAGGACGTTTGTCAGGGCTTCTATTTGAATCCAGCCAGGCTTTGCTGCCTGCATCCATAGTCACAAGCACCACGAAACCACATCTTCCCACAACTTCCCCAGGGTCCACCCACTTTCTGCGATTACCAGCCTCTCCTAATTCCCAGTGAAACTTTTCAAAAGCTCTTCAACTTTATCTTCAAATTGCTTCAAACTCTTTCCAAGGATCAAAAAGTTCAAAGTAATTTTTTATCAAAGTACATATATGTTGCCATGTTTGTTTGTTTGTTTATTTACTAAGACAGTGTGGAACAGGCCCTTGCGGCCCTTTGAACTGTGCCACCCAGCAATCCCTCAATTTAACTCCAGCCTAATCATGGGACAATTTACAGTGACCTACTAACCTACCAACTGGTACGTCTTTGTACTATGGGAGGACACTGGAGCACCCGAAGGAAACCCACACAGTCACGGGGAGAACGTACAAACTCCTTCCAGGCAGCAGTAGGAATTGAACCAGGATCACTGGTACTGTAAAGAATTGTGCTAACCACTACGCTACCGCACTGCCCTGTATACCACAAGAGTTTCATTTTCTTCATCTTCTTGCAGGCATACTCAATAAAGCTACAGCAATAATAACCAATGAAAGACTGCACCAACTTGGGCATTCAACCAGTGTGCAAAAGACAACAAACTGTGCAAATACAAAAAGAAAGAAATATTATTTATAAATAAATAAGGAGTAAAAACCGAGAACATAAGATGAATAGTCCTTGAATATAAGTCCATTGGTTGTGGGAACATTTCAATGATGAAGTGAAGTTATCCCCTTTTGTTCAAGAGCATGATGGTTGAGGGGTAATGACTGTTCCTCAACCTGATGGTGTGGGCCCTGAGACTCCTGTACCTTCGTCCTGAGACTCCTGTACCTTCTTCCCAATGGTAGCAATGAAAGAAGAGCATGACTTGTGTGGTGGTGGGGGGGGGGGGGGGTCCCATAATAATGGATCCTCTTTCCAACGACAGTCTTCTACCTATGTAACCTTCCAACTGACGGTTAGATAGATAGATAGATAGATACTTTATTCATCCCCATGGGGAAATTCAACATTTTTTCCAATGTCCCATACACTTATTGTAGCAAAACTAATTAAGATGTCTAAATCCTCCATTCTTGGCCTCTAGATCATCTACCATCTCTGGTCCTCAGTTATTCAACAACATTGATTGGAGCAACACAAGAACAGGCCCTTCATCCCAAAATGCTGTGCCAAATTAATTAAGTATTTATTTAATTCCTACGGCAACACAGTAGTCTAGCAGTTAGCCTAACACTATTTCAGTTCCTGCAACCAGGGTACAAATCCTGCCAGCGTCTGTAAGGAGGTTGTATGTGCCCCCCACCCCCTGATCGTGTGAATTTCCTCCCGGTGCTCCAGTTTCCTCCCAAGTTCCAAAGAAGAGTGAGTTAGTGGGTTAATTGGTCACATGGGTGTAATTGGGTTGTGTAGGCTTGCTAGGCTGAAAGGGAAAATGGATCAGCCATAATGAAATGGAGCAGACTCAACTGGCCAAATGGCCTAATTCTGTTCCAAAATTTTATGGTCTTATGGTCTAGCCAGGAGCCTCTTGGACACTTCTATCGTATTTGCCTCAACCACCAGTGGAGGTAATGCATTTCCAGGCATTCACCATGCTCATCACCACTAGGACTACACGTCATCTCTGAAGTTTCTTTCCTGTAGCTATCCAGCTTCTCAACAAACCTCACGCAGGTGTGATACCTTGACTGTCCCTGCACAACATCTGTGAAATGGCCTTTCCTGCTCTCTGTGTTCTGTCATAATTATTGGGACTGTTCATATTTAAGTTTGATTATTGACATTTGTGTATGTGACCATTCTGCTAATTGTTGATTGCTCATGACTGTTTGCACTATTGTCTTGTAAATTGTTGGTTGCTATTGTGTTGTCTGTTATGGTATTGTCCTGTGTTTTATGCTTGGCACTGACCACAATCAATTCTGGTATGTTTCTGATTCTGAAGTACAGCAAAACACTTGGCCTGAACATGCTTTAGGCTCAGAATACTTCCAGATCTCTCTCTACCTAAAGAGGGTCCCTAAAAGCCCGAAGCAGGCCAGGTGACCGCTTCGGCAAGTGCATTCGCTTTGTCTGTGTGCTAGCCAGAATCTCCTGGTGGTCAACCGCATCCCATCACTTCATTCCCAAGGCATGTTGTCCAAGGCCTATCTGGTTCAGGCTAAACACAAATCAGAGGAACTGCACCTCATGTTCAGACTAGGCAGACTCCAATGTGGTGGCATGAATCCAAATTCTCAAAATTCCAGGAACAGCCCCTTAACATCCCCACCCATCTCATTTCTATTTTTTCCTCTATCTCTCCTCATGATTCACCTGCCCCATCTTCTCTATCTGTCAGTCACCCACACACCCTCCCATTGGGCGCCCTCCCCACTTCCTTCCCTTTACTCCTCTCCTATTAGATGCCATGATCATCAGCTATTTGTTACTTCCCCCCCATCACCGCCCAGCTTCTGACATCGTTCCCGAAATCCCCACACCTCGATCCACCTATCACCTCCCAGCTTCTGACATCGTTCCCGAAATCCCCACACCTCGATCCACCTATCACCTCCCAGCTTCTGACATCGTTCCCGAAATCCCTACACCTTGGTTCACCTATCAGCTGCCAGCTCTTGCTCCATTCCTTCTCCTCACCTCTTTAGAGGAGCTCTCTCCCTCTCCGTCTTCCAGTCCAATTGGAATTGGAATCGGTTTATCATTGTCATATGTACCAAAACGTTTGCCCTGCATATAGTTCATCCAGATCCGATCATTATTCAATGCAATGTGGAAGTATAAGGTAAAAATAACAGAAAGCAGAATAAAGTGTGAAACAGCTAGAAAGCAAGTGTACACCATACCAAGGCAGAATGTGAGGTCAAGAGTCCACCTTATCGTACTAGAGCAGCCCATGAGCCTGGCTGAAGAGCCCTGATGCAAAACGTCCCCGCAGAATCTGCCTGACCCACTGAGTTCCTCTGCTCCTGTCTGTGTTACTTAAATATACATCTCCAAACCACTGTGTCTCCTCAAAAATCTCTTTGACCATAATGTTCACCTAACCCAGGGGTTCCCAACTTTTTTCAATGTCATGGACCCCTACCATTAACCAAGGGATTTGTGGAGCCCAGATTGGGAACTTTTGACCTAGACCAGAAAACATTAGAGCAGAATTGGGGCATTGGGCCCATTGAATCTGGTCCGCCATTCCTTTTCGACTTATTTATAATCTCCCTGAAACCCATTCTCCCCGTATCCTTTGATGCTCTTACTGATCAAGAACCTATTAACCTCTGTTTTAAATATACCAATTGACTTGACCTCCACCACCATCTGAAGCAATGAATGCCACCCAGTGGCTAATAAAAAGATTCCTTCTCACCCCTGTTCTAAAGGGACGTCCTTCTATCTGGGACTGTGCCCTCTGGTCCTAGACTCTCCCACTATAGGAAATACCTTCTCCATGTTCATTCTCTCCAGGCCTCTGAACATGTGGAGTGGATATATTCGATAGGTTTCAATGGGAACCCCCCCCCCCCCACCCAATTCTTCTAAACTCAGTGAGTACAGGCCCAGAGCCATCAAATGCTCCTCATACGTTAACCCTTTCACATTCAAGTTCACCTGTCCTGCTGCCTCTTCTTGTGTTCAATGTAAATTGTTTTTAGTGTAATGCTTAAGTGAAATAGATTAGGAGGTTTTGCTATATTGAAAATCTCCTATTTAGATTAATACGTCCCTGACAAGAGGGAAGCCCAGGTTAAATTGAATAGCATTGCAACGACAACCAGTAAATGCAAACAGCTGTAAAGTCAAGTAATGTTGTGGCAGTTGTTATTCCCGTTACAGAGATGCTAAGTCTGTCTGAGAGCCAGTCTCAGCCACCAATTGATGGGCATTCAGATTTAATTTCATTAAGAGTTGAGTGTTTTGAGAAGACAGCTCAGAGTAGGACTTTCAATGGTAGTGCCATAAAACATAATTTTGACCCAAGTCAAAAAAAGTCAGGTGAGCAGAATTAGGCCATTCAGTCCATCAAGTTCACGCTACCATTCAATTGGGGCTGATTTATTTCCCTTCTCAACCCCATTCTTCTGCCTTCAACGCCCTTACTAATCAACAACCTTTCAACCTCTGCTTGCATTATACCCAGCAATTTGGCCTCCACAGCCATCTGTGACAATGAATTCCAAAGATTCACCACCCTCTGCCTAAAGAAATTCCTTCTCAACTCTGTTCCAAAGGGACATTATTCTATTCTGAAGCAGCCCCTCTGGTGCCTTGGGGAGTACTGCAGAACAGAGGGAATTCGAAGTACATGGTTTCTGAAAATGGGGTTGCAGCCAGAGCGATAACGAAGGCTTTTGGCATGTTGACCTTCATCCGTCAGGGCAATGAGTAACAGAAATTGCGATCAATGCAAGATATTCTGCAGATGCTGGGATGTTATGTTGTAGGCTGGATGAGACATTGGGGTGGCCACATTTGGAATATTGTTTTCAGTTTTGATTAACCTGCTGTAGGAAAGATGCCATTAAGCTGAAAAGAGGGCTGAGGAGATTTACTATGTTACTTCTGGGACTTGAGGGACTGAGCTACAGAAAAAAGGTTGAGTAGGTTTGGACTGCTTTTGTTGAAGTGGAGGAAAATGAGGGGTGATTGTATAAAATTGTGAAGGCCATGGATAGGGTGGATGTACACAGCCCTTCTCCCACAGCTAGGGAATAAAAAACTAGAGAGTACAGGTTTAAGGCAGTGTGCTTCAGACTCTAACCACTCTCTGATGGAAAAGAAATCCTCAGATCTTCTCTGACCCGAAACAATGACCGTTGACTCTTCCAGCAGATTAAGACCCTTCATCTAGTCTCAAAACACTGGATTTTCCTCCATAGATGCTGCCTGACCTGCTGAGTTCCTCTGCATTTTTGTGTGTTGTATCTGATATTTGGTCTTCAAACACACCATAGCATTCTTGGAAATGAAGCAGTTAATAATCAGTTCATTCACACAGGAGAAGGTTAAGAATTACCCTCTTGCTCTTGAAGCGAACCACCCAATACATCATATCAAAGCACAAAGCTCAATATCCATTAACATAATTCTTCCAGTAGATGGCCTCTGTAAACAACAGCATGTGCCTTTTTGCCAGAGAATAGGTCGGTAGCGACTGATGAAGAATAATCACAAGCAGCTAGATAGTAAATAAATATTATTGTAACCCATATTTGTATAGGAATCCTTTGAAATGGATTCAGCACTCTCTCCAATGAAGCCATGGTTACTTCTTCAAGTCGAGAGAAATCAGCCAGGATGTTATTAATCCTGCCTCTGATCGATAAATGTCCTTGTGTTTCATTTGTAGATGTGCATAATAGTTGGTTAATCCAGCTAGATTTTAATCTTAATGGTTTTAAACAGCACTCAGCAACAAATCATGATAATCTCCTTTAAACCCTGAGTCCTCCAGTTTGAACAAGAGATTTCAATTTTCGTTGAACTGGTCTTTAAAAAAGAATCAGACTAAATAAGAGTCATAGAGCAATACAGCATAGAAACAGGCCCTTCAGCCCATCTCATTTGTACTGAAAATGACGCCCACCCTGCTCGAGCCATTTGCTCAAGTTGCTGCAATATATTCAGAAAAGAGGATGCTTATTTCATTCCCTTTTCAACGCACTGATTGATTCTATTTCCGTCATTTCTACAGGCAGATGATTCATAACAGCATGATAGCATAGCAGTGAGTCTAACACTATTACAGCGCCAGCGACCTGGGTTCAATTCCTGCTGCTGTCTGTAAAATGCTTGTATGTTCTCCCCGTGACCACTTGAGTTTCTTCCCGGTGCTCTGGTTTCCTCCAACATTCCAAAGATGTGTGAGTTATTAGGATGATCAATCAAATGACACATTTCACTCTATGTTTCGATGTACATCTGACAAACAAAGTCAATCTTTAATCTGACTGCGGTCTGCTCTGCTATTTATGTTTATACACAAGCAGACCTCCAAGAGAAACATAGGAAGACCCTCCTGTCTGTTAATTGAAGGAGATCACATCTGCTTTGTGACCTGATCCATATCTCCCATGTTCACCAAGCCCCTGAACCACCTTTAGTTACCAGTCCTGAAGGACAGTCTTGCCCGAACCGTCAACTCTTTATTCCTCTCCTTAGATGCTGCCTGACTGGCTGAGTCCCTCCAGCATTTTGTGTCCATTGCTTTAGTTATCAAAAGCTTACCAATCTCTGCTTTAAAATGTGGAATGGCATTGGTTTATCATCCCAAAATACAGTGAAAAGCTTGTCCTGCATACTGTCCATACAGATCAGATCATAACATAGTGTATTGAAATAGTACAAGGTGAAATAATACTATAATGCAGAATAGAGTGTAACAGCTACAGAGAAAGTACAGTGCAGGTAGACAGTGAGGTGCAAGATCATAACAAAGTAGATTGTGAGATCAAAGGTCCATCTAAGACGGGAGAAAAGAGAATGTCTGGGGTCGAGGGGGTGCTTTACCAAGGCAGCAAGAGGTGTAGACAGAGTCCATGGAGTGGAGGCGGGTTTCCATCCTGTACAAAGCCGTGTCCATAACTCTCTACAGTTTCTTGTGGTCACGGTGGGTTGATAAAAATTATTGAACTTTTTGGTTCAAAAACTGAGATATCACATGTACTGAGATACAGTGAAAAACTTGTCTTGTACACTGTTCGTACCGATCAGATCATTACACAGTGCACTGAGGTAGAACAAGGTAAAACAGTAACAGAATGCAGAATAAAGTGTATCAGCTTTATGAAATGCAATGCAGGCTGACAATACGGTGCAAGGTCCTAACGAGGTAGATTGTGAGGTCAAGAGTCCATCTTATCATAAATGTGATAGTTCATTTAAATCCAGTTTGTAATGTGCTTCTGATAATGAGGATTATTGGAGTCCTCAGTGATTTTGTGAGTTGTGTGCATTAATATTTTCATGATTGCTGTTGACTGAAGGGACAGGAAAATGCTGAAGGCAAAGCCGCAGGCTGCTTGATGTCCAGCAAAGCAACATGAATTCTTTTCCCATGAATGAAATTCCTGACAGCTTTGAAGTTTGGAAGAGAGATCTGCCTCTTGCTTGAGGACACACTGCTGATTTAAAGATTTGGACTTGACACTCAAATGCATCTAAAAGGGGAGAAAATTCAAAAATCAGAAGTGCAAAAGGACTTGGGAGTCCGTGTGAAATGTTAACTTGCAAGTTGAGTCAGTGGTGAGGAAGGCAAATACAATGTTAGCATTCATTTCGGGAGGACAAGAACATAAAAGCAAGGATGTGATACGGAGGCTTTATAAGGAATTGGTCAGACCACACTTGGAGTATTATAAGCTGTTTTGGGTCCCTTATCAGAGAAAGGATGCGCTGGCATTGGGAGGAACCAGAGTAGATTCCCAAATATGATTCTGGGAATGAAAGGGTTAATTTATGAGGACCATTGATAGCTCTGGATCTGTATTCACTGGTTTAGATGAATGAAGGGGAAATATCATTGAAATCTATTGAACATTTAAAGGCCTGGATAGAGTGTACGTGGAGAGGATGTTTTCTACAGTGGGAGAGTCTAGGACCAGAGAGCACAGGATCAGAATAGAAGGACATCCATTTAGAACAGAAATAATGAGCAATTTCTTTAGCCAGGGGTGGTAAATCTGTGGAACTATTTGTCACAGATGGCTCTGGAGGTCAAGTCATTGGGTATATTTAAAGCGGATGTTGATATGTTCTTAATTAGTTAGGCTGTCAAAAGTTATGGGGGGAAGACAGAAGAACGGGGTTGAAAGGGAAAATAAATCAGCTGTGATGGAATAGTGGAGCAGTCAATGGGCTGAACAGCCTAATTTGGCTCCTATATCTTATAGTCTTATGGAAAACTGTCTTCCAGCTTGGTAACTGCTGGCCCACAACAGTGTGGTGTTGACTCCCCTCAGGAGTGCTATGGCATTCCAGTCTTCTCCGAGGATCATAATAGCGTTACGTAAACTGCTGCACTGCCATGCCACCTGAGCTACAGCTGATGATTGACTCCCAAATTCATCTTCTCGTTAAGATTATTTCTCTGTGCTTTGGTTGAAAAATGTTGGGATTCTCATTTGCTGGAGGTTTTATGCTCACACAGCCAGAACATTTATTACTGTTGCTTCAAATATTGTCTAATGTTTCCATGGAGACATCCAGAAGAATTAAGGGTGTAGGCAAGGGTGGTTTCTATTGGCGGAAGTGCTGTATTCTGCAGGATAAGGAGTTGAGATTTATGCCTACAGAGATAGAGTGCAAGGAGAAGATACAGTAGTCCTGGATTCAGTCTGTCACGTAACTCACTGCCTGAGAGTGAGTGGTGGAAGCGGGTACTCTTGCTGTTTTGAAGGAGAATTGGAGGTACATTTGAGGGAGAAAACTTTGTCCGGCTTTGGGGTAAGAGCAAAGCGATGGGATAAACTGACTGCAAGAGCCAGAGTAAAAAATGACCTGAGCGATTCCCAAATCTGCCACAGTGTTTCTTCTCTGCCGCCATTTCTTATGGACAATGAACCAACCCTGAATACTATCTCAGTATTTCTGCACCTAAAATTTTGGAGGAACTCATCAAGTCAGGCAGCATCTATGGAAATGACTAAACAGTTGACGCTTCAGGCCGAGACCCTTGATGAGGAGTCCTGGCCTGAAACATCAACTGTTCTTTTTTCTATAGATGCTGCCTGGCCTGCTGAGTTCCTCCGGCATTTTGTGTGTGTTGCTCTCGTTTTGCCTTGCCCAGTTAACCAGGCTCCATTAAAGTTCAAAGTTCAACAAAAAATCTATTATCAAAATGCATATATGTCACCATATACAACCCTGAGATTCATTTACTTGCAGGCATTCACTGTAGTACAAAGAAATACAACAGAATCAATGAAAAACTACAAAGTCTAGCAAACAACCAATGTGTAAAAGAAGACAAACCGAGCAAATGCAAAAAACTAAACAAATAAGTAAATACTGAGAACATGAGTTGTAGAGTCCTTGAAAGTGAGTCCATAGGTTGTGGAATCACTGAGTTGAGGTGAGTGAAGTTATCCACGCTGGTTCAGGAGCCTGATGATTGAAGAGTAATAACTGTTCCTGAACCTAGTAGCGTGAGTCCTGAGGCTCCTGTACCTCCTTCCTGATGGTAGCAGTTAGGAGAGAGATGGTCTGGATGGTGGGTGTCCATGATGATGGATGCTGCTTTCTTGTGGCAGTGCTCCATGTAAATGTGTTTATTAATGGGGAGGGCTTTGCCTGTAATGGACTGGGCTGTAGGCTTTTCCATTCTTGGGCACTGATGTTTCCATACCAGGCCATGATAAACCAGTCAGGATACTCTCTATTGTGTATTATTAGCTGTTGAAAATTTAAATTGATTCCTTCTCTTTCATTCTTTCTGAACAAAAAGCACACCAACTCTGTCCTCTCCCGTCCCATAGATGGTCTTTCCTTCATCAGCCCAATGGCTTCCTTGAAATTCAGTATCACCACCACTTCATTGAAGCCATATTCATTGAGTTATTGAGATACAGTGTGGAATAGGCCCTACCGGCCCTTCAAAGTACGCTGTCCAGAAATCTACCAATTTAATCCTTGTCTAATCACAGGACAGTTTACAACGACCAATTAATCCACCAACCAGTATATCTTTGGATTGTGGGAAGAAAATGAAACACCAGGAAGGAAACCCAAGCTGTCACAGGGAGAACGTACAAACTCCTTACAGACAGCAGAGGGTACCCAGGTATTTGGTACTGTAAAGCATTGTGGTAACCGCTATGCTACTATGCCATGAGCACATCTTGCCAATGCATCAGCTGTTTGATCATGGCGGTGGAAACGTCCGTGGCCAAATATAACTTGGCCAATTTACAAGCACGAGAGAGGGAGGTACAACAAACCAAGTCAGATTCAAGACTTGACTTGATGGAGGTATAAAGATCTGATCTGTATAAACCAGCTTTTCACTGTAGCTTGGTACATGTGACAATAATAATCCTATCCAAACTAAATTAAAGCCCATCTTTTCAGACAGTAGGGTCATCACCTGTCTCTATTTATGTAGAAGGAAGACAGCCTAAGCAGCATGTTAGTGCAGTGGTTAGCACAACACTTTACAGGAGCAGCAACCTGGGTTCAATCCCTGCCACTGTCTATAAACAGTAGGGTCATCACCTGTCTCTACCCAGTTACATTGAAGGAAGACTGCCACAGGGCATAAGGGAATGGCAGGGAAAGCACAGTTAATCACTTCCCACAAGAGGTGACTTGACAGAGCGGTACAAGATGATCAGAGGCACTGATCGAATGGATTGCTAGAGACCTTTTTCCCAGGGCAAAATGGCTAATATGAAGGGACATCATTTTAAGGTCATTGGAGAGAAGTATGGGGGAGGATGTCAGAGGTAAGATTTTTATACAGAGATTGGTGGGTGCGTGAATGAGTGGTGCCCTGCCAGGGGTTGGTGGTGGAAGCCAATGCAATAGGGGTATTTAAGAGATGGGCATATAGATGACAGGAAAATGAAGGGCTATGTAGGAGGGAAGGGTTAGACTGATCTGAGTAGGTAAATGGTCAGCGCAACATTGTGGGCCGAAGGGCCTGTACTGTGCTGTAATGTTCTATGTTCTCTGCAAACCAGAACTTCATCACTCATCTGCTGTTATCTGGGCAAAGCCTGCTTCTTTGAAATGAAGCAAAGGTTAAGCTTTCACAAGCAAAGAAGGAAATGGCATGTGTTCTCTACTCATAACAGCATGATGCAGTTACACACGGCAAAATGACCACGCTTCACTTTGTGTAAGTGTTTTTATTTTACAATACGATGTAAGAGAGGTGCAAATTTGAAGCTAATGGAGCAGATCAGATTAAGGTGGACTGATTCCATTGAAAATATTTCACAGATGAAAGGATATAATCTTCATTTAATAAAAAGCTGCCAAAACACAGTGCCAACAGCTCTAAAGCTGGTCACTGGAAAAAGTGACAGACTTGCCCCCCAGGAGGAACTGGCAAAGTCCTTTAAGAATGTTCTATAGCATTTTAGAATCCAAAGTTCAATATTCAAAGTAAATTTATTATCAATGTACGTATATGTCACCATATAACACCCTGAGATTCATTTTCTTGCAGGCATTCACAATAGAACAAAGAAGTGGAATAGAATTAATGAAAAAGCTACACATAAACAAAGACTGACAAACACCTCTCAATCTGCAGTGTCGGGGAGAGGAGGAGTTTTACAGCATAACCACTGCTGTGCTGTGAAGAGCAAGCGGCAATGGGGTAATGCACCAGCCTACCCACCATCAAGGATATATGTACAGAAAGATTCTGGAAAAACACCAGCAATTTCATGAAGGATCCCACCCACCCTACTCAAGGACTGTTTGTCCCACTCCTATCAGGGAGAAGGCTACATAGCATCCACTCCAGGACCACCAGACTAAAAAAAAGTTACCTTCCTCAAACAGTAAAACTGATCAACCCCTCAACCACCAACTCCACCACTATTTTATCACTTCTAGTCAGTCACCTTCTGTACAGACACTCCTGTGCCTAACGTCACTTTATGGACATGCAATCAATCGATGTATAAAGCTGTCTCATGCTTTTATATTTATTGTGTTCTTTATGCTTCTGTGTCTTTTTCATGCTGCATCGGATCTACAGTAACAATCATCTTGTTCTCCTTTATATTCATGCACAGAAGACCAACAATAAACAGTCTGAATTTAGAATCCTGAATGATAACTTTATAAATATTGGACAGGACATTGGGGAAATCTCCACAGCTTTTCTTGGAAATAATACCAGGGGTCGTGTTGCATCCAGCAGAGAGGGATGAGGTTAATCATCTCCTTGAAAGTGCAGTGTTCCTCAGAAATGCATTGGAGTGTCAGCCTGGACTTAGCGTGCAAGGATCTGGAGTGGGGCTTGAACACAGAGCTCCCAGCCAAGCCTTGGCTAGTCCTGGTGTCACCAACATTCAGCAAGCA
The DNA here is from genome assembly GCF_048418815.1 of Hemitrygon akajei. Taxonomy (NCBI): domain Eukaryota; kingdom Metazoa; phylum Chordata; class Chondrichthyes; order Myliobatiformes; family Dasyatidae; genus Hemitrygon; species Hemitrygon akajei. The sequence goes on along the minus strand of NC_133144.1, from coordinate 65,282,292 downwards.
TTGCTTTAATGTATGTGTGAACTGTTGAATATAGCATTGTGGTGAACTACATATACCTGTCTGGACACGCCCCCTGCTGACTGCTCCTGTGGCTCCTCCCACAGACCCCTGTATAAAGGCGATTGAGGTCTGAGTCCGGCCTCTCTGTCTCCAGGATGTAGTATGGTGGTCAACCACTGCTTGTTCCTTCTTCCAGTCAATAAAAGCCGATATCTCGCCTTTACGTCTCAGAGAGAGTTATTGATGGTGCATCAAGCATACTTTTTTTTTTACCAGGGTTCTGAATTCCTGTCACTCCCCCCTCATGCAACACACACACACACACACACAATGCTGGAGGAACTCAGCAGGCAGCAGGTCAGGCAACATCTATGGAGAGGAATAAACAGTTGTCATCTTGGGCCACGACTTCTCATCAGGACATGAAAGGAAGGGGGAAGAAGCCAAAATAAGGTGGTGTGGGAAGGGGAGGGGGTACAAATTGGTGGGTGATAGGTGAGAGCGCATGAGGGGGAAGGTGAGTGGGTGGGGGAGGGGGATTGAAGTAAGAAGCTGGGAGGTGATAGGTGGAAGAGGAAAGAAATCATACACCTCCTCCTCCTGCCCCCCCCCCCTCCACCTTCTTATACTGGCTTCATCCCCCTTCCTTTCCAGTTTTGATGAAGGATCTTCACCCGTAACATCGACAGTCTATTCTTCTCCATAGATGTTATCTGACCTGCTGAGTTCCTCTAGCATTTTGTGTGTGTCGGTCTGGATTTACATCTTCTGTAGAATCCTGTGTTTCTGATTTGACATCCCTTCCTATTTCACCTTAATGACTACAACTCTCCCATGCCAAAACACACCTCAGCTCACGATCAATATAAGCACATCCTAATGTTCTGATGAAACGTTAACTGTTTCTATCTCTAGAGACGCTGTCAGACCCACTGACTACTCTCAGCAATCCCTGCTTTTCCTTCGTATTTCTAGCATCTTCAGTATTTTGCTTTTTGCCTGCAGGTATTTGTGGAATTTTACTCATGTAGGATGGTGGTTATGTGAATGGACTCGTAATCACAGGACCAGATATCGGATCTAGACAGACACGATTAAATCCCCCACAGCAACTAGGAAATTGCAATTCAGTTAACTAAATTAAATTAATCTGGAATAAAGTAACCATGAAGCATGCAGATGTTGCAAAAACCCATCCAATTCACTAACAATCTTCAGGGAAGAAAACTTGCCATCCTTACCCAGTTCAGCTGGGACCAGACACTGCAAAATCTTGAGGATATTTACTTGCAGACGTTTTATCACCACTCAAGGTGACACTCAAGGTGCACAGTTATTGGTGTTTCTCTCGGAAGTGCTCACGTTTATAAAGGCCCCCATTCGCTTGCTTCAACCCTGATTGGCTACCCCTTCAGTTGCTCTTTGAACTCTATTGGCTCATATTTCTTTGGCTCTAAGGGGTGTGCAGATGGTGTCTATTTTGATATGTTTGTATACTGTGTTATCAGAAGAGAACCATGCTCCTAAAAATTCTCGTGCCTGCTTCATGTTTGCCTGCACCAGAACATCTGTGGTGTCCCAGTTAAAGAGAAACACGCATAACTGTGCTCTGAGGATGTCACCTAGACGGGTGATGAAATATCTGTAAGCTAAATGCCAAGCTTGGCAAACACTGCAACATCAAATATTCACTAGTCTTTGACCCTCCTTCAGACTGAATCTCTTTTCGGCCAACATACCTACCACTGGCCCCTGTATCTGACTGTTGCCAAGGGCAGGTGAATGGATGCTGGACCAGGCTATTTGGCCCCACTCCTGGCAAATTCCTCACTGAGAGGAAAAACCCACAAACCGCACTGGATCAAACCCAGTCCATCACAGGAAAAGGAGCGTTTCCACTAGAAAGCAGTACGCATTGTCAAGTACCCCCTCCATCCTCTCTTCTCACTACTACAGAAGGTACAGGAGCCTTAGGTCCCACACCACCAGATTCAGGAACAGTTATTACCCTTCAGCCATCAGTCTCCCGAACCGACGTGGATAACTTCACTCAAATCAACACTAAACTGATTCCACAACCTATAGACTCACTTTTAAGGACTCTACAATGCACATTCACTGTATTATTTTTATATTTATGTATGTATGTATTTATTTATATTTTTGTATTAACAGTTTGTCTTCTTTTGCACATTGATTATCAGTCTTTGTGAATAGCTTGTCATTGATTCTATTGTATTTCTTTGTTGTACTGTGAATGCCTGCAAGAACGTGAATCTCATGGTTGTATATGATGACATATACGTATTTCGATAATAAATATACTTTAAACTTTGATTCTAATAACCATGATTTCCTCAGTGTCCAAACATATCCCCATCCAGGTCACCACTCATTTCCCCAACTCCCTCTCTGGGACTCCAGACCACAGTGTAATGTGGTTGACACTTACGTCTTCTGAAATGGCTCAAAGTGTTCCTCAATTTGGGGAAATTAGGGTGCAGAGGAGATTTACCAGGATGCTGCCTGGATTAGAGAGCATGTCTTATGAGGAAAGGTTGAGTGATTTGTGGTATTCCTTTCTGGAGCAAAGAATAGGTGACCCGATTGAGTTGTACAAGATGATAAGAGGCATGGATCGAGTGGTTAGCCAGAGACTTTGGCTAATATCAGGGGGCATAACTTTAAAGTGATTGGAGGAAAATATAATGGGGGGGATGTCAGAGGCAAGCTTTTTTTCGCAGGGAGTGATGGGTGCATAGAATGTGCTGCCAGGAGTGATGGCAAAGGTGGTACATTAGAGACATTCAGATAGGCACATGATGCCAGAAAATGGCGGGCTATGTGGGAGGGAAGGGTTAGATTGATCTTAGAGTAGGTTAAAAGGTCGGCACAACATCATGGCCGAGTGGACTGTACTGTACTGTTCTATGTTCTATGGGGTTCAAGGCTTTGCTGACATCTCACAGCATGTCATAAAACAAGCAGGTCATTTGTGATGTTGTGCCAACAATAACAAATCCTGCTCTATTATCATTTAACACTTCCTTCCTACATAACACTCCATTTTTTCTTTCATCCATGTGCCTATCCAAGAATTTCTTAAACGTCGCTAAATAACACACACAAAACGCTGGAGGAACTCAGCGGGTCAGGCAGCATCTATGGAAATGAATAAAAAGTCAATGTTTCAGACCAAGACTCTTCGTCCACTGTTTATTCACTTCCATGACTGCTGCCTGTCCTGCTGAGTTCCTCTTGTGTTTTGTGTGTGTCACTCCGGATTTCCAGCATCTGCAGAATCTCTTGTGCTTAGATGACCCTAATGTACTGTATCTGCCTCTACCAGCACTCCTGGTGGGGTGTTCTGTATAAAAATCCTACCTCTGACATCCCCTCTATACTCTTCTCCATTCAACTTAAAATTATGCTCCCTCTTGCATTAGCTATTTCCACCCTGGGAAAGAGTCTCTGGTTTTCCACTCGATCGATATAGTTAATATTTACTTGCTCCACAACTCTGTCAGTACAATCTTCAAAAGGCTCCACATATCATTAGCATGGCTTTGCTGCTTATTTACTATCCTGCTGTCTTAGTTCAGGAACGTCGCTCAAGCAAAAACTCCCTCTGGGAATCCAGCTGAACACTTGCAGACATGAGTCACATAATTGCTTATAAATTCTGAATGCTGGGTCAGATAGGAAAACGATGAAGTGCCTAGATTTCTCTTTATCATTAAAATAAAAATCTCTCTATTGCAGTATCATTAAGATGCAAGGTATCCTTGAATAGAAAGATGTATTCCTTCCAGCTAAAACATGGCCTTTGAAATGATGGTGCACAGATACGTCTCACTGAGCCCCACCGAGCAACTGTGTGAAAGTACTGATCAGTCATTAGTCTATGCAGGATAATATCTTGTCTCCTTGGCTGGAGCTGCCAAGGGATGGGATTTGAGATTGTGTGTATCTGTGCCCACAGCCTTACCACACATCCAGATTAGAATTTGACTCAGGTGAAGCCACATAAAGCTGTCTGATCTGAAATACTACAAGGAGCTGGGAAATGTACCTCGCACACATGTCTACACCATGGTAGCGTAGCTATTAATCTATCTACCTACAGTATCTATTTATTTGTCCATTTATTCATTTACTTACATGCAGGCTTGTTTATTATTTATCTACTTAGTTATTTATCTAATTAATTATTTGGAGATACAGCATGGAACAGGCCCTTCCAACCCACCTATATTTAATCCTAGGCTAATCACAGGACAATTTACGATGAGCAATTAATCTACCAACCGGTACGTCTTTAGACTGCAGGACTTCGGAGTGGCTAGAGGAGCAGTGGACCAGCCAGAAAAGCTTTCATTGTTTTTGGCTGCTGAGATGGCACTGAGATTTTTAACACTGCACATTTACGTTAATCAGCTAATTCCGTGGCAGCAATTCAATGCATAAAAGCACGTAGGCGTGGTCAAGAGGTTCAGTTGTTGACCAGACCAAACACCAGAATGGGGAAGAAATGTGATCTAAGTGACCGTGGAATGACTGCTGGTACCAGGTGGGGTGGTTTGAGAATCTCAGAAACTGCTGATCTCCTGGGATTTTTATGTACAACAGTCTCTTGAGGTTACAGAGAACGGTGCAAAAATATCCAGTGAGCAGCAGTTCCGTGGGTTATACCTTGTTAATGAGAGAGGTCAGAGGAGAATGACCAGACTGGTTCATGCTGACAGGAAGGTGACAGTAACTCCAATAATGACACATTACAACAGTAGTTTGCAGAACAGTATCTCTACATGTCATCAAACCTTAAAGTGGATGGGATACACCAGCAGAAGAACACTCCTGTACCTAATAAATTGGTCACAGAGTGTAAATGTATAAGGCGAACTAAGTTGATCCTTGATATCGTTCTGTACAAGGAGAACTAATCTCTGTGCTAACACATCAGAACTAGGGCCATGACCAGAAGAGAACGGTCTTCAAAATCATTAACACTGGTAATGGCACCAGGTCAAAACTGGACAAGGAAACTTCTACTGATTATTACCTACCAGATTTCTTTTTCTGTTCCACGCTGAACATAGTCGAAAAAGCAAGGAGATGGCATATGCTATTTGCAGTGAACTTGCATCACCAAGAGAGGGGATGCACAAGGCTTGATCAGTAAGCTCGTAGATGACACAGAATTATTAGGTGAAATCCTTTGCACTGGGTCAGAGACTTTCCCCTGCACAGTGCTCATCAATATTAAGGCTTTAACCAACATCACTGAAAGAAAATTATATATATATTAATTGGACAACTGTGTGCCTGTGTGGGTTGCTTGTTGTGATCTGTATTGTTCTGCTGAGTATTGTGGGCATGCTATGTTTGTTCTAGAATGTGTGGTGACACTTTGGGGTTGCCCCCAGCACAATGTGTTGATTGTTAACACCAACGACACCTTTCAACGTACGTGATAAATGAATCTGACTCTGAATTAGAATTATCATTTTTCTGTTTATGCGAACATGCAGTGTCTGACTTTCCTGGTTAGCACTCTGGGACAGCAGGAGGCCAGCAGTGAATCACTCCAGCGACCCTGGTTCAATTCTCACCTCTGGTGCTGACTGTGTGGAGCTTGCATGCTCTCCCAGGTGCTGTTCTATCCTCCCAGATCCCAGAGTTGCGCTGGGAGTTAATTAGTTAGGTCTTTTGCGTAGGAGGGTGGGAGGACAACCAAGAGTTGCTTGTGGGGGGGGGGGGGGATGTTGGGAGTGATCATGGGCACATTACAGAGAAATAAACTCGCAAAGAAGAGCATGTACAAAGAACTAAAGAGCAAGAGAGACTGATGGGAATGCTTGTAGTTTAGACTCATCGGGCCAAATGGCCTCCTATGTTACAAAAAAACAAAACTATATAAAATATAAGGATTATACTTCAAAAGTCATTAATTGTCGGGGAAGTTATTTGGACATCGTCATGCTGTGAAATTCAAATCAGTGGATTCTGATTCATTGGAACGCATTAATCTGCACATTTGGGCCCAATTAAGCAACTGCCCCAATTAGCCAGTTTCATGGAAATAGTTAAAAAAGTATAAAAAAGACAAACTACTGTTTAACTGAGTAACAAATTATATATTTAAATGAAATACATAATCAATTAGAACACTACCAGCACTACTGGTGGTTGTCTGTTGTATCTGACAATGACAGGAAACCTGAGTGGGAGAGTTTTTCAAAGTTGGAAAACCATCACACTGGAGCAGTTTCACTTTCTCAACCTCGGAAGTCCACTCCAGTGGTACGAGTAGATGTCACAACTTGTGCCTTCCCTGGTTGCAGTGGACGACGATGATGACTTCTGTTCCTTGGCATCCCCTTTGCTCTCCACAGAGCCTCAATGGCCGTTGGATCTCACTGAAGAGCTTATCCACCCAGTCCGCTGGAGCTGACTTCACATGCTAGGATAGACATGGTCCTATCTCACTGGGGCATGAAGCCTGCTGGCTATCCTCACCTGTCGAAGCAGTGTACTTGGTTGGGGCCACTATTACATGCAAACAGTTACTTGGGACCACAGGTGAGAGCTGAGTGTCTGGTAGGGACCAAAGGTAACATTCAAAGTTATTGGCAATACCTTCAAATTCTTTATTTCCTAAGTGGCCAAAGTAATGGAATTGTTTCATTTTCACTCCTGGCCGTTCTGGCATTTGCAAATCTGAGTGCTTGAAACCACAGTGAGCCAAATAGTTCTGAATTGTCTTACTGCTTATTTCTCGAAACTATCAATGACAAAAAAAAATCACTGTTTTTTTGAATACAAATACATGTAATTGACGCTTTTCTGATCGTAGTACTAATCAGCTTAAGCATGGTCTGTAAAAAGCTTCAACGTGTCCTCATATCCAGACTGGAGCTACTTCCTTTACAGAACAGACTGCTGATTCTTGCAGGGTTAACCAATTACAATAAAGAATTATATCCACTTTCCCATTTAAGCAGAATGTGACAACCCACTGAGCCAGTGTGCAGCAGTGAACATTTCTGCTCAGTCTCCACCTCTCCACCTGCAGCTTTATCTGCTTTTGGAGATTTGTCCCGGAGAGCACTGCGGCCAGTTTAACTATGATATTAACAACCCATTCAGCCCTGTTGTGTTTGTACATCTATAACTACTGATGAGACCCAAAACCAGGAGAAAGGACAAAGCTGGAACTCAAAATACAAATTTATTCAGTGAAATCACGCAACTACAAATCTCAAAACTTCACCGTACATCCTGAAGCACGTTTACCCAAAGAACATTCAAGTCAATGATTGGAACGATGATCAATTAGTGAAATTCAGCCTGGGATAGGTTGTCAGCTGACCAATAGCAGTGTTCTTTTCAGCTCACTGTAACGAGCGCACATTACTGAATGATGTTTTTGTTGATAAGAATGAGAGTCAGTTCCTTTGCTGTCACACCAGCCGCTCTTCCACTGGGAAGAGATTTGTTTTTGGCATGCCTTTAGAAGCAAAATAGTAAACATGTTTATGCAAGATCACTTTTGCTTCTGAAAGCACATAGAAACCCTCCCTCCACTTGGCATTTTAATTGTTGACTTGCATTGCAAAGCTGGATGGACCATTACCTATTATGGGGGTATACCCCATTAACAGTATGTTAAGACCATAAGAATTAGACCTTTCAGTCCAGCAAGTCTACTCTGAAATCCCATCGTGGCTGATTTATTATCCCTCCCAACCCCATTCTCCAGCCTTCTCCCTGTAACATTTGACACCCTGACTAATCAAGAGCCTATCCACCTCTGCTTTAACATTCCCAATGTCCTGGCCTCCACAGCCACCTGCATCAATGAAGTCCACAGATTCACCACCCCCTGACTAGAGAGGGTCAGCAGGGCATTCCAGTGGGGATGCTTTGGGGATGTCAGAGAGGGGGAAGGGATCGGCAGCAGTGGTAAATGCAAACTAGAAGAAAGTCGAGGAAGCTGAAGCAAACAGTCAATTAAAAGATCATTAGAATTGGTTTAGTAGTGTCACATGTTCTGAGATACAGTGAAAAGCGGGAATAAAATGAATCAATTACCCATCCACAGATGGACTTCTTCTTGGTTCCACGTCTTATACTGATCCCAGCCACAGAGAAGATCAAAGTCACACTGCGTCCCTCACCTCTGGTTTTATAATAAAGAACAATACAAAGGCAGGCCACTTGGCCCATCTGGTCTGTACCAATCATGATACCAATCTATCTAATCTCGTCTGCCTGCATTGGTCCCTAACCTTCTATTTCCTGTCTGTGTGCATATCTGTCTAAACACTTCTCAAACATCATAAACACAAGAGGTTCTGCAGATATTGGAAATCCAGAACAACGCACACAAAATGCTGGAGGAACACAGCAGGTCAGGCAGCATCCATGGAGGGGAATAAATAGTCAATGCTTCAGGTCTAGACTTCATCAGGACTGCAAAAGTGGGAGGGAATACCATGGTAGAGATGGGGAAGGAGCATGATTCCTTCATCTACAGTCCTTTGCCTCTTCCACCTATCATAGCCCAGCATTACTTCATTCCCCCTCCCCCACATTCCTTCTCACCTGATCTCACCTATCACCTGCCAGCTTCTACTTTTCCTTCATGGCAGTCAAAGTTCAAAGTATGTTACCATATACTGCCTTAAGGTTCACTTTCTTGCAGGAATTCTCAGGGAAAAATAAATAAAATACAATTTAGCAAAATAAGAGTATACATAAACAGACCAGGACTGACCACCAATCATGTGCAAAAGAAGAGAAATTGCGAAAATAAAAAAATACTTCTGAGAACTTCATAGAGTCCTCAAAGTTAAGTCCCGTAGGTTGTGGAATCAGTTCAGGTTTGAAGTGAGTGAAGTTGTCTACGTTGATTCAGGAGCCTGATAGTTGAGTGGTAATAACTGTTCCTGAACCTGGTGGTGTGGGACCTGAGGCTCCTGTACCTCCTTCCGGATGGTGACAGTGAGGAGAGAGCGTAGCCTGGATGGTGGGAATCCTGGATGATGGAGGTTGCGCCTCCTACCTGACTGTAGTAGCATCTAGTTACTACATCAGGGATTGCAATTGGGACTAGCTCAATTGTTCTTTCATAGGGTTAGTACAGATGTGGTAGGCTGAAAGGCCTCACTCTTTGCTCCAATATCTCCATGATGCTGTGAGTTCAAAGTACAAGAAAGGACTACCAGAAAGCATGCAAATACAAAACAGGTGCAGGAGAAACCTGGCACAGGATTTCTGATCATTTTTGCATAGTTTAAAACCATCTTGCTGCCTGGAGTATCTGTACAGCACAACGCTCCTTCTCTTTCATCTTCAGAATGCCTCAGGTGCTTGGAGGCAATTATTTCAAGGTTAGGATTAACCTTGATCTCTTCAGTCTCTGCTTCACTGTGGGGAGATGCACAGGCCTGGCTTTCACTATTAGCTCAAGGATGTTGTTTTAAGCAAACTGTTGGTAATAACACACAGTGGCTTGTTATAATTCATCGCCATTCATTGACATCTTTCCTCATAACACACACAATCTGATGTTCCAAATTTCTCAGGCAGTACCTTATTGGACTATTGTTTGCATCCTCTGGAGAGTAAGAACATCTCAATTTCAGTATGTGCAGCAATAACATGATACCAGAAGGTAATACTTCTGTTGACTGATGCTGTTCTCCCATCTCTTCCCATTACACTAAGTCCCTGGGTGGAGTGGATGCTTCCATTAGCAGGAGAGTCTGGGATCTGAGGGAACTGCCTCAGAATAAAGGGGTGTCCCACCAGAGCTGACATGAGGAATTTCTTTTACAGAACTGTGAAATCACTGATACCAAGTAAGTGGGTCTACTTAACTCTTCCCTCCTACGTAGCCCTCCACATCTCAAATCATCCATGCACCAATTTAAGAGTTTCTTAAAGGCACATTACATGCATCCACCACTCCCTGTGCACAAAAGCGTATCTCTGACATCACCCTATACTTTCATCCAATCCATTTAAAATTGCACCCTGGTATTAGACATTTCCCCCTTTGGATAAGTCTCTGTTTATCCACTCGATCTATGCCTCTTACCATCTTGTACACTGCTATTGTGTCACCTCTCACCCTCCTTCTCTTCAAAGACAAAAGCCCTACCTTGATCAACCTATTCTCATAAACATGCTCGCTCATCCAGAGGGCATCCTCTCCTCTGCATTTTCTCAAAAACTTCCACATCCTTCCAAAATTAGGCGACCAGAACTGAACATAATACTGCAAGTGTGGTCTAATCAGCATCTAATGCTGCTTTTGTGTTTTCAGAGATACACAGGGAGATGATAGTCTGTCGTTGTAACAAGGTAATGATGAACAGGTCTGTAACTTTGCAACAAAGCAGTAAATCCACCTTGGCATTAACCCAGGGCTCTACCACTGATACCAATAAATGGGAAAATATGGACCTGTTGTCCTGACATTTCATTTAAATTGTGGACCTGTTTGAGATCTTCCAGATTAATCTGCATCACAGAGTCACAAGACACTGCAGATGTTGGAATCTGGAGCAAAAAAAAACCAAACTGAACTCAGTGGGTCAAGCAGCATCTGTGGGAGGAACAAAATAATGACCCTTTCCCCCACAGACACTGACGATGTCCTCCAGCAGTTTGTTTCTATAAAATCTTTATATTCTCCCTGAAGGGTTGTATCAGAGCAAGATGTGTTTGTACTTTCTTCCCAGTAACTTTCCTCCCTCGCCTTCTCTCTTTTCTCATTCCTTTTCCCTTGTCCTCACCTACCCTCAAAAACCAGTGTTTTGAGTAGATGGAGCTCGTCAGCCTGGGAAGGCAGTCTGCCTAAGAGAGGGAAAACTCTGATTTCAAACCTCCGCTGCCTTGCAGCCATACCCACTCATGGGAAAGGCTTCGGGAGTAAACCCTGAGGATAAATCCGGAGCTGGAGTCCCTAAGGCAGTCCGACGTTGCCTTCAACCTCGCTCTGGCAACTCCTGCGACGACACTGATGCCAAGTTGTATTGGCCCTTGCCCTTCCCTTGGACAACATCGGTGGTGGAGACTCACTGCATGGGCAACTGCCAGTCTTCCATACAACCTTGCCCAGGCCTGCACCCTGGAAACCATTCCAGGCACAGATCCATGATCTCGCGAGACTAACAGATGCCACCACCTACCCTCTGGTGCCTTTCCTCCTTCCTTTTCTTCCATGGTCCAATCTCCTCTCCTACCAGATTCCCTTTACCTCTTCCATCTATCACTTCCCAGTTTCTTACTTCATCCCTTCTTCACCTGGTTTTCATCTATCACCTGTGAGCTTGTACTCCTTCCCTTCCCCCCACTTTCTTCCACCCCACCCTCCTTCCTTTCCAGTCCTGATGAAGGGCCTTGGCCCAAAACATCAACTGTTTATTCCCTTCCAAAGACACTGCCTAAGTTGCTGTGTTCCTCAAACACATTGTGTGTGTTGCTTGATTTTCGGCATCTGTAGAATCTTTTGTGTTTATAAAGCTTCTTTGGAGAAAACATCATTTTTGTTTTAAAATGAAAAGTAAAAATCTGCAGTTACTGGAAATAGAATAAAACTGCACAGAAACAGGCCTTTAGGCCCATTTCAGCCATGCTGGCTAATGTGCCCATTCAAATTACCCATTTGCCCATACTTGGAACATATCCCATCTCAACCATGGGTTTCCAACCTTTTTTGTGCCATGGAGGAACACCATTAAGCAAAGTGCCTATTGTATCAGCCTCTACCAGCACCCCAGGCAGTGCATTCCTGGCACCCAACACTCTGTAAAAAAACTTGCCTCTGACATCTCCTTTGAAATTACCCCCTCTCACAGTTATCACATGCCCTCTAGTATTAGACATTTCAACCCTGGGAAACAGATACACCCGGTCTCGATAAACCTCGATCAGATCTCCCCTCAGCCTCCAATACTTCAGAGAAAACAACCCAAGTTTGTCCACCCTCTCGTTATGGCACATGTCCTCTAAACCAGGCAGCATCCTAGTAAACCTCCTCTGCACCCTCTCCGAAGCCTCCACATCCTTCTTATGGTGGGGTGACCAGAACTGTGTGCAATACAGGTAGTCCCCGAGTTACGGACGTCCGACTTACAGACAACTCGTACTTACGAACCGAGGAAGGAGAACGCCGTCTGCCATTTTAAGTTGTTGCCGTTGACACTGTGTTGAGTGTGTAACTTTGTATTTGGTTTAAATTTTTCTTAGTAAGACTCACCCTGACCCCATCACCGCCCCCCCCCCCCCCCCCAGTTCCGGTCGGCTGGTGGCGCAGTGAGATCAGCGCCGGGCTGGAGAATGGAGTTTCCCGAGTTCGATCCAGTGACAGACCGCTCCCGTGCCAGGTTGATGTCGATCCAGTGACTCCTGTACCATCCGTGCCGGGTTGATGTCGAGCTCGCAACTCAACCTCATAAAAAAAAAACTGCCACCTCCAGTTTAAATTCCCACGTGGAATGTTGTGGAGGATCAAATACCCAAACCCAGTACAGCCCCCACTTGTTCCATTTAACCTGTCTCAGTGTGGTGGACTTTCGGACCTGGGGAATTCAGTGCGGCAGTCCTTAGGACCCAGCGGACCTCGGGACCCACCACCTGCAGTGTTTCTGTTCCGTTGATGGGAAGCCATCATCATTGAAAATAAAGTGGAAATAACAAAGCATTTGGAAAGAGTTGAAACGCCACTGGTCATTGGAAAAGTGTTAGGCTACAGTCGGTCAACGATTGGAATAATTTTAAAGGATAAAGTGCTAATAATGGAGCATGTGAAAGGTTCTGCCCCAACAAAAGCTACAATTATTACTAAGCAACGCAGTGGTTTAATTATTGGAATACGTACGTTTCTTAAGTGTTTTATATGCATAGAAAGGTAAAATATATACTATATACTAAGACAAACATTTGACTAACTGATGCTAAATAATACCGGATGTACTTGTTCCGACTTACGTACAAATCCAACTTAAAGACGGACTGAGGAACGGAACTCGTACGCAACCCGGGGACTGCCTGTTCTCCAGATGAGGCCTAACCAAAGTTTTAGGAAGCTGCAACATAACTTCCTGACCTTTGAACTCAATGCCTCGACTCATAAAGGGAGGCATGTCGTATGCCTTATTAACCACCCTATCAACCTGTGTGGCCACTTTTAGGGAGCAATGAACTTGGACCCCAAGATCCCTCTGCTCATCAACAGTTCTTCAACAAGCAAAGTAAACCCAACCCAGATAAAGATGCAAATCACAAAACTCTCACCATTTGCAATACACACAAATTCTCAACACCCAACTCTGTTATTAAATATGTTAATATATTGACCCCCCCACCCCCCCAAGGCAAAATGGAATCTATCCAGTGCTTGTCTAAGGTAGCAACAGGGAGCGGACTACAAAGGGATACGTATCTGAGAAACATCCACAAAATGTTGGAGGAATGCAGCAGGTCAGGCAGCATCAATGGAGAGGAATAAAGAGTCAATGTTTTGGGCAGAAACCCTTCATTAGGACTGGAAGGAAAGGGGGAAGAAGCCAGAATAAGAAGGTGGGGAGAGGGAAGGAGTACAAACTAGAAGGCACAACTACTGAGAAAATGCATTTGCTGGCACATTACTGACAAACTGTATTTGCAAACTCTAAGGTTTAGTTTATATTGCAGTAAATTATTTTCATGAGGCTAAAGGGATTTGTGTCAGGTGCAACACAGTGAACCACAATGTTAACCCATCTGTGACCTCAGCTGAGGTGAAGTTAAGTGTTATCCTTGTGCACTAAACCTGTAGTGCTGCAAGCAGAGGTGGTCATGCCAGAAGCAGCCTGTCAAGCTGATTTAATGATTTGCAAGTTAGGGCTACACATACTCCATCAGTTGCTAACCACAAGCTCTGCTATGGTTACCAGATCAAAAAAGTTTTTGTAACTAGATTCTTAAGAGCAGTCGAAATAAAAACACTTATCTGCAAATATTTCAACCATTCAACGAATACTCAAAACTCTGTCTTAGCCCAGAGCTGCACCAGTGTCCAGATATCCAACAGAAAAAGACAATTTTTAAAGTGTTTGTGTAATATACCCTCCCCCCCTACGATGCCAACAAATAGGCCTCTTGCTTTGGTTCCTTGCAAAATTTTATGGATAATGATTAGAACTGTCAGTGTAAACGTTTCTTCAGAGCGTCAAAGAAATAGGCCATATGGCTCACAGGTCTCAAACAATCCTCTTTCATCAAACATTTAACCTGTGTGTGTGCAGCTTTTTTCTCTGTTGTTTATGGCCTGGCCAAAAATCCAATCGACAGAACATGCAGATTTTACAGAACTTCAGCTGAATTCTGCTAACATTTAGGTCTTTTCTCTTTGGAAAATGGAAGTGATAAGAGGCATAGTTAGAGACTTTTTCCCAGTGCAGAATTGGCTAATACGAGGGGCCATAATTGTAAGGGCATTATACATATTGGGGTGGGGGGAATGTCAGTGTAGGTTTGGCACACAGAGTGATGGGTGTAGTGATCGCCTTGCCAGAGATGGTGGTAAAGGCAGATACATTAGGGGCATTTAAAAGACTCTTAGACAGGCACATGGATAAAGTTAAAATGGAAGGCTGTGTAAGCAGGAATGATTAGGACCTGAGAGTAGGTTAAAAGGTCGCCACAACATTAGAACATAGAAATCTACAGCACATTACAGGCCCTTCGGCCCACAATGTAACCTACTCTAGAGACTGCCTAGAATTTCCCTAGCACATAGCCCTCTATTTTTCTAAGCTACATGTACTTATCTAAGAGGCTCTTAAAAGACCCTATTGTATCTGATTCCACCACCACCACCAGCAGTGCATTCCACACACCCACTACTCTGTGTAAAAAACTTACCCCTGACATGCCCTCGGTACCTATTTCCAAACACCTTAAAACTATGCCCCTCATGTTAGCCATTTCAGCCTGGGGAAAATGCCGCTGGCTAGCCACACGATCAATGCCGCTCATCATCTTGTACACCTCTATCAGGTCACCTCTCATCCTCCATCGCTCCAAGGAGAAAAGGCCAAGTACACTCAACCTATTCTCATAAGGTACGCCAATCCAGGCAACATTATGGGTTCAAGGGCCTGTGCTGTGCTGTAATGTTCTAGCTCCTAATAATTAATGTCAATTGAATTGATTGTCTGCCAACTACTTTCCATCCATGGCAATTTCTTTTCAACTCTCAGCTATAATACAATCAGTGTTACATTTTGTCGATTTCTTGTTTCAACTTAATCCCCTGTTCAAATGTACAATGAAAATAACATATGTAAACAGTCACATTGTAGTTACACAATACAACCATTGGTGATGCTGCAGCTCATCCTTACATCAATCAAGCAGCACACACAAAATGCTGGTGGAACGCAGCAGGTCAGGCCGCATCTATAGGAAGAAGTACAGTCGACGTTTCGGGCCGAGACCCTTCGTCAAGACGACAATCAATGTGTCTTTGGAATGTGGGAAGAAACCAGAGCAAATGGGAAAAACACGCAGTCATAGGGAGAACAAACAAACTCCACACAGACGGCACCAGGATTGCACTCCGAACTCCAATGCCACAGCTGTAATAGCATCACACTAACCACTACACTACTGTGGTGCCCTATTAATATTAATTTTCCATTTAAGAGTAAAGGCAGGACTTTATAACACAGTATTTATTTATTTAGAGAAACAGCACAGAACAGGCCCCTCTGACCCCTCGAGCTATTTGCCTAACGACCCCCAACAAACCCAATTAACCCTACACTCATCACGGTACGTCTTTGGACTGTCAGTGTAAAGCAGAGGACCCGGAGAAAACTCAGGGAGAATGTACATTCTCCTTGCAGATGATGTCAAAACTGAACTGTGAACTCTGACACCCTTGTAAAACTGAGCTGTAATAGGGCCATGTTAACCACTACACTACAGAACCATTACTGCTGATCCAATTACCCCTCGATTCCTGATAAACTGGGCCCTATGCCCAATTTTAAACTGGAAATTAACTGGCCCAATACACAGAGAAGTTTTATTTTACAAATAGAGGCAAAAATATCTCATGAAGCTTTTAAGGGGAACAGAACTGGCAATGCTTAAACACATAAGACAGCAGATGATATAGGGTATTGGTCAGACCACATGAGTATTGTGAGCAGATTTGGGCCCCTTATCTAAGAAAGGAAGTGCTGACCATGGAAAGGCTCCAGAGGAGGCCCACAAGAATGATCCTGGGATGAAAGGGTTATCATATGAGATGCATCTGGGGACTCTGGGCCTGTACTTGCTGGAGCTTAGAAGAATGAGGGAGGATCTTATTCATACCTACCAAAATATTGAAAGGTCTAGAGAGAGTAGGTGGGAAGAGGATGTTTCCAATAGTGGAAGAGTCTAGAACCAAAGGGCACAGACTCAGAATAAAAGGATGTCACATTAGAACAGAGATGAGGTGGAATTTCTTTAGCCAGATGGTGGTGAATCTGTGGAATTCATTGCCGCAGGTGGCTGTGGAGGCCAAGCCATTGGGTATACTTAAAGCAGAGGTCGATAGACTCTTGATTAGTCTGGATGTCAAAGGTTACGGGGAGAAGGCAGGAGAATGGGGTTGAGAGGGATAATAAATCAGCCATGATGGAAAGATAGAGCAGACTCGATGGGCCAAAGAGCCTAATATTTTTATTTAGAGATACAACAGAGGCCAGACTGCCCAGCAACCCACTGATTTAATCCTAGTCTAATCACCGGGACAATTTACAATGACCAATTAACCTACCAGACAGTAGGTCTTTGGACTATGGGAGGAAACAAGAGCAACCGCAAGAAAACCATGCGCATACACGAGGAATATACAAACTTTCTCACAGAGGATGCCGGAATTGAACTCCGAACTCTGATACCCCGAACTGTAATAGAGTCGTGCTAACTGCTACACTGCCGTGTTGCTCTGATACACGTTACTATAAAAATGCAGGATCCTTATTCTTCAGTATGAAGATGTTCCTTTTTTGCTAAAGCAACACAGCTGGACATTTTCATAACACTACAACAAGAGCACGGGTAAAGATTCATCGTATAGTGTCATCAGGCTGCTTCTCGAGCTGATCTCTCCTGACCCATGTTCCACAGTGTGATAGTTTCCTTCAGAGAGCCCAGTTACAGCAAGCACGCTTTTCCGTTAATTGGGGATTATGTTGGTAAACAAGTATGTGGCCAGCATCAGAACAAAACACCAGACAGCATTCTGGCTCACTCCTTCAGTGAGAAAGTCAGCAACAGCATCAGAATCTGAATCAGATTCTCAATTAGAATCAGAATCAGGTTTGATATTTATTTGTTGGTTTATTTGTTGATTTATTTATTGAGATATAGCATGAACCAGGCCCTTCCAGCCCTTCAAGGCCGATTTTACCCTGGCCTAATCACTGGACAATTTACCATAACCAATGAACCTACCAACTGTCTTTGGATTGTGGGAGGAAACCAGAACAGCTGGAAGAAACACACACACACACACACACACACACACACACACACACACACACACACACACACACACACACACACACACACACACACACACACACACACACACACACACACACACACACTCACTCACTCACTCACTCACTCACTCACTCACTCACTCACTCACTCACTCACTCACTCACTCCAGGCAGCAGTGGGAATTGAACGTGGGGCGCCTGTACTGTAAAGCGTTGTGCTAACCACTTCGATACTGTGCCGCTGGAGATCACTGGAATACGACATGAAATTTGTTATTTTGTGGCAGCAGTACAAAATCAAATATCACCTCTTCCATTTTTCTCATTTCTTTTCTGATCAGTGCAAGAACACTTCCTCATTTCACAAGCACCAACTCAAATCAAGCTGTTTCACAGCAGAATGAAATTAAATCAATCCGACTGCCTAAAGTTACACGACAAATTCAATTTACCTCCATCGACAGCAACCTGCAAAGGCAAAGAGCTTAACAGAAGGACATTGTGATCCAGATTTCAAATGTAATGATCACAGTTATTTTATCCTTATTCCTGTAGGCCAGGTCACAAAGTATTAGTGACTTCAGAGCACCTCTCAAGCTTTGACTAATCAATCAAACTGACCCGACAAACTGAAATATAAAATTCCTCTTTTCTTGCCCTACTTATTTATTTTGGTATATTTCTTATTGTACTGAGAACCACAACATTCAGAAGAAATCGCACCACTCACAGCCCCCCCCCCCCCCTTACACCAGTGCACAGCAGTAAAATCTACAAGCAGTTTCAAACTCCTGGGAGTACACATCACACACAACCCTTCACGGTCCCAGAACACATCCTACACCGTCAAGAAAGCTCACAAATGCCTCTACTTTCTGAGGAGGCTGAAGAGAGCTGGACTTTGCACATCCATACTCATGTCATTCTACAGATGTGCAGTAGAGAGCAGCCTAACAAGCTGCCTCACTGCTTGGAACAGGAACTGCACTGTGGTGGAAGGACAGCTCTACAATAGGTAGTCAAAACTGCTCAACGCATCACCAGCCCCAACCTACCCCTCCATCACTGACATACATACAGTAAGCTACAGGAAAAGGGCCAGTAGCATCATGAATGATCCCACACCCACCCTGCTCACAGGTTGTTTGTCCCACTCCCATCGGGGTTGAGGCTACGTAGCATCCACGTCAGGACCAACACTCAGAAACCGTTCCTTTCCCCAAACGGTAAGGCTGATCAACACCTGCACCCCACTAAACCACCACAACTTTATTACTTCCTGTCAGTCACAATGACAGTTAAATCTGTGCAATTCTTCTCGTGATGTGAATTACACAAAGAAATCTGTGTGGGAGAGCGGTTGCACTGGGGCAGTTCCACTCTCTCGACTCAGTAGTCCGGGTTTAGTGATACGACTTGTCATCATAACTGGGGTCTTCCTCGGTTGCAATGGCCGACCATGACTTCTGTCCCTTGGCATACCCTTCCTTTCCATGAAGCATTGAAGAACCACCTTCCTAGCCGTTGGATCACAATAATAATGAAGTGTACAAAATGCAACAACAGCAGAATGCAGAATAAAGCTTACCAGCTACAGATAAAGTGCAGGGCGTGTATATAATAGGGTGCAAGGTCATAACAAGGCAGATTGTGAAGCTTCTTTAGTGTCATTGGAGCAAACAAGATGAGCATTTTTCCTTAACTCTCCTGATATGCCCTATAGATGGTAAAAAGGCTTTGGAAAGTCCAAAGGGACATCATTTATCACTAGGATCCATCCACTGACCTACTCTTGTAGCCTGGTACTTAAGTTCCTGGTTAACCTTATCCCACAGGAAGCTAATGGTCAGGGACACTGTGATGGTAACACCCATTGAGTGGAAAGACCATAAGACATAGGAGCAGAATTAGCCACTCGGCCCAACCATTCTGATTTATTATCCCTCTGAACCCCATTCTCCTGCCTCTCTCCATAACCTTTGATGCCCTCACTAATCAAGAACCTATCAAACCCCTCTTTAAATATATCCTATTTCTTGGTTTCCTCCTCATCTCTGTTCTGAAGGGACATCCTTCTATTCTGAGGCTGTGCCTTCTGGTCCTAGCCTTACCCACTTTTGAAAACATCCTCTCCATGTGCAGATTGGAGCATGAATGTTGATTGCAAGTCCAGGAGTCAGATTCAGATTCAGATTCAGATTCAGTTTATTGTCATTTAGAAACCACAAATGCAATGCAGTTAAAAAATGAGACAACGTTCCTCCAGAATGATATCACAAAAACACATGACAAAACAGACTACACCAGAAAATCCACATAACATTTGGCAATCCCCAATCCAGAGTCCGGAGAGGCTGCTGCGTATTAATATTGCGCTACCATCCTAGCGCGTTCCCCGGAAAGGAGCTCCAATCCCACCAGACAAAAACTAAAAACAAGACCAAAAACTAAAGCTACAAGACCTGCACAAAACCACATATTTACAACATATAGTTACAACAGTGCAAACAATAGCATAATTGATAAAAAAAAACAGACCATGGGCACTGTAAAAATAGTCCAAAGATGTTAAAAGACTATAAGTTCGAAAGAAACCACCACACAGCTTCCACAAGTCTTCAGGGTCCCCGATTGACTCATCATCCCACACTGGCGGCAGAAGGGAATACCCCTGCTATGGACTTCCATGGCGCCGCCCGACTCAGCCTCGCAGACGCAGCACACATCGAAAGCGACCTGACTGCAGCAGACTCTGAGTCCGTCAAACCTCCGAGCCTCTGACCATACCCTTCAGCACAGCTTCTCCGAGCACCATCCTCTGCTGAGCGTATTAAGATGGCCCCGCCAACGGCCATCAGCAACGTGACCCCGAGGACTGGGGGCCTGTTCTTCCCAGCAGAGACCCGGACCTCACAGCAGCAGCAGCAATGAAGAAGGTCTTCCTGGAGATTTTCAGATGTTCCTCTGTGCTCCCACGTCCGTTTTTCATCCGATTATGATTGCGCATGGCACCCCACTTCACAAATAACAGATAGTCAGCTCTGGAGTGGCCGCTGCAAGCTGCGTCGCGCCGCCATCTTGGATTCAATCTTTGAGTCGAAGCCCAATGGCCGAAAGCTGGATCCTGGAGACCCGTCCTGTAGACTGGAGGCTTGTCTTGGAGGGAGGATGGAGGGAGGAATGGGGCTTGTTTTGTTGCTTGTTATGTTCAGTGGTGTTCTTTACATGTTGTGGCCATGCTATTTTGGTGCTGGAATGTGTGGTGACACTTGCAAACTGACCCCAGCACATCTTTGGGTGTGTTGGTTGTTAATGTAAACACATTTCACTGTATACATGTGATAGATAAATCTGAATCTGAAGTTACTGGGCTAGGTATTCTGGTAAACCTGGATTTAAAAGCACTTGCCACTGACTTTCTCATGGAGAAGTGGTGTGAACTTTACTGCTGTGGGCACCTCTGAGATGGATCACAGCAACCCAGCACAGCTGACATAATCAATCTAATGGTGCAGCCTATCACCTTGAAGATTTGTAGCAGACCGGCTAATAGATCTCGCTGCATTATCAAGTACCTTCGCTCCATCTGCACCAAAAGGCCTGCAATCCCAGTGGCGAGTTATTATAAATTGAACGCCCAACCTGACATGTTGGTCCATGGCTTCCTCACTGTTGTGGCTTCCATCTTACTTCTGCTCTTCTCACCTGCTCATCACGTCAATCTGGTGCCTCTTCTCCCTCCTCCCTCCCTTTCTCCCATGGTCCACTCTCCTCTTTTATCAGATTCCTCCTTCTTCAGCCCTTTAAGCTTTCCTCCCAGCTTCTCACTTCATCCTCCCTTCCCCACACACCCAACTTCCCCCTCACCTACTAGCTTGAACTATTTCTCCTCTTCCCCCCTCCCCAACCCATTTCTGATTCTGGCTTCTTCACCCTCTCCCCTTTCTTGCCAGTCCTCATAATGGCACATCCTCTACATAGCACCATCCAGAGACAGAGAAGCAGTTTCAGCGACAGGTTGCTACCGATGCAATGCTCCTCAGACAGGATGAAGAGATCAATACTCCCCAATGCCATTCGGCTTTACAATTCAACCGCCAGGAGTAAGATAGGTTAAAGTGCCGGGGTTAGAACTCAATGTATTTAAGTAAACTACTTAAGAACTTTTAAAAAGCTATTATTAATGCTTTTTGAGAGGGTGATTTTAGATGCATATCATATTTTTACTGAGTTAAGTATTGTATGTAATTAGTTTTGCTACAATAAGTGTATGGGACATTGGAAAAAAGTTGTATTTCCCCATGGGGATGAATAAAGTATCTATCTATCTATCTATCTATCTATCTATCTATCTATCTATCTAATGGGTCTTAGTGTGAAATGTCAACTGTTTATTCATTTCCATAGATGCTGCCTGACCTGCTGAGTTCCTCCTGCATTTTGTGTGCGTTACTACAAATTTCTCTCTCTCATCTTTGTAGAAACAAACAATGATGACAGGTCACATACATGCATCTGAGGAAGATACTGAAATATCAAAATTTAGAAACATTTTTTTCCAAAGGACCTATGGAACTTTTCTCTGGAATAGAGAAAAGATTTCCATGTGTGTATCTATCTTTTCAGGGTCACAGAGGCTGCTCAGCACTAAATGTGACTTTGATCAAATGCTCAGAAACATACCTTACTCAACAAGGGTCAACGTTTCCACAGCTTTTTGTTTTGTAGAGGTGGGTGGATTAAAAACCAATGTTGCCTATAATTTGCTAATTCCACCTCCAGTGAAGACTGAAAGAGGGGACTCAGAATCAGGTTTAATATCGTCAGCATATGTCATGAAATTTGTTAACTTTGTGGCAGCAGTACAATACATAATAATAAAGAGAAAAATACTGTGAATTTTAGTAAGTATATGTATAAAAATAGTAGTGAGGTAGTGTTCATGGGCTCAATGCTCATTCTGAAATTGGATAGCAGAGGGAAAGGAGATGTTCTATAGGTCAGTTGTGGAGAGCGCCCTCTTCCTTGTGGTGGCGTGTTGGGGAGGAAGCATTAAGAAGAGGGACGCCTCACGTCTTAATAAGCTGGTAAGGAAGGCGGGCTCTGTCGTGGGCAAAGTACTGGAGAGTTTTACATCGGTAGCTGAGCGAAGGGCGCTGAGTAGGCTACGGTCAATTATGGATAACTCTGAACATCCTCTACATAGCACCATCCAGAGACAGAGAAGCAGTTTCAGCGACAGGTTACTATCGATGCAATGCTCCTCAGACAGGATGAAGAGGTCAATACTCCCCAATGCCATTAGGCTTTACAATTCAACCGCCAGGACTTAAGAACCTTTTAAAAGCTATTATTAATGCTTTTTGAGATAGTGATTTAGATGCATATCATATTTTTTACTGAGTTAAGTATTGTATGTAATTAGTTTTGCTACAACAAGTGTATGGGACATTGGAAAAAAAGTTGAATTTCCCCATGGGGATGAATAAAGTATCTATCTATCTATCACTGAGTCTGTGTCTTCAGGCTTCTGTACCTCCGCCCTGATGGTAGCAACGGGAACAAGGCATGACCTGGATGATAAGGGTCCTTAATAATGGGCACCGCCTTTCTGAGGCATTGTTCCTTGAAGAAGACCTGGATACTGAGAGAAACTCCCCAGTTTCTGCATTCAACTGAGATTGCCAGCAGTTTCACTAAACACCGGCTGCATTGTAGCCGTGTGCACCAGCCTATGTGGAAGTAACTAACAGGTCATAGGCTGCGAGGAACAGAGGTAATGTTTGAAGTTGTCGGAATCTAACTGTTTCTCTCTCTACAGATGCTGCTTGACCTCTGAATATGTGCAGCACTTTTTAAATTTCAGATTTCTAGTACTTTCATTTCAGGTACAAGTCAGCAATCTACTTACCAACATAAACAGAGAAACAAGAAAGCAATATATAGCCTTTATCAAGGATAAAATGGCCTGAAAGAATTAGATGGAGTGGGTAAGGACAGGGTGGTTCAAAGTCAAAAAGTCAAATGTAAATTTTACCCTCAAATTATTCTGGAGTTAGGGTATACGTATAGCAAATATTAATTTCACCAGCAACCAATCTTCAGATTTGATGTGGACTATGGATTAAATTTAAAATGCAGCCCTGTAAAGTAGTTTTTCTGGTACTGTGGACTGGAGTTGATATCAAACAAGACAATGCTGATTAACATTCATTTTGGGTGTCTGGAGTGTGGATGCAAAAAAGGAGTTGTGAAACTATACGTAATTCAAAGGAAGCATTGTAAATATCTTAGAAGTATAGAATTGTCCTGCAGTTACCTTTGATCTTAGTATATAAAAATATCATTTTCTATTGGGTCGAGATGCCTCTTCCTCCAAGACTGTCTCAATATGATGCCTGCTGCTCATTTTTGTTGAATAAAACACTTCTGCATCCACTAGCTTCAGTGTCTCTCCAGTGACTTTGTTCACGATACATCAGTACATTTATGTCACCAAATACAACCCTGAGACTCATTTTCCTATGGGCATACTCAGCAAATCTATAGAACAGTAACAATAACAGGACCAATGAAAGAACAACCAGAGTGCAGAAGTCAACAAACTGCACAAATGCAAACATAAATATATATCAATATATAATGAGAACATGAGATAAAGAGATAAAGAGTCCTTAAAGTAAGATAATTGGTTGTAAGAACATTTCAAAGATAGAGCAAGTGAGTATCCCATTTTATTCAAGAGACTGATAGTTGAGGGGTAGAGACTATTCTTAAACCTGGTGGTGCAAGCCCTGAGGCTCTTGTACCTTCTACCTGATGGCAGCTGCGAAAAGACAGCATGACCTGGGTGGTGGGGATCTCTGATGATGGATGTTGCTTTCCTATGACATTGCATAATATAGAGGTGTTCAATTGTTGGAAGGGCTTTACTGGGTGTATTGGGCCAAATCTACTTCCTTTTGCAGATTTTTCAATCAAAGGCAATGGTGTTTCCATACCAGCTCATAAGGCCGCCAGTCAATATACTCACTACTACACATCAATAGAAGTTTGTCAAAGTTTCAGATGTCATGCCGAAGCTCTGCAGATGCCTAAGAAAGTAAAGGTTTTATTAGTAGGAAAGTCTATGATCTGAGGGCTGATACAGGGATACACATGGCTGCAGAATTAGGCCATTTGATCCATCGAGTCTGCTCCTCTTTACAATCACTGTTTTCAACCCTGTTCTCTTGCCTTGCCAATGTAACTCTTAACCCACTTACCAAACAAATCATCTTAAATATACCCAATGACTTGGCCTTCACAGCACTCTGGGGCAACGCATTCCACAGATTTGCCATCTGAAGGGCACAGGTATATATGAGAGAGAAATATTTAGAGGGTATTAATAGAGGGATGTCTTTTTAGATCAGAGATGAGGAGGAATTTCTTTAGACTGAGAGTGGCAAATCTGTGGAATTCATTGCCACTGGAGGATGTGGAGGCCAACTCACTGGGTATATTTAAGGCAGAGGTTGATAGATTCTTGATTAGTTCAGGGCACGAAGGGATATGGGAGAAGACTGGGTTTGAGAAGGAAAGTGGATCAGCCATGATGAAATGGTGGAGCAGACTCGATGGGCCAAATGGCCTAATTCTGTTCCTATATTTTATGGTATCTGGAGGCAGGTTTCTCACACAGAGGATGTGCTGATGGTAGGTCCAATTACAATATTTAAAAGACGTTTGGACTGGTAAGGTTGAGAGGGATATGGGCCAAACAGCGGTAATGGAACTAACTCAGGTCAGCGTGGATGAGATGAGCTGAAAGTCCTGTTGCCACACCATACAAGTCTATGTCTCTAACTCAACACATGGATGCACATCAAGAACCCGAAGCCCTAAAATGTGGCTGCTTTAAGATCTTTAAACAATCTGTAATAATGGATTGAGTTACTTGGTTATTTTAAGAACAAGGTCATCATGCTATTTTTTTTTAGTGAAAACAGTCTGTCAGTCTAAGCAGCCAAATGTCCCACGTTCTGTATCAGGCAGACTGACCTGCCAAGGAGACACGCAGGACAGTGATTGTGCTCCTAGGCAGGTCAAATCAGTGACTTCTGCGACTCAACCTTAATTCACCATGTCGCATTTCAACAGAGCAAACGTATGCCGAGAGAAAGTGGGGGAGAAACAGAAAGTGACAGGCAGACAGAGACACAGAGAAAAAGAGAGAGCACACAGATTCAGAGGGAGAGAAAAGAGAGCACGCAGAGAGAGAGAGAGAAAGAGAGCGCAGAGCGAGAGAGAGAGAGAGAATCAGAATCAGAATCAGGTTTATTATCACCGGCATGTGACGTGAAATTTGTTAACTTAGCAGCAGCAGTTCAATGCAATACATAATCCAGCAGAGAGAGAAAATAATAATAAAATAAAACATGATAATAAATAAGTACGGTAAATCGATTACATGTATTGAATAGATTTTTTTAAATGTGCAAAAAACAGAAATACTGTATATTAAAAAAAAGTGAGGTAGTGTGCAAGGAGATCAATGTCCATTCAGGAATCAGATTGCAGAAGGGAAGAAGCTGTTCCTGAATCGCTGAGTGTGTGCCTTCAGGCTTCTGTATCTCCCACCTGATGGTAACAGTGAGAAAAGGTCATGCCCTGGGTGCTGGAGGTCCTTAATAATGGATGCTGCCTTTCTGAGACACCACTCCCTAAAGATGTCCTGGGTATTTTGTAGGCCAGTGCCCAAGATGGAGCTGACTAGATTTACAACTTTCTACAGCTTCTTTTGGTCCTGTGCAGTAGCCCCTCCATACCAGACAGTGATGCAGCCTGTCAGAATGCTCTCCATGATACAACTGAAAGAGTGTGCAGAGGGGAGAAAGAATGCAGTAGCAGAGAGATTGCACAGGCAGACAGAGTGAAGAGAGAGTGCAGAGGCAGAGACAGAGAAAGAGAAAGAAAGAGAAGAGGGAAAGAGAGAGCACATAGGTAGAGAGAAAACACAGAGGGAGCCAGTGGGGAGGGGAGGGGAGGGGGGATGAGTGAGAGAGAGAGAGAGAGAGAGAGAGAGAGAGAGAGAGAGAGAGAGAGAGAGAGAGAGAGAGAGAGAGAGAGAGAGAGAGAGAGAGAGAGAGAGAGAGAGAGAGAGAGAGAACACAGAGGTAGAAAAGAGAAAGAGAGCACACAGAGATTGAGAGAGGAAGAGAGAGCAGAGAGAGAGAGACTCATGGGGGAGAGAAAATGCAGAAGCAGAGAGAGACTGCAACAGCAGAGAGTGTGTGTTTGTGGGTATGTGGGAAGGGGGAATAGCTTGTTTTGCTGCTGTTGACCTGTGTTGTTCTATTGCTACTTGTGTTGCTGTGTTGTTGTGTGTTGTGTTGTTGTGCGTTGTGTTGTGTTGTGCGTTGTGTGGCTGTGTTGTGTGGCTGTGTTGTGTTGCTGTGTTGTGTTGCTGTGTTGTGTTGCTGTGTTGTTGTGTGTTGTGTTGTTGTGCGTTGTGTTGTGTTGCTGTGCGTTGTGTTGTGTTGCTGTGCGTTGTGTTGTGTTGTGCGTTGTGTGGCTGTGTTGTGTTGCTGTGTTGTGTTGCTGTGTTGTTGTGTGTTGTGTTGCTGTGTTGTGTTGTGTGTTGTGTCGCGTTGCTGTGTTGTGTTGTGTTGAACTTTGTGGGCATGCTATGTTGGCACCAGAGTATATAACAATACTTGTGGGCTGCTCCCAGCATATCCTTAGGTGTCTTGGTACAGGTGACAACAATAATAAACCAAACCAAATGAACAAGTCTGTCTTTTCAAACACTGGGATCACCTGCCTGTACTTATGGAGGAGGAAAACAGCCTAACTGGCACAGTTGTGTAGTGGTTAGCATAGCACTTCTTAGTAGCAGCAACCCGGGTTCAATTCTGCCGCTGGCTATGAACACCTGCATTCTACACGTTCCCTTTCTCTTTCCAAGTAAACCAACTCTGTTCCTGCCGCTGCCTGCAAGGGGTTTGTACCCTCCCCATGGGTCTCCTCTGGGTGCTCTGGTTTCCTTCCACATTCAGAAGACGTAGTAGGTTAATTGGCTGCTGTAAATTGCCCTGTGATTAGGCTGGGGTTAAGTAGGTGAGTGTGCTGCAGGGCAGTGCAGCTCGAAGTGCCGGAAGGGCCTGTTCCACACTGTATGTCAATAAATAAAGACATCAGGGAATGGCAGAGACCGCAAAATTAACCACTTCCCACAAGAGGTGATGACCTGATACACATGTACAAGATGATGAGGCACAGATCGACAGCACAGCCAGAGACTTTTTCACATGGTGGATATGCCCAATATGAGGGGCATAATTTTAAGGTGAGTGGAGGAAATTATGGGGGGGGGGGCGGATATCAAGGGTAGGTTTCCTTGTTTGACACAGGGACTGGTGGGTGAGTGGAACCAATGTGCTTTTGCTCATTGGTTATTTGTCAGTCTTTGTAGTTTTTCATTGATTCTACTGTGTTTCTTTGCTCCACTGTGAATGCCTGCAAATGAATCTCAGGGTAGTATTTGTTGACGTACACATCATTTGATAATAAATTTACTTTGAACGTCCTGGTGATCCTGGAGGCAAATTCATAACGGGCACTTAGGAAAATCTCAGTTAGGCACATGGATGATGGAGAAATGGAGGCTGTGTAGGAGAAAGGGGTTAGACTGAACTTAGAGTAGGTTAAAAGGTCAGCACAACATTATGGGCCAAAGAGACTGCACTGCATTGTAATCTTCTAATCCAGCTTGGCAACATAGAAAACCTACAGCACAATACAGACCCTTCGGCCCACAAAGCTGTGCCAAACATGTCCCTACCTTAGAAATTACTAGGCTTACCCATAGCCCTCTATTTTACTAAGCTCCATGTACCTATCAAAAAGTATCTTAAAAGACACTATCGTATCCACCTCCACCCCCATTGCCAGCAGCCCATTCCACGCACTCACCACTCTCTGAGTAAAAAAACTTACCCCTGACATCTCCTCTGTACCTACTCCCCAACACCTTAAACCTGTGTCCTCTTGTGGCAACCATTTCAGTCCTAGGAAAAAGCCTCTGACTATCCACACAATCAATGCCTCTTATCATCTTGTACACCTCTATCAGGTCACCTCTCATCCTCCTTCGCTCCAAGGAGAAAAGGCTGAGTTCACTCAACTGATTCTCATAAGGCACGCTCCCCAATCCAGGCAACATTTTTGTAAATTTCCTCTGCACCCTTTCTATGGTTTCCACATCCTTCCTGTAGTGAGGCGACCAGAACTGAGCACAGTACTCCAAGAGGGGTCTGACCAGGGACCTATATAAATGTAACATTACCTCTCAGCTCCTAAATTCAATTCCATGATTGATGAAGGCCAATACACCATATGCCTTCTTAACCACGGAGTCAGCCTGCGCAACTGCTTTGAGCGTCCTATGGACTCGGACCCCAAGATCCCTCTGATCCTCCACACTGCCAAGAGTCTTACCATTAATACTATATGTTCATTAATCCTGCCTCTCAGGATCTTCTCCATCAACTTACCAACCACTGAAGTAAGATTCACTGATCTATAATTTCCTGGGCTATCTCTACTCCCTTTCTTGAATAAAAGAACAACATCTGCAACCCTCCAATCCTCCGGAACCTCTCCTGTCCCCGCTGATGATGCCAGGATCATCGCCAGAGGCTCAGCAATCTCCTCCCTCGCCTCCCACAGTAGCCTGGGGTACATTTCTTCCGGTCCCAGCAACTTATCCAAATTAATGCTTTCCAAAAGCTCCAGTACATCCTCTTTCTTAATATCTACATGCTCAAGCTTTTCAGTCTGCTGCAAGTCATCACTACAATCCTTAAAATCCTTTTCCATAGTGAATACTGAAGTAAAGTATTCATTAAGTACCTCTGCTATTTCCTCCAGTTCCATACACACATTCCCACTGTCACACTTGATAGGTCCTATTCTTTCATATCTTATCCTCTTGCTCTTCACATACTTGTAGAATGCCTTGGGGTTTTCCTTAATTCTGCCCACCAAGGCCTCCTCACAGCCCCTTCTGGCTCTCCTAATTTCCTTCTTAAGCTCCTTCCTAATAGCCTTATAATCTTCTAGATCTCTAACATCACCTAGCTCTCTGAACATTTTGTAAGCTTTTCTTTTCTTCTTGACTAGATTTATTACAGCCTTTGTACACCACGGTTCCTGTATCCTAACATAACTTATCTGTCTCATTGGAACATACCAACCCAGAACCCCACACAAATATCCCCTGAATATTTGTCATATTTGTTCCGTACTTTTCCCTGAGAACATCCGTTTCCAATTTAAGCTTTTATTTCCTGCCTGATAGCCTCGTAATTCCCCTTACTCCAATTAAATGCTTTTCTAACTTGTCTGTTGCTATCTCTCTCCAATGCTATTGTAAAGGAGATAGAATTATGATCACTATCTCCAAAATGCTCTCCCACTGAGAGATCTGACACCTGACCAGGTTCATTTCCCAATACCAAATCAAGTACAACCTCTCCTCTTGTAGGCTTATCTACATACTGTGTCAAGAAACCTTCCTGAACACACCTAACAAACTCCACTCCATCCAAACCCCTCGCCATAGGGAGATGCCAATCGATATTTGGGAAATTAAGATCTCCCATCATGACAACTCTGCTATTAACGAACTGCAGAACGCACATCCTGATGGTCTATTTATTGTCACCGGTGATTTTAACTACTCGAACCTTAAGTCAGTGCTCCCCAAATTCCATCAGTATGTGGACTTTGCAACGGGGGGGGGGAGAACGCACTGGACCTGGTTTACACAAACATTTCCGACGCATACCGGGCAGAGCCCCGCCCCCACCTCGGATACTCAGACCACATCGCTGTTATGCTAATCCCAGCATACAGACAGCTCGTCAGGTACTCCAGACCAGTTCAGAAGCAGGTGAAAACCTGGCCAGCAGGAGCCATCTCTGCTCTTCAAGACCGCTTTGAGCACACTGACTGGCCCATGTTCAGGGAGGCTGCAACCGATGGCGACTCTACCAACTTAGAGGAGTACACAGCATCAGTGACCAGCTACATCAGCAAGTGCATTGATGATGTTACTCTGTCCAAGACCATCACTATACGTGCCACTATAATCCACAGTTACTTCCAGGATAGCGGCGACACGCAGCGCATGTGGAAGGGCATCCAGGACATCACCAATTACAAGACAACATCACCTGACTGTGCAGGTGATGCCTCCCTCCTAAATGCGCTGAATAACTTCTATGCCTGGTTTGAGGCAGAAAATGACATGGCGGTGAGGAAGTCCACCCCTCCTGCGAATGACCAGCTGCTGTGTCTCTCCGTGGCCGACGTGAGAAGAACCCTGTGCAGGGTCAATCCACAGAAGGCTGCTGGACCAGACAACATCCCTGGTAGAGTGCTCAGAGGATGTGCAGACCAGCTAGCAAATGTTCTCACTGACATCTTCAACATCTCCCTGAGCAGCGCCACCATTCCAACATGCTTCAAGGCCACCACCATCGTCCCCGTGCCGAAGAAGTCTTCAGTGTCCTGCCTAAATGACTACCATCCCATTGCACTTACATCCATCATCATGAAGTGTTTCAAGAGGCTCATCATGAGGCATATCAAGACCCTGCTGCCCCCCTCACTAGACCCCCTGCAGTTTGTGTACCATCCCAACTGCTCAACAGATGACACCATTGCCACCACCCTCCACCTGGCCCTAACCCACCTGGACAAAAAAGACACATACGTTCGGATGCTGTTTAGACTTTAGTTCAGCATTCAACACAATCATCCCTCAGAAACTGATTGGAAATCTGAGCCTATTGGGCCTGAACACCTCCCTCTGCAACTGGATCCTAGACTTCCTGATTGGGAGATCTCAGTCAGTCCGGATCGGAAGCAGCATCTCCAACACCATCACACTGAGCACAGGGGTTCCCCAGGGTTGTGAGCTCAGTCCACTGCTGTTCACTCTGCTGACCCACAACTGTGCTGCAACACACAGCTCGAACCATATCATCAAGTTCGCCGATGACACCACCGTAGTGGGTCTCATCAGCAAGAACGACGAGTCAGCTTACAGAGAGGAGGTGCAGCGGCTAACGGACTGGTGCAGAGCCAACAACCTGTCTCTTAATGTGAACAAAACAAAAGAGATGGTTGTTGACTTCAGGAAGGTACGGAGCGACCACTCCCCGCTGAACATCGACGGCTCCTCGGTAGAGATCGTAAAGAGCACCAAATTTCTTGGTGTTCACCTGAAGGAGAATCTCACCTGGTCCCTCAACACCAGCTCCATAGCAAAGAAAGCCCAGCAGCGTCTCTACTTTTTGCGAAGGCTCCCACCCCCCATCCTCATCACATTCTACAGGGGTTGCATTGAGAGCATCCTGAGCAACTGCATCACTGCCTGGTTCAGAAATTGCACCATCTCGGATCGCAAGACCCTGCAGTGGATAGTGAGGTCAGCTGAGAAGATCATCGGGGTCTCTCTTCCCGCCATCACGGACATTTACACTACACGCTGCATCCGCAAAGGAAACAGTATTGTGAAGGACCCCTTGCACCCGTCATACAATCTCTTCTCCCTCCTGCCATCTGGGAAAAGGCTCCGAAGCATTCGGACTCTTACGACTGGACTATATAACGGTTTCTTCCCCCAAGCTATCAGACTCCTCAATACCCGAAGCCTGAACTGACACCTTGCCCTACTGTCCTGTTTATTATTTATTGCAATGCCGGTACTGTTTTTGTGCACTTTATGCAGTCCAGTGTAGGTCTGTAGTCTAGTATAGCTTTCTCTGTGTTTTTTTTATTACGTAGTTCAGTCTAGTTTTTGTACTGTGTCATGTAAACCACGGTCCTGAAAAACGTTGTCTCATTCTTACTATGCACTGTACCAGCAGTTATGGTCGAAATGACAATAAAAGGTGACTTGTCTTGATTATTACACCTTTCCGGGATCTGTTTCCCTATCTGCTCCTCAATATCCCACCTTGACTAGAAGAGGTCTTGACCCTTGACCATATCGCTCTCTGCTCTAAGTCCTGTGTCCTAGAAGCTCTGGTTACACTCTTCTCTCACATTTTGAGCACTGCCCAGCTAAATCCATTGCACAGAAACATATTCAGAATCTTCTTAGAGCCATCGAGAAGGCTTCAGAGTCCCCTGTTGCAGGAAGTAGTAACTTGCCACATAACAAGTGCAGGATGAAAGGGTGGAAGTGAGCTGGACAGACCAAGTGAACATCGAGTTCACAGTCAGATTATTCTGATCAACATCAATGATTTCAAATGTTTTTCAAACCTGATAGCTCTGAATCAGCAGTTCCCATGGAGTCACAATGGACCCCTGTGTGATGACGGAGATGGCAAGGAAGCAATGTTCCCATTACAGGTGACCACATTTCTCCCTCATGCTGGTGAGCACAAAGCACTGCTTTGTAACTTGCCTGTGGCTAAGGAGAACAGTGAGTCCCGATTGTTGCAAACAAGTAAAACAAGTTTTATTATGAGAGGAACATTAGGATATCAGGCAGTGTCAGACACAAATCCCAAATTACAGAAAGTGTGGGGAAGAACATTAAAACTCAGCAGGACACAACTGTACTGTGGACTGATTGTTCATGAAGGATCCCACCTACCCTAGTCATGAACTGTTTATCCCACTCCCATTGGGGATGAGGCTATGTAACATGCACGCCAGGACCACCAGACTTAAATACAGTTACTTTCCCCAAGCAGTAAGGCTGATCAACACCTCTACCCAATAACCCTACTCCTCCACACCCCAACCACCACTACTTTATCATTTCCTGTCAGAGTCACCTTATGTACAGACACTCCTGTTTAGAATGATGGTAAATATTGGTAGCTTGGGCTGAGGCACTCGATGTTGCGGTATTTGCCGAGGTTGGCAATCAGCTTACAGACATTTCATCACCAGTCGAGGTGACATCCTCAGTGCACAGTTGTTGGTGTTTCTCTCTGGGAGTGCTCGCATGTGTATAGGTCCACGTTCGCTTTCCTCAGCCCCGATTGGTCATGCCTTCAGTTGACCTTTCAATTCTATTGGTGGATATTTCAATAGGTTTGTTTATGGAGCAATCACTTAGGGGAACATAAACTGGCAGAATGGAGACATGATCCGCTGTCGTTGATCTCAGTGCATGAAGACAGAGTAGGATACCACTTTAACCGGGACACCATGGAGGTTCTGGCAGGACCAAACGCAAAGCAGCATGAAAACTTTTAGAAGCTTTGTT
Organism: Hemitrygon akajei; assembly: GCF_048418815.1. Classification (NCBI taxonomy): domain Eukaryota; kingdom Metazoa; phylum Chordata; class Chondrichthyes; order Myliobatiformes; family Dasyatidae; genus Hemitrygon; species Hemitrygon akajei. The sequence continues at coordinate 65,248,455 of NC_133144.1, read as the reverse complement.
CTCTTCTGATACCTCCGTAAACAAACATATTGAAATAGACGCCATCTACAAACCCCCTAAGAGCCAAAGAAACGCGAGCCAATAGAATTCAAAAGCCAACTGAAGGGGTAGCCAATCAGGACTCTGCATTATATACACTTGTATACACTTTTTTACATTAGTGCACTGGAGATAACATTGAACTATCTTGTGTGGCAACCCACTTTCTGCACAGGCGAACCAGCTCACAAATAGCCAGCGCGCGGGGGGAGACTTTGGTAATGCACCTCTGATGTCAATTCCGCCCAGAGAGGGCGGGCGCTAGGAATTAAATGCCAGCGCCGCAAAGTTTGAATAAACTAGTCTCGAAACGACTTACCAACTGCGTGTCATCTCTAGCTCTGTATGTAGTACATCGCTACACTTGAATCTCAAACAATCTTGAATTTCATTAAAATCCCATAGCTATTTGGCCCATCATGTTCATGCTAGACCTTCTTTGAAGAGCTCTCCGATTGGTACTCTCCATCTTTAAGGATATCTTCAAAAGGCGACATCTCAGAAAGACAACATCCATCACTAAGGACCCCTATCACCCAAGGCATGCCCTCTTCTCATTTCTACTGTCAGAGAGGAGGTACAGGAGCCTGAAGACACACACTCAACGGACATTGAACACATGAAACCTACCTCACTATTTTTGCTCTCTTTTTGCACTTGTTATATAATATATATATTTCTTATAGTATATTTTAAGTATTGCACTGTACTGCTGTTGCAAAACAACAAATTTCATAACATATGTCAATGATAATAAACCTGATTCTCGGTAAACTGTTCCTTATTTGTGTGCTGATATTTATCAAAATTGGGTACAAGTGGCTTTGATCTTCATCAGAACCGCTTCCATAACCTTTACAACCTATACCCTTAGCTTTTGAGACTCTCTGAAATTTGTTCCATAAGTCTCTCTGCCTCTCTTTGTGTAGGAAATTTGACAGCCAACACCCCCTCTCACAGATAACAGGTTGATAACTAAGTGTGGGGGTCCCTGTAATGTTGAAGGATGAACAATGGTCCAGGTACTACCTTGTCACCAAGTTACAACCGGGACGCCAGTTATTCCTTGGGTTGTGACTGATGGGACCCGAGTTACAGGTTTCATTCAAACCTTCACAACAGTGCTAAACAGATCATAAACACAAGAGTTTCTGCAGCTGCAGAAAATCCAGAGCAACAAACTCAAAATGCTGGAGGAATTCAGCAGGTCAGGCAGATCCATGCCATCCTGTCCTGCCACGATGAAGACACTCTCAGGGTGGAGGAGCAACACTTCGTATTCTGTCCAGGTAGCCTCCAACCTGACGACATGAACACAGATTTCACCTTCCAGTATTTTTTCCTCCCCCTTCCCTCTTCTTCTATTCCCCACTGCAGTCTCTTACCTCTTTTCCTCACCTGCTTATCACCTCCCCTGCCCCTCCCATCTCCCCTTTATCCCATGATCCACTCTCTTCTCCAATCAGATTCCTTCCTCTCCAGCTGTTTATCTTTCCTACCCACCTGGCTTTACCCATCACCTTCTATCTTGTCCTCCTTCCCCTCATCCCATATTTTTATTCTGTCATCTTCCCCCCTTCCTTTCCAGTCCTGAAGGGTCTCAGCCTGAAATGTTGACTGTTTAATCATTTCCATGGATGCTGCCTGACCTGCTGAGTTCCTCCAGGATTTTGTGTGTATAGTGCTGAACAGATCAGTGTGTTGCAGGAACATCAGTGAGGACTGCACTGATCTTCTGCAGTGGGACACGAGCTGCTCACTGTGAGTCAAGCATACTGCCTACCAAGTCACTGCCTGTATCAGTTGTCCTGGTGACATGACAATCCTCTTGCTCTGTGTCAGTGCTTTACATTCTGCAGAGTTAAGAATAATATGAACTCTTCTTCACATGCCTGTTCCTATTTTCCTGTTATTCTTGTAATCCCTTGGCTGCTTCTGTGTGATATAAGATTAGTTTTATGAGATTAGCTTTATTTTTCACATGTACAACGAAACATATAGTGAAATGATAACAGTCCTAATGAAGGGTCTCGGCCTGAACCATCGACTCTTTATTCCTTTCCATAGATGCTGCCAGACCTGCTGAGTTCCTCCAGCACTTTGTGTGTGTTAACTAGTGAAATGCACCATTTACATCGACAACCAACACAGTTCAAGTATGTACTTGGGGAGCCAACAAGTGTCTCCAGGTTTCTGGTGCCAACATAGTATGCTCACAACCTACCAGCACAAATGCGTACATTTTTGGAATGTGAAAGTAAACCAGCGCACTGGCAGGAAGACCGTACAAATTCTTTACAGGATGCAGTGAGAATTGAACCCCAATCATGAAAGCTGACGCTGTAAAGCTTTGCACGAATCGCTATGCTAGCATGCCACCCTAGTCCAAGGGCCAGTTATTGCCAAAGTATATATGCAGTATACAACTCTGAAACTTATCTCATCCAGACAGCCACAATACAAAGAAAACCATGGAGGCCATTCAAAGAAAATCAACCCCCCCCCACAAAAAACAAATGACAACAAGAACATTGACCCCCCCCAACCCCCACCATGTGCAAAAATACAAATTGTACAGACAGCAACTAGAACATCAAACCCCAACCACCCTCCCCAGCCCTTATGCAAAAAAACAAACAAATCACACAAACTGCCAGTGACACAGCGATCATAGTGACATTGACTTCAAAACAACATCAACCTTTACACAGGCAAACTTCAGATACCCTGCACATTTAACTTTCTTAACCAGGGCCCAAGTTTAACCGCACTGCAATGGCCTGTTTTGAGAAGGTGAATGGAAAATTTAATTGAGACATTCAAACATCGAGGGGGCTTGATCTGGGGAAGGATCCACAGACAGGAGGGTCAGACAGAGAGCAGCATAACGGTGAAAGACCATAAGACATACAGTACTGTGCAAAAGCCTTGGGCACATGTATATAGCTAGCGTGCCTAAGAGTCTTGTACAGTACTCTATTTGACAATGTGGAGTGGAGAGCAGGTTTATAAATCTGGCAGGAACAAAGTGTTGGGAAAGGTGAGAGTGGAGCACCATGAGAGGGGTATGGGACAGGTGGCAGAGGAGGAATGCCAGGCCAGGAGGTGACATGGACACAGACACACCCAATCCTGAGAAACCAGGCAAGGTCATTTGATTCCAAACAATTGGTTTATTGATCATTATATAATGACACTTTAGTGCTTCCACTCCCTCCATTCTCCCTTGCCCTTTTCCCAAACATGATTCCTTGCTCCCTGCTCCCTTTCCACTCTCAGTCCACAATAGAGACCCATATCAGAATCAGGTTTATCATCACTCACATATGTCATGAAGCTTTTTTTTTGCTGCAGCAGTACAGTGCAATACATAAAATTACTACAGTACAGTTGAAATGTTTTCGGCTCCCTAGCTATATACTGTATATGTACTAACACTTTTGCACAGTACTGAAGGAACAGAATTAGGCCATTCAGCTCATTGAGTCTGCTCCACTATTCTATCATGGCTGATTTATTATCCCTCTCAACCTCATTCTCCAGCTCACTCCCCCATAACCATTGATACCTTGACTAATCAGGAATCTATCAAACTCTGCTTTAAATATACCACAAATATGGCTTCCACAGCAGTCTGTGGCAATCAATTCCACAGATTCACCACCCTCTGACTAAAGAAATTCCTCCTCATCTCTATTCTAAATGAACATCCCTCTACTCTGAGCCTGTGCCCTCTGGTCTTAGACTCATCTGTTAGAAGGAAACGTCATTTCTACATCTGCTCTATCTTGGCCTTTCAATGTTCAAAAAGCTTCAGTGAGATCTCTTCATTCTTCTAAATGCTAGAAAGTTAAGGCCAAGAGCCATCAAATGCTCCTCTTATGTTTTATTCCTGGAATCATTCCCATTAGAGGGGAAAAGTTTAAAGGGAAACTGAAATGGGGAATATCCTACCAAATATTGAAAGTTCTAGATTGAGTACGTAATTACAGAGAGGATGTTTCCGATAGTGGGTGAGTTGAGGACTAGAGGGCACAACCTCAGAATAGAAAGATGACCCCTTTGAAAAAGAGATCAGGAGAATTAGCCAGAGGATGCTGAATCTGTGGAATTCATTGTTACAGACGGCTGTGGAGGCCAAGTGATTGGGTACATTTAAAGACGAATTTGATAGGTTCTTTATTAGTAATTATGTCAAGGATTACGGGGAGAAGGCTTGATGGACTAAATGGCCTGATTCTTTTCCTATGTCTCATGAAAACTGAGGGGCAACTTTTTCACATAGAAACACATTGACGAAGGAAGAGCAGTAGATGTAGTGCATATGGATTTCAGCAAGGCATTTGATAACGTACCCCATACAAGGCTTATTGAGAAAGTAAGGAGGCATGGGATCCAAGAGGACATTGCTTTGTGAATCCAGAACTGGCTTGCCCACAGAAGGCAAAGAGTGGTTGTAGACGGGTCATATTCTACATGGAGGTCGGTCACCAATAGAGTGCCTCAGGGATCTATTTTGGGGCCCCTACTCTTCGTGATTTTTAAAAATGACCTGGATGAGGAAGTGGAGGGATGGGTTCGTACGTTTACTGATGACACAAAGATTGGAGGTGTTGTGGATAGTGTGGAGGGCTGTCAGAGGTTACAGCGGGACATTGATAGGATGCAAAGCTGGGCTAAGAAGTGGCAGATGGAGTTCAACCCAGATAAGTGCGAAGTGGTTCATTTTGGTAAGTCAAATATGATGGCAGAATATAGTATTGATCTTGGGGTCCATGTCCATAGGACGCTCAAAGCAGCTGCGCAGGTTGACTCTGTGGTTAGGAAGGCATATGGTGTATTGGCCTTCATCAATCGTGGAATTGAATTTAGAAGCCGAGAGGTAATGTTGCAGCAATATAGGACCCTGGTCAGACCCCACTTGGAGTACTGTGCTCAGTTCCGGTCGCCTCACTACAGGAAGGATGTGGAAACCATAGAAAGGGTGCAGAGGAGATTTACAAGGATGTTGCCTGGATTGGGGAGCATGCCTCATGGGAATAGGTTGAGTGAACTCGGCCTTTTCTCCTTGGAGTGACGGAGGATGAGAGGTGACCTGATAGAGGAGTAGAAGATGATGAGAGGCATTGATCGTGTGGATAGTCAGAGGCTTTTTCCCAGGGCTGAAATGGTTGTCACAAGAGGACACAGGTTCAAAGTGCTGGGGAGTAGGTACAGAGGAAATGTCAGGGGTAAGTTTTTACTCAGAGAGTGGTGAGTATGGGTTGAGAATGAGTTGTCAGCAACGGTGGTGGAGACAGATAAGATAGGGTCCTTTAAGAGGCTTTTAGATAGGTATGTGGAGCTTAGTAAAATAGAGGGCTATGGGTAAGCCTAGTAATTTCTGAGGTAGGGACATGTTCGGCACAACTTTGTGGGCCGAAGGGCCTGTATTGTGCTGTAGGTTTTCTATGTTTCTAAAGTGGTGGCTGTGTGGAACAAACTGTCTGAGGAAGCTGTAGAGCTGGGTGGAATCAAAATTTTTTAATTGCATTTGGATAGGTATACAGATACGAAAGGTTCAGAGGGATATGGACCAAATGGGACTAGCTCAATTAGACACCTTGGCTAACACCGACCAGCTGGGCTGAAGGTCCTGTGTCCATGCAGTATGACTATGTATCAGTGACTCTATGAATTACATTTAGTATGATGTAAACGAAGGACACAGAAAAGCAGTCGTTATTAAAAGAGGCCACCCATGAATGTTGCAATGAAACACAAAAAGGATGTTGGCACAAAAACATCACACATTGATGTTGTGCAATGGACAGTCTGCAGGGTTGTCGGAGGTTACAGCGGGACATCGATAGGATGAAGAACTGGGCTGAGAAGTGGCAGATGGACTTCAACCCAGATAAGAGTGAAGTGATTCATTTTGGTACATCAAATTTGAAGACAGAATATTATATTAATGATAAGACTCTGGGCAGTGTAGCAAGCAGAGAGAACTTAGGGTCCGTGTCCAGAGGGCACTCAAAGTTGCAGCGCAGGTGACAGTGTTGTTAAGAAGGCGTATGCCTCTAGCACCCAGGGCACACCCTTTTCTCACTGTTACCATCAGGTAGGAGATACAGAAGCCTGAAGGCACACACTCAGCGATTCTGGAACAGCTTCTTCCCCTCTGCCATCCGATTCCTAAATGGACATTGAAGCTTGGGACACTACATCACTTTTTCTTAAATATACAGTATTCTTGTTTTTGCAAGTTTAAAAAAATCTGTTCAATATATGTAATTGATTTATTTGTTTATTTATTATTATGTATTTTTTGTTTATTTTTTTTCTTTTTCTGCTAGATTATGTATTGCATTGAACTGCTGCTGCTAAGTTAACAAATTTCATGTCACATGCCGATGATAATAAAACTGATTCTGATTCTGATTCTGGTGTGTTGGCATTCATCAACCGTGGGATTGATTTCAAGAGCCATGAGGTAATGTTAAAGCTATACAAGACCTTGGTCAGACCCCATTTGGAGTACTGTGTTCAGTTTTGGTCACCTCACCACAGAAAGGATGTGGATACTATAGAGAGTGTGCAGAGGAGATTTACAAGGATGTTGCCTGGATTGGAAGGCGTATCTTATGAAAATAAGATGAGTAAACTTGGCCTTTTCTCCTTGGAGCGATAGAGAATGATAGGTGATCTGATAGAGGTATATAAGATGATGAGAGGCACTGATTATGTGGCGGGCCAGAGACTTATTTCCCAAGGCTGAAATGGCTAACATGAGGGGGCACAGAATTAAAGTTCTTGGAAAAAGGCACCAAGGGGATGTCAGGAGTAAGTTTTTTTTTTACACAGAGTGGTGGGTGTGTGGAATGCACTGCTGGCGGCGATGGTGGAAACAGATACAATAGGGTCTTTTAAGAGACTCTTAGATAGGTACATGGTGCTTAGAAAAATAGAGGGGTATGCTCTAGGGAAATTCTAGAGTAAGTTACATGGTCAGCACAACATTGTGGGCCTAATGGCTTGTAATGTGCTGTAGATGCCTATGTTCCATTCTATGTACATACCAAAACAATGCTTTCATACATTCTAACCTACAGGTACATCTGATAATCTCCTTCCTCACTGTGCCCTGAGTTTGAAAGCCTGTAATCTGTGGTACGGTTGAAGCTCAATAGACTATAATGAATTTCAGCTGTAATGTTGCTGCTCTTGAAACAATTCACTGCAGCAATCTTACTTAATTGTATGGCATTGTTCCTTCTTCACCCCCTCAACCTCTCATGCAGGCCTCGTCTCTGGTATGCATTTAGTTTCAAGATTGCAGGACTGCCCAGAGCTCTCAGGAATTTTAGATTAATACTCAGAAGAAAAAACACTGCGAGAAAGAAGAAGTGGTTTAAGTAGTTTCAAAACAGAGATTTTCCATTTTACTGATTTTTAAAAATATATTAGTGTGGTGAGTTTGTTATTAATACTCTCCGATATTCACTGTCCATGAAAATACTACCAATGAGTATACTATCTATACTCACATCCTTTTACAAACCTCTCATGGTCCCAGAACACATCCTACAATGTCAAGAAAGCTCACCAACTCTTTTAGTTTCTGAGAAGGCTGAAGAGAGCTGGACTTTGCACATCTATACTCATGTCATTCTACAGATGTGCAATAGAAAGCATTATGACAAACAGTTCGGTAAAGAAACTGCACTGCAGTGGACAGGAAGCTTCTACAATAGGTAGTCAAACTGTCCAACACATCACTGGCGCCAGCGTACATACCATGAAGGTCATAAATACAGAGTGGTGCCAGAAAAGGGCCACTAACATTGTGAAGGATCTCACCCACTCTGTTCATGGACTGTTACCTGCACTCCCATTGGGGAGGAGGCTACGTAACATCCTTGCCAGGACTACCAGACTTAAAAGCAATTACTTTCCCCAAGCAGTAAGGCTGATCAACATGTCCACCCACTAACTCCATCACTACTTTATTATTTCTTGTCAGTCACTTTATGTACAGCCTAGCATCACTTTATGGACATACAATCAATCGAGGTATACCAGCTATGAAATGCATTTATACTTACTGTGTGTTTGTTTATATCATTTGTCCCAATGTACAATCAATATATATATATATGCTATCTTATTCATATTTATTGTGTGTTTTAAGTATTATTATTATGTTCTTTATCTCTCTGTATCAGATCCAGAGTAACAATTATTTAATTCTCCTTAAACCTGTGTACAGGAATTGACATTGAACAATCTTGAATCTTAAATCTGCTTTAAGTGTACCCAATGACTTGGCGTCTACATATGAACACAACAAAATGGGAGGCATGTGAAGACAGCATTGTATTAGTAGAAAGGGGAAGTAGGAAGGCAGGGATGAATGTTTCAAAAGCCAGGAGGATGATACCATGATGTCTTGAAGATGGAGGAAGGTAATCCTGTTGATGGAGTATGTTGGAACATATTCTGGAGTTACAGAATATCGCAATATTAATTTCAACAGCAACCAGTCTTCCGGTCAGAATGTAGGCTATAGACAGAGATTCAAATGCAGCTCAGAACAATAGTTTTCTTGGAGTTGCAGACTGGGGTCACAAAACACCTCATTGACTTAAGTTGTCTGCATATGCATGAATACAGCTCAGAGACAACAGTGATTAGCATTCACTTTGGGTATCTGGAGTGTTGGTGTGAAGATCTAGGTGTTTGAAAATTACACGTAATTCAGTGGAAGCATTGTAGATACATCATAACTATATAATTTCACCATTACCTTTGATCTTTAGCATATAAATATTGGGTCAGGAGGCCTCTTCAAGAGTACCTGCTTGTTGTGATGAATAAAGACTTCTATATCACCAGCTTTGGTGCCTCCCAGTGACTGTGACAGTGACTTCAATCACAGTCACAACAGAGTAGATGAGGGCAAGTGACTCTGCCTCAAACAAATCATCAAAGATGTGAATTGGCTTGAAGTAGAAGAAAACAGAACAAAAACAGAGAGTGTACAGTTAACCCAGAGTTTAGATTACAGAACATCAGAGCATCTACACAAACTTTAACTTCTGTGTCTCCAATGGAAAGTTGCTATGGAAAACTAATTTCACGCCTTTTTATAAGGTTCAGTTAACTTAACAGAAAGGTGTCAATGTCAGAGTCACCGACATATTGCTCCATCAACTGACACAGCATCCGGTGATGAAGTCGTTACTCACAAAACAAGACCAATCTGCCACATCACCAGCACAAAGTCGGTAGTGATCAATGAGTGAGATTTAATCTTAAACTGCACTGATTTAGAATTTATTCTGCATTTTTTGCCAAAAATAAAACTTTCAATCTTAATCCATAAACAAGGTTAAAACAATATGTTTGTTTGCAATTCTAATATAGTTGTAATATGGGGTATACACTGAGCGAGACATTTATTTGCTCTGTGCAAATGAGTCATTTTCTGGAAGAAAGGCAGAATCCCTTTCCAAAATCTGTGGAATTCTCTATCCCAGAGAATTATGGATTATCAACTGTCTGGTGTTATTCTTTTGTCAGGTCACTGGGATTGTTAGCCAAAAGGAAGCTGAGAGATACAAACAGCAGAATGAAAACTGGGCCACAGGACCGCTGCTTCATAAAATGTAGGTGACCTAACAGAGGTATAGAGAGTCAAAATTGAGGTTATTGTCTTCTGCAAAAGACCACATCTCCACAGTTGCAATGAAAAGCTTACAGCAACATCACAGGCATATAGCATCACATAAGCAGCATTCACAGGAAAAAGCAGAAAGCATACTTTTTTTTAACAAGTAAAAATATAATTAGAAGAGAAATAAAGGCCATTTTAGTGCAAAGGGGTCATAGTGTGCAAAGATTAGGCTTTGCACAGAAGCCTTGGCTCAGAAACAAATGGTTGAAGGGAAGTAGCTGTTCTTGAACCTGGTGGTGTGGGACTTCAGGCTTCTGTACCTCCTACCTGATGACAGTAGTGAGGAGATGGCATGACCCAAACAGTGGGCCATCCAGGAAAGGTTTGTGGAAGAGTCAATACAGAAGCAATGCGTTCACATGAGGAAGACCATGGCAGAGAGCACCTGTTACAAGATGCTCAACAACAAGTACAATAAACGATTCAGAACAAATGTCTTTCCCCACAAAAAGTTGAGCACAATTGAAGTGAAGAGTATAATGGATACTGGGAGGCTGGACAAGGAAATGACGGAGAAGGGCAACACACACAAAATGCTGGAGGAACTCAACAGGCCAGGCAGCATCTATGGCAAAAAGTACAATTGATGTTTGGGGCTGAGACCCTTCAGCAGGACTGCCAAAGTGTCTTGGCCTGAAACGTCGACTATAATCTTTTCTATAGATGCTGCCTGGCCTGCTGAGTTCCTCCAGCATATTATGTGTGTTGCTTGGATTTCCAGCATCTGCAGGTTTTCTTGTTTATGACGGAGAAGAAGTTGCTTTAATAGATTTTGCTGAAAGGAGATGGGTGAAAGCTGAGGTAGAATCAGCAGCATGGGCTGAATGGCCTGTTCTGGGCTGTGTATCCTAAGTAATCACAGGTAGGATATGCTAAATGTACCGAACAGTGAAGCAGGAACAGGGTGGGCTGCAACGGTTTACTCCCTTACTCTGGGCGGTTAAACCCTTTTAACAGTTTTCGTGCATTGACCACCCTCAGAAGACTAAACCAACTTCCAGGAAGTGGCATTGTCACGTGAAAAATCGGGGATTTTCAGCTCCCTTTAACCACTTCCTAAAAAAAGAATAAAGAACTCTACATGCTGAAAATTTGAAATACCGAATGACTGGAAGCACAGATGGCTTCAAAATAAATCCCTATGTTCTGGGCAAAATTATACCTTGCCACGTGCTTCCAATAGTCTCTGTTTCTTTCTTTACTTATTGAGATACAGTGAGGACCAGGGCCTTCCAGCTCTTTGAGTCGCACCTCCCAGCAATCCCCCGATTTATTCTTTGCTTAATCACAGGACGATTTACAATGACCAATTAATCTACCAACAAGCATGTCTTTGGACTGTGGGAGGAAACTGGAGCACCTGGAGGAAACCCATGCAATCACAGGGAGAATGTATTAATTCCTTACAGGCAGCGGTGGGAATAGAACCCGGATCGCTGGTACTGTAAAGCGTCGTGCTAACTACTATGCTATGCCCTGGAGTCATACAGCATAAAAAGAGTCCTTCCACCCACCAATTGTGTTGAGCATCAGGCGTCCACCAAGAGTGGGGAAATCTAAGATCAAAGGGCACAGCCTCAGAATAGAAGGAAGTCCCACTGAATAGAGATGAGCAGGGAATTCTTTAGCCAGAGGGTCGTGAATCTGTGGAATTCATTGCTGTGGAGGCAAAATCATTGGGTGTACTTAAAGCAGAGGTTCATAGGTACTTGAGTAATAAGGGCGCCAAAAGTTACAGGGAGAGAGCAGGAGAACAGGGTTGAGAGGGACAATAAATCAGCCATGATGAAGCAGAGCAGACTTGATGGGCTGAATGGCCTAATGCTGTTCCTATGTCTTATGGTCTAATATCTTTGGGCAAACAAGAAGCTGCCGAAGGAACTCAATGGGTTAAGCAGCATCTGTGGAGGCAAAAGGAATTATTGATGCTTTGAGTTGAAACCTTACTAAAGGACTGATTGTAGAGAGGAAAGTTGGCTAGTACAACCATGGGGTGTGGGGGAGTGGGCAGCCCGAGGAGATTGGTAGACTGAAGAGGGGTGTATGCTGATGAGTAGATTTACATCTTAGGAGAGGGCATTGAGGGTGGAGTTGGGAGACAGAGGACGGTGGATGATAGATGAAAGCAAAATTCTTTACCTTGATGCTGGGCCACAACATGAAACCCTGACTTTCTCTCTTCCTCCACAGAAGCTACCTGATCCACTGAGTTCCACCAGCAGCTTGGTTCACATTCCAGATTCTAGCAACTGCAGTCTCTTCTGTCTCCAAGAAATATTGAGCCATAGAGTGCTACAGCACAGGAACAGGCCCTTCTGCCCATTTATTCCATGCTGAACTGTTATTCTGCCTCGTCCTATAGACCTGCACCTGAACCATAGCCCTCCAAACCCCTCCCACCCATGTACTTACTCAAAATTCTCTTACGTGTTGTGATCAAGCCCATATCCACCACTTCCACAGACAGCTCGATCCACACTCATATCCTCCTGTGTGAAGAAATGCCCCTCAGATTCTCCTTAAATATTTCACTTTTCACCCTTAACCCATGATCTCCAATTCTAGTCTCACTCTACCTCAGTGAAAAAAGCCTGCTTGCCCTGACCCTATCTATACCCCTCATAATTCTGCATACCTCTATCAAATCTCCCCTCAACATTTTACATTCTAGGGAATAAAGTCCTAACCTATTCAAATATCCTCTATAAATCAAGTCCTCAGGTCCCAGCAACCTTTTAAACTTTCTCTGCTCTCGTTCAATCTTGTTGACATCTTTCCCGTAGGAAGGTCAGCAGAACTACACACAATACTCAAAATCAGGTTTCACCAACACCTTATGCCCCAACATATAGATGTAGAGTCACAAACAGATCAGAACAGGTGGAAATCTCGAAAGAAAACTGCTGAACCAGATATCTTTTATCATTGGTTCAGGTGATGTGGGAAGAGGTAGGCCAATGGGGAAACTGTAACTAGGCTCCCAGGTCTCAGCAAGGTCCTTGTAAGTTTTCTCTGCACTCCTTGAATACAAGGGGCGTCCTGCTTATTTACCACCAAATTCAAACCAGGACAATGATCTCAACATCTGATTGGGAATCTTCCCTTTGCCTCTGAATTTGGAACAGGATCAGTTAAAGATCCTGTTCCAGTCAGAATGGTGCTGAGCTACTTCTTCTGTCAAGATCATAGCTCAGAATTGACTGTTTTTTTAAGATCATGGGGACATTTTCAGCGATAGTGAGGGAATTTGAGGGTCAGGTAAAGGGTCTAGGGACAGGGAATGAGGGAGAGTCAGAGGTCAGGCCTCTGCTCCCTGCTCAAAGGCCAGCAATGCGGACATGTAGCAAAGAACATCCACGGATGTCAGGCTGTCCTAGGTCGCTGGGTGCTGGGATCAGATGCCTGTGTGAGCAGGAGGCACAAAGAGACCTGAGGGCTGGTTAGTTAGCAGCCCGGATTTTAAACCAGGAATTCAGTTTCCTGTCATCAACTAGTCCAGGGATTGATACTACAGGACAAAGCCTGAAAGTCCATCAGAAGTCCGGAAGTCGAAGCCTGGAGACTGGAGGCCTCTCCAGGAGTTGGAGAACTGTCTAGGTGTTGGGGAAGGAAGGAGGGTTATCGTGCTGTTGTTGCTTTGTTGCTCTTTGTTGTCTATGTTGTTCTGCTGAACATTGTGGACTCGCTATATGGACACTGGTATGTGTGGTGACACTTGCGGGTTGCTCCCAGCACAACCATACGTGTGATGCTCATTAATGCAAATGTCACATTTCACTGTCCGTTAACATGGTACATTTCTATGTGATAAATAAGTATGAATCCAAAGCTAAACATCGGGCTATCTACTGACACCACCACCCCAGCCAATCAGTCCGTCTACCGGCACCACCACCCCAGCCAATCAGTCCGTCTACCGGCACCACCACCTCAGCCAATCAGTCCGTCTACCGGCGCCACCACCTCAGCCAATCAGTCCGTCTACCGGAACCACCACCTCAGCCAATCAGTCCGTCTACCGGCACCACCACCCCAGCCAATCAGTCCGTCTACCGGCACCACCACCTCAGCCAATCAGTCCGTCTACGGGCACCACCACCTCAGCCAATCAGTCCGTCTACCGGCACCACCACCTCAGCCAATCAGTCAGTCTACGGGCACCACCACCTCAGCCAATCAGTCAGTCTACGGGCACCACCACCTCAGCCAATCAGTTGGAGGCATGATAAGACTAACATTCCCTCTATTTTTTTTTACAGCTGCCAGCCCAACCACTGCCCTGAGCAGGAAATCTTAACACTGCCTGAAAACTAAACCGCACTTTAAACATTTTTATATATTATATGCATTCTATAAAAATTTACAGTGAAAATTGGAAAATCACATACTTTTGCTTTTATTTATGAATTGGAGGTTATAATGAAAACAACAAAGGAACTCTTTCACATTTCGTGTACTTTTTCTAGCTGTGTCCAATTCCAGCTGTGCACCAACAAAGGCCAAGTTCACAGCAGCATTTCAGTTACTGCGCACCTACGCAGCTTAGAGAGAACAGTGGACAAGGCTCAGAAATTCTATAAGCAAGGTACCACAGCAAACAGTCCACAGACTCTATTTAAAAATAGTCTCAGACAACCACAACAAATAGTGCTTGTGACCAAAACTGCAAAAACATCACATCATGAAACAGAGCACATGGTACCTTAATACGACTGCAGAACAGCTCAATGCAATTTCATTCAGATTTGTTTCTTTATGTATTGCATCGCAGCTGGTATGGAAATACCAATACTCATGATTGGGAAAGCCTACAAAAGGTGGGGGATACAGCCCAGTCCATCAGAGCAAAAACCCTCCCCATAGTTATGCACATTTACAAAGAGCGCTGTCATTAGAAAGCAGCACGCATTATCAAGGAACCCACCATCCAGGCCATGTTCTCTTCTTGCTACTACCATCAGACAGGAGGTACGTGAGCCTTCGGTCCCACACCAGGCAGTTCCAGAATAGTTATTAACCTTCAACCTTCAAACAGCTGAACCAACGTGGATAACTTCACTCAACTCAACACTGAACTGATTCCACAACCTATAGACTCACTTTCAAGGTCTCTACAACTCATTTTCCCAGTACTTACCATCTGTCTATTTATCTATCTACCTCCATTCTGATGCCAGGAATATCGATTTCTCCTTCTGGTAAATTTTTTCCCACCCCCTCCTCTCTTCTTCTATTCCCCACCCTGGTCTTTTACCTCTTTTTACTGGCCTGGGTACCCTCCGCCTTCCCTTTCTCCAACAGTCCATTCTCCATTCCAATCAGATTCCTTCCTCTCCAGCCTTCTACCTTTCCCACCCACTTGCTTCACCAATCACCTTCTAGCTTGTCCTCCTTCTCCTCTCTCCACCTTTTCATTCTGGTGTCTTTCCTCCCTTCTTTTTCAGTGCTGATGAAGGGTCTCAGCTCAAGATGTCGACTGTTTATTCATTTCCATAGACCAGCTGAGTTCCTCCAGCATTTTGAATGTGTTGCTATGGATTTCCAACATCTGCAGAATCTCTTGTGTTTATCTATATCTTTACTTACTTACTGTATTTGCACAGTTTGCACATTGGTTGTTTGTCAGTCTTTAAGTGTAGTATTTCTATATTCTACTGTGAATGCCTGCAAGAAAATGAATCTCAGGGTAAATATGGTGACATATGTGTACTTTTATAATAAATTTACTTTGCTGTCTGTGGCAATGAATTCTGCAGATTCACTGCCCACTGGCTAAAGAAATTAATAAATTTATAATAGATTTATCACTGGACTAAGGTAAATACTCCTCCTTCACAATTTTTGATTTTTGGGCTTACCATTCTAATAAAAATAAAACCATTGTGTCAAATGGATGTAAAAACATCATCTGGAATAACAGAAGAAAGTTAACTCCCAATGAAAATTCTTAAACCATCTCTCAAGCAGCAATGCCCCAAAAAGTCAGCAACTATCATTAAGGATGCCCATCACCCAGGTCATGCCTTGTTCTCATTGCTACCATCAGGAAAGAGGTCCAGAAGCCTGAAGACACACACTCAATGCTTCAGGAACAGCTTCTTCCTCTCTGCCATCCGATTTCTGAATGGACAATGAACCCACGAATGCTACCTCACTATTTTTTTTAAATTTCTAGTTTTGCACTACTTATTTAACTTACTGATTTACTTACTGTAACTCACATTTTTATATATTATTATGTATTGTACTGCTGCCACAAAGACAACAAATTTCATGACATATGCCAGTAATATTAAATCTAATTCTGATTCAGATGATTCCCTCAGTTCCAATTTCAAAGTTGAAAGTAAATTTATTATCAAAGAACATATATGTCACCATATACAACCCTGAGATTCATCGTCTTTCAGCCATTCACAGTAAGTACAAGAAACACAGTAGAATCAAAGGCTGCACCCAACAGGACGGGCAAACTAGTGTGCAAAAAAACAACAAACTATGCAAATATCAAGCTGAAAAAAATGAAATACTAATAACAAATAAAATAACAATACATATGAGAAAATGAGTGGTAGAATCCTTTGAGAGTGAGTCTATAGGTTGTGGTAACAGTTGGGAGTAGCTATCCCTCTGGTTCAGGAGCCTGATAGTTGAAGGATAATAACTGTTCCTGAACCTGGTGGCGCAGGACCTTTGTGTCTGATTATCAACAGTAGGTTGACAGAGCCAGTGAGGTCCACGCTAGGCGTATACAATGACTTGCAAAACCATGGTTCTGCAATATCTGCAGTGCAGCAATCCAGACAGAAATCCTGCCCTATCAGCTATCTTATCGCCCTTCCCTGAGAGCAGAAGCACTCCCAACTGTAATAAACAGGAAGTGTCACCTTTATTTCATAGCCATAGAACACTATAGCACAGAAACAGACCCTTCAGCCCATCTAGTTCATGATATTGACCTGCCTCATCCCATCAACATGCACCTGGACCATAGCCCTCCATACCTTCCATCCATCTACTTACCCAAAGTCCTCCACAATGTTCAGATCAAACCCGCATCCCCCACTTCCACTGACAGCTCGTTTCGCATTCTCACCATCCTCTGAGTGCAAAGGCTCCCCCTCCCGTGCCCCTTAGATATTTCACCTTTCACCCTTAACCTATAACTTCTAGTTCTAGCCTCCCCCAACCTCAGTGCAAAATGCCTGTTTGTGTTTACCCTATCTATAAATAATTTTGTATACCTCGATTAAATCTCACCCCATTCTCCTACGCTCGTGAATAAAGTCATAACCTATTCAACTTTTTCCTCTAACTCAGGTCCTCAATCTCTGGCAATATCCCTGTAAATTTTCTCTGAACTCTTTCATTCTTACTGATAGCTTCCCTGTAGGTAGTTGACTAGAACCGCACCCAATTCTCTAAGTTAAGCCTCACCAACGTCTTATACAAATTCAACAAAGCATTTCAATTCCTGTGCGCAATACATTGACTTATTTAGAGCATATCTGATTTTAGAGATTTCCTCCAGATTTCCTTCTCAAGTGCAATCTTCATCAATCCAGACCATAAACGTAGCAGTCAGTATTGACCTCACAGGGTGGCACAGTTGTGCAGATAGAACTGATGCCTTGCAGTGCCCCAGACCCATAGGTTCAACCCTGACCTTGGGTGCTGTCTGTGTGGAGTTTGCATGTAACCCGTGACCGCATTTGCTTCTCCCACATCCCAAAGGCGTTTGGATTGGTAAGTTAATTGTCCAACAAATGCCCCTGGAATCAGTGTTGGGAACTGTTATTTGTGATTCATGTACATAAATAATTTGGTACATGGCATGATTAGTAAGTTTGCTAATGTCACTGAATTAGGTGATAATGAAATAGGTTACAATGAATTGCAAAGAGATCCTGATCAATTAGGGAGATGGTCTGACAAATGGCAAATGGATTGTAACTTTGCGAGTATGAGGTGATGTATTTTCAAAGTTCAAAGTAAATCATCAAATGGTCTGAATATGGACCACAGACTCCTGCCATTAACCAAGGGGTCCGTGGATCCCAAGTTGGGAACCCCTGATCTAAATGGACATTTGGTGGTTGACAGTGACTCAATGGGCCGAAAGGCCTAGTTTGTTCTATAACCATCACCTTATAATGAAGGCCCATGATTTTTAGAATGGTGTGATCACGGGGCTAATATTGTCTGCTGGTGAGAGAGCAGGGACTCTAGTGAGCCCTTAGAGTGTAGTGACCGGATACAGCCCAGTACATCACAGGAAATGCTCTCCCCACCTTTGAGCACATCTTCAAGGAGCACTACCACGAAAGCAGCATTCATCATCAAAGATCCCCACTATCCAGTTCATGTTCTCTGCTCACTGTTGCCATCGGGTAGAAGATATGGGAGCATTCAAGTCACACCAGCACCTTCTGGAACAATTATTATCCTACAACCATCAGTCTTCTGAACCAGCGTTGACAACTTCACTCACCTCAACAATGAACTGATTCTACAGACTACCAAGTACCCTACAAATCATGTTCTCAGTACTATTTATTTATTTATTTATTTATTTAGTACAGTTTGTCTTCTTCTTCACATTGGTTGTCTGTCAGACTCTATGTAGTTTTTTCCATTAGTTCTATAGTATTTTTCTATTTTCCTGTGAAGGTCTGCAAGAAAATTAATCTCAGGGATGTATCTGCCAACATATAGGTACTTAAATAATAAATTTACTTTGAACTTCACTGAACCAACATTATGTTCACAGAGTGAAGGAAAATCTGGTGGAATCTACATTGCACCATGCCCTGTGATACCTTATCCCAAGGGTGTTGAGAGCAACAAACTGAGAAAAAAAATAACCCTCCTTGTCTGGTGAAGTCTCAAAAAGCTGGCATTGATCATTAAAGACCCCCATCACCCAGGACATGCCCTCTTCTCATTGCTACCATCACGGAGATGATACAGGAGCCTGAAGACACACACTCAATGTTGCAGAAACAGCTTCTATCCCTCCTCCATCAGATTCATGAATGGACAACAAACTCATGAATGCTACCTCACTATTACTTTCTTCTTTTTTATTCTCATTTTTCACTACATATTTAATTTACATGTACACTATTGTGCAAAAGTCTTAGACACCCTAGTTATATATATGTGCCTAAGAATTTTGCACAGTACTGTATGTACAGTATTCATTGCAATTTAGTGTTTTTAAAAGACGTGTTGCAACGTACTACTGCCGCAAAAGAACAAACTTCATGACGTACTACGTGCCAGTGATATGAAACCTGACTCTGATTCTGTTACACCCACTTCCAACAAATTAATTTCCTGCTCACTGCCGAAGTGTCATCTCCCTCCAGTACCATCTGCTCAAACGTTACAGTCTAACAGCGGTGACCTCCTTGATCACCTTGCACGAAAACGCTTTTTCTTTCAAATTATGCTCTTCCTTGTAAAACTGTTTATAATTTACGTGTAGACAATAGTGCATTCCAAGGACAGCAGTTTGCTTCATTTCTCGAGCATTGATTTCTCTAACCTCTGGTAATTTCTCTCCTCTTCCCACTCACTTGCTTTCCATTCCCGATTCCGGTTCCCCTCTTACCCATTCTCTGCTCCTCACCCGCCCACCACTTCCCTCGGGTTCCCCTCATTCTACCCCTTCTTCCAAAGTCTATCTTCCTTCCTATCAGATTCCCTCTTCTTCAGCCCTTTACCTCATCAACCTATCAATTCCCAGCTTCTTATTCCATCCTCTTCCCCAACCAACCTAAATTCACCTATCACCTACCAGCCTGTACTCCTCCCCCTTATCCTGGTTTCTTCCCCCTTCCTTTCTCAGTCCTGATGAAGGGTCTCAGCCCGAAACGTCAACTCTATTCCTTTCCACAGATGCCTCCTGACCTGCTGAGTTACTCCAGGATTCTGTGTTATTGTTATCACCTATCCTAATGGTCACTTGAATAGTAGTTAGAAATGGGGGGGGGGGGAAATCAAGGATTGTGATAGAAAGGGGATCAATAATTAATTACAAGTCAATTATTTATTAATATTAATTACAAGATAAATGAGTTCAGCACAACATTTTGGGCCGAAGGGCCTGTTCCAGTGCTGTACTGAGATATAATGAAAAGCTGGGTTTGCATAGTGTTCAACCAGATCAGATCATTACACGGTGCACTGAGGTAGAACAAGGTAAAACAGTAACAATGCAGAATAAAGTGTAACAGTGACAGAGAAAGTGCAGAGCTGGTACAGAATATGACAATCAACTTGACTTTTTTAATTTTGAGTTTCTAACCCTGTCAGATCCTCTGCTTTGCTCTGTCACATTAAGTACAGGCAAGTTCAAGTTTACCATCATTTCAACCGTAAACATGTACATCACCAAATGAAACACAGTTCCTTCAGACTAAGGTGCACACACAGAACGTATAAGTTAAACATAACACAAAATAGTACTACCACAAATAAATTAACAAATAAAGGACATTTATGACACAAGTTAAAAAGTAAGCAGTATAAGGGTACTGGTGCGATGTGGGTGATGAGACCTGGGTGCTGGCAGGGAGTTCAGTAGTCTCACGGCCATCCAGACTGTCCTGTTTGTGATGCTATGGTGTCACCTGCCTGATGGTAGTGGTCAAAGAGATTGTTGGACAGATGAGAAGGCTCATTGGCAATCCTAACCACTCTGCACACTCAGCACTCTGACGGGTGGAAGTGAGACCCCAGTGATCCTCGCAGCAGCCCTGCATCAGATGCTTTGCAATTCATGCAGTAGACAACCAAAAGCAAAGCCCAGCATTTCCTACCTACCCTGAATTCAATCAGAACGCAGCCACTCTTTGGACCTAATGGCAAATATCAGAGAGCTTGCATTGAAGGTGAGAGGGGTAATTTCAAGGGAGATGAGAGGGCCTTTTTTACACATAGAGAGTGGTGAGTGGCTGGATGTGCTGTCTGGATGGTGGAGAGGCAAGTACACTACAGACTTTCAAGAGGTGTTTAAATAGGCACATGAATGTGAGGAAAATGTAAGGGTATGGACGTTGTGTAGGCAGAAGAGATTAGTTAGACATTTGATTACTAATTTAATTGGTTTGGCATAACATTGCGGGCGAAGGGCCTGTTACTGTGCTGTACTGTCCTGTTCTATGATCTTGATGAATCAAGCACTCTGTCGGGGTTCTAAAGCCAAACCTGGGCCAGACTGAGAAAGACACAGATTTTCCAAAAGACACGAGAGTTTACTACACTTGTACAACAATCCAAGACTTTCACAATCACTATACACATGTTTGATTCCAGATTTATTCAACCAACTGGATGTAAATTCTCTGGTGGTTGTGACTGGATTCAGTCTCATCACTAAAGACTATTAATTAGTCCAGGTTTGTACTTAGTCCGACATCCTGTTGTGTAAATCTCAATAAATTACGTATACAACACATGGCGTTTGCTCTAAACGTTTTATGAATTACAGACTCTTCCCTTTCAAACAGAAAGAGGGTATTATATGGTTAAAAGGAGCAGCAATTCATGGAGTGTAACTGCACAAGACCCGTGCTGCATGGCACCACTCCAGACACCCACAGTATGGAGTTGCATCATTGTTATTTAATGAGATGTTATTTAAAGAGCCGCAGTACAGCCTCCCATGAATCATCTGATGACATAATCCCAAACGTTAGCGTCACAATTAGCTGCTATGCGAACACTGTGGCCATTTCCTGGAGTGTGCGCCTGCAGGTGTATGTGCGTGCGCGCGCCAGAGTTGGTGTGTGTATGCGTCTGAGTCTGTGTCTTGTGTGCACATATGTGTGTGTGTGTGTGTGTGTGTGTGTGTGTGTGTGTGTGTGTGTGTGTGTGTGTGTGTGTGTGTGTGTGTGTGTGTGTGTGTGTGTATTTGTTTCTGTGACTGTGTGTTTCTGTGTCTACATCTTACAGAGTTTTTCGAAGAAGTTACCAGGAAAGTTGATGAAGACAAGGCAGTGATGTTGTTGGCATAGACTTCAGCAAAGCATTTGACAAGGTCCTGCATGAGAGGATGGCCAAGAAGGTTCAGTCGCTTGGCATTCAAATTGGGGGATTAAATTGGTTAGATGGAAGAAGCCAGAGAATATGATAGTAGATGGTTGCCTCTCTGACTGGAGGCCTGTGACTAGTGCTGTGCCATAGGGATTGGTGCTGTCTTCATTGTCTGTCATCTATATTAAACTGCATCAGCAAATTTGTGGATGACACCAAGATTGGGAGTACAGTGGACAGTGAGGAAGACTATCAAAGTTTGCAGTGGGATCTGAAACAGCTAGATAAATGGGCTGAAAAAAGGCAGATGGAATTTAATGCAGCCAAGTGTGAGGTGTTGCACTTTGGGAGGACTTAACAGGGTAGAACTTACACAGTGGATGGTAGGGCACTGAGGAGTGTGGTAGAACAGAGAGATCTGGGAATACAGGTCCATAATTCCTTAAAAGTGGTATCACAGATAGATAAGGTCATAAAGAAAGCTTTTGGCACATTGGCCTTCATAATTCAATGTACAGGAGTTAGGATGTTATGTTGAAGTTGTATAAGACATTAGTGAGGCCCAATTTAGAATATTAGTCACCTTCCTACTGGTAAAATGTAAATAAGATTGAAAGAGTTCTGAAGAAATTTACAAGGACGTTGCTGGGACTTGAGGAGCTGAGTCATATGGAAAGACTGAACAGGTTAGGACTTTATTCCTGAGAACGTAAAAGATTCAGGGGAGATCTGATAGAGGTATGAGGGGGTATAGATAAAGTAAATGCAAGCAGGATTTTTACACTGAAGTTGGGTGTGACTAGAACTAGAGGTCATGGATTAAGGGTAAAAGGTAAAATATTTAAGGGGAACACGAGGGGGAACTTCTTCACTCAGAAGGTGGTGAGAGTGTAGAACAAGCTGCCAGCAGAAGTGGTGGACGTGGGGTCAACTGCAGCATTTAAGAGAACTTGGATAAGTACATGCTTGGGAGGGGGTATGGAGAGCTATGGTCTCGGTCAATTGGTGGACTGGACTAGGCAGAATAACAGTTCACCACAGACTCAAAGATTCAGGAACAGCCTCTTCCCCTCTGCCATCCAATTTCTGAATGGACATTGAACCCATGAACACTACCTCACTACTTTTTAAATTATTTTTGCACTACAATATACACATACGTGGGTATGTGTGATTCAGTGAGTGAGAGATACACACACACAACTTATCTTAGTGCAATTCACATTTTTTTCTAATACCGTGTATAGAGCCTACAAAACGTATGCACCCCCCCGCCAGAGTTTTCATGTTTTATTGTTTTACATCATTGAATCATAGTGGATTTAATTTGTCTTTTTTGACACTGATCAATAGAAAAGGCTCTTTCATGTCTCCACAAATTGGTCTAAATTGATTATAATTATTAAACACAAAATAATTGATTGCATAATTACTCACCCCTTCAAGTCAGTATTTATTAGATGCACCTTTGGCAGCAATTACAGTCTTGAGTCTGTGTGGACAGGTCTCCATCAGCTTTGCACATCTGGACACTGCAGTTTTCCCCCATTCTTCTTTATAAAACTTCTCAAGCTCAGTCAGACTACATGGTGATTATGAGTGAACCTTTCAAGTCCAGCCACAAATTCTCAATTGGATTGAGGTCTGGACTCTGACTTGGCCACTCCAGGCCATTAACTTTCTCGTTTTTAAGCCATTCCTTTGTAGCTTTGACTTTATGCTTGAGGTTATTGTCTTGCTGGAAAACAAATCTTCTCCCAAGTTGCAGTTCTCTTGCAGAGTGCATCAGGTTTTCCTCCAGGATTTCCCTGTATTTAGCTGCATTCATTTTACTCTCTACCTTCACAATCTTTCCAGGGTCTGCTGCATTGAAGAATCCCCACAGTATGATGCAGCCTCTACCATGCTTCACGGTAGGGATAGTATGTTTTTTAATGATGTGTAGTGTTTGGCTTATGGCAAACATAGTGTTTAGTCTGAAGGCCAAAAAGCTCAATTTTGGTTTCATCAGACCATACAACTTTCTTCGTCAACTTCAGAATCTCCCTACGTGCCTTCTGGCAAACTCTAGCCAAAATTTCACATGTTTTTTTTTTAATAGAGATTTCTTTTTGCCATTCTCCCATAAAGCTGTGACTGGTGAAGCACCAATTGTTTTATACACAGTCTGTTTCACCTCAACCACTGAAGCCTCCCGAGTTGTCATAGGTCTCTTGGTGGCCTCCCTCCCAAGTCCTCTTCTTGTACGGTCACTCAGTTTTTGAGGAAGGCCTGCTCTAGACAGATGTACAGCTGTGCCATACTCTATCCATTTCTTGAAGATTGACTTAACTGTACTCCAAGGGATATTCAGTGACTTGGAAATTTTCTTGTATCCATCTCCTGACTTGAACTTTTCAATAACCTTTTCACAGAGTTGCTTGGAGTGTTCTGTTGTCTTCATGCTGTAGTTTTAGCCAGGATACTGACTCACCAGCAGTTGGACCTTCCAGATGCAGATGTATTTTTACTACATTCAATTGAAACATCTTGATTAATCTCCATTTAACTAATTGTGTGTCTTTTAAAACCAATTGGTCTGTCATATTATGCAATCAATTAATGTCTTGTATTTGTAATTAATTTAGATCACTTTGTAGAAATTTGCTTTCACTTTGACACGAAAGCCTTTTTCTGTTGATCAGTGTCAAAAAACCCAAATTACTTTTGTAAAACAATAAAACGTGAAATCTTCCAAGAGAGGTGATTGCTTTTTTAGGCACTGTAATGCATAGTACTGCTGCCACACAGGCAACAAATTTCACAACATATGCCAGTGATATTAAACCTGATTCTGATTATGTTAACACTTGCCTTACCACACCTTCCACAGTGCATATATGGAATTAGTTGAGGCAGGTACAATGAAAACATTTAAAAGTCATTTGGATATGTACATGCATTGGAGAGGGTTAGAGCGATACAGGTGAAACGCTGGCAAATGGGACTAATTAAGGTGGATAAATTGGTTAGCATGGATGAGCTGGGCTGAAGGGCTTGTTTCTCTAATACTGTATTACTCCGCACTGCAGCAGACAGGAATGCTCCCCAATGGGTAGTCAAAACTGCCCATTGCATCACCAGCACCAGCCTACCTGGCATCAGGGACTTATCTACATAAAGGGCCAGTAACATCATGAAGGATCCCACCCACCCTGCTCGTGGACTGTTTACTCCACTCCCAACAGGGAAGAGGCCACGGAGCATCCACGCCAGGACCACCAGTTACTTTCCCCAAGCAGTGATGCTGATCAACATCTCCACCCACTAACCCACCCCTTCACACACCCAAACACCACTACTTTATAATTTTCTGTCAGCGTGACCTTATGTATAGACAATCTATATATATAAGCTATCATATATATTTATATTTATTGTGTATTTTTATTATCATGTTCTCTATCTTATTGTGTGTTTTTTGTGCTGCCTCTGATCCGGAACAACAATAATTTTGTTCTCCTTTACACTTCTGTACCAGAACTGACATTAAAGAATTTTGAATGTCTTGAGTCCATGCAACCTTCAGTTACTTTGAATGCAGGACAGTTCAGGAAACCCTGTGATGATAAATGTATTCTGCGTATCGCCTTTTTAACCACAGCAATGTTCTCCAAAGCAGTGACTGTCAGGCATATAAGAGTCGTGTGTTCCTCTCACTGATGGTGCTGGTACCATGGGGTGCATTTGCTCCAGGGCAGGAAGTGATTTTGCCAACAAAAAAGCTATTAAATTCCCAGCACGGATTTTATGATGAAGTCTTTTTCTAAAACAAAATGCTACTAATTTAAGTGGACACAGCAGGATGTTACATTAAGACTCTGAGATTGAATAATAGGACTCTGTTCCCTGTTTGATGTTCCCCGACTCTAGTTCCAGATGTCTGAAGGGCCTTGGTTGTCCATAAGATGTAGGAGCAGAATTAGGCCATTCAGCCTATTGTATCTGCTTCACTATCCCGACATGACCAATTTATTTTCCTTCTCAACCACATTCTCCTGCCTTCTCCACATATCCTTTGAAGCCCTGACAAATCAAGAACTACCAAACTCTGTTTTAAATATACCCAATGACTTGGCCTCCACAGCCATCCTCATCTCCATTCTAAAGAGACCTCCTTGTATTCTGAGGGAAAGCCCTCCGGTCTGAAGGACTTGGCATTGAGTTTGTAACCCACAGGTGGGAAAATGGTATAAACTGTCAAGGTTATGAGAGAAGGTAAATAGCTGGCTATCCACAGCATGGCATGG
The DNA here is from genome assembly GCF_048418815.1 of Hemitrygon akajei. NCBI lineage: Eukaryota > Metazoa > Chordata > Chondrichthyes > Myliobatiformes > Dasyatidae > Hemitrygon > Hemitrygon akajei. The sequence continues at coordinate 65,222,367 of NC_133144.1, read as the reverse complement.
CAGGAAAGGTTCTACTTTTCACCAGCTATCAGTAAGTTGGCTTATTATTGTCACATGAACTGATGTACAGTGAGAAGCTGGTCTTGCATACCGTCCACACAGATCAATTACTTAGAATAGTGCATTGCGGTAGTACAAAGTAATACCAGAATGCAGAATATAGTGTTATACACTCAGTGGCCACTTTACTAGCTACGCCTGCTTGATAATGCAAATATCTAATCAGCCAATCATGTGGCAGCAATTCAATGCATAAAAGCATGCAGACATGGTCAAGAGGTTCAGTTGTTGTTTAGACTAAACATCAGAATATGGAAGAAATGTGATCTAAGTGACTTTGACTGTGAAATGATTGTTGGCACCAGATGGGGTGCTTTGAGTATCTCAGAAACCACTGGCCTCCTGGGATTTTTAATCACAACAGTCTAGGGTTTACTGAGAATAGTGAGAAAAACAAAAAAAAACATACTCATTGAGTGGCAGTTCGGTGGGCAAAAACGCCTTTTAATGAGAGAGGCCAGAGGAGAATGGTCCAAGCTGACAGGAGAGCAACAGTAACTCAAATAACCACATGTTACAACAATGATGTGCAGTAGAGCATCTCTGATTGCACAGCACATTGAACCTTGAAGTGGATGGGCTACAGTGGCAGAAGACGATGAACATACACTCAGTTGCCACGTTATTAGGTACAGGAAGTAATAAAGTGGCCAATGAGTGTAGTCGCAGAGAAAGTACAGGGCAGGTAGACATTAATTCAATGTTTCAAAAAGTTAGATGGCAGGGTAAGGAGTCCATTTTATCATACTAGGGAACCATTCATTAGTGCCAGAACAATGGGACAGAAGCTGTCCTTAAGTCTGGTGGTACGTGCTTGCAGGTTTTTGTATCCTTGCCCAATGGGAGTGGGGAGATGAGAGAATATCAGGAATGGGTGGGGTCTTTGGTTATGCTGGCTCTTTTACCGACGCAGTGGGAAGTGTACATAGATTTCGTGGAGGGAAGACTGGTTTCCATGATATGCTCGTGAATTGTCACTCATTGTCAATCAGTGATGGATTGGTTTATAATGGCGACAGCTGAACTGTATTCTGATTCATTTTGTACCGAGAAATCCACATTAGCCACACTTTATGAACTATTGAAATCCCAGCATGAACTTTATTATGAAGTCTTTTTCTAAAAGAGCTGAACTTGTCCTGGCCCACTGAGAGTGATTTTAGCTTAGATTCAGAGATTCAGCACAGTAACAGACTGCCCAATTACACCCATGTCACCATTTAGCCTACTAGCCGGAGCACTCGGATGAAACCTCCAGGGTCACGGGGAGAACACACAAAGTCCTTGTGGACAGTGGTGAGAATTGAACTTGGGCCACTGGCATTGTAATAGTGTTACACTAACCATTACGCTGCTGTGGCCCTCCTCTCCTCTTTGCTCATATCTCCGAGATTTTATTTCCTTTCCGGTGTTTAACAATTCTCCCCAGAAAGTGATGATTGGACATACTCGTTCAGTGCTCTCAATCAGTCTGCTCCAGGTCACACTGTGCATTTAAAGTAAATCTCTTCACCCTGCTGTGGGAACTTCTGGTAATAACTTCAATCTCTGATTACTGATCCACCTGCCAATAGATTAAATCTCCCACTTTGGCCAAATTTTTCATGCAGAAAATCATCAAAGTAAAAGCCTGTAACCAGCAATAATTCCCCTAGTCATTGTGCAGAAAATTAAATCAATTCAAATGGAAGTAATCTTATTGTTAACACGTAGCTTGCTGTGTATTTTACCCATGTGGAAAAGCTTACATAAGGTGGAGGATATGACCCAGTCCATCACAGGAAAAGCCCTCCCCACCATTGAGCACACCTACAAAGAGCACTGCCACAAGAAAGCAACATCAAGGACCCCCGTCACCCAGGCTATTCTCTCTTCTCGCTACTGCCATCAGGAAGGAGGTACAAGAGCTTGAGGTCCTACACCATTAGGTTAAGGAACTGCTATGTTTCTATTACCCCTGAACCAGAGGGTTCACCTCACCTCAACACGGAACTGATTCCAAAACCTATGGACTCACTTTGAAGAACTCTACAACTCATGTTCTCAGTATTATTTCTTTGTTTTGTTTGGGTTTTTTTTGTACTTACACAGCTTTTCTTCTTTTGCACATTGGTTGTTTGTCAGTGTTTGAGTAGTTTTTCCTTGATTCTATTGTATCTATATTTTTCTACTGTGAATGGCTGCAAGAAAAAGAATCTCAGGGTTGTATATGGTGACATAAACATACTTTGATAATAAATTTATTTAGAACCTTGAAAGTCAAATCAAGTTTATTGTCATGTGGACAAGTATGGTGAGGTACAGGTACAATGAAAAACCTGCTTGCAGCAGCCGACAGACACGTGGGTACAGACAATCCACAGAATATGAGTGATACTTAAATTACACAAGACGGTAAAGAGAAAGAGAAAAAAAAAGTCCATTGTCGAGCAAGAGGTGTTTTATAATGTTCGTTCTCTGAGGTAGGGATAGGATTGTGCAGGTCAGTTCAAGAAAATGAACCTCAGGATATCATAGGCTGAAATGTGCGTATTTTGATACTCCACCCACTATGTCCATGGACCACTACTTTATTATTTCAATCTCCTTACATTTGTTGACAAGAAATGACATTAAACAATCTTGAATCTTGAACCAGATGGTTGAAGAGTAGCTGCTCCTGAACCTGACCACGTGGGACTTCAGGCTTCTATACCTTCTGCCTGATGGTAGCTGTGAAAAGAGGGTGTGATCCAGGCGGTGGGGTTCTAAGATCACAGGTGCCATCTTCTGGAGACAGTTTTCAGTGGTCTGGAGGGCTGTGCCCATGATGGACTGGGCTGCGTTCACTACTTTCCACAGCCTCTTGGGTTTCTGTGTATTGGAATTGCTGGACCAGGCCACAACACAACCAGTAAGGATACTTTCAACCAGAAATCTTTACAGACATCAGAGTGGGACTTCGGTGTTTTAACACTGTATAAATATGTTAATTATTCAGACTTGGCTGTTCAGGGCACACTGATACAAATTTGGAGAAGGTAGGGAGGACTGCAGGAAAGCTGGTGAGAGACCTGACAAAATAGTAGGACTGATGAGATGGACAGGTAGATGGCAGATGAAACTTGATGCTGAAAATCATGAAGTAGTGTGTCTTTGTGGGAAGAACAAGAAGAGGGAATTGTTGGATCCTGATGCTTTTGCAATCCAAAGGCTGTTTGGGAATCAAGAATGAGGTAGAAAACTTGTTGTGGACAATCACCTCATTGAGTGTTACAAGAGCTGAGAGAGGAAGAAGAAGCCTGGTGAGAGACAATGAAAGAAAAAGACTCAAAAGTAGTGTTACCAGCTGAGTGATAACAGTTAACCGATGCAATAACCTGATTCAAGTAATGTGACAGCCACCACTGAAGCTACAAAGTTTCCAGAAAAATAAAGATTCAGAATCAGTTTTAATATCACTGGCATATGTCATGAAATTTGTTTTGAGGCAGCAGTACAGTGCAATACATAAAAATAAAAAATACAAAGTACAATAAGTATGCATTAAAAAAATTAAAATTAATTGTGCAAAAAAAAAATGAGATCATGTTCAAGGGTTCACTGTCCATTCAGAAATCTGCTGGTAGAGGGGAAGAAGCTGTTCCTTAAATGTTGAGTGTGGGTCTTCAGGCTCCCGTACCTCCTCCCTGATGAGAAGAGGGAATGTCCTGGATGATGGGGATCGATAGTAATGGATGCACAGTGGCAAATACACTATAATTATTGGAAAATTCACTGATCATGTGTATATTGGTGATTATATAAAAATACAAGGAATAATAAAATTAGTTAAACTACAAGAAAATAAAATTAACAAACTTACAGCCAAATCCAACAGAACCTAAAGAAGTGTAAATTCTAAATGGGGTACACAGAATGAGGCAGTTACAATTACATTTAAAAGACACTTGGACGCGTTCATGGGCTGAAAAGATTTTTAGAGGGATACGTGTCAAACAGGACTAGCTTGGATAGGCACTTTGGTCAGCAAGGACAAGTCGGGTTGAATGGCCTGTTGCCATGCTGCATGGCTCTATGACTTTACGTTATCCTGGATATTTTCTACCTCCAGAGTCTGGTAGCCTGACTGCCCTGCAGTCCCCAGTTATGTAACGCAGGGACACTGATGCAGTGTGGTGTGAGTGCAAGCAGGTTACTTGCACTGCATTGTGCTACTTTCAAAACAGAGCGAGAAAACAGCAGCCCTGCAAACCACTACAGCTGTGTCCTTGTCTCGCACCACAGTTGGCAACACTCCTGTCAAGGGGAAGACATGACCAATTGGAAAAGTTCACACAATGCAAGCAAGATCTCCAGCTGTTCCTCTCCAGTGGCTACAAGAGACAACAGCAGCGATCAATTATCCTTTCTTGCAGCAATCAATCCAAGAAAGAATTAAAATTCATTCCCTCCAGCAGCTGGCTCCTACTTTCTCCGCACTCACAGATTATTCCTAATTATAAAACCATCCTTTGCAAACAGTTTCACAATACCAGGTAACAGGAAGAGTTACAGCCACAAAGCGCACTGCGACTAAGCTGTATTTGTTTTGCTCAAATATCACCCGTCCCTCCTCCCTCCCCGTTGCCCAAAGTGTCCCAGCATCTCAAACGTTTATCTTCCATACTCTTTTTAAAAAAGCTGCAATAGGTTCCCTGGACCACAGCAAAACAAACTCTCAGCAACTGTATTATTCCTTTCCACCCTCCACATGATTGTCAACGGCCACACTATATCTAATTTTTAATACAGCAGATTCTGATTAATCGGGACACATCAGGACCAGTACATCTTGGCCCAGTTAAGCAGCTGTCCCAATTAACTGAAGTTTCAAGGAAATAATTAAAAAAGAATTAAACACCAACTGATTAACAAATTATATATTAAAATGAAATACAGAACAAATTAGAAAACTACCAGTACTACTGCAGCACTATAAAACTGTATTTGAACAGTTGTCGACAGAGGAGTTCATCCAGCGTACACTGTCGTGTTCTTTTGATTGACTGTAAGTGAACAAAATCAGCACAGAAACCTAGTGCAGATGATGGACTGTCTTCATACAATGCTATCAACAATTGCAACCTCCAAAACTTTATTTTCATTGTAACACTCAAGATGATTGTTAATACCTTCAAATTCTTCGCAGTTCCTAACTTGCTGAAGTAGTGAAATTGTTTCATTTTCACTCCCGGCCATTTCTGGCATCTCCAAGCCTGAACGCTTGAAACTGCAGTCAGCAAAACAGTTCAGAATTGCCTTACTGCTTATTTCTCGCCAACTATCAGTGACAAAAATCTAAGCACGGAGTTGTGTGTAACAACCACATAATGTGCACACAACTGAACCTCGTTCAGAAATGTTCAGCCCCAATTAAGCAGCAATATCCCAAATAAACAAAAGGAATCCTGGCTGTTTTCCCAAATAGTTTTTGTTGTCTAAGTGTTGTCCCAAATAAGCGGCTGCCCCAATTACTCGGAACCCACTGTATCTTCTTTCTTGATTTCAACTACTATTGTTCTTTCACTTCTTTCCATCACAAGAACACAAAGAACAGCAGTAGTAGGCCATTTGGCCCTTCAAGCCTCCTTGCATTTCAATACCATCATGGCTGACCTACCTCAGCCTTCAATCGTACCTGGGCCTCAATTCCCCCAAGCTTTCAAAAATGTATCTACGTCACTTAAATATTCCTAATGATCTGTCCACAATTGGTCATCTGTCGGTGACCAGTGGTGAGTCTCAGGGATCTGCTCTGGGACCCCTTCTCTTTGTGATTTTTATAAATGACCTGGATGAGGAAGTGGAGGAATGGGCTAATAAATTTGCTGATGACACAAAGGTTCGGGGTGTTGTGGATAGTATGGAGGGTTGTCAGAGGTTACAGCGGGACATTGATAGGATGCAAAACTGGGCTGAGAAGTGGCAGATGGAATTCAACCCAGATAAGTGTGAGGTGGTTCATTTTGGTAGGTCAAATATGATGGCAGAAATAGTATTAATGGTAAGACTCTTGGCAGTGTGGAGGATCAGAGGGATCTAAGTCCATAGGACACTCAAAGCTGCTGCGCAGGTTGACTCTGGTTAAGAGGCTTCTTCCCAGGGCTGAAATGACTATCACTAGAGGGCACGGTTTTAAGGTGCTTGGAAGTAGGTACAGAGGAGATGTCAGGGTTAAGAGCGCGGAATGGGCTGCCGGTGACAGTTTTTTATGCGGAAATGATAGGGTCTTTTAAGAGACTCCTGGATGGCTACATGGAGCTTAGAAACATAGAGGGCTATGGGTAACCCTAGGTAATTTCTAAGATAAGGACATGTTCGGCACAGTGTTGTGGGCCAAAGGGCCTGTATTGTGCTGTAGGTTTTCTATGTTTCTATCTGACCTCCATATTCTCAAGGGCAGACAATTCTAGAGGATTCACCACTCTCTGCAGCTCTGTTTTAAATGAGCAGCCCCTGATCTTGTAATAACACCCCACCCACAATGGAGATTCTCCCACACGTTATCAAACATGTCGAGTCCCTCAGGACCCCTGTAGTATTCCCATGCTCCTGCAGCACAAGTTCTCTGCTCAGCTCTGTAAGTGATGACCTGATTACTGGGAAGTGTGCTGTTAACCCTAACTTCTGGAATACCTTACCACAACTTTCCCCAACAGCCAACTCTGACCTAGCTTGTAGCTTCAAGCATTAACATCTCCTCATATCACTCTGAGGGCCTTGCTTGTCGAAATCAGTGGGGCATTTAGGACATTTTGCAATGTCAAAGATGATGCATAAATAGAATTTGTCATTTCTATAGTCCTCAACAGAAACAATACAGGAGTAGATCTGAGGCTATGGAGCAGTACAGAATAGCGAAAGGCCCTTCAGCCCAGAACAGAAACAGGCCCTTTGGCCCAAAGTCTATGGCGAGCATGGATCCAAATTAAACTAACACCTTCTGCCTGCACATAATACTGATCCCTCCATTCCCTACAAATACAAGCCTCCTGAATGCCATCGTCATATATGTATCCACCACTAACTCTGGCTGCAGATTCCAGACACCCACCACTCTCGGTAAAAATAAAACTTGACACACATATCCCCTTTACACTTTCCCCCTCTCATCTTGAATGTACATCCTCCAGCGCTTGACATTTCAACCCTGGGAAAAGGGGACCAGCTGTCAACTCTAATTTAGGCTTCTGGTAATTTTATAAACTTCTATCGCGTCTCGTCTCAGCCTAAAACGCAACACAGGAAGCAACCCAAGTTTGTCTAACTTCTCCTTACAACTCACACCCACTAATCCAGGCAGCATCTTGCTGATCATCTTCAGCACCTCTCTAGAGTGTTCATAGCTATTCCTCCTTTGTTATAAGCTGCTTAAAACAAACAGGACTGTGGGAGAGGAAAAGAGAATAACACTAGGGAAGTATTAAGACAGGCAATCAAAAACTTTAAAAGCTGAGGTGGTTTACAAGGACAGAATTGGACAAGGAATGAAACAACCGGGGAAGAAATTCCTGGGCAACAAACAATCAGCAAGTCAAGAAGCATCTGTGCAGGAGAAGGGAGACTTGTGAATTGGGTCAAAACCTTGTCCCGGGAAATCTCTGACCTCAGGAATGACCTCCAGGTATGAAGGAATTAAAGTTCATACAGTGGTTCAAAGTAAATTTATTATCAAAGTACAGATATGTCAACATATGTTACCCCAAGATTCATTTTGTCTTACAATAGTAAGACAAAAGAGCTGATTATGGATTTCCGGAAGGGTAGGACAAAGGAACACATACCAATCCTCATAGAGAGATCAGAAGTGGAGAGAGTAAGTAGCTTCATGTTCCTGAGTGTCAAGATCTCTGAGGATCTAACCTGGCCCCAACATATCGATACAGTTATAAAGAAGGCAAGACAGTGGCTATACTTTCATTAGGAGTTTGAAGAGATTTGGTATGTCAACAAATACACTCAAAAACTTCTACAGATGTACCATGGAGAGCATTCTGACATCACTGTCTGGTATGGGAGGGGAGGTGGGGCCTACTTCACAGGACCGGAAGAAGCTGCAGGGGGTTGTAAATTTGTTGGCTCCATATTGGGTACTAGCCTACAAAGTACCCAGGACATTTTCAAGGAGCGGTGTTTCAGAAAGGCAGCATCCATTATTAAGGACCTCCAGCACCCAAGCCATGCCACTTTCTCACTGTTACCATCAAGTAGGAGATACAGAAGCCTGAAGGCACACACTCAATGATTCAGGAACAGCTTCTTCCCCTTTGACATCCAATTCCTAAATGGAGATTGAACCTGTGAACACTACCTCACTTTTTTAAAAATAAATTATTTCTGTTTTTTGCACAATTTTTGATCTATTCAATATATGCAGACAGTAATTTATTTATTTTTCTTCTAGATTATGTATTGCATTGAACTGCTGCTGCTAAGTTAACAAATTTCATGACACATGCTGGTGATAATAAACCTGATTCTGATCTTTTGGCAGGTATTTACAGGAAAATAAAGAAAGTAATGCAATAGAATTCATGAAAAACTATACAGAAATGGACTGACAAACAACCAACGTGCAAAAGAAGACAAATTGGGCAAAGACAAGATTAGATAAATAGATAAGTAACACTGGGAACATGAGTTGCAGAATCCTTGGAAGTGAGTCTATTGGTTGTGGAGTCAGTTCAGTGTTGAGTTGAATGAAGTTATTCCCTCTGGTTCAGATACTTGATGGTTGGTGGGTAATAACTGTTCCTGAACCTGATGGTGTGGCACCTGCGGTTCCTGTACCCCCTTCCCGATGGCAGCAGTGAGAAGAAAGCATAGGTTGGATGGTGGGGGTCCATAATGAATTAAATTCAGAGGTATTAAAAAAAAACACCAGATTGCAAAATGCACTCTGAGGACCACAGACCTCTGGAAGATGACAGAAGAAGGCAAGAACATGAGAGGATTTGAAAATGGGTCACATAATAAATGACGAGCAAAATATCACAAGCAAACCACGAGGAGCTTCAGCAGCTCAAGGAGACAGTGAACAATCGCTGGCTTTGTTTTCTTCAGTTGTCTGCATCTGTTACATACAGATATGCACAGGGCATTCTGCATGAAATACATCCCAATACATCCACCACTGAAAACTGAACTGACTGGAGAGGAAACAAGGATGCATCCATCAACCAGTACTGAATCACAAAATGGGGAAACAATTCATTCACAATAAGCACAAAGACTAGGTGGGTTGAAAAGGGAATTTGATTACAAATAATTTCCTGTACTGAGCCTGGTGCAGAATCTTTGTCTTGGTGCTTTGTGGTTCGCCTGAAAAATAAGATGTTTATTTTCACCAAGAATTGGAAACCCAAATTCTCCATTGAGGTCACAATCATCAACTATTGAAGGTAAATGAAAATTAAGGGTTGAGACAAAGAGACAGAGAGAGAGAGAGAGAAAATTAAGGGTTAAGACAGAGACAGAGCAAGAGAGACACAGAGAGAGAGAGAGAGAGAAAGTGAGTGAGAGAGAGACAGACAGACAGAGGGAGAGAGAGAAACAACAACAGATGAAGAATATAGATGGGGACATGAAATACGTGAAAAACTTGCCCACCAAAGACAGAAACAGACACACACACACACACACTAAAGTACAAAAACAATAAACATGAACAAAGGGGAAAAGTGAGAACAAGGCACAGGAGGAAGTGATACTGAAGGAAGGATGCAGACAAGGGCACAGAGTTCCTCGGATGCACACGGTTCAGTGAATACATTTTGACATTGGTTACAGCACAGAAATGGATATTTGTTCCTAGTGGTAATGTCAGCTTTACTTTGGTCTGCACAAGCCACCCCCTGCCATTGATTATCTAATCCGGATTCAGAAGCATTATGGTGCTGTACTGGAAATTCAGACGTCTGGATTAATATCAGAGAAATACAGTCTGCTTCAATGTCATCAAAGCAACTAGGGAATTTAATTATGTTTAATTAAATAAATTTGGAATTAGCCACTAATGTTAGCAATGCTGAGCATGAAACTAAAAATTGTAAATTTCAACTTGCAGTGATTTGTTCCAGCGAAGGATATCTGCTGCTGGATATGTGATTTAAGACTGTCTGCGGATTCTAAACCATTCCCAGAAAGTCTACAGTAATGCTCCAAGTACAAGAAAAATTCAGGTTGGGTAATATCAGCAATGAATATACACTCAAATTGACAAATTCCTTTCAGCCCTGCATTCTTCTGAAATGCCCCCTTAAAATAATCTATTTTATTCTTTCAAATTCCATTCTGGGGAAGGAAGCATGCATTTATTTATTTGTTGAGATAAAGTGCAACTCAGGCCCTCTGAGCCATACCACTAGGGAACCCACCTACTTAGGACCATAAGATATAGGAGCAGAATTAGGCCCATTTGGCCCATCAAGTCTACTCTGCCTTTTCATCATGGCTGATCTATTTCTCTCTCAGCCCCATTCTCCTGCCCATATCCCTTCATGCCCTGACTGATCATATATATGACGTCGACTCAGGCTTGAGAGGCCAGCGTCAGGCATTTTCATGCCTTACAAGGTGCAGAATAAAAGACTGTGTGGCGCACCACTCCTCACACAGACATTTCGCAGTATTTTTCTTTATTTTATTAGGTCGAGTTGCGAGCTCAACACTCAACCTGGCATGGATGGAAAGTGTACTCGGGAACGGCCCAACTGGATTCGAATGCGGGAACCTCTGTTCCAGAGTCCGGCATTGATGTCACTGCGCCACCAGCCGACCTGACTGATCAAGAATCTATCAACCTCTGCCTTAAGTAAACCCAATGACTTGGCTTCCACAGCTGCTTGTCACAATGAATTCCACAGATCCACCACTCTCTGGTTAAAGAAATCCCTCTTCATCTCCATTCTAAATGGACATCCCTCCATTCTGAAGCTGTGTCCTATGGTCTTAGACTCCCCCACCATAGGAAATATCCCTCTACATCCAATCCTTCGAGGCTTTTCAATACTTGATAAGTTTCAATGAGACCCCTCCTTGTACTTCTGAATTCCAGTGAGTCCAGGCTCAGACCCAGTAAACGCTCCTCATACGAGAATCGCTACCTTCCCAGAATAATTTCTGTGAACCTCCTTTGAGAACTCGCCAATGTCAACTCATCCTTTCTTAGATAAGGAGCCCAACACTGCTCACAATACTGCAGGTGAGGCCTCACCAGTGCTTTATAAAACATCAATTTAACCCTAGCCTAATCATGGAACTATTTACAATGAGAAATTAACCTATTAAACTCTATACCTTTAGACTGTGGGAACAAACCGGAGGACCCAAAGGAAACCCATACATTCCACAGGGAGGACGTACAAACTCCTTATGTATGACATTGGAATTGAACTCCAAACTCCAACGCCCTGACCTATAACAACATTACGCTAACCAGTACATTACCATTGCACCCTAATATTTAACGGGCTAAGAGTTAAGGAAATAATTCCCTCTTCCCAAACACCAACTGTTGAAAAACTGAGCTGAGTTACTTGGGGCTAATGGAGTCTTGTATCAGTATTGTATATTACCTTGGGATTATTTTAGACATTTTTCCTCAAATGGGTCAACAAAAATAAGAAGGAACTAGGAGATGAAAAGAAATTAACAATGATAATTGATGTGATGAATACTACTAACAAACTCAAAATACACCTGGTGGCCACCTTATTCAGCTAGTTAATGCAAATATCTAATCAGCCAATCATGTGGCAGCAACTCAATGTTTAAAAGCACAGAGACATAGTCAAGAGCTTCACTTGTTGTTCAGACCAAACATCAGAATGTGGAAGAAATGTGATCTACGTGACTTTGACAGTAGAATGATTGTTGGTGCCAGACAGGGTGGTTTGAGAGTTGTAGACCAATCTGCTCCACTCTTCAGGAAGATCATGAATGAACTAATTTTGCTTTAACACAGCCCACCTCTGTTCACTCTGCTCACTCATGACTGCACTCCCAGATTCAGCTCAGACCGCATCATCAGCCTTACTGATGACACAACAGTGCCTGGTCTCGCTGCACAAATGATGAGTCGGCATATAGAGAGGAGGTAGACAGGCTTATCCAGTGGTGTGAGAACAACAACTTGAGTCTCACCGTGGACAAGACAAAAAGAGATGATTGTGGACATCAAGAAGGCACAGGTTGACCATTCTCCATTGCACATCAATGGCTCTGCCATTGAGAGAGTGAAGATTATAAAGCTCCTTGGTGTGCACGTAACCTACGATCTAACCTGGACCAATAACACCACCTCACTACTCAAGAAGGCACAGCAGAGTCTACACTTTCTGAGGAGAATGAAGCATACAAGGCTCCCCACCCCTATTCATACAACTTTCTCCAGGAGTGGAAAAAGAGTTACACGTCTGGCTACATCATCGTGAGGTACGGAAGCTACAAGGCAACAGGCCATAAGACCCCACAGAGGATAGTAAAAAACCACTGAGAGGATATCCGGAGCCTCCCTCTCTCTTATTTGTGACATTTACTTGGAGTGTTAAAGATGAAAGGCTCAAAGCATTGTTGAGGATCCCTACCACCCATCCAACAATCTCTCTGACTCACCATCATCAGGAAGGAGGTACAAGACCATCAGGACGAGGACTGCCAGTCTGGGTAACAGCTTCTTCCTTCAAATTGTGAGACTAATGAATACCCTGCCACCACCAACGTCTCGTCACTAGGAGAGTGAGCTGTTTACGTGCGCTGTGCATTTGATGCATTTGAATTATGTTTTATTAACTTATTTACGGTAATATTTTGTTTTATGTGCTGTGTCTGATATATGTTTTGCGGGTGCACCATGGTCCAGAGGAATGTTGTTTTCTTTGGTTGTATATATGTACAGTCCAATGACAATAAACTTGAACGCAAACTTGACTCTACTTGCCTGCTTGTTCTCTATATTTCTTCATCCCCAATAAAGTGAAGATCTTCCTGGCTCATCTTAAATATATTCAACAACTTATCAACCAGCGGTCTTTGCTCTTTGAAGTAAACTGTTTCAAAGATTCATCACCCTCAAAAGAATAAATTCTTCCTGATCTTCATCTTAACCAGGCAGCACCTGAATAGAAAGGCCTAGATAGTGTGGACATGGAGAGGATGTTTCTAATAGTGGGTGAGTCTAGGACCAGAGGGCACAGCCTCAGAATAGAGGGACATACATTTAGAACAGAAATAAGACGCAATCTCTTTAGCCAGAGGGTGGTGAATCTGTGGAACTCACTGTCACAGACAGCCGTGGGGGTCAAGTCATTGGGTATATTTAAAGCGAAGGTTGATAGATTCTTGATTATTCATAGGGAGAAGGCATAGGAATGGGGTTGAGAGGGATAATAAATCGGCCATGATAGAATAACTCAATGTTCCAAATTGGACCTAATTCTGCTCCTATGTCATGCTCTATGATATTACACTGAAATGGTTTTGAGAGGTTAGTTCTGATGAAAGGTCTCAGCCCGAAACGTCATATCTTTATTCCTCTCCGAAGGTGCTCCTTGACGATCACCATCAGCACTAGGCTGTGTGCATAGCCCCCAGTTGTACCCATTTTACACTTACGACTGGGAGGCTAAGCACAGCTCCATGGCCATATTTAAGTTTGCTGACAACACCGAATCAATGTCGGTGATGAATTGGCAATGAGGGAGATTGAAAATCCTGGCTGAGTGGCACCACCACAACAGCCTCTCACTCAATGGCAGCAAATTCATAACAGCAGTCCACTCAGCTGTCAGACCTGCATGGCTGACCTGACCACAGTCATTGTTTTCACGTGTTCTCCTGAAACACTGACTCTTTAACCCTCTCCATTGATGCATTTTGTGTGTGTTACTCTGGATTTCCTGCATCTGCAAAATCTCTTTTGTTTATGATTTTTTTTCAGCAGATCATATTCCTATCTATTGTTTCTTTTGTCACACAAGTCTATGAAGTGACGTTTAAACCCACAGCTTGCAGGCTGAGAGGGAGAGAGATACTCCATCAGCCACCACTGACACATCTTATAGAGTGGCGAAGCAGCGCCAAGTTTCTTCACACACAAAGCCCTGGAGGACATCAGCGGGTCAAAGGACATCTATTGAGGCAAAGGACAGCCAACATTTTGGTTGAGACCTTTCATTTTACTCGAGTTCACAGCTTACCTTGTTCAGGTTCAAGTTGAACTGTCATTCAACCGTACATGAATACAGCTAAACAAAACAGCATTCCTCCGAGGCTAAGTTGCCGAACACAATACCAACAGTCATACATAGCACAAAACACATACAAATAGCAGTAAACATTGTCACACAAAACATATATGTTACAGCCCAAGTGCTTGACACCACGAATGTTGTCAGAAAGTGCAAGCCCTCAGCAGTCTGTAGACCATCACAATCAAGCTTGCCTTCCACCGAGCAAACACTGGAGAGCAGCATCGACACCGCCCAGGTGACACCTCTCACCTGGGCGACAGCAAACAGGTGACAACTTGGCACAAGCCCTGACTTTACACCTTATTATTTACCTGCACTGCATTCTCTCTGCAACTGTAACACTTTATTCTGTTACTGACTTTCCCCTGTACTACCTCAGTGCATTGATGTGATGAAATAATCTACATGGGTGACATACAAACCAAAGTCTTTCATTGTACCTTGGTACATGTGACAATAATAAAGCAACTTACCTAAATCTGAAAGGTCTCAACCCAAAATGTTGACTGTCCATTTCCCTCCACAGATGTTGCCTGACCCACTGAGAATTGTGGGTTGTTCCACATTCCAGCATCAGCAGTTTCCATGTCTCTAAGTTCTTACTCATTAGACTTCTTTAACCCAGCAGTTCCTGTGTGGATCTTGTGACCATATGAAATGACTGATGCAAGCAAGACAGAGGCAAAAAAATAATCTGGAAAATTCCAGAGTAGGGAAAGTAGGAGAAATTTATGCTGAATTACGCGAGGATTTATTTATTATTTTATTTATTTACAGACAGAGCACAGAAAAGGCCTTTCGAGCCCTTCAAGCCGTACTGCCCCAGCAACCCCGATTTAACTCTAACCCAATCACAGGACAATTTCTAATGAGCAACTAGCCTACTAACCAGTACGTTTGGACTGTGGGAAGAAACCGGAGCACCCGGAGACAACCCAAGCAGTCTACTGGAAGGACGTGCAGAGTCTCCTTATAGACGGCATTGGTAAACTTACGCCCCGAGCTTTAATAGCGTCTCGCTAACCGCTATGTAGACTGATATTGAGTAAGACTATTTCAGCATTTTCACACTATGCCTTCTTTGTGTAACAAATCCCAGTGAACAGTGCTCCATAGGAACTAACCAAGAAACCACATCCATTTATAGAAGACCTTAGCAGATGCAAGGGACATCCTACATGCCTTTGACAATTCAAGGTTAATTCTGAAATGGAATCGCTGCTGTTATGTTGGAAAATACACAGCCAATTCATCCACAAGTTTCCACAGACATTTCAAACACAATTAAAGGACGTTAATCTATTTTTCACAGTGCTGGCTGAGTATTAATTAGGATTTATGCAGACATCATCTATACCCCTTGGATTTGAAGATACTTTGTAAAATCGAGTTTGATGAGCATGCAGACAAAGAGGGATAAGGAAGTTGTGCAAAAATTAAAGATCAGCTTTATTTGTCACTTTCTCATGGAAACACACAGAGAAATGCGTTGTTTGCGTCAACACAGGATGTGCTGGTGGCAGCTGGCAAGTGCTGCTACACTTTTGCACCCATGTAGCACGCTCACAACTTACTGATCCTAACCAGTACATCTTTGGAATATGGGAGGGAACTCACACGTTCATGGGGAGAACGTACAAACTCCTTACAGACAGCACCGGGAATTGAGCCCCAACCTTCTGATCACTGGCGCTACAAAGCATTTTGCTACCCTTAGTGTATGTACCAGGCAAAAGGGATTAGTTTAGTCAGGCATTTAATTCGTTAGGGTTTCAGCCCGAAACACCAACTGTGCTTTTGTCCATAGATGCTGCCTGGCCTGCTGAGTTCCTCCAGCATTGTGTGTGTTGCTCACATTTCCAGCACCTGCGAATATTCTTTTGTTTGAGGGTAAGGGAGGGGCCAAAATGGGGAATGAGAGAAGAGAAAAGGGGGAGGGAAAAGAAATTAACAGAAATTGGAGAAGTCAGTACTCATGTTGTCAGGTTGCAGGCAACCCAGACAGAACATGAGGTTGTGACAGGATGGGATTCAAATCTTGAGGCAGGAGTAGCAGATGACATGCATCTGGATTGGGCTGGACACTTCTCGGAAACATTTCCCATACCTTAGTGCCAGTTCAGGGCAGAGATTACTGACTACATCTCCATTTTTATTGAATTATTCAGAGATACAGCTCAGAGTAGGACCTTTTGGCCCTTTGTGCTCCAGCAACCCCTGACAACTCCGATTCACTGAATCTGTACATTGTTGCAAAACCAAAGCTGACAACATTGCTGAAGGGTCTCAGCCCAAAATGGTAACTGATATTCCTCTCCATAGATGCTGAGTTTCTGCAGTATTCCGAGTGTTGCTGTGAATTTCCAGTATCAGTAGAATCTCTCGTGTTTATGACCCAACCATTGCTATTAACTTTATTTTACATATTGTTTTTATTTAGAGATCCAACATTGTAACAGGCTATTTTGATATAACAAGCTGAATAACACACGTGACCAATTAACCTGCTAACCCGTAAACCGATAACATAATGCAAGCACGCACAACTGACACTATTGAAAAACCATTCGCTTTGTAATGTGTAAAGGCCACTTCTGGCCTCTCCTAACTTGAATGCTTGAAACCACAGTGAGCAAAACGGTTCCGAATTGTCTTATTTCTCGTCAACTATCAATGACAAAACAATCACTGCTTTTTGAACACCAGCACACACAACTGGCGCTATTTAAAATCTGTTCGCTCCGTAACGTCTAACGGCCAGCAAGCCATGTTACTGATTCCAGTTTGAAAATGTTTGTCAACAGTCTCCTGTCTCAATTAAGTGGCATGGTGTCCAAAATAAAACAAAGGGAACCACAGCTATTTTCTTAATTAGTTTTGGTTACTTAGGAACTTATTTATTTACTCAGCAACATAGCGCAGAGCAGGCTCCTGCAGCCTTCGAGCCATGCCGCCCCAGGAGCTCCACAACCCCTAAACACGGGATGATTTACGATGAACAATCAACCTACCCAGTATTTCCTTGGACTGTGGGAGGAAAGTGGAGCAACAGGGGAAAACCCATGCATTCCACAGCTGATGTACAGACAGAGTTGGAGTTGAACTCCAAACTCTGGCATGTTCCAAGACGTAAGGTCGCGCTAATTGCTACGCTAATATGTGGCTGCCCCAATTAACTGATGGACCAGTTGACCAGAATTCACTGGAGATGATTCACCTCAGGTAGAAACAACTTTTCTTGCACACTACGAGAAGGAGCACTGACACTCTGTTAGTTTTACAAAATGTCAGCTGCTACCTTCCCAACGTTTCCTAATTGACAGTTATCCAAAAGAAACCAGCAGTACAGAGCAAACAATTTAACCTTAGTTAATTACACACTATTTTTATTTTTACATAATCACTCCTCTGTTGTTGCATAAAATCAGTATCCTCAGATGAATTCATGTAACTAAGCTTTTTGGAAATTAGATATGTTTTAGGAGAGTGATACTCAAAGGAAACCATGGCAAAGAGGATGGGGAGGGGGTGAGGTGGAGAGAGGGGGGTGTGAGTTAGAGTGAGGAGGTGGCGAAGTAAGTGAGGGGGCCAGGTGGAATGGGAGGGGGGAGTGTGGAGTGAGGGGGGAAAATGGTGGGGGGGCGGAGGTGGAGTGAAGAGGGGCGATGTGATGTGAGGGGGCGAGGCAGGGGTCGAGGCGGTGTGAGGAAGAGGCGAGGTGGAGTGGGAAGGGGCGAGGTGGAGTGGGAAGGGGCGAGGTGGAGTGAGGAGGGGGCGAGGAGGAGTGTGGGGCAAGGAGGTGTGAGGAAGGGGTGAGGTGATGTGAGGGGGTGCGAGTGGCAGGAGTGCGAGTTGCATGGGAGGTGGAGTGGGAGATAGAGGGGACAGGAGAGTGAGATGAGAGCGGAGGGAAGGGGGGAGAAGAGATGGACACACAGGCGAACAAAGCAAGCAGACAGTGAAGAAGAACCACATAGAAATGCACCATTCTGTCCAAGTTAATTGACAGCTTGTGAAAAAATCTGTGGCTGCTTTTCGATGCACCGTAGGTGCTGCATGCCTGTCATATTCCATTATGTTGACAAGATTTGGTTATCCTTGAGAGAAAACAGAACTTCAGGACTGTGGGACGGGGCAGGAGTGTGAGGTTAGGGTTAATAGTGTGAAGCTAACTAGACTACTCTTTCACTCAGCCAGCATAGCCTGCAGCGTGGTACAATTCATTTCCCCACACAACTAAATACGCAAATGAAGGGTTAACAGTAATTGTCTGAATTTTCATCGCAGTTTGCTTTGATCTACATGGACCATATAAGGACACTAAGTTCTCAGGGTGAGGTCACAAATGAATTTAATCTGACATTTATAACCAAACAACCGTTGCAGTAAGGACAGAAGTGATTGATGGCTCGATTTGAGTCCAATCTTCTTTGCTCCAAGTCAAACTGTAAAAGTCAGGCCGCTGTTCACTTAATCCTTTTGAAAGTCATTCTGGGGCAGATCTGGAGGCATCGTCACCAAACACACAAAATACTGGAGGAACTCAGCAGGTCAGGCAGTATCTATGGTGAGGAGTAAACAGTTGACATTTCAGACCAGGACCCGTTATCAGGACTGGAAAGGAAGGGGGAAGAATCCAGAATAGGGGGGGGGGGGGGGGGAGGTAATGAAGACAAGCTGGTATTAGCATCTGGGAATCTCTTTAGGAAGGAACAGGCCAGGTTATGATGCCTAGAAATTGAACTGGAATAGTCATTCAAACATGGCCACAGCAGCAGGTCTGAGGAATTCTCCAGTAACTCACTGCTAACCCCCTAAAGCCTGTCCACCATCTACAAGGCTCATGTGATGGAACACTCTTTGCTTGCCTCAATGAGTGAAGCTTCAAAAACACTCAAACAGGGGTTCCCTACCTGAGATCCATGGACCCTTCGGTCCATGGCATAAAAAGGTTGGGATCCCCTGCTTTAAGAAGCTTGGCACTGTCGATGTCCACTTGTATCATAATGCAACTCACTGAGACTCCTCATACAGCACCATCCAAACCTCCACCTCCACCAGCTGGAAGGACAAAGGCAGCAAAAGCCCTTGAACAACAGCTCCTGGAAGCTACCCTGCAAGCCACACTCCAATCTGAGCAACCAAAAACCCATTGAAGACCAGGCCAAACAGCCAGTTCCCCGATAAAATCAACTTGGACAGAATGCTATGTTTCTATATGGCTGTCTTTCTCATTCTGTTTGTCATTCTCTGACAGTCTATCTCTATGTCTCCCCCTCGCCAGTCCATCTCCACCGCCCCCCACCATGATGCCCTTCAAACCAAACACCATCCTTCACCATGGTTGGGTCAGAATCCTAGAATTCCCACCCTCACACCATTGTAGGTCTACCCACACCTAACAGATTGCTGTGGTTCGCCACCACCATCTCAAGGGCAACGTGTGAAGGCAAGAGACTGTAAAAATTGAGGAGCAAAAGGCATGACAAGACACAGAAGATGCCATGGTCAGCCACTGCAACCAAAGATGACACCAGTTTGTGAAGCTGGTTTGTACCACTGGGCCCGGGCTTCAGAGGTCATGAGAGTGGAACTGCCCCAGTGCAATGGCATTTCCACTTTAAAAAACGGCCCTGCACGGGTCTCCATCATCATTGGATAAGACGGAAAACCACCATAATTACCAGGAATCTTACCGATTTCAGTTTTGAATAGCTCCACCACAACCTACTGTGAAGGAATCTTGAGGGGTGCGGTAGCACTGCGGTTAATGTAAAGCTATAACAGTGGCAGCGACTCGGGTTCAATTCCTGCCGCTGGAGTTTGTACATTCTTCCTGTGACCACGCGGGTTTTCTCCCAATCTCAAATACATACGTAGGTTAATTGGTCACATGGGTGGCTTGGGCTTGTTGGACCTGAAGAGTTTGTTACCATGCTGCATCTCTGAATAAAAGCAAAATTTAAAATATTTCCGCCTCTCAACACTAAATGGTTGACCCCTTAACTGAGGTAGTGCTTCCTGGCTCTAGCAAGGGAAACTGAGAGCCTGTAAGAATTTTGTACATTTTCCTGTGGCCACCCCTCTTTCTTCTAACCTTCACAGAATACAAGTGAGGTAATACAAGAAGTAATAGATGACTATTTCTTTCAACAGCTTTAAAGTAAGGCAGAAGTGTATCCAGGACCTCAAATAACTTTTTTGAAGTTTTGCAACAAAATGCATTGTTGTTACATGTCACTTCTAATTTGCAGTTATCATGGTCTGACAGAGCAGAGTGACTACCCACTTCACTGTAACTACTGCGGCTCGAACCCAGTGGGGATTTTGATTGTCATCTGTTCTCAAGGAGGAATAAGCACTGGGTTTGATCTATTTGACAAGAAAATGACAAAGTAAATATATATGTGAGGATTTTTTCAACACCTGACAATAGGAAGTTGACAGTCTGAGTTGAATACAAATGGGAGATTTATAGGGAAGAATTGGTACTTCACAAAATGGAGCAATCGGCACAAAATTATAGCTGAAACGTCAAAATGTGAATGAGCAACTTTTGACAAGTATGAGGGAGGGAGAGACAAAAAGGGGGGTGGAAGAGAGGAAGAGGGGGGTGGGAGAGAGGGAGAGGGGTGCGGGAGAGGGAGGGGTGCAAGGGGAGGGTGAGGGAGAGACAGAGAAGGTGTGGGTGAGGGAGAGAGACTGGAGTGAGAGAGAGGGGAGAGGGGCGAGAGGGTTGAGGGGGTGAGAGAGAGGGGCAGAGAGGGTGGGGAGAGAGGGTGGGGGAGAGAGGGGTGGGAGAGAGTGGAAGTAGTGAGGTGGGGGTAGAGAGAGGTGGGAGGAGAGAGAGATGGGGGTAGAAAGGTGGGGGATAGAAAGGTGGGGGGTAGAGAGGTGGGAGAGAGAGAGGTGGGGAGCTATCTTTCTATCTGGATGTATCACAACTTGGGAAGGAAGTACCGGAGCCATAGGTCCCACACCATCAGGTTCAGGAACAGATATTACTCTTCAAGCAAGAGACTCCTGAACCATCGTGAATAATATTACTCAGCTCAACCTTGAACTGATGGCACAACCTACAGACTCACTTTCAAGGACTCTGCAACTCATATCCTCTGTACTGTTTATTTATTTACTTATTTGCACAGATGGTCTTCTTTTGCACATTGATTGTTGGCCAGTCTATGTCTGTGTGTAGATTTTCATGCATTCTATTGTGTTTCTTGAATGTCCACAAGAAGATGAATCTCAGGGTAGTACATGGTGATGTATATGTACTTGGATAATAAATTGACTTCAAACTAATAAGAACAATAAATTACAACACACACACACTCACACGCACACACACAATGATAGAGGATGCTGGAAATTAACTCCAAACTCTGCCAACCTGAGCTGTAATAGTCTCACGCTCACCGCTATGCTACCGGGGCGTCCAATACTGCTACCATTGGGGAGGAGGTACAGGAGCCTGACAACACAAACTCTACATTTCAGAAACAGCTTCTTCCCCTCCACCATCAGATTTCTGCATGGACAATGAACCCATGAACAGTAATTCAGCATTTTTTCCACTCATTTTTGTACAACGTTTTGCACAATACTGTATAGCTTATTAAAATTTATACTTTTTTGTATTGCAATGTACTGCTGCCACAAAACAACAAATTTCATGACATATGTCAGTGTTAATAAAACAGTTTCTGATTTAATTCAGTGCATTTGCTATATCAGTAATCACTGCCCACTAACACATTTCACAGCCACTAAGACAGGAAAGCCCAAGCCCCACAACCTTTAGATACCTAAAGGTTAGTTAAGAAGGTTCAGTCATTAGGTATTAATGCTGGAGTAATAAAATGGATTCAACAGTGGCTAGATGGGAGATGCCAGAGAGTAGTGGTGGATAATTGTTTATCGGGATGGAGGCCGGTGACTAGCAGGGTGCCTCAGGGATCTGTTTTGGGCCCAATGTTGTTTGTAATATACATAAATGATCTGGATGATGGGGTGGTAAATTGGATTAGTAAGTATGCTGATGATACTAAGGTAGGAGGTGTTGTGGATAATGAGGTGGGTTTTCAAAGCTTGCAGGGAGATTTATGCCGGTTAGAAGAATGGGCTGAACGTTGGCAGATGGAGTTTAATGCTGAGAAGTGTGAGGTTCTACATTTTGGCAGGAATAATCCAAATAGAACATACAGGGTAAATGGTAGGGTATTGAGGAATGCAGTGGAACAGAGAGATCTAGGAATAACAGTGCATAGTTCCCTGAAGGTGGAGTCTCATGTAGATAGGGTGGTGAAGAAGGCTTTTGGAACGCTGGCCTTTATAAATCAGAGCATTGAGTACAGAAGTTGGGATGTAATGTTAAAATTGTACAAGGCATTGGTAAGGCCAAATTTGGAATATTGTGTACAGTTCTGGTCACCGAATTATAGGAAAGATATCAATAAATTAGAGAGAGTGCAGAGACAATTTACTAGGATGTTACCTGGGTTTCAGCACTTAAGTTACAGAGAAAGGTTGAACAAGTTAGGTCTCTATTCATTGGAGCGTAGAAGGTTGAGGGGGGATTTGATCGAGGTATTTAAAATGTTGAGAGGGATTGATAGAGATAGAGTTGGGATAGAGGGATAGATTGAGATAGAGTGAATAGGCTGTTTCCATTGAGAGTAGGGGAGATTCAAACGAGAGGACATGATTTGAGAGTTAGGGTGCAAAAGTTTAAGAGAAACACGAGGGGGTATTTCTTTACTCAGAGAGTGATAGCTGTGTGGAATGAGCTTCCTGTAGAAGTAGTAGAGGCCAGTTCAGTTGTGTCATTTAAGGTAAAATTGGATAGGTATATGGACAGGAAAGGAGTGGAGGGTTATGGGCTGAGTGCGGGTAGGTGGGACTAGGTGAGATTAAGAGTTCGGCACGGACTAGGAGGGCCGGAATGGCCTGTTTCCGTGCTGTGATTGTTATATGGTTATATGGTTATACCCAGAGGTCAGTGCCGGCATCCCAAATGCTTCGCATCAATTGTAAGCACAATGAGTGTGGGAAGAGAGCAAGATGATTAAAAATTTCACGTTTAAATCAAGGCCTTGAGAGACTGTGACATCAGCCTCAAAGGACCACTTGTGCAATTTTAATAGAGTACCTTACACTGCTTCCACAAAGCATTAATCAAATTTAAACTTGTCTTTGGAAGCTGATTTATTTTTACAAGAGCTGCAGATGCTGATTATGGTTTAACGAATCAAATTAATTGTATATAATATAGGCCTAATTAATTTTAAACCTATAACCTGATCACGTTGCAGAAGTTGAGTGTTTGTGCTGAACTTCAAAAGGCAGAGTCAAGCTAAGTTTACTGCTATGCCAGGATCAGTTTTATTCTCACTGACATATGACATGAAATTTTCTGTTTTGTGCCGTTAAAAAATTATTGGCACAATAATACTGTTACAGGCTGCATCTATCATTAAGGACCCTCATCACCCAGCAAACACCCTCTTCTCATTGCTACCATCAGGAAGGAGGTACAGAAGCCTAAAGGCACAGACAAAACAATGCCCAAAGACAACAAATTTCACGGCGTATGCCAGTGATATTAAACCTAATTCTGATTCTGGCTGGCCGGTGGTCTGTGGCATCAGCACCAGACTTCAAGTCAAATGATCCCGGGTTCAAATCCAGCTGATTCCTTGCACGCTTTCCATCCATGCTAGGTTGAATGTCGAGCTCACAACTCGGTCTCATAAAAAACAGACAATTGCTAAATAAACAGCAAGGTTGCCACCCAATGCACGGAACAGAAAACAGCTTCTGATTCTGAAAAAGTATCTAAAACTAAATAGTGCAAATGTGTATTCAGATATATAAAGAGTAAAAAACAGGCGAGAGTGGTATTGGACCACCTGAAAATTACGCTGGAGAGAGAGCAATGGGAGGCCAAGGAAAGGACAGACAAACTCAATAAGTATTTTGTGTCAGTCTTCACTGTGGAAGACACCAGCAGTATGCCAGAATTTCAAGCGTGTCAGGGGGCAGAAGTGGATGCAGTTACTATTATTAAGGAATTATTAAGGAGAAGATGCTTGGGACTCTAAAAGGTTTAAAGGCAGATAAGTCACCTGAACAAGATGGACCACACGCCAGGGTTCTGAAAGAGGTAGCTGAAGAGAGTATACAGACATAAGTAATGATCTTTCACCAATTACTACACTTTGGAATGGTTCTGGAGGATTGGAAAGTTGCAAATGTCTCTCCACCCTTTAAGATGGGAGGAGAGAGAAAGACAGGAAATTATAGGCCAGTTACCCTGACTTCAGTGGTTGGTAAGGTGCTAGAGTCCATTATTAAGGAATAGGTTTTGGGGTACTTAGAAACACATGATAAAATAAGGATGATCTTCTAAAGGAGAAATCTTGCCTGACAAATCTGTTGGTATTCTTTGAAGAAGTAACAAGCAGGATAGACAAAGGAGAATTGGATGATGTTGTGTACTTGGATTTTCAAAAGCCCTTTGACAAGGTGCCACATATGAGGCTACTTAACAAGATAATAATGTATGGTACTACAGGAAAGATACTAGCATGGATAGATAATTGGCTGACTGGCAGGCAGGGGGTGGTGGAAATAATGGGTGTCATTTCTAGTTGGCTGCCAGAGGTGTTCCAGACAGGTCAATGTTGGGACCGCTCCTTTTCATGTTATATGTCAATAATTTGGATGATGGAATTGATGGCATTGTGACCAAGTCTGCAGATAATACAAAGATAGGTGTCAAAGACTATGGGGAGAAAGTAGGAGTACAAGGTTGAGAGGGATAATACATCACCCATGACTGAATGGCGGAGGAGTCCCGACAAGCTGAATGGATTAATTCTACTAACAACAACACACACAAAATGCTGGTGGAACACAGCAGGCCAGGCAGCATCTATAGGGAGAAGCGCTGTCGACGTTTCAGGCCGAGACCCTTCGTCAGGACTAACCGAAAGGAAAGATAGTAAGAGATTTTAAAGTAGTGGGGGGAGGGGGAAATACAAAATGTTAAGAGAAGACCGGAGGGGGTGGGATGAAGCTAAGAGCTGGAAAGGTGATTGGCAAAAGTGATACAGAGCTGGAGAAGGGAAAGGATCATGGGACGGGAGGCCTAGGGAGAAAGAAAGGTGGGGGGGGGGGGGGTACACCAAAGGGAGATAGAGAACAGGCAAACAACTAAATATGTCAGGGATGGGGTAAGAAGGGGAGGAGGGGCATTAACGGAAGTTAGAGAAGTCAATGTTCATGCCATCAAGTTGGAGGCTACCCAGCCAGCATATAAGGTGTTGTTCCTCCAACCTGAGTTCGGATTCATTTTGACAATAGAGGAGGCCATGGATAGACATATCAGAATGGGAATGGGACGTGGAATTAAAATGTGTGGCCACTGGGAGATCCTGCTTTCTCTGGCGGACCAAGCGTAGGTGTTCAGCGAAACGGTCTCCCGGTCTATGTCGGGTCTCACCAATACATAAAAGGCCACACCGGGAGCACCGGACGCAGTATACCACACCAGCCGACTCACAGGTGAAGTGTCGCCTCACCTGGAAGGACTGTCTGGGGCCCTGAATGATGGTGAGGGAGGAAGTGTAAGGGCAGGTATAGCGCTTGTTCCATTTACAAGGATAAATGCCAGGAGGGAGATCAGTGGGAAGGGATGGGGGGGATGAGTGGACAAGGGAGTCGCGTAGGAAGCAATCCCTGCGAAAAGCAGAAGGTGCGGGAAATGTGCTTGGTAGTGGGATCCCCTAGGAGGTGGCGGAAGTTATGGAGAATTATATGTTGGACCTGGAGGCTGTTGGGGTGGTAGGTAAGGACAAGGGGAACCCTATCCCGAGTGGGGTGGCAGGTGGATGGGGTGAGGGCAGATGTGCGGGAAATGGGAGAGATGCGTTTGAGAGCAGAGTTGATGGTGGACGAAGGGAAGCCCCTTTGTTTAAAAAAGGAAGACATCTCCTTCGTCCTGGAATGAAAAGCCTCATCCTGAGAGCAAATTCTGAGATTAATTCTACTCCTGTGTCTTATGGCCTAAAAGAGTAAAATAGTGTGGTTGTATTTATGGTTCCTCTGAGAACCACAACTTTGTGGTAGGGTTTGGAGGCTTGCATTCCTCAATGACTTGGAGAGCTATTTTGGCTGGAGTCAGGGTCTTGTGTTTTGACTCTTGGTTGGGACACCCATGCCAAACAGGTCAAAGGGCAGAGCCAGATAAAGAGTGGTCCACTGGTTCTCCAGGTTCAAGGGTTCAGCTCAGCGCCAACAACCCTCTCTGGTCAAAGAAATTGTTATGGAAACAGCAATGAAGAGTCCTTCTATATCCGCGTGCGATGGTATGGACAATTTGAGGTGGAGGACCTTCATTGCTGCCCAAAACACCAGCAGCATAATGGGCTGTAACTAATTATATGTCATTTATAGACCATTCAGAAGTCTGATGGTGGAGGGGAAGAAGCTGCTCATAAAACGTTGAGTGTGTCCTATACTTCCTCCCTCCTGTACCTCACGTGTATAAGTAGGGTAAGATACATTGAAAAATTTGCTTGCAGCAACATCACAGGCATATACAGTTTGTTTAGACAATATCCCGAATACAAATCATACAAATTATACGAGACAATGAAGAGGGAAAAAAAGACTATGGAGTAAAAAAACCTTCATGCACAATAAACCGGACAAGTGTATGGGCGCGTAAGAGGTGTGTAGTGTTCCACTGCCTCGGTAGGGCTACGATTGTGCACGTCAGTTTAAGAACCTGATGACTGTGGAAAGGTAGTTGTTCCTGAACCTGGTGGTGTAGGACTTCAGGCTTCTGTACCTCCTGCCCAGTCAGCAGAGGGGATGACCAAGATTATTAGATACAAGTCTGGAACCTGGCAATGGTCTTCTGTTGTTGTAACCCATTGACTTCAAAGTTCGACATGTTGTGCATTCAGTGGTCCTCTTCTGCACTCCACTGTCGTAACACGTGATTATTTGAGTCACTGTCACCTTCCCGTCAGCTTGAACCAACCCAGCCATTCTTCTCTGACCTCCCTCATTAACAATGCATTTTTGCCCACAGAACTGCTGTTCACTGGAGGTTTGAGTAGCTGCCACCTGAATGGCTGATTAGATATTTGCATTAACAAGGTGTACAAGTGTACCTAATAAAGTGGCCACCAAGAGTATTTCCAAGTCAGGATGATGAGTGGTTTGGAGGGTAACTTCCAGGAGGAGATGTTCAAAGGCTTTTACTGCCCTTGTCCAGCAGGTAGAGGGTGAGGGGCTTGGAAGGTGCCAAGGAGTCTCGGTGAGTTGCTGTAGGGTGTTGTGTAGACAGTACAAACTGCCTTTACTGTGTGTCAGTGGTGGAGAGAGTAAATGGTTGTGAATGGGGTGTCTATAATAAGAGCTACTATGTATCGTGTGCTGTCAAGCTTCTCAAGTCCTGTTGAAGCTGTACTCTGCCAGGCAAGCAGAGAGTGCCCTGTCAGGGCCAACTGGAGACAGTGGACGGACTTTGGGAAGTTGCTCACTGCAGGGATCCCAGTCTCCAACCTTGAGTAGTACACCACCAGGTTCAGGAATAGTCATTACTCTTCAACCATCAGGCTCCTGAACCAGTGTCGACAACTTCACTCACCTGAACACCCTACCAATCCCACAATATACTCATAGAATACTTGGAATTCCAAGTCCTGTAGAATGACAATTCTTGTACTGCGATTCTACAATATAAGGAAGGACCCATGTTCTCAGTATTATTTATTTATTTGCTCAATTTATCTTCATTTGCACATTTATTATGTACTGTTTGTCTTAAATTTCATTTGTATTTATTTTCCTGTGGACGCCTGCAGGAAAATTAATCTCAAGGTAGTATATGGTAACACATGTACTTTGATAATAAATTTACTTTGACATTGAGAAACTGCAGAATCCCATGCCTATGACTCTCTTCTCCATTAACTGTTTGCCCAAGTGTCCTACAGAAATTATACAGGACTCTGGAACACTGAGTGCATGTCCGATCTCCCTACCTAACTTTATACTTGCAGCTGTAGAAATGTGATGGATATTCAGCAGACTGATTCCTGGAGGGGAGTTGTAAGTGTAAAGATTTAACAACCTATTCCAACACTCTCTGGAGAATAGAAGAATGAGTAGTAATTTCACTGAAAGTTTTGACTGCTGACAAGATAGATTCCAAGATGATGTTTTCCTTGCAGGAGTCCCCAGAACTAGGAATTGCAGACTCAAGATAAGGACCCAACTTTGTGTTTGACTTCCTTTAAAGGAATCTTTCCCCAGCAAATAATCACGTCAGCAAGTTCCACATTCTAACTCCTTAATGGTAAAGTTTCTAGTGGTTTTGAATTTGCATATATGATCGATGGTCTTAAGCTTAAACTAGGGGCTTTGACACCCTGGCAGGTGTAACATTTTGCTGGAAATTCATCCCCCAAAAGGTATTGCTGTACACCATAAAGCAGCTTCAGTGTTCTGTAATCAGTGCTGGAAGCCAATGTAAAGAAGTTCAGGGACAAAGGACCTTGATGATACTACACAACATTCTGAGTGACACTGCGAGGGATGGGACTTCCACTTCCAAGCAAATGTGATCCAAAACATAGAAAAACCTACAGAACAATACAGACCCTTCGGCCCACAAAGCTTTGCTGAACATGCCCACTGTCCTGAACCATCCACTATCCTGAATGTTTTCTGCCTCTCAGAGGCGTACCACAAAGAAATGGGCCCTTCGGCCCAACTCACCCGTGCTGACAAAGTTGCCCACTTTTCACCATTCTTTCTCTAAACCAGGGGTTCCCGAATCTGTTAATACCATGGAGCCTTACCCCAGGTTTGGAATCCCTGTTCTAAACCCTTTAATTCCACATATCTGTCCAAGTGTCTTCTAAATTTTATTGCACCTTGCCTCAAGCGTTTCCTCTGGCAATTTGTTCCACATCTGTACCGTCCCTTGGATGAAATGATTGCCCCTCAAGATCCTCTTAAATCTCTCCTCTTTCACCTTAAACCTATAGCCTCTAGCCTTGTTCTCCAACCCTGGGAAGGGACTGTGTGCATTCACCCTAAGGTTCTAACCTCCCCATCCTCACCATAAGATGATAAGAAGCACAGACAGAGTGTATGGTCGGAAACCTTTTCCCCAGGGCAGAAACGGCTAAAATCAGGGGGCATCATTTTAAGGTAACAAGAGGAAAGTACGTGGGGGAAATTACAGTCCGCCCTCCTTATCCGCGGGTTTGGCATCCGCGGATTCAACCAACTGCGGATGGGGAAAACCCGGAAGTTCTCTCTCCAGCACTCGTTATTTGAGCATGTACAGACTATTTTTTCTTGTCATTTTTCCCTAAACAATACAGTATAACTATTTACAAAGCATTTACATTGTATCAGTTATTATAAGTAATCTAGAGATGATTTAAAAGTACAGGCAGTCCCCGGGTTATTAACGAGTTCCGTTCCTGAGTCCATCTTTAAGTCAGATTTGAAGTCGGGACAGGTACATCCAGTATTATTTAGCGTCAGTTAGTCAAACGTTTGTCTTAGTATATAGCATATATGTCAAACTCAAGGCCCGCGGGCCAGATCCGGCCCGCGGTGGAATTATCTTTGGCCCGTGAGATAATATCTAATTACTATTAAAGCTGGCCCCAGTAATCGAAGCGCCTATGGCGTATGATATGGCGAATGCTGAGTTTATTCAGGTACCAGGTTTTCAGGGTTTTTAGTGTTTATTCGGCAGTCTTCTTCATAAGAAACGGAATTTGTAAAGTGAAACACTTTGTAGTTATAACAGAGACTGAGACACATGAGAGCAGGCTGAAAAAACGGAGGCAACGAAAGCTGCGTTCGCACGCGTTCAACTGATCCGGCCCGCATGAAGCTGCATTTTGCTCAATCCGGCCCGTGACCTAAAATGAGTTTGACACCCCTGGTATATAGTATATATTTTACCTTTCTATGCATATAAAACACTTCAGAAACATATGTATTTCAATAATTAAACCACTGTGTTGCTTAGTAATAATTGTAGCTTTCATCGGGGCAGGACCTTTCAAATGCTCCATTAAAATTGTTCCGATCGTTGACCGACTGTAGTCTAATGCTTTTCCAATGACCGATGGCATTTCACCTCCTTCCGATCGCTTTATTACTTCCATTTTATTTTCAATTGTGATCGTGATTATTTTCGTGAACAGAAACCCCGCGGATTCAGAGCTGCGCCAGGCCCTAAAGTCCACCGCACTGATACAGATTAAATAAGGTTCGGGGTTCCGCTGGGTCCTAAGGTCCACTGTATTGAGAATGGTTAAATAAGGGACTTGAGCATCTGCGTTTTTTGGTATCCGCGAGGGGTCCCGGAGCCAATCCCCCGCAGATAAGGAGGGCCAACTGTATTTTTAAAAGGTGAGTGGTGCAGGGGCAGTACAGTACAATTTAAGAGACTCCTAGATAGGAAGACAAAAATGGAGGGCAACATGGAAATGAAAGGTTAGCTTGATCTTGGAGTAGGTTAAAAGGTTGTGGGCCCAAGGGCCTGTGCAATACTGTATTGTTTTCTGTTTATGCTCTATAATTCAAACCCTCAAGTTCTGGCAATGTTCTCAAAAAGCTTACTGCGCTCTTTCCAGTTCTACGATCAAGATATGCCCAAGACACTTTATACTTCCATGATTTTCTAGTCCCTTGAGATAGAGATTAAAAGACATCATTCTCACTCAGAGAAGAATTAAAGACAAATTTTAAACCAGAATTTGTTTTGAATAGACAGGCAGCAGCTAATCTGCCCACCTACGTACAAAGAATATCTTATATTACTAATATAATTAAACTAGATCATTCCCGTATTGCTAAACGGGATTACTCTAGTGATAACAGATTACAGGACATTGAAGGTTAAACTTCTTTTTCAATAGATTTTTTAAAATTTTCTAATCTGGTAGTAGGAAAGCAGGGATCCCCGCCACCTAGATCATGCTCTCTTGTCGCTGCCACCATCAGATAGAAGGTATAGGAGCCTCAGGACTCTCATCACCAGGATCAAGCACAGTTACTACTCCTCAACCATTAGGTTCTTGAATAATAGAGGATAATTACACTGAGATGATCCTACAACCATGAAGGTTGGGGGGGGGGGGGGGGCGGCAATTACAGGAAGTTAGAGATATCGATGTTCATGCCATCAACTCGGAGCCTAACCAGATGGAATACAAGGTGTTGCTCCTCCAACCTGAGCGTGGCCTCATTGCAGCAGCAGAGGAAGCCATGGACTGGCATGTCGGAATGGAAATGAGAATTAGGATTGAAATGGGTGGCCACAGGGAAATTCCACTTTTTCTGGCAGATGGAGCCTAGGTGCTTCGCAAAGCAGTCTCCCAATCTACACTGGGTCTCACTGATATAGAACTTAGAACATAGAAATCCACAGCACACCCACAATGTTGTGCCAACCATGTAACCTACTCTAGAAACTGCCTAGAATTACCCTACCACATAGCCCTCTATTTTCCTAAGCTCTAAGTACCTATCTAAGAGTCTCTCAAAAGACCCTATTGTCTATACCACTGCCACTGACAGTGCACTCCACGCACCCACCACTCTGTGTGGAAAAACTTACCTCTAATATCCCCTCTGTACCCACTTCCAAGCACCTTAAAACTATGCCCCTTATGTTAGTCATTTCAGCCTTGGGAAAAAGCCTCTGGGTACCCACACAATCAATGCCTCTCACCATCTTATACACCTCTATCAGGTCGCCTCTCATCTTCCGTCGCTCCAAGGAGAAAAGGCCGAGTTCACTCAACCTATTCTCATAAGACACACTCTCCAATCCAGGCAACATCCTTGTAAATCTACTCTGCACTCTCTCTATAGTATCCACATCCTTCCTGTAGTGAAGCGACCAGAATTGAACACAGTACTCCAAGTGGGGTCTGACCATGGTTTTATATAGCTGTAACATTACCTCACGGCTCTTGAACTCAATCCCATGGTTGATGAATGCCAACAGACCATACACCTTCTTAACAAAGCTGTCAACCTGAGCAGCAGCTTTGAGTGTCCAGTGGACATGGACCCCAAGATCCCTCTGATCTTCCATAAGTCTTATATTCTGTCTTCAAATCTGGCCTACTGCAATGAATCACTTCATATTTATCTGGGTTGAATTCCATCTGCCACTTCTTGGCCCAATTTGCATCCTATCAATGCCCCGCTGTAACCTCTGACAACCCTCCAGACTATCTAAAACACCCACAGTTTTTGTGTCATCAGCAAACCCATCCTTCTACTTCTTCATCCAGGTCATTTATAAAAATCACAAAGCGGGGTCCCAGGACAGATTCATGAGGCACACCACTGGTCATCATACTCCATGCAAAATAAAAACCATCTACAACCAGCCTTTGCCTTCTGTGAGCAGGCCAATTCTGGATCCACAAAGCAAGAGGCCACATCAGGAGCAGATGCAGTAGATGACATCAACAGACTCACAGGTGAAGTGTTGGCTCACCTGCAAAGACTGTTTTGGGCCCTGAATTGTAGTGAGGGAGGAGGTGTAGGTGCAGGTATGGCACTTGTGCTGCTTGCAAGGATAAATTCTGGTGGGAAGAGTGTAGGTGCTCAGTAAAGCAGTCTCGCTGCTATAAAGGAGGCCAGACTGGGATCTCCAGATACTTGAACGGACAAGAAAAGTGCTCCTCCTCATCCCTTTTTTCCATGGTCTTCTACCCTATCCTATCAGATTCCCCCTTCTCCAGCCCTTTAACTCTTTCAATGATCAACTTCCCAGCTCTCTGCTTCACCCCTTCCCCTCCTGATTTCACCTATCACCTAGTGCTTCTTCCTCCCATCCCCCCTCACTTTCTTGCTCTGACTTCTCATCTTTTTTCCCAGTCCTGATGAAGAAACTTGGCCTGAAACGTTGACTGTTTACTCTTTCCCATAGATGCTGCCTGACCCGTGGGGTTCCTCCAGCATTTTGTGTGTGTGTGTGTTGCTTGGATTTTGAGCATCTACAGATTTTCTTTTGTTTGTATTTCTTTTTTTAATCACATAACAAGGTTTGGACGTGACTGTTAAGAAGAGCATGCATTGTCCCGCGCTCAGCAGTGAACCATGATTGAACGTAGAACAGTGCAGCACAGGAACAAGCTCTTCGGCCCACGATGCGTTACCTCTGCCCACACGGTACTCAGTTGCCCCATTACCCACACATCCATGTGTCTATTTAAGAGCCTTTTGGAAGATGGAACCAGTGAACAATGCTAATTTGAACCCTTTGAAACACCTCTGTTTCATCTCTCTCCACTACCACCCCTGGCAAGCACATTCCAGGCACCCACCTCCCAAAAAACATTTGTCCTGCGCACCTTCTTTCACCTCACCCCCCTCACATAAAATACATGTCCTCTGCTACAAGAAAATTTGCCCTTGGTAGAAAAAGATGCCGACTGAGTGGAATAGATAGACAACCTTATAAACTTTTATCAAGTGTGTGCTTGGCCTCTGCCACTCCAGTGAGAACAACCCAAGTTTGCCCAATCTCTTCCTAACAGACCTGCTGTCTAATCCAGAAGCTTTCTGGATTAGATCTTCTGAACCCTCTCCAAAGCCTTCACATCCTTCCTATAATGGGGGGACCAGAAATGAATGCAATACCCCAGATGCAGCCATGCCCAACTGCTGCTTTGCATGCCACCCACTAAACATTGGCAAGATATCTGCCAAACCCAACATCTCTCCCACTCAGAGGAGCTGGAGCATCAGATGTAAGAAAAGACCATCATCTCTCCGTCTCCTTATGTCACACATCATGTTGAATTGAAAACACAGTGAAATGTTTACAAAGTTGGTTCCAAGGCTGAAGAGGCTTTTTTTTTCCTGATTGAGTTTAAGCATACTGGACCTCCTCTTCCTGGAGTTCAGAGGACAGAGGTGTGACTGCATTGAAACATTGAAAATGTTTATGGGGCTTGACATAAGACAGGAGCAAATTAGGCCATTCAGCCTATTGAGTCTGCTCAGCCATTCAATCACAGCTGATTTATTTTCCTTCTCAACATCATTCTCCTGCATTCTTTCCACAATGTTTGATGCCCATACTAATCAAGAAACTACCAACATCCACTTTAAATACATCATATGACTTGGCCTCTACAGCCATCTGTGGCAATGAATTCCACAGATTCATCACCCTCTGGCTGAAGTAATTTCTCCTCATATTTGTTCTAAAACAACGTCCTTCTATTCTGATGCAGTGCCCTCTGGGCCTCAACACCCACACTATAGGAAACATTCTCTCCACATTCACTCTGTTTCAGCCTTTCAATGAACAATAGGTTCAAATGAGATCACACTTCATTCTTCTAAACTCCAGTCAGTATAGACCAGAGCCATCAAATGCCCCTCATACGTCCTCATTCCTGGGATCATTCTCGTGAACCTTTTCTGGACCCTCTACAATACCAGTACATCCTTTCTTAGATAAGGGACCAAGAACTGCTCACAATACTCCAAATGTGGTCTGACCAATGTCTTACAAAGCCTCAGCAGTCAGTCACTTCAGTTACAATGCCCAGTCTCTTCGCCTTAAGATAGGGTTGGTGATGGGTGTTTAGACCAAAAATCAGTTTCAAAATAAGAATTCAGCCATTCAAAACAAACAAGAAGAAGGACCCATCTTTTGTTTATTCTGACGAAGGGTCTCGGCTCAAAACATCGACCATTTATTCCCCTCCATAGATGCTGCCTGACCTGCTGAGTTCCTCTAGCATTTTGTGTGTATTACTCTGGATTTCCAGCATCTGCAGAATCTCTTGTTTTAGGGTTTTATGGATAAACAACTGTTGGCCGGTATTCCTAATCAATATGAAATACGTAGATAAAAGACCATATTTCATTGTTTTGGAATATCATACAATATACTGGAAAAATTGTTTAACCTTCTATGTCCTGTGATCTGCTGTTACCAAAATAATCCAGTTTATGATACTGGAAAGATGCATTTTAATTACACAAGTGCACACGAGAATATCCTATAACATACAGTAAGCACATTTATAAATGTCAAAATATACTCTCACTGGCATCCAAAATTCCTTTCCAACCCAGAGGAAAAGATTATGTTGCTAAAATTCATCTTCATTGGCTTTGGACAGGATTGGGACAAAGTCAGGAGACCTGGGCAGGGCCTAGAAGTACCTGATTCAGTATTTAGAGGGCATTTCTTTACTTAGATGGAGAACCCTTTGGGTACACCGAATAATAATGCCAGGATTTAAAGATTTAATTCTGAGGTCGGGTTGCCTAAATTGGATTTATCAGAATCAGGTTTATTATCACTAATATATTTTGTGAAATTTGTTGTTTTGTGGTAGTGATAATTATTCTGTTAGAATAAGGAATTGAAACAAAATGCTGCATAAAGAAAGTAAATAGTGAGGTAGTGTTCATGGGCGATACAGAAATCTGGTGGCTGAGGGGAAGACGTTGTTCCTAAAACATTGCGTGCGGGTCTTCAGGCTCCTGTACTTCCTCACTGATGGTAATAATGAGAAGCGGGCATGTCCTGGATAGTGAGGGCCTGAATGATGGATGCTGCTTTTTTGAAGCATCACATTTTGAAGATGTCCACGATGGTGGGGAGGTTAGTCCCCATGATGGAGCTGTTTTAATTTACAATCCTCTGCAGCTTTTCCGATCTTTTGCAGTGACCCTTCCAGTCCAGTCTTGTATTCAGAAGGAAGAGAGGTAACCTGATTGGAGAAGCTTAAAACAATCAAGGGGATTGCACAGGATCAACACAGATTACCCAAAGCAAAATACTACAGATGCTGGAAAACCAAAATGAAGACAAAAACCTTTTGAAATACTCATCAGTTCATGATGCAACTATGGAGTTCCTTGGTCAGCATGGACTGATTAGGCTGAGGGGGTCTGTATCTATGTCGCAATGCTCTAGGATTCCATCCCAGGTCAAAGAAAGGTCACCAATCTGAAGCATAACAATGCTTCTCTCTCCACAGACGCTGACTGACCTGCTCAGTATGACCAGCGTTTCTTTTCTTACGTTGTTCAGGAGGTGGGATAGAAGCTGCTTGGAGAGTAAAACTATGGATCCTGATTTCTACCATACCAGGCTGGCAGAGTAGTGTATTATTTGTTTATTTTATTTTATTTAGAGATATAGTATGAAACAACCCCTTCAGGCCCTTCGAGCTGCACTGCCCAGCAACCCCAGAGTTAACCCTAACCTAATCACGGAACGATTTACAATGACCAATTAACCGATATAGCTTTGGACTGTGTGAAGAAACCGGAGGATCCAGAGAAAACCCACACATTCCATATGGAGAACATACAAACTCCTTACAGATGGCGTTGCAATTGATCTCCAAACTTCAATGCCCCAACCTGTAATAGCTTCATGCTAACCGCTACACTACTGTGGTGCCCACAGTATTGTAGCAGTTAGCATAACCACATCGTGGCTAGCCAGCATTCCATGACATTCTTAAGTTTTCTCTGTAGTTGTTCAATCTTATTGATATCTTTCCTGTCTGCAGGTGACCAGAACTGCTACAATGCTCCAAATTTGGTCTCACCAATATCTTATTAAACTTCAACATAACATCTCAGCTCCCGTGCTCAGTGCTTAAATTTATGAAGGCCAATGTGCCAAAAGCTCTCATTACAACCCTGTCTACCTGTGACACCGCTTTCAAGGAGTTATGGATCTGTATTCCCGGATTCCTCTGTTCTACCACACTCTTCAGTGCCCTAACATTCACTGTACGTCATACCCTGGTACGTCCTCCCAAAGTGCAGCCCTCGCACTTGGTCTATTCCATGGCTTTGAGGTGGGGACCGCACAAAGCCATGACATTGAGTGCACAGGCCCAGTCACATCCTGCTCAGAATCACCTCCCCACTCCCAAAACTAGAGGAAGAAAAACAAACAGATGATCAGAGAGATTTACAAAGATTATCGTAGTTATCTGTACAGATAAGAGACTTAATTCAAGAAGACAAGAGGTCATGGGAAACCTAATAGCTAAAAATACATCAGATCTACAGATTATCTACGTGCATCGTGATGTACTTCAGGTCACTACGCAAGTCCATTCACGACAGAGACCACGTATCTTTTGTGCAATAAGTCAATGGGTGAGATAAGGCGACTCCACCTACTAAAGTCAAAGTAAATTTATCATCATATTGCGTACATATCATCACATAGTACCTTGAGATTCACTTTCTTATGGGCATACACAGGAAAATAAATACAATAGAGTTCATTATGAATTATACAGAAACAAAAGCTGACAAACAACCAGTGTGCAAAAGAAGACAAAATGTGCAAATTTTTAAAAATAATACTGAGATCTCAGGCTGTAGCGTCCTTTAAAGTGAGTCTGTAGTTGTGGAATCAGTTCAGAGTTGAGGTGAGAAGTTATCCACACTGGCTTTCCGGAGCCTGATGGTTGAAGAGTAATAACTGTTCCTGAACCTGGTGGTGTAGGACCTGAGGCTCCTGTTCCTCCTGCACGATGGCAGTAGCGAAAAGAGGGTATAGCCTAGATGGCTGGTGTCTTTGATGATGAGTGCTGCTTTTCTGTGGCAGCGCTCCATGTAAATGTGCTCAATGATGGGGAGGAATTTGCCAACGATGGACTGGGCTGTATCCACTTCTTTCTGTAGACTGTTCCCAGGTGCCTAGCTAGGAAACAATCTGAATGAGCTGGGAGCTGGATGTTGCCAGGGGGAGACCTGTGTCTTGTACCCATTCTGCAAAGACGGGTGTTGTTAATACTATCAAATTCACATTTGGCGAGCTGTAAAATACAAGATATCCCATTTAAATCACTCATGCTCTCTGTGATGACAGCCTTGTTTAATCCTGACTTCAATATGAAGGGTTGAGGTCACGACCTCCTGATCTAATTTCTGTTGCCGAGACATTAATTGAGTCTCATCTACCAATGAATCAGAACAAGAGCTCCTGATCAAATTTCTCACCGGGCAAGATTTCTGCTGGAAATAAGAACCAGACATCCTCAAATTGTGCTGATAATGCATGATTTACACCTTTTTTAAAAAGAAATGGCGCAAATTTATCTCAGTTGAGGAGACCATTCAACCCATTGGATCCATGCTATCTCCTAGCACACCAATGCCATCAGTCAAGTTCCTCCTTTCATTTTACAATGCCACTGCATCTTATTTCCACTCTGTTTCCATCTGCTCCTTGTTCTACCATTCATCTACAGTACTGTGCAAAGGTCTTGGGCACCCGAGATTTTTATATGGTTTCAGATGGTATGACCTCCACACAGCCCTTATCTCAACATCATCGAGGCTGTCTGGGATTACCTGGAGGGACGGATGCAAGTGAGACAGCCAAAGTCTGCACTAGAACTATGGCAAGTTCTCCAAGATACCTGGAACAACCTATCAGCTGATTTTCTTATAATACTGCACGACAGTGTACCTAAGAGAATTGATGCAGTTTTAAAGGCAAAGGGTGGTCACACCAAATACTGATTTGACTTAGATTTTTACTATTGACTGCTCTTTATAGTAGTTTTTTTTTTAAAGAGATTTAGAAACTTTTCATTTCACTATTTTTTGAAAGCGTCTTCATTTTAGAAAATATTTTTACATGCGCCAAAAACTTTTGCACAGTACTGTACATCAAGATCACGTACACCAAACAATTAACCTATCAGACAACACGAGTGAATCTGTCTGCAGATGCTGGAAATAAATAAAAACACAAAATGCTGGCAGAACTCAGCAGGGCAGACAGCATCTATGGGAGGAGGTAGCCAGCATTTTGTGTTTTTATTAACCTATCAGCATATTTTTAAGAAACAAAATGAGGCTGAAGAAATAACAAGCAGGTCAGACAAAGTGGATGCCAGTTGATTTTGTTTATTTGGATTTTCAGACTTAACAAGGCTTAACTCATGGCATTACACGGAAAGTACTAGCATGGATAGAAGATTGGTTGACTGGCAGGAGGCAAAGAGTAGCAATAAAAGGAATCTTTTCTGGTTGGCTGATGGTGACTAATTGTGTTTTTACAGGGGCTGGTGTTGTGAGTTTATCATTAACAATGATTGTCAATGTCAATAATTCGGATGAAGGAATTGATGACTTTGCTAACTTTGTAGCCAAATTGGCAAACAGTACAAAGATAGGTGAGGAACAGGTACTGTTAAGGAAGTAGCAAGTCTACAGAAGGACTTAGATCAGGAGAATGGTCAAAGTAGTGGCAGATAGAATAAAGTGTAGGAAAGCATTTGGTCATGCACTTTGGTAGAGGGAATAAAGGCATAGACTATTTCTAAACGGGGATAAAATTCAAAAGTCTGAGGTGCAAAAAGACCTGGGAATCCTCGTGCAGGATTCCCTGAAGGCTAACTTGCAGGTTGAGTCAGTGGTGAGGAAGGCAAACACAATGTTCACATTCATTTTGAGGGGACTGAGAGCAAGGATGTAATGCTGAGGCTTTTTAAGTCATTGGTCAGATCACATTGAGTATCTTGAGCAGTTTTGAGTCCATTACCCAAGAGAGGATGCACTAGCATTGGTGCAGGTCCAGAGTGGGCTCACAAGAATGATCCTGGGAATGAAAGGATTAACATATGAGGAGCGTTTGATGGACCTGGGGCTGTACTTGCTGGAGTTTAGGAATGCAGTGGGAAGGGTCTTACTGAATCCTATCGAATACTGAAAGGCCTAGATACAGTAAACGCGGAGAGGATGTTTCCTATAGTGGGGAGTCCAGGACCAGAGGGCACAGACTCCAAACAGAAGGGCGGCCCTTTAGAACAGAGGTGAGGAAGAATTTATTTAGCCAGAGGATAGTGAATCAATGGAATTCATTGCCACAGATGGCTGTGAAGGCCAAGTCATTGGGTATCTTAGAGGCAGAGGTTGATATGTTCTTGATTCGTAAGGGTGTCAAGGGTCACAGGGAGAAGTCAGGAGAATGGGTTGAGAAGGATAATAAATCAGCCAGGATCGAGTAGCAGACCAGACTTGACGGGCTGAATAGCTTAATTCTGCTCCTACGTCTTCTGGTAGCAGGATCCCGCCTCTATCTGCCTCCATCTATCATTCCCCTGTCCCAATGTCCTGACTGCATCCTCCTCCCTTCCCCTACCTGTCACCTTATACCCCCCCCCCCCATCAGTCTAACAGTCACCTCAGACTTGCTACTTCCCCTTCTCCCCTCCAGTTGCTGCAGTTTCCTCCGACAGGCTAAAGACGTTAGTAGGTTAACTGGCCACTGAAAATCCTCCTGTGATTATATAGGGTTATGTATTGGGTTGCTGGGCAGTACAGCTCATTTGGATGGTTCTGTGATGTATTTCTAAATAAATAAATGTGTTGGCATAACATTGAAAAGTGTATCAAAGCAATACAGCACTATGCAGTCTTTTCAGCTCACCTACGGTATATAAACCTACTACACGATCAATCTAAACCAGGTCTTCCCAACCTAGTGGTCTATAGGCCCCTCAGTTAATGTTAGGGGTCCATGACATAAAAAAGGTTGGTAATCCCTGATCGAAACCTTCCCTCCTAAACAGCCCATAACCCTCCATACTTACTGCATCCATCTGCCTGTCTGAGTCTTTTAAATGTCCCTGTTGTATCAGATACCACTAACACGGAATCTCACCAAATATTAAAACGCACAGATTTAGGTTACAGGAACTGTTCCATTAAATTTTAGGTAAAATATAACAGTTTTAATATCTATTCCGTTTTAGAACACTGTAGATCAAAGGCACCTCCAAGAGGACCATGACCTTATTGTAAGGTTTGGAGGCATGTGTGCCTCAGTGATCCAAGGAGCTATGCTGGCTGGAGTCAGGGCCTTGTGCTTTGAGTTTTGGTGGGGTCACCCATGCTAAAAAAGTCAAAGGGTAGTGGCCAGACTGAGAGTGGTCCACCAAGCCTCCAGGTTCGGGGAGGGGTTCAACC
Source organism: Hemitrygon akajei (assembly GCF_048418815.1). Classification (NCBI taxonomy): domain Eukaryota; kingdom Metazoa; phylum Chordata; class Chondrichthyes; order Myliobatiformes; family Dasyatidae; genus Hemitrygon; species Hemitrygon akajei. The sequence continues at coordinate 65,180,986 of NC_133144.1, read as the reverse complement.
TCAGGGCTAACAAACCTGACTGGCCAAACAAAATTATTACAGAAACAGCAACAAAGAATCCTTCTCCAGCTGGATGTGACTGCATTCCTGAGCCTCCACCCAGGACTAGCATGACTGACAGTCGTGAAAGCAGAGGAAGCTGCTGTTGACACGATGAAGGAAGCCCTGAACACCACCAGAGGTGGAGGACCTTCATTGCTGCCTGGCGGCGTTACAGACAGTAAGTAGATCACAGACAGACACACAGTAGGCAAGACCCTGAACAATGCTATACTGTTCTACATCATCTACAATCTTCTCATAATTTACAACATCACTCTGTGCTTAAATGCCCAGAACAATGAAAAAATATATCTGACATGCCTTAATAGCAACGCATACTTTTACAATTAAAATTCAGCTTGCAACTCCCAATCTGATTCATTTTTAATTCAATTGCTGTTATATAACAATCAACATTTCAATGTGCTCCTGAAACTAATTATACATGGATTAGAGTCATGATTTTGCAAACTATTGACCTCTGTTAAACTGTCGTATGCTTCTATTGAAAGGAGTGTAGTATGCATTAATATCAGCTATTGAGAAACACACTGCTCCAGTCACTAACCAGTCAGACAGGAAACCAAACAAGAGAAATCAAGCTCATTATCACTGACAACAATGACATGAAATTCGCTGTTTCGTGGCAGCAAAGGCAAAAAAATACTATTAGCTACCAAGATAAATAAATAGCAAAATAATGTGAGGTTATCAACACAAGAGATCCCATGGATGCTGGAAATCCAGTGCAACATGCTCAAAATGCTGGAGGAACTCAGCAGGTCAGGCAGCATCTACGAAAATGAATAAACAGTCAATGTTTTGGGCCGAGACCTTTCTTCAGGAGAAGGAAGGGGGAATATGCCGGAATAGAAAGGTGGGGGTGGGGGTGGGGGGAAGGGGAGGAGGAGGCTAATAGAAGGTGATAGGTGAAAGCAGGTGGAAGAGAAAGGTCAAGGGCTGGAGAGTGGAACAAAGGAGAAAGGGAAGAAGAAGGGGACTTGAGTGAGGTAAAAGGTCAGGGTGTGGAATGGGGGGGGGGGGGGGAGGAATTTTTTTTTAGCCAGGAGAAATCGATATTCATGCCATAAGGTTGGAGGCTAGCCAGATGGAATATAAGGTGTTGCTCCTCCATCCTTACGGTGGTCTCACCTTGGCACGAGAAGACGTCATGGATCAACATGTCAGAACAGGACTGAAGTGAGGCAGCATTCACAGACCCTTCTGAAATTTGATGGCAGAGGGAAAAAAAACTGTTCCTGAGTCATTAACTGTGTGTCTTCAACCTCCTATATCTCCTCCCTGAAGGTAGTAATGAGGAGGGCATGCTCTGGATGGCGAAGGTCCTTAGTGACGGAAGCCACCTTCTTGAGGCACTGCTTGTTAAAGATGCCCTTGATGGTGAGGTGAATTGTACCCTTGATGGAGCTGGCAGAGTCTACAAGCCCCTGCAGCCTCCATTGACCATGTGCATTGCATCCTTCATAACCAGACTGTGATGCAACCGGACAGAATGCTCTCCACTGTACTTTTCTAGATATTTTTACAATTTGTGACAGAGCAATCTTCTCAAACTCATAACAAAACTCCATCCTCAAGCTTCATGCTTGGTACATTATAGATTCTATTTTACAAACAAGACAGCTAATTATTTCTATACAATTGGATCTTGATGGTGGAAAAGATAAAGATGTGGCATTATTCTTGCACAGTACAATAGAGCAGAGTGACCTTCCAATATGCTAACACAAGAGATTCTTCAGATGCTGGAAATCCAGAGTAACACACACAAAATGCTGAAGGAACTCAGCAGGTCAGGCAGCATCTACGGAGAGGAATAAAGAGCCAATTTTTCAGGTCAAGACCCTTCATCAGAATTCAATTGCTGGCATTGCAGTGTTCCGTTAACCATGATGCTACAAGAGCGAAGGGAAATAGGCTTAAGCCTGCCAGCAATTTCCATCATGTTAAAATATAATTAAGTGACATCAAAGGGAAGCTGTAGAGAAAATTCAGACAAAGACAGCGTGGAGAATGAGGGAAAGAAACGAGATGACATCTGCTGCATTTTTCTCCTGGGTAGCATTTTGCATTTTTGATCTGGATAACACCATACCTTTTATCAGCTGTTTCTCACAGCCATTTCTCAAACATCAATTTCTCCAACTTCTGGTAATTTCCCTCCTCTCCCCACTCACTTTCTTCCCATTCCCCATTCTGGTTCACTTCATCCACAGTCCGCCCTCCTCTCCTATCAGACTGCCTCTTCTTCAACCCTTTACCTTATCCACCTATCCCCTCCCAGCTTCTCACTTCATCCCCCCTCCCCACCCACCTGGTCTCACCTATCACCTTTTAGATTGTACTTCCCCTCACCCAACCTTTTTCTGGCTTCTGCCTCCTCATTTTCCAGTCCTGATGTAGGATCTTGGACTGAAACATCATCTGTTTATTCCTCTCCATTGAGGCTGCCTGACCTGCTGAGTTTCTCGGGGGGGGGGGGGGGGGAGAGGGTGTGTGTGTGTGTGTGTGTGTGTGTGTGTGTGTGTGTGTGTGTGTGTGTGTGTGTGTGTGTGTGTGTGTGTGTGTGTGTGTGTGTGTGTGTGTGTGTGTGTCTGTCTGTCTTTCTCTCTCTCTCTGGATTTCCAGCATCTGCAGAATCTTGTGTTTATAGTCTTTTTTCCATCTGCTTCATTGACATTCTGTGCACATCATTCATGTTGCTTGCCAAGTGGTGCAGTTAGCAAGATACATGAATTCAAAGCTAAAGCTTACTGAAAATGGCAGAGATGACTAAAATTCTGATAAGTGCCTTTATGAATACTAAACACAGCAATGGACAATCTAAACCATCTTTCAGCATCTTTGTTTTAAGTATACCAGTTAAGCGAGAAGCCTCTATGATTCATTTTTCAGTCCTTTTCAGTTAAAAGTATGCAAAGACTTTCGACATAAGCATCTAGTTTTAGAAGCAACATATGCAATGGCTACTCAAACAGCAAATTAACAACACTGCCCGTCCTCTAAGAAAGTTTCTATGGCCTTCCTGTGTGTGTGTGGATTTCCTCCGGGTGCTCTGGTTTCCCCTCATAGTGCAAAGCTGAAACATTTTAATAGGTTAATTGATCATTGTAACTTGTCCTGTGATTAGCCCAGGGTTAAATAGGTAGGCTGCTGTGTGGTATGGCATGACGGGCCAGAAGAGCTTGTTCTGCACTGTATCTCTAAATAAATATGATATAACTCTGAAATCAAACAGTAAGGTGCTGGAAACTGAGCAAGAAGTATTTGAGAAGATCAATCTGAAACGGTTGAGGTGGTTTCTCATGTCATATCATGTTTTTCAGCTTTTCTTATTTTTATTTTCAGTCTCTGATGTAACAGCATTAGCAGGAAGAAGGTAGAGAAGATTCAGGACCCACACCACCAGGTTCAGGAACAGTTACTACCCTACAATAGTCAGGCATGGATAACTTCAGTCACCTCAACTGATTTCACAACCTACTGAGTCACTTTCAAAAGCTCTACAAACTCATCAACATGAGAAGGTCTGGAGATGCTTTGAATCCAGAGCCGAGTTGCACAAAATGCTGGAGGAACTCAGCAGGTCAGGCAGCACCTATGGAAATGAATAAACAGTCGATGTTTCAAGTGGAGACACTTCTACAAGACTGAGGAACAAAGAGGGGAGACACCAGAATAAAAAAGTGGGGGGTGGGCATTACAGCTCTTGTTCACAGTATTATTTATTTTTTATTTACACAACTTGTCATCTTTTGCTCAATGGTTGTTTATTAGTCTTTATATACAGAATTTCATTAATTCTATTGTATTTCCTGATTTTCATGACAGATTTGTATTTTGATAATAAACTTACTTTGAACTTTGAGCTAATGATCATGAGGCAGGCTGGCAAAAAAGTGACCAGCTAGCAATCAACTGTACGTGATAAAAAAACAAATGTTTGATAAGAAGCAGAAGAAACAGAAACTACAGCAACCTCGCCCCATAAAAGCAGGACAATATCTCCACTCACTGTAATTTTTCTGGAGAATAGTTGCCTAAACTTTCTGTGCATAAATTTAATGTCTGTTACTCACCACAGTGAGATCACCAGTCCTTACTATTGAACAACGCCCTAATCATTTCCAGTATAATATTGCCTGTTGCATTTAACTATGCATTTTAAGTTGTCCTTTAGCTAAAATAAGATCTTATTTAAAATAATATGAGATTTTCATTATGTTGATCAATTCGACCATGGAACAATATTTGTTCAAGAAAGCTCATTTTTATACCACAGAGAACTTGTATTCTGCAGAGGCTTTTGTTATCACAGCAGGTCAGGCAGCATCTATGGAGAGGAATAAATAGTAGATGTTTCAGGCAAAGAACTTTCATCAAGACGGGTAAGGAAGGGAAAAGAAGTCAGAATAAGGTGGAGGATGGAAAGGAGTACAAGCTGGCAGGTGAGACCAGGTAAGGGGGTAGGTGGATGGGTGGGGGAAGAGGGGGATGAAGTAAGAATCTGTGAGGTGATAAGTTTATTCTGGCTTCTGCCTCCTTCCTTTCCAGTTCTGATGAAGGGTTGCAATCTGAAAAGTTGACTATTTATTCCCCACCCCACCCCACCCCCATAGATGATGCCTGACCTGCTAAGCTCCTCCAGCATTTTAAGCCCTTAAGATAGAGGAGCAGAATTTGGCTGTTTGGCTCATCAAGTCTGTTCCATCATTTCTTCATGGCTGATCCGTTTTCCTTCTCAGCCCCATCTCCTGCCTTCTTCCTGTATCTCTTCATACCCAGACTAATCAAGAATCTATCAACCTCTGCCTTAAATATACCCAATGACTTGGCCTCCACAGCCACTTACGGCAATAAATTCCACAGCTTCACCACTCTCTGGCAAAAGAAATTCCTCCTCATCTCCGTTGTTAAAGGGCGCTCCTCTATTCTGATGCCACTCTATTTTGTGTGTGTTGCTCTGGATTTCCAGCATCTGCAGAATCTCCTGTGTTTACCTTTCATGATTGAATACCATCTCAATGAGTTTTACTAAAATGAACCACTGTTACTGAGGGCAACCCATCGCTGAGCAGCAGAGTCATACAGAACAGAGGTGGCTCCTTCACCCCAAGTAGTCAATGCTGGCCAATATACCCATCATAGCTCATCCTATTTGCCCAAAATACCCATTGTAGATAGCCCTATTTGCCTGTGTTTGTTCCATATCATTGTAAATGTTTCCTATCCATGTACCTGCCTCAACTTTTTCCTCTGGTAGCTTGTTCCATATAGGAACCACTCACTGTGTGAAAAAGATGCCCCTCAAATTCCTATTAAATTTCTCCCATCTGTGCCCTCTAGCTCCTGATTCTCCAACCGTGGGGGGAAAAACCTCTTCCTTCACATGAGGTGCAGAGGGACTTCGTAGCCCTCATGCAAGACTCCTAGAGGGTTAATTTACAGGTCGAGTCTGTGGTAAAGAAGGCAAATGCAATGTTGCCACTTATTTCAAGGCAACAGAAGATGAAAGGAAGAGATAATGCTGAGCCTTTATAAGACATTAGTCAGGCCACACTTAGAGCACTGTCAACAATTTTAGGCCCCGTAGCTCAGAAAGGATGTGTTGTCATTGTAGAGAGTCCAAAGGAAGCTCACGAGGATGATTCCAGGGTTGAAGGGGTTAATGTATGTGGAGCATACTCTTTGGAATTTAGAAGAACACAGGGGGATCTCATTGAAATCTACCAACATTGGAAGGACTAAATAGAGTGAATGAGGAGAGGATGTTTCCTATGTGGAGATATTGAGGGGTGACCCTTTAGAACAGAGGCAAGGAAGAATTTTTTTTTAGTCAGAGAACAGTAAATCTGTGGAATGATCTGCCACAGACTGCGGTGGAGGCCAAGTCTGTGTGTATATTTAAGGCAGAAGTTGATTGTTTCCTGATCGGTCGGGGCATCAAAGGATATGGCTAGAAGGCAGGTGTATGGGGTTGAGTGGGATCCGGAATCAGCCACAATGGAATGGTGGAGCAGACTCAATGGGCTGAATGGCCTAATTCTTCTCCTCTGTCTTATGGTTTTATATCTGTGCAACATCCTTAAGTTTATACAGAAATGACCAGAAGATTTAATTTTGGGTGATAAATACCAACTACAATATTGTGGAGAACTTCTTCAATACTATTTTGTGATCTTCTGCATTCATCCAAGATAGTAGGTAGATCATCAGTTTAATATCCTCTGACAAAATACGACATTTTCAGTTCTTGTTACTACATTATGAGAAAGTTGTGTCTGGACTGGAGAAGTCACAGTAAGCTTATAAGGATGTGACTGGAACTGTGAACCATGGCTTGCAAGAAAGCATGAATATACTCATGTTGTACAAGGGGAAACTGGAATGAAATTTAACTGAAATGTTTAAAATTATGAGGTGCCTCATAAATAGAAAAAGACTGTTTTCTCTTCACAGAGTGATTACAGAATTAAAGTTATTGTCAGAAAGATGAGATGGGATATGAGGAAATATCTATTCCATACAGAGCAGTGAGGGGAAGGATTGGATGAGGCAAGAACCCTCATCACGTTTAAAAGGTGCTTCAAGAGTCACTGGCAAGGCGCTGGAAGGCAGGATTAGGCTGAAGGACTTTTTTCCATTTGGGCCAATCAAAAAGGTGCACAGCAGCATCCTTTTGTATAAGGTATTTTCTGTGGTTGTGACACCATCCTCAGGAATGCACAAATTTTAACTAAGGGATTGTGTGGTGAAATATTCTGATTCAGATGACCACCCTATGGCTGGCAGCATTGTTTCCCGGTGCAGAAAAACCACCAACGTTCAGCTGGAATGAACCAAGTGCAGATCAACATCTGTGCTGCATCAAAGTATTACTCAGCTCCCTCCGTGTGGCAACATGCAAAAGAATTAACCCTGAGATTAGAAAGAATACAGCCACAACAAACATTCAAGAAGTATTATCTTATTTTCACAATCTACTTCAACATTTCAGAATACCAAACAGGGCCCTTTGTTTTGGCAAATTCTCAAAACTTCAGCAAGAAAGAGAACTGACCCAATTGTAGACTCATAAATCAAATTTAAGGGTCTTTGTTGGGTATTAAACTAATATGGTTGTTAGAACTTCTTAGATTCCTTTTTAATATCCAAATGAAGGCAGCACCATATTTAAAGAGGTCTACTTTCATGCTCAGCAGCTTGAACACTACATATTAATACATTTGTGTGCGAAAATAGAACCCAACCTCAACAAAATTCATCCCTACCATCTATAACACTAGAGTACAAACCAATAAGCTGTCAGCCATTCCTCTCAAAATTCAAAGTAAATTTATCATCAAAGCACGTTTACGTTACCATACGCTACCTTGAGATTTATTTTCTTACAGACATTCACTACAGAACGAAAATAAAATAGAACCAATGAAAAACTACACACAAAGACTGAGTGAGTCTAGATCTGAGCCTCAGAATAGTGGGATAAGAAGAAATTTCTTCAGCCAGAGGATGGTGAATTAGTGGAATCTATTGCCAAAGGTGGCTGTAGAGACCAGGTCATTGGGTATACTTAATGCAGAGGTTGATAGGTTGTTGATTATTAAGGACTTCAAAGGTTATGGGGAGAAGGCAGAAGAATGGCAATGAGAGGGATAATAAAGGAGCCATGATGAAATGGCAAACAAGACTTGATGGACTGAGTGGCCTAATTCTTCTCCTTTGTCTTATGGTCTTACAACCAATGTTGGGTCTCCAGATGGACCCTAACCTTATGACTGTGAGTGAACAAAACAAGAACAATGTTCTGAATTGATCACAAATGAAAACTATTGTATTTATACAGAAAGTGGTTAGTTCTTTAATTATGGGAACCATAAAGCACTTTATTGGGATTTTTGCATGCGAACTAGATATGATGTGGCCAGATTTACAATCGGCTATTTGCTGTAACTTAAAACTTTAAATCACCGTTGAATGTTAAACAGGGTTATTGTTGACAAGAATCACTTTACCAATTTAGAATACCATAATTTGAAATGCAGTGCAAGTAGTTCAGATAAAAATAAAATGCTCCATTTCCACATTAATCCAATGCCTTAAATGAGTATTAAAGACTTGCTTTGTTCTCAAGTAGGCAGGAATTTCTTTTGCTGCTGTTTGACTGATTTCCTTTACCTTAGCAAATTATTTATAGGTCAGAAAGCAGCACAAAGCCACTTCAGCCTCCTTACATGTTAAAGATGCACAGTGGGGAGTATCCTGACTGTTTGCATCATGTCCTGGTATAGAAACACCAATGTCCAGGAATGGAAAAAACCCCAAGAAGCGGCAGATGCAGCCCAGTTATCCCAGGAACCAGAACACCTACGACCCCCCCCCAGTACACACTACTTATGACAGTGCCAGTAACAGTAATATTGCCATACTATTGTATATTTAACTGTATGTTGTATATGATCTTTCTGTCAATTTGTACATCTACAGAATATTTTTATTATCTGTGTTATTATTTTATGTGCTGTATTTGATATATGTTGTTTGTTTTGCACTTTGTTCCCTGAGCAACATTGTTTGGTTTAGCTGTATACATGTGTACAATTGAGTGACAATACACATGATGTGGTAAACTATGTGTATACCTGTCTGGACACACCCCTCTGCTGACTGATCCTGTGGCTCCTCCCACAGACCCCTGTATAAAGGCAATTGGAGGCACTGCTCCTCCCTCAGTCTCCAAGAAGTTGTGGTCACTTTTGCAGCTAATAAAAGCCTATCGTTTGCCTCCCGTCTCCGAGAGTTATTGATGGTGCATCACATGAACTTAAGTATTTCAGAAACTCAGGACTGGCATGTTCTCACTTTGAAATGTTTTTACCCCCATCCATCTACTGGCAGGCTGATCCAAATGGGTCTTCCTTGTTCAACTCTCAGTGAACTCAAAACCACCCAAGACCCTAGGTGGTCTTATTTTATTCCCATACATCCACTTGTTGACCTATGCCAATTCCTGTCCTCTCCGTGGATTGTCACCTTGTCGTGGTGGAGAAGCCTGTATGGCCCTGAGATCCCAAGAGCGATGCCGTCTGGAGCTATGCTCCTGGTAGGGTCACCCATGGCAGTAAGGTCGAGGGTGAGATCCCTGACAAAGAACAATCCAACCAAGACTTCAACGGTGGAACAAGCGGACAAAGTTGCTTCGAGCTCAATGGCTGTGAAGGTGGATGAAGACTGCAACAAATCCATCAGCTCTAATCGTTGTGGTTTCCATGCCATTGGAATCAGTTGGTTGATTTGTGAAGTATTGTGTGCTTCTTGGATTGCAACATCAAGTACACGTTAAACAAATACACACACAGGCGTCTTCGCTCTGTGGAAATGGAACAAAGACCACCATCCTCGACCTCGAGGGATAGCCACAACAATGAATTCCTGTTTAAGTAATGCCATTCTCTGCCCTCTGTTAACACAGACCCTTTGGCTAAGTTTCCACAATGCTGTGTGTCCTGACATCAACATTTTGTTAGAGAATGCCCTGTGAAGTGCCTCGAGACATTTCTGCTGTGTGAAAGATGGTGTACAAATAAATGTGGTTGGTGAAATTGTTTCAGTGCTTGGAATCAATGATAAAAATATCAGTGTACAAATTGAAATCTCCATATTATTAACACAAGAGACTCTGCAGCTGTTTCGAGCCCTGACAAAGAGTCTCGGCCCGAACCATCAACTGTTTATTCCTTTCCATAGATCAGAATCAGAATCAGACTTTAATCACCAAGTACCTATGCACATACAAGGAATTTACTTCCGGCAGATGTTGTCTCTCTGCTCATAACAATAATAATGATAGATATAAATGAAAATATAAATTATACATACAGGTAGTGCAATCCAAGTAATAGTTAGCCGACAGTTAACCGGCAGTTAACTGTTCAGCAAAGTGACCACAGTAGGGAAAAAACTTCTCCAGTGCCTATTAGTCTTAGTCTGGAGGGATCTGAAGCGCCTACCAGACGGAAGCAGATCAAACAGTCCGTGCGCAGGATGGGAGGAGTCCTTTATGATGTTCCTCGCCCTCTTCTTCAACCTGGAAGAGTACAAGTCCACAATAGAGGGCAGGGAGGCTCCAATAATGCGCTCGGCAGTCCTCACTGTGTGCTGTAGTTTGGTTCTATCCTGCTTGGTGGGGGCTCCAAACCACACAATGATGGAGGTGCACAAGACAGACTCACTGACTGCAGTGTAGAACTGCAGCAGCAATTCCTGAGGCAGACCGTATTTCCTCAAGAGCCGCAGGAAATACATCCGCTGCTGGGCCTTCTTCAGGATGGAGCTGATGTGCTGATGCTACCTGACCTCCTGAGTTCCTCCAGCACTTTGTGTTACTCCAGATATTTAGCTGCCCATTGACAACTGTAATAGACCCCAATCTTATTAATAGAAACTATCCACTTAATTGTCACCTTACCCATCTCTCTCCTTCCATTCATCATGTACTCTGAGCACAGCAAGTACCATCTACAACTAAGGGTACTTTGATAGCACCTTGCAAATCTGGAATTGTTACGTATGCATGGAACAAGACTGTTCAACTGATCAATTGGCCACATCTTCTTGCCACATTCTCCAATCAATCTGATATGCCACCTTAAAAGATGAGGACAGCTGAAGTCAAGTCAAGTCAAATCAAGTCATTTTTATTGTCATTTCGACCATAACTGCTGCTACAGCACAGAGTAAAAATGAGACTTCACAAACAGAGGTCTTATCGAGCTCACACACCTTTCTGACCAGAATAAAAAAAATCACTGTTCCTTCATATGCCTGGAACCTGGTGCTCCCCACTCAACAACACCATCAGCCAAGGATCAAAGGGCAGGTACAACACCACCTGCTCAAGCATAATTAGGGTCAGTCTTGTCAGTAATACCTACCTCCTGTACACAAAAAACAACTCAGTTGGTTATTAGAAGGGTCTGGGGGCGGGGGGTGGGAGGAAGGGATGGCTAGTATGGTGGGATTTCTCAGAGTTAGCATCAACCACAAACAAATGGCTTTCTCTTATATACAGACAGGGTGACAAAAGAAAAGCAACACACACAAAATGCTGGTGGAACGCAGCAGGTCAGGCAGCTTCAATAGAAAGAAGTACAGTCGACGTTTCGGGCCGAGACCCTTCGTCAGTACGAAACGTTGACTGTACTTCTCCCTATAGATGCTGCCTGACCTGCTGCGTTCCACCAGCATTTTGTGTGTGTTGCTTAAAACGTAGTCATGGATTTCTCGTACCAAACTAGTGATAACAGCAACTCCATTGATAATAAATAAAACAGCCAAATTCTAAAAGTGTGACACCTGCTACTGGAACCAAGACATTTCCAGAAAAATACCGAGGCAAATCCATCGTAATTACTGGAAAATTTGCTAAATAATTACATGTCTATAGGTGATGATATACAAATACAAACAAGCATAGGAATGTCAAACTACAAGAAAAATAACAAATTCTACACCCCAATCCAACAGATGCCAGCATCAACAAGCGCTGTCCAAAGTCCAACGCAGCTCAATTTTATAAGCAGCAGGGAGCTGATGGCTCCACAGAGCACAAGCTGCCAGGGGCATCTGTCCCACAAACTCTGCTCTAAAACTGATGCTCACGATGGGATGCAGATAGCAGAGCCTAAAGGGTCACACCACCAAGTGTGGGAGGGGTCTAAAGAGGTGAAGTTATTTCCAAACGTGAAGACATGAAGCAGGAACTGGATACAGGCCATCTCTGGGTTTTGAAAACCAGATTTATGGTCATCCATCATTAAGTACCTCCCAGCACTCAGGACCCCAAGACATGCTCTTTTCTCATTACTACCAATAGAGAGGAGGTTCAGGAGCCTGAAGATGCAAACTTCTTCCCCTCTGCCATCAGGTTTCTGAACAAAGAACCAATGCTCTTTTTTGCAATAAATATTACATATATATTTCTTATTGTAACTTACAGTATTTTTGTCTTGCACTGTGCTACTGCCACAAAACAGCAAATTTCATGACATATGCCAATGACATTAAACCTGATTCTGAGATATGAACAAGCTCCTCATAATATTATTAAATTCTGAAGTCTGACATACATACGTTAATTCCACCAAACTGCAGAATTAATTTCCACTCTCCCCACTTCCTGCAATTGTACCTCCTGATCAGTATTGTGTGTTATTGATGCTGTTATTACACCAGGAGCAAACCCACATGGTCATGGGGAGAACGTACAGTTTTTTAAAAAAATACACTGAAAGTGATAATTGCATGAATTGCATTGGGGGGGGCGGAGGTTGGTAGAGTTTATTTGTTATATACCATGTCATCAATGTGGGTGATCATGATCTTTCCACGACCATGACTGTTCTTGGCAAATTTTTCTACACAAGTGGTTTGTGGTTTTCCATTGACTTCTTCTGGGCAGTGTCATTACAAGATGGGTGACCCCAGTCATTATCGATACTCTTCAGAGATTGTCTGTCTGGCGTCAGTGGTCATAGAACCAGGACTTGTGATGTGCACCAGCTACTCATACAACCATCCACCACCTGCTCCCGTGGCTTCATGAGATCCTGATCGGGTGGGGAGGGGGGGAGCTAAGCAGGTGCTACACTTTGCCCAAGAGTGACCTTCAGCCTAGCGGAGGGAAGGAGTGCCTTTCACCTCCCTTGATAGAGACACACCTCCAACTCACCATCCACAAGGCAGGTACATTAGGGACATCTAAGAGACTTTTTGACAGGCACGTGGGTGAAAGAAAAATGCAGGGAAGCATTAGATTGATTCCATAGTAGTTAAAAGGTCAGCGCAACAGTGTGGGCTGAAGGGCCTGTAACCATACTGTTCTACTTTCCATGTTTATGGCTCTGTAAAAGCAAATTGGGAGCAGTTGGAAAATGAAGGAAAGCACGCAGTGGCAACAGGAAGCTAAATAGACATTGGAGTCAAGAGGCAGCAATGTGGAATGATTAAAAGAGGGAGCATGAGAAAACTAGGCTGTGAGTGATAAAGGTGAAGATGACACAGCAGAGAGAGAAGGCAGGAAAACTACTATTTGAATAAATTGGCCTGCACTCTCCAGATTAATTTTGCCTTCCATGTTCTCCTCTCATGTAGGGAACACAGTGGATCGAGGAAATCGTAGCAGTTAAATTGCTTCTATTGTTAGAACGTGCACAAGTTCTTGGAAGTGGCAGAACATGTTGAGAGAACAGATAATAAAACAAACGACAGCATGACTAGTCACAGTAAACAGACAGAAGCAGTTCCCTTAGGGAGTGATTCATGGGCCATAAATTTAAAACTTTGGACAAAGGGGTCCAAGAGGATTCAACGAAGTCCACTTATGTTCAAGTACATGGAGACTGGTTCTGATCTATAACACATGGCCTGCAAGGGTTACAGAAAAAATGTCATTGAAGATTTACTGAGGGGAATTTGATAGATTCTTGGGAAAATAATTTGCAGGGCTCTAGGGAGGCAAAGAATGGAACTGAGAGGATTGTTTTACAGAGTTTCAGGAACAACTCAGGAAAGATGGGTGCCACGGTAGCGTAGCAGTTAGCACGACACCATTACAGATCAGGGCCTCGGAGCTGCAAGTTCAATTCTGAAACCATCCCTGAGGAGTTTGTACATTCTACCCACGAATGCATGGGTTTTCTCTGGGTGCTCCAGGGATTAATTGTAGACTGTCCTGTGATTAGGCTAGGGTTAAATCGGTGGGTTGCTGGGTGGTGTGGCTCTTTGGGCCAGAAGGGCCTGTTCCGCGCTGTATCTCAAAATTAAAAATATATAAATAAAAATAAAGTGCATAACAGAATGAGGAGCCAAACTCAGGATCACAGCAAAACGAGAGATGAATCAACAGAATGAAAAGCAGAAAAATTATCGAAAATTAATCATTTCAATTCTTACTGAATTTGAAAACAGTGGCACAGCTCCTCACAGCAACACTGATCCTGGATCTGTGCTGACCTCAGGTGCTGTCTGTGTGGAGCTTCGTCCAGGTGCGGATTCATGTAGGATTAGTGTTAAGTGGGTGATTGATAGCTGGCACAGACTGAATGGGCCAAAGGGCCTCTTTCTGTGTCTCTCTGTGATTGCACTGAATGAGCCATGCGTCAGACAGCATCTAAGGAAATGAATAAACAATCGACATTTCGGGCCAAAATCAAGAATCAGCCATATTGTCCTGGTCCTTGAATCTCAGGTCAGTCAGTCTGGCTGAGGACAGCAGATTTTTGTCACTGCAGAACACCAGTGAATCAGACTTGTTTTAATAATACTTGCTCACCTTATTATCACCACCATTTTATTCCAACTTGGTTTACTAAAACTCTCCCATGGGTGGTCCCAAGCCCAGCTGCAAAAGGAGGGGGGTTGGAAATGGGGCTAGCAATCCCATCCCATAAAAACACAACGGTACAGAAATGCCAACAGAAGATCCTGTCACAACCACGGATTCAGCAGTGCAGTAGATATGGCAATGGCGCTTGTGAATATGCATGTGTCAGCTAATTATTATTTCATTGTGTTAGTGTTTAACTCCTTTCATTCCATCGCAGTATTTGTCGACACTTGGACACAGCAACACTTCAGTGCCTGCTTGCATTTGGCCTTGCCTGAGAAATTGGACTGTCGAGTCAACTGACTCTGAAGACTAGCGGTATTTGTTTTATTCTTAGTTGTTCTTTTCAACCGCAGTGTAGGCTTCGTTTTCCATTTGAGAGCTCTAGTTAATGGTCCTGTTTGGCCCAGCGTTTATTGTTTTCTTTTCCCTTTAACACTGTTCGCATTAAAATCTGTGAACTATCGACCTGCTTCAGTGTCTCTCACTCTGCACTTGGGCCATATCCAAACCTGGTGACAGATCCAAAGACCTCATAGCTGGGTGAGGAATGAACTTCAGAGATGTTTAGTAGGCAGCCGTCGATCTCAGGGGATCCTGGGTTTGTGCCTCTGGTGGACTGTATCCTCTCTAGGGCGCAAGCCTGGGCAGGAAGATTTGAAGAACCAGCTGTTGCCCATGCAGTGGGTTCCCCTTCTCCATGCCACCGATGTAGTCCAAGGGAAGGGCAAGCACCGATACAGCTTAGCACCAATGTCATCACAGAGGTTGCTAGCGTAAAGGTGCCTTATGGACCCTGGCTTCGGATTTCTTCCTCGGGGTTTACTCCCGAAGCCTTTCCCATGGGTGGGTATGGCTGCAAGGCAGCAGAGGTTTAAAATCAGACTTTTCCTTCTCCTAAGTGGGCTGCCGTCCAAGGCTGACGAGCCCCACCTGCCTGAAGCAACTGGGTTTGAGGCGCCACTGGTCTGCCTTCACCCCTTCTCATCAGTTCCGCCGGGCCTAGTCACTAACCACACGTGAAGGCCAAGAGTTGGACTTTTTGTCAGAGGCTGTTAGAGACACACGCCATTTAGAGCATTTTAAAGGTAGTGGGAGCCAGCTATGACAACCTTAGAGGTGGACTACACCTGGATATAGTATATTTAATATTTCAGTAATTTTTAAGTAATATTGTAAATATATTGTTTGATTAACCATTTTTGTTCATTTACATAATTAATTGCAGGTTATATGTAAAAGTAGCGAATGGCATACATCATTATGCCACCATATCATAAGTAAGATCTTCACTAAAAAAAAAGAAAAGAAAAACTAAATAGACAAATATCCTGGCTCCTGTGTTTCTCTTTCAATTAGTTTCTTGAGTTACAAAACATAGCATTGGGAATAACTCAAAAGACTGGCCCAGGACAGAGAACGTTGAGCAAGCTGCTGTTGGTGGCCTACGTCTAGTAGGGGCGATGCGCTTAAGCAAATTAGTTAATTACTTAAAATTCTTTAAATCACCTTGGTGTGATCTGAACCCATTTCCAAATTAATTGCCAAGGCCTCTGGATCCATTCATAGACCAGCAATTAATCATTCACTTCCACAAACACAACTGGGAATGTGCCTCAGGATTCCCAATCTTGCTTCATGGTATTGGTCCATGGCATAAAAAAGATTGGGAACCCTTGCTCCTGTCCTTGTCCCCTGTGCTTCAAAACACAGGGGTCATATTCAGCTTTGGTCATGAGTATTGGTGTGAAGTAGACTCAACCCAAGCCACTCGGATCCACTGAGGTCAGTGTAAAAGTTCGTCAGAGATGGTGAACACACACAAGTAATGTCAGCAAATAAAGACAAATCTCTTCCTTTAGAGTCAGAGTTACTATCACTGAATTAGATCACATGAAAATTGTTATACAGTGACAAGATTATGGTACAAATTACTATAAATTGCAAGAGAAATAGAGAGTGCAGAAAGGAATAATAAGGTAGTGATCATAGGTTCATGGACCTGATGGTGGAAGGGAAGAAGCCATCACTGAACTTGTAGCAGCATCACCTACAAGGAGGTACTGACTACTGTCCAGTGGCTACCGACTACAACAATAATGAAATGCTTTGAGTGGCTATTTATGGTCTGCATTAAATCGCATCTTTGTACTGCACAAGATCCTCTTCTGTTCGCTTATTGCTTAAATCAGTCCTACTCCATTCTCTCCCACCTGGAAGGCGGTGCCTCGTATGCCAGGATGCTGTTCATTCACTTTGGCACATCATTGAATACCATCATCCCTTAGAAGCTGCTGGGTAAACTCTCCTTGTTGGGTCTCAACACCTCTCTCTGTAACTGGATCCTGGACTTCCTGACAGGAAGGCCAGAAACATCTCTAGCTCCATCACACTGAACAGCGACACTCCCCAGGGCTGCATGCCTCTTCCGCTCTGCTGTTTCTGTGCTGTAGTCCTCTATGACTCAATAAAATTACTCCTGCTTTCAATTGCAAATAAATATTTCAAAGAAAGAAGGAATAACAGGTTTAATTGATTGCAGAGGGAAAGAGTCTTCTGAATCCTTGAGTGTGAGGTCTTCAGGTTCCTGTACTTCCTCCCTCATGCTAGTGAAATGAGAACACAGCAATGGAGTTCTATTTTAATGGAACTTGGACATAAATTTTGCAACATCTGGATGCCAAAATCTTCATTGTACCACCCATCTGTTGTCTGTACCTACATCTCTGTGATGCTGTTACAAGTTTATCATTGGACCTGAACCTCACTGTAGTTGTGCACACGACAATAAACTTGAGTTTATTTGACCAGCTTCTTCCAGAGTCGAAATAAAAACATCTACTTCACTTGTGCACTTTTCACCTGCTCTGCACTTGTACTCCCTAAGGAGAGTCCTCGAGGTTCTAGGCAGATGAATAATAAACAGGATTCATCCTGGGAAAAGGCATCAGCATTTGTCACAATTACAGAACAGACAGGGAGCCAATTTAAATGAGTCTCCTCAGGAAACAGTGCTCAAAACATCATTGTGTGCTCTGTGAAAGAAGCGATGCAAATCCTGCAGGCCGAAAATTATTCTTCTAAAGAAGGTCACCGCGGCACATGAAATGGCACATTAGCACAGTGGATAACGTAACGTGTTACAGTGCCAAGGACTGCGGTTTAATTCCCACTGCTGTCTGTAAGGAGCTCGTACATTCTCCCCATGCTCTCTTCTCACTGCTACCATCAGGCAGAGGTGCGGGAGCCTCAAACCCACACCACTAGGTTCAGGAATAATTATTACCCCTCAACCATCAGGCTCCTGAACCAGAGGGGATAATTTTACTCAACTTCACTCACTCAATCTCTTTCTGTAACTGGCTCCTGTATTTCTTGACAGAGGCCAGTCAGTCCATGTCGGCAGAGACATCTCTAGCTCCATCGTACTAAACCCCTGGACTCCCAGGGCTGCATGCCTCTTCTCCTCCATCGCTTCTATGCTGTAGTCTTGTTCCCACAACATATAGACTCACTTTCAAGGACTGTTCGTCTCATGTCCTCGATATTTATTATTTATTTGTCATGATTATTAATTCTTTTTTTCTTGTTTCTATTAGTATTTGCACAGTTTGTTTTCTTTTGCACACTGTTGTCTGCCCTGTCGGTGCAGTCTTTCATTGATTCTATTATGGCTAATAGATTTATTGAGTATGCCCACAAGAAAATGAATCTCAGGCAGGGATGTATATGGTGACATATATGTTCTTTGATAGTAAATTTTGGAGAAGGTGTGGAAAAGGTTCATCAGGATGTTGCTTGTATTAGAGTATTATCAGTAAAATTTATTATCAGAGTACGTACACATCACCACATACAACCCTGAGGTTCATTCCCTGTGGGCAGACTTAGCAAATCTATAGAAGAGTAACTATAACAGGATCAATGAACAACAAACTGTACAAATGCACATATAAATAAATAGCAATAAATAACCAGCATGAAATAACATGAAATAAGAAGACAAAGAGTCCTTAAAGTGAGACTATCGGTTGTAGGAACACCAGCAGTGTAGTTATCCCTTCTGTTCAAGAGCCTGATGGTTGAGGGCTAAGAACTGTTCTGGTGGTGCAAGTCCTGAGGCTCTTGTATCTTCTTCTACCTGATGGCAACAGTGAGAAAAGTACATGGCCAAGGTGGTGAGGATCTTTGATGACGGATGCAGCTTTTCTACAGCAATGTTTCATGTAGATGTGCTCAATGGCTAGGAGGATTTTACCCATGATGTACTGGGTCAAATCCACTACCTTCTGTAGGATTTTCCACTCAAAGGCATTGGTCTTCCCATACCAGGCCATAATGCAGCCAGTCAGCACACTTTCCACCACACATCTATAGAAGCTTGCCAAGGTTTCTGTTAACATGCCAAATCCCCACAGACTCCCGAGGAAGTAGAGGCGCTGTTGTGCTTTCTTTGCAATTATATTTATAAGATGGGTCCAGAACAGGTCTTCTCAGATAGTGACGGCCAGGAATTTAAAGTTACTGACCCTTTCCACCTCTGATTACCAGCTCATGGACCTCTGGTTTCCCTCTCCTGAAATCTACAATCAGTTCCTTGGTCATATTGACATTGAGTGAGAGTTGTTATGACACCACTCAGCCCAATTTTCAGTCTCCCTCCTGTATGCTGATTCATCACCACTTTGAAACAGCCCACAATAGTGGTGTCATCAGCAAACTTGTATATGGTGTTGGAGCTGTACTTAGTTGTAGCTGTAAAGTGAGTAGAGCAGGGGCTAAATACACATCCTTGTGGTGCTCCTGTGCTGATGAAGATTGTGGAGATGTTGTTACCAATCCAAACCAAATGGAATCTACAAGTGAGGAAATCCAGGATCCAACTGCACAAGGAGGTATTGAGGCCCAGGTCTTGGAGTCTACTGATTAGTTTTAAGGGGATGATGGTATTAAGTTTACTGTATGTTTCAATGTACATGTGACAAATAAAGCTAATCTTGATCTCTTCTCTTTAAACTTCTCAAGTGTGAAAGCATTTCTACTTTGCGTATGGGATTGTAAAATCAGCAAACTACTCCAAACTTACTGAATCAGAAACAACTGGGTAACATGGAGACTTAACAGTAAAATGATTTAGAATAGAAATATTCAGTAGTGTAAAGACAGCAACAACTCTTCATGCAGAGGGAAGCAAATGATTATCAGAAACAGAGTCCGAATACGAATCGGAATCAGGTTCACTGTCATTGGCAGGGCAGCACAGTACAGTAATTCAAATCCAAATCAGAGTCAGAATCAGTTTAATATCACTGATACAGATCATGAAATTTGCTGTTGTGCAACAGAAGTATAGTGCAATACATAAAATATACCTCAAAGTTCTAAGTAAATTTATTATCTAAGTACACATATGTCACCCTATACAACCCTGAGATACATTTTCTTGTGGGCATTCACAGTAAATACAATAGAATCAATGAAAGACTGCACCCAACAGGACAGTAAAACAACCAGTGTGAGGAAAACAAACTGTGCAAGTACTGTACAAAAAGAAAGAGAAAAAAATAAATAAATAAGCATTAAACATTGAGAATATGAGATGAACAGTCCTTGAAAGTGAGTCCATAGATTGTGGAAAGTTCAGACATTGGGGCAAGCGAAGTTGAATGAAGTTATCCTTTTGGTTTAAGAGCCTGATGGTTGAGGGGTAATAAATGCTCTTGAATGTGGTGGTGTGCATTGAGAAGAGAACCTGGCCTGGGTGGTGGATGCTGCTTTCCTGAACCTCAGGCTTAAACTACAATGACACTTAAACATCAATAATTAAATTAAGTAGTGGAAAGAGGGAACAAAAGTAGTGAGGTGGTGTTCATGGGTTCATTGTCCATTCAGAAACCTGATGGCAGAGGGGAAGAAGCTGCTCCTACAGTGCTGAATGTGCCTTCAGGCTCCTGTATATCCTCCTCAATGCCAGTAATAAGAAGAGGGCATGTCCTGGGGGATGGGGATCCTTAATGATGGATGCCAAATTTTTGAGGCATTTTGAGCTCTGCTTTTAGTAAAGCCACTGCTTCACAGAGCCAGTGACCCAGGTTCAGTCCTGACCTCCGATGCTGTCTGTGTGGAGTTTGCAAGTTCTCCCTGTGACAGTATGGGTGTCCCCCTCCCCAAGTGGTTTTGCTTCCCCCGCATCCCAATGATAGAACACAGAGCATAGAATAGTACAGCACAGTACAGCCACTTCAGCCCACAATGTTGTGCTGACCCTTTAACCTGATCAGTCCAAACCTCCCTTCCACATGGCCCTCCACTTTTCCATCATTCATCTGCCTACCTAAAAGTTTCTTAAATCTGCCTAATGTATGTGCCCCTCCCACCAGCCTGCCAGCAATTTCCACGTACTTACATCTCTCTACATAAAAAAAAACTACTTCTGACATTACCCACTCCCCTAGACATTCCACCAAAGAGATATTTGACAATGATATTTGAAGTATTTGCTTTCAGGTACATTGTACCTGAAAATGTCAGATTATCAACAGTTTCTGAGATACTTAAACCACCCTGTCTGGCACCAACAATCATTCCACGGTCAAAATCACTTAGATCATATTTCTTCCACATTATAATGTTTGGTCTGCTAAACAAATGAACCTCCTGACCATATCCGCATGCTTTTATGCATTGAGTTGCTGCCATATGAATGGCTTATTTATTACTGACATGAATGAGCAGGTGTACAGTGTACCTAATAAAGTGGCATCTTATATTTAAAAATGTTGTTAATACAATTAATGTAAATAGATCATTGAAACCATTTCAAAATTACCTTAGTGTTCAGCTCCTCAGAGTAATGCACACAGAATGTGGTGCAATATTTTAAAGTGCCTCCATATCTCTGTAACAAACACCGGAATATCAATTTCACTAAAACATGTTTGGACTACAGCAGATCAATATTTGCTGTCCAAAATGAGATGAAGCTTTATCTCAACCATCCAAGAGGGATAATATTACAGAAGATGAGTAATTTGAGATATTTCATTTCCCTGGATTTTACCCACTTCCTGCATCTTCAGCTCTTCAGTGACTGCATTAACAAGGCTAATTGTCAGCCTTCATTTCTGAACAGACAATGAAGTTCTGTACACTACCTTGTCTGTACTTTTTCTTGCACTTTTTTTGCACAAACTACTTATATTTTTAATACAGTACATACTTCTTATTGTAATTCGTAGCAATTTATTATGTATTGCTCTGTACTGCTGCCACAAAACAATCAGTTTCATTACACATGCCAGTGATATTAAACTTGATTCTGATTATTTTTAAGGAAGTACTTCATCCCATGCCTCTACTTCAAAAATCTGAAATAGTTTTCTTATCGTTGACTAATATGACGTGATTGTTTATTGTTTTGCAGCAATAGCACATTACAAAAACAAAAAAAAATTTAGAATTAAAAAGGGTGCAGAGGAGATTTACCAAGATGCTACCTGGATGAGAAAATCAGAATCAAAAACAGGTCCAATATCGCTGGCATATGTCATAAAACTTGTCAACTTTGTGGCGGCAGTACAATGCAATACATAATAATAGAGATAAAACTGAATTACGGTAAGTATATGTGTCATATACAGTACAAAATAATTACATAAAATAATAGTACAAAGATAGAAATGAAAAAGAAGTGAGGTGGTGTTCATGGGTTCAACGAACATTCAGAAATCGGATGGCTGAGAGGAAGAAGCTGTTCCTGAATCATTGAATGTGTGTCTTGAGGCTGCTTATGAGGAAAGGTTGAGAAAGTTAGAGCCTTTCCTTTTGGAGTGAAATGGGGTGAGAGGGCCTGAACTTTCAATGTTCTAATTATCATATTTCTTGATTTCATTTGTATCTAAAAAAAAATCTAGCAGTCTCATCATTGAGTGTACGTGATGACAGGACATCCACAGCTTTCTGTGGAGATATACAACATCTCAACAGATGATATTTCTCCTGTTTAGTCCTGACCGACCATACCTTTATCCAGAGTCAATGGCTCCCTACATTCTAAAGGAAATTATATCTTAGCATCCACCCCATCAGTCTTTCTTCGAATCTGCCTGTGTCACTTCTCATTATTCTAAATGCTCTCAGAACTGATTATTTTACTCTACACTTCCTCAAATACTTTTCTTTGTACAACGTGGTTATAATGGGAATCAACTGCAAATCCTGCATGTGGTGTTAGAACTGTGCACTCACCCAAGCCCAGTGAATAACAAGGCCTTGTTATGAATAAACAGCATCTCTGTGTACATGTTTATATAAGAACTCGGTAAAATATTCATCAGCTGATTTAAGATAAATGGAGGTGCAACTCAGAAGGGTCTATTTCATTCTCCTCCGAGGTGATTATCTGCTAGGGTCTAGGCAAGGGGAGTGAAGTGCCAATATAAAGGCTAAAGGAGAGGAAGACTGTGATGTTGGCAAAATAATGGAGCTCCAGCTCGCAGTCAAATCTGGTCACTAGCATGAGAAACTGCTCACAAGAGACAGTGGTGATCAAAAGGGTGGCTGTATGTTCTCGTTTCAGAATCAGAATCAGGTTTAATATCACTGGCATACCTTACGAAACTAGTTCTGCGGCAGCTGTACAGTGCAATTTGGGGGTGGAGCGGAGATACATTTCCACCAAAGGAGGTGTAAGGCATTCCTTCCTTCCACTAGCCTGCAGGTCATCCTTGGGTAAGATGTAGCACCTGTTACGCCCCCCCCCCCCAACCCTGATCAGGGTCACATGAAGCCATGGGAACAGGTGGCAGATGGTCGTATCACAAGTCCTGGCTATGTGACCACTGATGCCAGGCACACAATCTCTGAAAGAGCGTTGATGATGGCTGGGGTCACCAGTTTTGTAAAGACACTGCCCAGAAGGAGACAATGGCTAACCACTTCTGTAGAAAAATTTGCCAAGGACAATCATGGTCACGAGACCATGATCTCCCACATCATACAAGATAGTACAGAATGATGATGAAAAAATTACAGTGCAGTTTAAAATGTACTATAGATTACAATAAGAAACAAGTTCAGAAGTTCAAAGTAAATTTATTATCAAAAAATGTCACCATATACTACCTTTCATTTTATAATATATAGCGTAAAAAGAGCGCAAAATGGGTGAGGGGGTGTTCGTGGGTTGGACAACCAAAATCTTAAAATGGTTAATCCAGGGCAAGTCCACATTAATTTCAATATATTGACTGGTGACATTACAGTCTGGTATGGAAACACCAATACCCTTGAATGGAAAATCCTACAAAAAGTAGTGGATACAGTATAGGTCAGTCCACCATGGGTAAAGCCCTCGCCACCACTGAGCACATCTACATGAAACACTGTTGCAGGAAAGCAGCGTCCATCATCAGGGACCCCACCACCAGGTTCCGGAACAGTGATTACCCTCAGCCATCAGGATCTTGAACCAGAGGGAATAACATCACTCAGCTTCACTTGCTCCATCGCTGAAATGTCCCCACAACCAATGGACTCACTTTCAAGGACCCTTCATCTCATGTTCTCAATATTTATTGCTTATTTATTAATTACCATTTCTTTCTTTTTGTATTTGCAATTTGTTGTCTTTTGCACACTGGTTGAATGCCCGCATTGGTGCGGTTTTCATTGATTATATTATGGTTATTATTCTATTATAGATTTATTGAGTATGCCCAGAAGCAAATGAATCTCAGGACTGTATATGCTGACATATATATGTGTGTATTTTGATAATAAATTTACTTTGAACTTTGAATTATTGTACCCTCACCAGTTCTGTGTAGGATTGGGGTATAGATTTGATATTTTCCTTGTAGTTTAACTTTCTTATGCTTGTTTGCATTTTTATATAATTACCTATATACATGTAATTGGTTAGTTGCCTCTGCATTTTTCTGGGAACCTCATGGTTTCTGTGGTGGGTGTCACAATACTTGAATCTGGCTGTCTTATTAGCTAGTTGTAATCAATGGGATTGCTGTGATCAGTGGTCTAGCATGAGAGGCCATCACTACTTCTGTCTTTCACTTTTTCTTTGTCTCCCACCAGGCTTCTTCTTCTGCTGCTCCTTCTTTGCTTCTGTACCATTCAATAAAACAATTGTAAGCAACAAGGTTTAAGCATCACACTTTGACCTTTGGGTCTCGAAGGCATCATGATCCAACATCTCCCATGCCATGTTAAAAAGAAAACGGGGCCTCACTCTAGGCCCCAATCAGTGCCGAAATTCTGATCAATTAAAAGGAGGATGCTGTGCCTTCATGATTTGACCGATTGGTGCCTTCGTGTGGGTGCCAACTTCTGATGACCCATCAGGCTTGAACCAACCACATTTTGAAAAGCAGTTCTTTAGTTGGTGCAGAGAGAGCTGTTTGATTCCGCCTGCCAGGACGTCTTGTTCGCTGTGGACTTATTCTCTCCAGCAGCACCACCATTTGATTTCACTTATTTCCTCCAAGCTCCGTCCAAAAGATGCCGAGTTCTTGCTGTCCCTCCCTCATCGAGTGGGCTTCATTTATCCCAGGACTGAGTGGCTGCGAGTCCTCACTGACTAATTTTGAATATCATTTATTGCAGCCTAGAGCCATTTCAGGTCATGGCTTTTGTCTGCACAGTTAGATACTGATTCTTAATGCAATTCACCAACAAGCCACATGGGTAATCTGTAAAGTTAATTTCTCTGCAAACAGTTAATAACACCAAAGAGACTGGCTGCCACAATGCTTCTAATATCAACCACACCTCCTGTACCTAATCAAGTGGCCACCACGTGTATGTTCATGGTCTCCTGCTGCTGTAACCCATCCCCTTCAAGGTCCAACATGTTGTGCATTCAGAAATGCTCTTCCACACACCACTGTTGTAACGCCTGGTTATTCGAGTTACTGTCCCCTTCCTGTCAGCTCGAACCAGTCTGGCCATTCTCCTCTGACTTCTCTCATTAACAAGGCATTTTCGCCCACAGACCTGACACTCAATGGATTTTTTTTTTGTTTTTCACACCATTCTCGGTAAACTCTGGAGACTGTTGTGTGTGAAAATCCCAGGAGATCAGCAGTTTCTGAGATACTCAATGAACCCCACGTGGCACCAACAATCATTCCACAAGCAAACATGAGGAAATCTGCAGATGCCGGAAATTCAAGCAACACACACAAAATGCTGGTGGAACACAGCAGGCCAGGCAGCATCTATGGGGAGAAGCACTGTCAACGTTTTGGGCCAAGACTCTTCATCAAGGGTCTCAGTCCGAAACGTCGACAGTGCTTCTTCCTATAGATGCTGCCTGGCCTGCTGTGTTCAATCATTCCACAAAGTCACTTAGATAATTATTTCTTCCCCATTCTGATGTTTGGTCTGAACAACAACTGAACCTCTTGACCATGTCTTCATGCTTTCATACCCTGGGTTGCTGTCACATAACTGGTTGTTTAAATATTTGCATTAATGAGCAAGCCTGCAGGTGTACCTAATAAAGTGGCCAAGCATCCTTGATGGCCTTAGTGTTTGCACAAAGTTGGTGAGCTTTTGTACATTTAGTTTGCATCAATCGTTAGTCCACTCGTCGAATCAAGTTTACTGTCACATGTACAAGTACCATGAGGTTCAGATATGATGAAAAACCTGCTTATAGCAGTATGACGGGCATGTAGGTACAGACCACACACACAACATATACTACAGAAATTATCCCAAACAGTGAGGAGTAGAAGACTTTCTTTGCAGCCCTGCAGGCCAGCTCTCCCATTGGTGTTGCTCTCCAGTGTTCGCTCCCTGGAAGAGCCATGGCTCTCAGGGACTTGTGACTGTATGTATGTGAGGTGTGTGACTGTATGTACTGTTATAACTATATGTGCCACGTGTGACCGTATGTACTGTATTTTACACCTTGGC
Organism: Hemitrygon akajei; assembly: GCF_048418815.1. NCBI lineage: Eukaryota > Metazoa > Chordata > Chondrichthyes > Myliobatiformes > Dasyatidae > Hemitrygon > Hemitrygon akajei. Next base: position 65,154,600 of record NC_133144.1, on the reverse strand, counting down.
AGCAGAGGAACAATGTTTCTTTTAGCTGTATACATGTGTAGATTGAAAGACAATCAAATTAGAACTTGAATTACTGTCATGATTTGCACAGACAATTCCATGGTTGACTAAGTGCTCTGTTGTTAAGTTAGGGTTACATAGCAGACAGGCACCATGACCACATTGGCTCAGGAACTATTTGATAATGAAAAGGACAAACACACGCACAAAATTCTGGAGGAACTCAGCAAGCTAGGCAGCATCTACGGAAAAGAGTACAGTCGACGTTTCAGGAGGACTGGAGAAAAAAAACTGAGGAGTAGACTTAAAAGGTTGGGGGGGGGAGGCTTTTTCTCCCCAGTCCTGTTGAAGGGTTTCAGCCTGAAATGTCGGTTGTTCTCTTTTCCATAGATGCTGCCTTGCCCGTTGAGTTCCTCCAGCATTTTGTGTGTATTGCTCGGATTTCCAGCATCTGCAGATTTTGTTTTGTTAACAAACAGAACCACCAACCACTCCACATCCTTTCCCTCCAACAAAAGTCATCTTGAAATCCTCACTGGCTCCCAGATGCCATGGTCCAGAGAAGGAAACCACCGACCCACCTCATTCTAGACTCTAGACAATACAGCTGACTTTTAATTCCCTCTGCAAGAACTAGATCCCTACTGGCATCACCAACACCACCAAGGCAAATTTACAAAGAGGCAGTAGAGTTCCAAGGAACTCACTTAAACATGAGCTTTATTTGTCTCATATACATCGAAACAAACAGTGAAATGCATCGTCTGCATCAATGAACACCGCAGTCTGAGGATGTTCAGGGGGCAGCCCACAGGTGTTGCTACACTTCCAGCATCAACACGGCACGCCCATAACCTACCAACCCTAACCAGTAAATCTTCGGGATGTGGGAGGAAACCCACGCAGTCACGGGGAGAACGCACAAACTCCTTACAGACAGCAGCAGGAATTGAACAGCTGCCACTGTAAAGCACAACACTAACCATTACATTACTGGGCTGATTTACTTGTCAAGTCAGCACAGAATTGGACACTTTGCCTCACTGTTATTGCAACTGATACCACTGAGGGTGTCAACATCCTGCAGACCAGCTTGCTAAACACCTATGTCAGCCAAGGCTAGAATCCAAAGTGGATATGTGCCATTACGAAATTATTTCACAATAGCTGTGAGATTAGTTTGTTCTAACTGCAGTGAGGTGAGCCCAGGTAAACATTAACCTGGGTACAACTCTGCTTTCTCCCATAACACAAACACAACCACACTGTTAATACATGCAGTCAGCGGACACCATGGACACTTCATTACATACACCAGCTCGTTAATGCAAATATCAGCCAAATGTGTGGCAGCAGCACCATGTAAAATATAATGCAGACATGGCCAAGAGATTCAGATGTTGTTCAGACCGAACATCAGAATGGGTGGTACAGGCAGAAACATTCGGGGCTTTTAAGAGATACTTACATAGGCACGTGAATGTGAGGAAAATGGAAGGATATGGACATTGTGTTGGCAGAAGGGATTAGTTTAGTTGGCCATTTGATTATGAATTTAAATGGTTCGGTACAACATCATGGGCCAAAGGGCTTGTCCCTGGGCCGCTGTATGTTCTATGCTCTAAATAATGCAAATAGAGACATAAAATAAGTGCAGTAGTGTTCATGGGTTCACCATCCATTCAGAAATCTGAAGGCAGAGGGGAAAAAGCTGTTGAGCGTGTGGAGTCGTCCGCAGCTTACAAACACCTGACTTACGTACTGTCCATATGAGTGAGTGCTTGTATGATACTACAACCATGTGCTGCTCAGGATGTCAAAATTCTTCACTTGTTGTCAAGGAAGCTGTTGTCCCTCATCTCTAAATAAATCAAACGGATTTAAGACATAGGATTTAAGATAAAAGGTACTACGGTAGCATAACAGTTAGCGCAATGCTACTACACCTCGGAACTTTCCTGAGATTCAATTCCAACATCATCTGTACATTCTCCACATGACCGTGTGCTCTGGGTCCTCTGGTTTCCTCCCAAAAGCCAAAGTTAGTAGGTTATCTGTGAACTGTCCTGTGATTAGGCTAGGGTTAAAAAGGTGGGTTGCTGGGTGGCGAGGCTCATTGGGCTGGATGGTCTGTTCCGTGCTGTATGTTTAAATAAATAAAAAGCAAACAAGTTCTCCCCTTTTACCCGACACCCAATGCCAATCAAACGCAGAACAGATAGGCTGCCGAGCAACATTCAATATTTCTACTCATTTTGACGCCGATATGGAGGAACAGGCAGATAAATGGGCCACGGGATTCACAAACTACTGAATAAATAGGGAGGGGCTAAGGAAAACTAAATCACAAACTTTAGCCATCCTTGCAATCTGTAGAAGTGAATGAGTGCTGCACTTTGGCATGGCAGTTAACACAATACTTTACAGCACCCACTTAAAATTGGGACTTATTTCCCACTGCTAACTGTAAGGAGTCTGCACATACTCCTGTGATCATGAGTTTCCTCTAGGTACTCCGGTTTCCTCCCACATTCCAAAGACATAAGGGTTAAGGTTAGTGAGCTGTGGGCGTTGCTATGTTGGAGCCAAAAGCATAGTCTTGAGGTCTGCCCCCAGCACAATCCTTGCTGATTTGATTGACACTAATGCCACACATTTTGATGTACATTTGACAAATAAAGCTAATCTTTCTAACCTTAAACACAGGAGATTCTGTAGATGCTGGAAATCCAGAGAAACATACACAAAATGCTGGAGGAACGCAGCAGGTCAGACAACATCCAGAGACAAATAAAGAGTTGATGCGTTGGGCCAAGACCCTCTCCAAAACTCTTTGCTTGTTTCAGTAAGTTAACGTTCCAACTTTTAGATACATGCTGAGCCATCCTCTTGAGTGAACTGACACCATATTAAACTGTATAGTGAAGGAAGACAAAGGTCACTGTACATCACCTGTTATCCTGCGATGGAAGGAAGCTTCCAGACCCATTAGTCATGACTCTGCAGCCTTGCATTGGACAAGTTGATGTCATTGCGAGGTTACTGCCAGACACAGAAACTCACTTTGACACAAGCTATGAAATAACATGCGAGTGCAAGGTCACCACCAAGTCTAAAAAGAGGTTCTGCAGATGCTGGAAATCCAGGGCAACACATGCAAAATGACTGAGGAACGCAGCAGGTCAGGCAGCATCTACAGAGAAGAAAAAAAGCATTGATGCTTTGAGCCAAGACCCTTCACTGGGACCAAAATAGCGACCCAGAAATGAAAGTAACAGCCCGGATGAGAAACATTATGTAAGAAACTGAAGGTCATCGAAAGTCAGTGCATAATATTGCTAGTATTAGATGGGTCAAAAAGTAATAATTATCTAACTTTAGGAAGAATTAGAACAAATTACAATTTGACATTAAACCAATGCCTTCAAGGTAAGTAAGTGGCTCATGTATAGTTTTACAAAGGGCACATCTCTTTTATAACACTGCACTGCACACAAAAGTGATTCACAGTGAGAAGGAAATCCTCAGGGACAAAAGAGGAAATGCTCCACCAAACTGCTCTTTCTGGCAGAATGATCAAAAACCAGAGGGCACTCTTCAAAGGACAGGAGTGACACTGTGCCAAATGTTCTTAAGACACAAGACAGAGGAGCAGAATCAGGCCTTGCAGACATCGAGTCTGCTCCACCATTCCATCATGGCTGATTTATCATTCTCTCCTCTTCCCCATTCTCCTGCCTACTCCCCATAACCACTGACGGCCTGACTAATCAAAAACCTCTGCTGTAACCTGGCCTCCACAGCTATCTGTAGCAATTTCTTCCACGTATTCAAAATCCTCTGGCTAAAAACATTCTCTTCAACTCTGTTCTAAAGGGATGTCCCTTGATTCAGAGACTGTCCCTTCTGGTCCTAGACGTAGCTTTGGGACTACATCTTATGCACCATCAATCTTCAGGCCATGCTGCTCGGGGGTTTGTACTAACATGAATTTGTGACTGTATGTGCTGGATTGTAACTAAATCTGCTGTTAATGACTGTATGGACTGTTTTGTACCTTGGTCCCACAGAAACAATATTTCGTTTAACTGTATACATCTGCGCAGTTGAATGACAAACGAACTCGAAATACAATGGAACATCGCTGCTTTGAACTTTCAAATCCTACTTAACTTCTGTAATACAGTGGACTCGGGACACATCGGGCCGAGTACACTTTGGCCTAATTAAGTGGTTGTCCCAATTAATCAAATTTCATGGAAATAGTTACAAAGATATAAAAAAGACAAATTGAGTAATAATGTCATATTTAAATGAAATACAGAACAAATTAGAACACTATAAATAGTATGACAGTACTCTAAAACAATGCATTTGCTCCTAACAGTTGGAATTTATAAAAGGAATTCATCCAGTGTACACAATAAAGAAAATGAGCACAGACACCCAGTGCAGATAATGTTCTCATACAATACTATTGACGATTGCATCTTCCAAATCTTCATTTTCATTATAACATTCAAGATGTTGTCGATACCTTCAAATTCTTCACAATTCCTAACTTGTTGAAGTAGTGAAATAATTTCATTTTCCCTCCTGGCCATTTCTGGTATCTCCGAGCCTGAATGCTTGAAACTGCAGTTAGTGAAACAGTTCTGAATTTTTTTTACTGCATATTTCTCAACAACTATCAGTAACAAAAGTAGCAGCTTTTTGAACACAAACATGCACAATGTGCACGCGACTGACACTAGTTAGGAACAGTTCAGCAACAATCTCCTGCCCCAAATAAGTGGCATAGTGTCCCAAATAAAGGAAGGGAATCCAGGCTATTTCCTCAATTTTACAAGTTGTCCCGAATAAGTGGCTGCCCTGATTAACCGACGGCCCAATTAACAAGAATCCACTATATTTTAATCAAACAACAATGCCGTTTTTCAAGAAAAATGAAAAAAATCAACTAGATAAATTGGGTGGTGTTTTCTCAGAGGGATTTGTTATTTCTATGCAACTGGCAGGAGATCGGTTTCCGTTTCCTCAACACAAGACCAACAAAAGCCAGTAGATTTTTGTACTCATGCACTGAGTGACAGGTGCTCAAATTGAATGCAAACATGTAATGAGTTCACGAAGCAACCTCATACACAAAACACACGCACACTCGCACAGATCGCACAGTAGTAATAGTGTGGCAAATTCTTTGTGCTCGGGGATAATAATCCAATATAAATGCCTCTGAAGGTACAAATGTGTACATGTGCACGATTGACTGAGCAGATAACAGCAGCCCATAAATCCTCCATTTCTCAAGTCAGAACAAATAAAACATTCAACACAGTTCAGATGCAGGACAGTAAATCCATATATCCTTAAATGTAACTTGGCATTTACTTCAAAACACTGTGAAAGCTACAAAAGGGTGCCCTTGACACATCCCACTCTAACACCTACACACCCCGAACATCAGACATAGGAAAAGAATTAGGCCATTCGGCCCATCAAGACTGCTTTGCCATTCCATCATGGCTGATTTATCATCCCTTCCAATCCCATTTCCCCGTCTTCTCTCCCCTTTACCTTTGATGTGCTTATTGATCAAGAACCCATCAGCCTCCAATGTAAATATACCTGATGACTTGGCTTTCACAGCCCTCTGTGGCAATCAGTTCCACAGATTCACCACGCTCTAGCTAAAGAAATCCGTCCTCATCTCAACTCTAAAAGAACATCCTTCTAATCTGAAGCTATGCCCCTTTGTCCTAGACACCCTTAATATAGGAAATATTCCCTCAAACGTCCATTCCATCGAGGACTTTCAATATTTAATAGGTTTTGATGAGATCCCCCTCATCCGTCTAAACTCTAGTGAGTACAGGCTCAGAGCCATCAAGTACTCCTTGTATGTAAGCCCTTTCATTCTCAGAATCATTCATATGAACCCTCTCAGGATCCTCTCCAATGCCAGCACATCCTTTCTTAGATAAGTGGTCCAAAACTGCTCACGATACTCCAAATGCAGTCTGACAAACTTGGTCTGAGATAAATGAATCTCACCTGCCCAAGTCGAATCTTAAGAACAGTGCCCCCCCACCCTGAGTCCAGTCAAATTAGTTCAGAAATTCAAAAGAAGAAACTGAAAATACATAAGACAATAACACCATTATATATTGGAGCAGAATGAGGCCATTTGACCAACAGAGTCTCCTCCACTATTTCATCAAGGCTGATCCAATTTTCCTCTCAGCCCCCATCTCCTGCCTTCTTCCCGTATCCCTTCAATCAAGAATCTATCAAACTCTGCCTTAAATATACATAAAAACTTGGACTCCACAGCTGCCTATGGCAAAGAATTCCACACATTCACCACTCTCTGGCTAAATAAATTTCTCCTCATCTCCATTCTAAAAGGATGCCCCTCTATTCTGAGGCTGTGTCCTCTGGTCTTAGACTCTCCCACCACAGGAAACATCCTCTCCGCATCCACTCAATCAAGGCCTTACACTGTTCGATAGGTTTCAATGAGGTCACCCCTCATTCTTCTGAATTTTACTGATTACAGGCCCAGAGCCATCAAACACTCTTTATATGACAAGCCATTCAATCCTGGAATCATTTTTGTGAACCTCCTTTAAACATTCTCCAGTTTCAGCACATCCTTTCTAAGAAGCCCAAAACTGCTCACAATACTCCAAGTGAGGGCTCACCAGTGCTTTATAAAGTTTCAACATTACATCCTTGCTTTTATATTCTAGACCTTTTGAAATGAGTGCTAACATTGCATTTGCCTTCCTCACCACTGAGTCGACCTGCACATTAACCTTAAGGGAATCCTGCAAGAGTCCCTTTTCATCTCAGTTTTTTGTATTTTCTCTCCATTTAGAAAACAGTCAACTCTTTTATTTCTTCTAACAAAGTGGATGACCATACACTTCCCAACACTGTATTCCAACTGCCATTTCTTTGTCCATTCTCCTAATCCATCTTAGTCCTTCTGTAGTCTATCTCCTTCCTCAAAACTACCTGCCCCTCCACTTATCTTCGTATTATCTGCAAACTTTGCAACAAAGTAATCAATTCCATCATCCAAATCATGGGGAAAAAAACTTGAAAAGAAACGCAAAAAGGATCAGTCCCAACAAAGACCCCTGTGGAATAGGAGTCACTGGAAGCCAACTAGCAAAGTTTCCCTTCATTCCCGCTCTTTGCCTCCTGCCAATCAGCCGCTGCTTTATCCACACTGGAATCTTTCCTGTAATACCACGGGCTCATGGCTTGTTAGGCAGCCCCATGTGTGGCACCTTGTCAAAGGCCTTCTGAAAATCCAAGTACGGAACTTCAACCTATTCTCCTTTGTCTATCCTGCTTGCTATTTCTTCAAAGAATTCCAACAGATTTGTCAGGCAAGATTTTTCCTTGAGGAAACCATGCTGACTACAGCCTATTTTATCATGTGCCTCCAAGAACCCATAATAATCAACTCCAACATCTTCCCAACCACTAAAGTCAGACTAACTGGCCTATAGTTTCCTTTCTTCTACCTCTCTCCCTTCTTGAAGAGTGGAGTGACATTTGCTATTTTCCAGTCTTCCAGTACCTTTCCAGAATCTAGTGATTCTTGAAAGATCATTATGCCTCCACAACCTCTCAGCCACCTCTTTCAGAACTCTGCAGTATACACCATCTGGTCCAGGTGATTTATCTACCTTCAAAACCTTTCAGTTTCCCAAGAACCTTCTCTCGAGTTATGGTAACTCCACACACTTCATGTCCGCTGACACCTGGACCTTCCACCATACTGCTAGCGTCTTCCGCAGTGAAAACTGATGCAAAATACTTATTCAGTTTGCCTTTCATTATCCTCCATTACTATCTCTCCAGCATCATTTTCCAGCGGTCCGATATTCCAACTGTCATCTCTGTCTGTGTGCTTTTCCAGATAATTCTGGCCAATTCCTCTCTCATGCCTCTGTAATTCCCTTTACTCCACTGTAATACTGATACATCTGACTTGAAATTCTCCTTTTCAAATTTCAGGGTGAGTTCAATCATATTATAATCACTTTCCCCAAGGGGTTCTTTTACCTTAAGCTCTCTAATCAATTCTGGTTCATTGCACAACACCCAATCCAGAACAGCTGATCCCCTAGTGGACTTAACCACGAGCTGCTCTAGACACACTAGAATTTCCTGCACCTATAATCCAGCACCAAACTGATTTTCCCAGTCTACCTGCATACTGAAGTCCCACATGATTATTGTAACATTGCCCTTTCAGCATGCATTTTCTATCTGCCATTGTCATTCTTAGGCCACATCCTTATTACTGTTTGGGGGTCTATATACAACTCCCATCCAGGTCTTTTTATCCTTGCAGTTCCTTAGCTCTATCCACAATGATTCAACACATTCCAACCTATGTCACCTTTCTAAAGATTTGATTTCATTTTTTACCAGCAGAGCAACATCATCCCCTCTGCCTTCTTGCCTGTCCTTTTGAGACAATCAGGATCCTTGGACATGAAGCTCCCAGCTATAATCTTTCAGCCATGATTCAGTGATGCTTACAACATCCTACCTGCCAGTCTGTAACTGTGCTGCAAGTTAATCTACCTTATTCCATATACTGCACGCATTCAGATACAACACCTTCAGTCCTGTATTCACCTTTTTTGATTTTGTCACACCATGCTCAATCTTTCTTCCTAACTTTGTCCAAGATCTTACTAACATCTGCCTCCACATCCTCTCCACTATCTGTTCTGACACTCTGGTTCCCATCCCCCTGCAACTCTTGTTTAAACCCCACCATGCAGCTAGGATATTAGTACCCCTCCAGTTCAGGTGCAAACTGTCCTTTCTGTACAGGTCCCATCTTCCCTGGAAGAGAGCCCAACGATCCAAAAATATTATACCCTTCTTCTTAGACCAACTCCTTCGCCATGTATTAAACTGTATAGTCTTCCTAATTCTAGCCTCATTAGCATGTGCACAGGTAGCAATCCTGAGATCACAACCATGGAGTTTCTGCCCTTTCACTTAGCACCCAATTCCCTGAACTCCTTATGCAGAACCTCGTCACTCGCCCTACCCCTGTCATTGGTACCTAAATGGACCACGACTTCTGGCTGTTCATCCTCCCACTTAAAAATGCTGAGGACTCGATCGGAGATATCCTGGGCTCTGGCACCCAGGAGGCAACGTACCATCTGGGAATCTCGTTCTTGTTCACAGAACCTCCAGTCCGTTCCCCTAACGGATGAACCCCCTTTCACCACAGTGTGCCTCTCACTTCTGAGTCACAGAGGCAGATGCAGTGCCAGAGACCTGACCACTGTGACTTCCTCTGTTAGGTCATCCCCATCCCCTGACAGTATCCAAAATGATATACCTATTGTTGAGGGGGATGGCCACAGGGGTACCCTGCACTGACTCCTTAACCCCTTTCCCCTTCCTAATTGTCACCCAGATATTTTAAGACACGATTGACTGCAAATACTGGAAATCTGGAGCAACACACAAAACGCAGGAAGAACTCAGCAGGTCAGGCAGCATCTACGAACATTTTAGCCTGCAAGTCACACACCTGCATACATATCATGGATAGAACTTACCAGTAAACCATAAGTGGGTTATCAAGGTCTTTATGCTGGGAAAGAATTGAGAAATTAACAATATACAAAGCTAGAATTTGAGTAGCACATATAAAATGCTGGAGGGACTCAGCAGGTCAGAGTGTCTATTTTTCCCATGGTCCACTCTCCACTCCTATTAGATTCCTTCTTCTCTTGCCCCTTATCTTTTCTATCTATGACCTCCCGGCTTCTTACTTCAAGCCCCCTTACCCCACCCGGCTGGTTTCACCTATCACTTTCTCATTTGTACTCCTTCCCCTCCCCCAACTTCTTATTCTGACATTTTCTCCCCTTCTTTCCAATTCGATGAAGGGTCTCAGCCCAAAACATCAACTGTTTTATTCTGCTGCCTGATTTGGTGAGTTCCTCCAGCATTTTGTGTGTGTTGATTAGGATTTCCAGCATCTGCAGAATCTCCTGTGTTTATCAGCTGGATATAGACAAAGTTTCCTTCAAACCTGCTCAGTGCTCATATCTGAGACAGCAGATGCTAGAATCTGGAGAAACAATCTGCTGGAGGTCAAGCAGCATCTGTGGGAGGAATGATGCAGGGTTTTGATTTGAAACGTTGATAATTCATTTCAGCACCAACTGAGTTCCTCCGGCAAACTGTTTGCTGCTCAGTGTTCATATCTAACAGGAGTACATCAAGACAAAAGTTACAGCAATCAGCTGCTGACTATATTATGTAGCACACTTCTGACCGTCCACGTTGCAGTCTTCAAAACCACACTTAGTTTCATTTCCCACATAAAAAGCCTGAGAACATTGGTGTACCTAAGTACAATAGCCTTTTGCATGCAAACAAATGTCTGGGACTCTCATAATTAACAAAGCCAATATTTCTTGCAGTAGGGGTGACAGGGAAAGGTACGCCATGATAGCATAGCGGTTAGCGTTACACTATTACACCTCTGGACCTCAGAGTTCAGAGTTCAAAACTGATGCCATTTGTAAGGACGAGGAAATCTGCAGATGCTGGAAATTCAAGCAACACACACAAAATGCTGGTGGAACGCAGCAGGCCAGGCAGCATCTATAGAAAGAAGCACTGTCGACGTTTCGGGCCGAGACCCTTCGTCAGGACTAACTGAAAGGAAAGATAGTAAGAGATTTGAAAGTAGGAGGGGGAGGGGGAAATCCGAAATAATAGGAGAAGACCAGAGGGGTGGGGTGAAGCTAAGAGCTGGAAAGGTGATTGGCAAAAGGGATACAGAGCTGGAGACGGGAAAGGATCATGGGATGGGAGGCCTAGGGAGAAAGGAAGGGGGAGGGGAGCACCAGAGGGAGATGGAGAACAGGCAGAGTGATGGGCAGAGAGAGAAAAGAAAGGAGGGGGGGGGAATAAATAAATAAATCAGGGATGGGGTAAGAAGGGGAGGAGGGGCATTAATGGAAGTTAGAGAAATGCCATCAGGTTGGAGGCTACCCAGACGGAATATAAGGTGTTGTTCCTCCAACCTGAGTGTGGCTTCATCTTGACAGTAGAGGAGGCCATGGATAGACATATCAGAATGGGAATGGGACGTGGAATTAAGATGTGTGGCCGCTGGGAGATCCTGCTTCCTCTGGCGGACAGAGCGTAGGTGTTCAGCGAAACTGTCTCCCAGTCTGCGTCAGTTCTCACCCATATATAAAAGGCCACACCGGGAGCACCGGACGCAGTATACCACACCAGCCGACTCACAGGTGAAGTGTCGCCTCACCTGGAAGGACTGTCTGGGGCCCTGAATGGTGGTGAGGGAGGAAGTGTAAGGGCAGGTGTAGCACTTGTTCTGCTTACAAGGATAAGTGCCAGGAGGGAGATTGGTGGGAAGGGATGGGGAGGGGGGACAAATGACAAGGGAGTTGCATAGGGAGCGATCCTGCAGAAAGCAGAAGGAGGGGAGGGGAAGATGTGCTTGGTGGTGGGATCCTGTTTGTAAGAAGGTTGTGCACTCTCCCTGGGAGCACGGCTTATTGGGGCAGAAGGGCCTGTTCCACGTTGTATCTCCAAATAAAAACATAAATACAAGTCCCGATTAGAACAATCACATAAGGATATGAGTTCGTTCAAAAGAAAAAAACAACTGTCTAACTTTTACCTTGTGTTTTTAGATCACACATCCTTTGCACTTCAGAGATCTCGGTCAACAAATTAGCATGTGTCATTTTCATCCCTTCATGACAACCATCCCTCCTTAAATCTGCATCCTCCTCCAGACCAAAACACTCCAATTCTAGCCTTCTGGGTTCCTGAGGCTCTGTCTCTGTCAGTTGTGCCTTCAACCACCTCCTCCAAGCCTCAAAAGTCAACCATGTCCTTCCATCGACCACCTTTGCTCCATCCGCAACGAGCAGGAATTCCCGGTGGCCAACCATTTTAATTCCAATTCCTATTCCCATTGCGACACGTCGGTGTACAGCCTTCTCTACTGCCATGATGAGACCACTCTCAGGTTAGAGGCAACGCAGATGGAATATCGGCCTCCAAGCTGATGACTTGAATGTTAATTTCTCTCCCCTTGCCCTTCTTTCTCTCTTTTTCCAATGGTTCCCCCTTTACCCTTTCTCTTCTCCTCACCTGGCCACTGTGCTCCTTCATCTTCTCTTTCTCCATGGTCCACTTCCTCTGTCAAATTCCTCCTTTTCTTTTCCTACCTCTCACCTCCCAGCTTGTACCCCTTCCCCTCCCCCTCATTTTAATATTCTGGTGTTTTCCCCCTTCCTTTCCAGTCACAGTCCGAATCATTGACTCTTTATTCCACTCCATAACGCTGCCGACCTGCTGGGTTGCTCTGGATTTCCAGCATCTGCAGAATCTCTCATTCAACGATTACAAAGAATAAATAATTACGTAAATTAAGTTAGAGGTTAAATTGTGGATATGGAATAAAATGTGCATAAATACCAGCTTGCATTTACAATGTAAACAGCATTATAGAAAGCGGTTTAAAGTGTTTACATTTGTAGTGCAGTGACGGGGTAATGGACAGATGGCGGCCAATTAGAATGGTTGATCAGGTTAACTGCCTGGGGGCAGAAACTTTCAAGACGATGTGAAGAAAAAACCCGAAAGAATTCTTTTAATGAAAAAAAAATCAACTTCAATCTCTCTCTCTCCCTCCCCCTCTCCCCCTCCCTCCTTCTCAGGAAGGACTGGAAGGCACACGTTCACCCAAGGTAACATCACTGTTTACCAGTAGTTAACATGTAAAAATTGCTCATTCCTTCAGGCTTGTTATCACACATCTGGTGAACCTAAAAATCCACAAGCATTTGGTTGCAGGGTTGAAAAAAACGTAATACAAGAGTTGTGTCACAAGAGTGAATATGTAAGGTAGCTGGACCTGGAGATTTCTCCGTCAACAGATCCAACAATTTGCCCTTTGCCATTTTCATGATGATTGTAATGACCTTATCTAGGAGATAGTCAAACTGATCAATCTTTCTACAGAAGGTACCACAGTAGTATAGTGGTTAACTCGACACTATTACAGCTCAGGACATTCCAGAGTTCAAGGTTCAATCCCGGCATCCTCTGTAAGGAGTCTCTGTATGGCCTCCCCATGAAATGAATGGATTTTCTTCAGGTGCTCCAATTTCCACCCACAATCCAAAAACACACCACGAGGGTTAATTGGTCATTGTACATTGTCTCGTGATTAGGTTAGGGTTAATTGCGATTGTCGGGGGCTCTTTAATAAGAACGGAAAAACTAGACTACAAGATCAAGTTCACCGGAAACACAAGTATTAAGAGCTTCTATTGTAAGGTTAAGAACATGAGCACTGGGTCATTAGCAAGCGAGCCTGGGGAATTGATAATGGAAAGCAAAAACAAGGAATTTAACAGGTCTTTTGTGGCACTTTCAACTACAGGAAAACAACATTCCAGAAATGCCGCATGTTGGGAATAGGGAGGAAATCCATAAGATTGCCCTCAGAAGAGAAACAGCACTGAACAAGTTGGAGCTGTAGACTATTGGGCATCCGAAAAGAAAGTTGATGCTTTGATTTTAAATTTTCCAAAACTCCCACCAGATTCAGGAGGATTTGGAAAAATACCAAATTAAAATTCCTCTAATCTGAAGATGAGTGAGACAGAAAGAAGAAAGCCAAATGTTGGTTAACTTAACGTCTGTCATACAGAACAAGTTAGAAACTATCTTTGAAAGCATTACTGCAGGGTACTTGGGAAAATTTAAGGTAATTGGGATCTGTGAAAAGGAAATCATGTTTGACAAATTATTGGAGCTGGATGAAGTCATTTGTGCTGTGGTTGAAAGAGAAGCAATGAACAGTGGATTCCAGTTAACTGAATCATTGGTAGGCGCTTATTGGGACAACTCTTAAAAAGCAAAAGCTAAGTGACAAAATAATCAGAATTCCCTTAATTTATTCAGGACACTATGCCACTTAATTGGGCCAGGAAACTTCTGCCGAATATTTAGACTACACTGTGCTTAAAGTGAACAGCTGTTAAATAGCATCAGCTGTGTAAAATTGTGTTCAAAACGCTGTTCTTTTTGTTACTGATGGTTGGTGAGAAATAACCAGTAAAGATAATTCAGAACTGTTTTGCTCACTGCAGTCACAACATTCGCTACTTCAAAAAGTTAGAAACTATGAAGAATTTGAAGGTATCGACAATCATCTTGAATGTTAGAATGAAAATGAAGATTTGGAGGATGCAATCATTAAAAGCATTATATGTTCATTATCTGTCTATGCTGATTTTGTCCATTTACTGTGAATCAAAAGAATGCAGTAGTATACACTGGATGAATTCCTCCATCAATAACTATTAGGAACTAATAAAAAGTTTTAAGATACTGTAGTACTATCAGTAGTATCTTAATTGGTCCTGTGTTTCATTTCAATACACAATTTGTTACTCAGTTAAACAGTAGCTTGTCTTTTTTAAAAATACCTTTTTAACTGTTTCAATGAAACTTCAACTAACTGGGCAGCCATTTAACCGGGCCAAAATGTATTTGTTCACAATGTGTCCCATTTAACTGGAATACACTGTATACTTAAATTTCCAGAAGGCACTTGATAAGGTGACATACCCAAAGTAATTTCAGAAAACACAGGCACATGGTAAAAAAGGTAAAGTATCAACATGGGTAGAAACGCAGCTGCTGGACAGGAAACAGTGAAGATATAAATCAGGCCATTTACTAGTTGACAAAATGTGACAAGTGCTATGCCAGCGAAATCAGTGATGGGTCATCAATTTTTTTAAAAGTTATAATCATTACTTTAATTGAATTGTGAGCAATTTCGGGCCACTTCTCTAACAACGGATGTACTGGCATTGGTGGGTCTCCATAGATGGTTCACAAGAATGAACCCAGGAATGAAAGGGTTAATGTATGAGGAGCGTTTTATGGCCCTGGGCTTGTACTCACTGGAGTTTAGTGGAATGAGGAGGGATCTCACTGAAACCCACCAAAAACTGAAAGGACTAGATAGCATGAAGAGAATAGTGGAGACGATGTTTCTAATAGTGGGAGAGTCTAGGACCAGAGGAAACAGGACTTTCCTACAGAACAGAGACAAGGAGGAATTATCTGTGGAATTCATTGACACAAATGGCTGTGGAGGCCAAGTTATTGGGTATATATAAAGCTGAGATTTAGGGGTTCTTCATTGGTCAGGGTGTCAAAGGTACGGGGGAAGGCAGAAAAATGGAGTTGAGAGGGATAATAAATCAGCCATTATAGAAATGCAGAGCAAACTAGATGGGCTGAATGGCCCAATTCTGCACCCGTGTCTCATGGTCTTATCACTGGGAAGCAGTCAGCAAAGGTATTCTTGCTAAATTGATTCACAACGCTGAAATCAGTGGGAAAATAGCTTTTTAACAAAGACTTAAAGCCTTCTAAGAGATAGAGATCAATTATATGAATGGGAAACTGGCAAACAAATTACAAGGTAGGGAAAAAAGTGAAATTGCCTGTATTAGCAGGAAAAATAAAAGTACAAATCAAAATCAAAAACATGAGAACGTCTTCAGATGCTGGAAATCCAAAGCAACACACACACAAAATGCTGGAGGAACTCAGCAGGTCAGGCAGCATCTATGGAAATGAATAAACAGTCGATGTTTCAGACCGAGATCCTTCTTCAGGATGGAGAAGGAAGGTGGAAGATGCCAGAATAAAAAGGCAGCGGAAGGGGAAGGAGCATATCTAGAAGGTGACAGGTGTAGTCAGGTGGGTAGCAGAGGTCAAGGGCTGGGGAAACAAAATCTGATAGGAGAGGAGTGTGGACCATAGACAAAAGGGAGGAGGGGTCACAAGGGAAAGTAACAGGCAGGTGAGAATAAGTAAAAGGTCAGAGTGGGGAATAGAGGGGCAGAATTTGTTTATCGGAAAGAGAAGTCGATATTCAGGTTGGAGGTTACCCAGATGGAATATAAGGTGTTGCTCATCCACCTTGAAGGGGGCCTCATCTTGTCACAAGAAGTGGCCATAGGCTGACACTTCGGAATGAAAACTGGAATTCAAATGTTTGGCGGAGTCCCACTTATGGCGGAAGGTACGGAGGTGCTCTACACAGCAGTTCCCCAATTTAGAGCGTGTCCCACCAATGTTGAGGAAGCCATATCAGGAGGATCGGACACAATGGATGACCCCAGCAGGAAGGACTGTTCACCTGGCAGGACTATTTGGGACCAAGAATGGAGGTGAGGGAGGAGGAGAATGGTAGGTGTAGCACTTGGGCATCTTGCAGGGATAAGTGCCCGGGAGTGAGAGGGGAGGGACAAATGGACAAGGGAACCGCAGTGCGAGCAAAGTCAAAGTCAAGTTTACTGTCACATGCTATAGTAACATGACTGCATAGGTGCAATGAGAAACTTAATTACAGCCGCAGAGGCACACAGCGTCATAAACACAGCATTCACAAGAAAAACATAAAAGAAACAATCAAAATAAATGTGTGGAAATTGCAGAGGAATCTGCGTATCCTTGTGCAGGATTCATAAAAGGCCTGTCTGCAGGTATAACAGGTGATTGATTATTCAGGATTGTTTAATATAATTTCCAGTACACAAGTGTAAAGGAGAACAAAATAATTGTTACGGAAAAGAATGTTACCATTTATCAATCAGACACTGAACACAAAAATAGAAGGTAAAACTTCAGACCTTTCGGGTAGAAGGGAGACTGTACCTTCCAGTACTGTGCATAGTAATGGTCTCCAAGGTACAATGGCAATGCACTAGAAGCAATTCATGGAAGGTTCACTAGTCTGTAACCTGGAAGTGGGCCAGCTGCCTTAAGAGGTAAGGTCAGGCTGTGCCTGACATTAAAACACACAAGGCAACCTGATTGAAACGATTAAGATCCTGAGGCATCGTGGCATGTTGGATGTTGAGAGGACGTGTTTTTAAAGATTAGATTTAACGAGTAGCTTTATTTGACAAATACATCAACACACACATGCAACGTGTCTTTGGCATCACAAATTGCTGAGAGCAGCCGTACTTAACGTATCATGCCCACACCTCAACGTAACATGCCCACGCCTCAACGTAACATGCCCACAAGTTACTAACCCTAACCTGCACATCTCTTAGGAACGTAGAAGGAAACTGCAGCTCCCAGAAGAAACCTCAATGGTTCCAGGGAGACCACACAAACTCTTTACAGATAGAATGGGAAATGAATCCAGATCACCGACACATTAAAACGGTGTGCTAACCGCTGCCGTGCCAACATGCCCTTTTATGCGAGAATCTAGACGGCACATTCAAAAACGTCTCCCGGAAAAGACCAAGATGAGACAAGTGCTTTTTTGTCCTCTCAGAGGATCATGAGTCAACAGAACTCTCTTCCATCCACAAAGGTCAGTGGAGGCAGAGTCTATGAAGATTTGAAAGACTGGGGTAGAAGGTTGCTGCCTAGACTAGAGAGCACATCTTATGAGGAAAAATTGAGCAAGCAAGGGCTTTTCTCTTTGGAGCAAAGGAGGATCAAAAGGTGACTTGATACAAGTGTACAAGAGGAACAGATAGAGTGGATTGACAGAGACTTTTTCACTAGAGCGGAAACGTCTAAGACAAGGGGGCATAAATTTAAGGCGATTGGAGGAATGTAAAAAGAGGATGTCACAGTTAGATTAGTACAAAGAGAGTGGTGGGTGCATGGATCACCTGGCAGCAGTGGTGGTAGAGGCAGAAACATCAGGGACATTTAATTTTATTTTCTATTTTAGAAATGCAGTACGGAAATGGAGCAGTCCCTTCCAGTTATGCTGCCCAGCAACCCTCGATTTAACCCTAGCCTAATCACAGGACAATTTACAATGAGCAATTAACACACTAACTGGTATATCTTTGGAATCAGGGAGGAAACTGGAGCACCCAGAGGATACCCAACTGTTTACAAGGAGAATGCACAGACTCCTTATATGATGTTGGAATTGAACTTTGACCCCCGAGCTGTAATGGTGTTGCACTAACTGCTACACTAATGTGGCATCTGTTTAAATGTGTTTGAAAGGATCAAGGATCAACTTTATTCGCCATATAGATTTAAATGTATTAGAAATGCGGTGTGTTGGTGTGAACAATTATAAAGAATAAAGAATAGAAAAATAAGTTAAAGTTTAGATATGGAATAAAATGTGCATAAATACACAAATACCAAATGTATTTACAATGTAAACAGCGTTATAAGAAGTGGTGTTAAGCGCTCACAGTGCAGTAACAGTAATGTTTAGAGGTGGATGGCGGGGAGCTAACTAGAATGGTCAATCAGATTAACTGCCTGGACAAAGAAAATCTTAATTTTAAAGACCTAGGCCACTGTGTGCCACGTATGAACTGATACAATGAACTGAACAGTCCGTGAACACAACCGCACTATTTTGCTCTCTTTCTGCACTTTAAAAAAAAATATCACTGGACAACAGTATTCCCCCCCAAAAGTGTTGCTTCCTCAGAATTTTTTTTTGTTTATGGTTTATACATTTCTCTGACATTAAATGTACCTATTGATTGCTTGAAGCCAAATACAAATATAATTCCAGACTAGTTGTATCACCTAGAATTTGGAGAAAAAAGAAATTAACTTTTTATGTATATAATATGTTTAATTGCATAATGGTGCTGCCACTTTGCAGTAGTTCAACTAAGCTAAAAATGTTTTGTTGATGATTTTCATTTGTCTGAGGCTTCTTGCTTGAGTGACCAACAATAATTAGCCAGCACTGAAGGATTCCAGCTGCCCTGATATAGTTTCTCTTGACTGCAATGTCCTTGTGAGACCTTTCACCATGCTCGTCACTGACTGCACCAAGACTTGTGGGGAAGAAGTCTAAATGGGAAAGTAGAAAATGAATCTTTAGTGACATGTTGCTCTTCATGGTTTTGTATGCTTGAAGCATTCTGTCAACCAGCTGCCTGTAGTTTGGTGCTCTGTAGATGTCAAGAGAATTTTCAACAACATCCTTGAATGATTTCCATGCGATTTTCTCCAGTCCCAATAGAAGTTCTTCGAAATGCCTGTCATTGATGACATGCTTGATATGTGGACAAAACAAAAATGCCTTCCTTAATCTTGGCATCTGTTATTCTGGCTTGAATTATGAATTGAATATAGGTGATTTCAAAAAAATGATGCATGATAGGACAATTTCATGGTGATTTTCATGATCAACAGCCCAAAATCCATAAGGTACACCCAAAAGTATTCAAGAAACAACATTGAAGTCCAGTGTATTTCTTTTTTTTTACTTATTGCTCTGTATTGCTACCACAAACAACAAATCTCATGCTGTAGAGTCTATCAATGATAATACACCTGATTCTAATTACAGAGATGATTGTTCTTGAAATTTCATGTCATAAAAAGTCAATAAAAGAGCAGCACTCTAAATTTAACGGAGAAACTGGGAGATTGAGATTTTGGGTTTGTTCCCTCATAACAGATTTTTGCACAATCTGGCCTGTTCTCCTGGAAGTAATGTGGCACAGGAAGTGACTGGGTTTAAACACTCCTCTCCCCAACCCCCACAACCTAAGAGGCAACAACTGCATAAAGACACTGTCAGTGCGAGGGAAGCTTCATTTATGACTCATCCAGTAATCCTGTAATTGTTTACGTCAATGGCTAAGGAACATGTACTGCATTTTACTACAGACAGCTGTAATTACAACAAATTGAGACACACACTTACATTACGTAGGTTGCTGTCTGTGGATTACATTCATCTTAAAACTGAAAAACAATAAGATTGCAGTCACAATGAGGAAGAAAATGACCCACATTAATTCTTGTACTTCAGGGAAATTTGCAACAAGCGTAAACCACAATTCCTGCCTTTGTAAATGGCAAACACCTTCACGTTTCCTCAGAAGTCCTAATCCACTTCACATTAATTTCAACTACATTCAAGATCATTTTTTTCCCAAAAGGCGAATCAGCCATCTGGATCCCGGTATCAGTTGCAACTCCTACCATCTTCACCTCAGCTGCCTCAAGGCCAGTAGTAAAACTAGGGTGGGCGGTGTTGACAGGAATATCAGGAAAACAAAATGGGATTGGTGCAAATGGTCACTGAGAGTCAGCATAGAGTTAGTGGGTTCCTGAATCAGTGTCCACAACACTATGATCCATTCACATTCACAGGAGGAGCAAAAGGACTTGAGAGTCCTCATGCAAGATTCCCTCAGGGTTAACTTGCAGGGTGAGTCAGTGGCGAGGAAGGCAAATGCAATGTT
Source organism: Hemitrygon akajei (assembly GCF_048418815.1). Lineage (NCBI taxonomy): Eukaryota > Metazoa > Chordata > Chondrichthyes > Myliobatiformes > Dasyatidae > Hemitrygon > Hemitrygon akajei. The sequence goes on along the minus strand of NC_133144.1, from coordinate 65,134,252 downwards.
AGCATTCATTTCAAGAGGACTTGAATATAAATGCAAGGATGTTGTGCTGAGGCTTTATAAGGCATGGACGGACCGCAGTTGGAGTATTGTGAGGAGTTTTGGGCCCCTTATTTATGAAAGGATGTGCCGGCATTGGTGAGGATCCAGAGGAGATTTATGAGAAAACTCCCCCAGGAATGAAAGGTTTAACGTATGAAGAGTGTTGGATGGCTCTGGGCCTATGCTCACTTGAGTTTAGAAGAATCTAACTGAAACTTACTGAATATTGAAAGGCCTAGAGAGAGTGGATGTGCAGAGGATGTTTCCTTTAGTGGGTGAGTCTAGGACCAGAAGGTACAGTCTCAGAATAGAATGTCCCCTGAGGCCAAGTCATTGGATATATTTAAAGCAAAGGTTGATAGGTTTGATTAGTAAGGGCATCAAAGACTATGGGGAGAAGGCAGGAGATTGATTTTCCCTCTCAAACCCAATCAGCCATGATTGAATGGCAGAGCACACTTAATGAGCCAGATTGTCTAATTTTCTTCCTATGTCTTTTGGTCTTTTATCAACACGAGTCCCTGTTCAGGCATATTCTGGAATGGAATATAGCAAATACTAACTTTAACAGCAACCAGTCTTCAGACATGAACATGGATTGCAGACTGGATTTAGAATTGTAGCGCAGAATAATGGTGTTCTTGGAGCTGCAGACTGGGTTCCACTGTAAAACACCACATTGGCCTGAGATGTTTCCATATGCATGAATGCAGCTCAGAGACAACAGTGATTAGCTTTCATTTTGGGCGTCTGGGGTGATGGTATGAAAATCTAGGTGTTTCAAAGCTATACGTAATTCAAAGGAAGTACTGCAGATAAATTGTAACTATAAAATTGTCCTGCCTTTACCTTTGATCTTTAGCATATCAAAATGTCATGTAATATTGGGTCAGGAGGCCTCTTCTAAAAGAGAGTCTCCTTTATGATGCCTGCTTGTTCTGCTGAATAAAAATTTCTATTTCACCAGCTTCAGTGTCACCCAGTGACTTCGTTCAGTCAAAAACGTCCCCACCAACAGTTAAAAGATGATCCCCTGGGGTTGTGCGTTTGAGGACTGGACAGGCCCCTATCAACCAACACCACTAAAATAAAAGTTCACCGTCCTCTCTTTGGCTGTGGGATGTTGCTGTGCAGAACCCGGTCACTGCATCCACCAAAACGCCCGCAGACATGACTAAACAACGGCATTTACTGCAAGATAAAAAACAGCTCTGGAACTCTGCAAGAACGCGAAGACAAGACAATTTGTGCTACTTTGTACTACTTCTAGTAAAGGTACATTGGCCGAGATAATCCAACCTTCAGGAATTTCCGAGCCCACGCCAGGAAAGTGAAATACATAAAATAATGCACACTCTAACAGCAAGCTCATCACATCGTTTTAACCAGAAACCGTCATAAGGATTTGTGCCTCAAGTCGACAGCGTGATTAGGCTCCAATCAACGAACAGGCATGGAAGATAAATTGCTCTAGCTACCACAGATTTACAGCAATTCTTGCACCGTACATCCCAACAACTACCTGAGGTTTAGACACACAAACAGGCTATTTCCTCTGAGCTTGGGTAAGACTAGAACCAGAGGTCATGGGCTAAGGGTGAAAAGTGAAATATTTAAGGGGGAACCTCAGGAGGAACGTCTTCACTCAGAGGGTGGTGGGAGTGAGGAACAGGCTGCCAGCAGAAGTGGTGGATGCGGGTTTGATTTCAACACTTGAGAAGTTTGAATAGATATATGGATGGGAGGGGTATGGAGGGCTATGGTCCCAGTGGTAGTCGATGGGACTAGGCGCATTAGTAGATGGACTGAAGGGCCTGCTCTATGACTCTAAATATCATGTATCTGAAGTGGAAGTATTAAGGATAGATGCCTCTTCTTCTGTACATAAGTATCACATGGGAAGAGCAATTTCCATGTTAACCAATTCCATTAAAACGGTAGAAGCATTACTAGGAAAAAATGTATGCTCCAGTGACACTTCAATCAATGCAGCCAAATTGTTACTACAATCAGAATTTCTGGCTATGTTTGTAAGGTCTAAATACAAGCCACACAGAGGGTGGTCCCCACTCTCTGGAGTTTAACTCTCCAGAACGTTGACCTCTCAGAATATATCTGCTGATTGAATCAATATGCATTTAGTTTGCACTGGGTTTATGTCCATGGTCTTCTGCTGCTGCAATAACCCATCCACTTTAAACTTTGACAAATTGTGCATTCAGAGATGTTCTCTATACACCACTCCCCACTGTTGTAATATGGTTATTTGAGTCACCTTAAACCAATCTGGCCATTCTCCTCTGACCTCTCTCATTAACAAGGCATTTTTGCCCACAGAACTGCTGTTCACTGGATGTTCTTTTGTCCCTTGTACCATCCTCTGTAAACTCCAGAGACTGCTGTGTGTGAAAATTCCAGGAGATCAGCAGTGTCTGAGATGCTCAAACCACCCCGTCTGGCACCAACAATATTCCATGGTCAAAGCAACTTAGATCACATTTCTTCCCCATTCTGATCATTGGTTTGAACAACAGAATCAGATTTAATATCACCAGCATATGTTGAGCAATGTATTAACTTTGCAGCAGCAGTACAACGCAATACACGATAATATAGAAAAAAACGTATAGATGTGTGTTAAATTAAATAAGTAGTGCAAAAACAGAAATAAGGAAGTAGTGAGGTAACAACTGAACCACTTGACCATGTCTGCATGCTGTATGCTTTGAGTTGCTGCCACACGACTGGCTGATTAGATCTCGGTATTAACCAGAAGTACAGGTGTACCTAATACAGAGTGTATTACAAAAAATTGCGTGATTCCAAAAGGAGCTTAAACCAATGATTACAGTGAATAAATACCACACTGCACCCACTTACCCAAACGTGGAATTAAGAGGGCTGTTGGAACTTGGTGATTTTGCAATCCAAATGTTCTTCGGAAATTAAGGATACGTCATAAGACTTGCTGCATATGGCCATTTATTGTGTTTCAAGAATGAGATATTAATCAAAGGACAAAGACAAAGTAGTGACTGTCTTAAGCTATAAAGATAACTAGACTTCCTATGAAATACACTCAGTGACCACTTTATTCGGTACACCTGCTCATCAGCCAATGATGTGGCAGCAACTGAATGCACAAAAGCATGCAGACATGGTCAAGAGGATCAGTTGTTCAGACCAAGCATCAGAATGGAGAGGAAATGTGATCTAAGTGACTTTAACCGTGGAATGATTGTAGGTGCCAGACTGGGTGATTTGAGTATCTTAGAAAGGGCTGATCTCCTGGGATTTTCACTCATGACAGTCTCTAGGGTTTAAAGAGAATGGTGCAAAACACAAAAAAACATACAGTGAGCAACAGTTCTGGGGCAAAAACGCCTTGTTAATGAGAGAGGTCAGCAGAGAATGGCCAGAATGTTTCAAGTTGACAGGAAGGTGACAGTAATTCAAATAATCACGTGTTACAACAGTGGTGCGCAGAAGAATATCTCTGAATGCTCAACACTTCGAACACTGAAGTGAATGGTCTATTGCAGCAGGAGACTACATACACTCAATGGCCACTTTATCAGGTACAGGAGTTACCCAATAAGATGGCCTCTAAGTGAAGATACGAGAGGAGGGGTGATACCAGCTGGAGAAAAAAGTACAGAATGTAGGATTACTGCAAAATTCACTTGAACAATTACACATCTAGAGGTGATTATAAGACCATGTCTTATAACAGGAAGACATGGTCATTTGATCACCTCTAGAGCTGAATTAGGCTATTCGGCCCACTGAGTCTGCTCTGTCATTCAACCATGGCCAATTTATTATCCCTTACACGCCAGAATAGGAAAAGTTAAACTACAATTAAAATAACAATTTTACACTCTATTTCAACAGTGCATTTTAAACATCTTAAACTGTCAGTAACTCCACTATCATTACAGTGGGGATGCAGTGTGTACTATCAAAGAAAAACTGCATCATAAACTCTTGTCAAGTCCCAAGACTGGTGTCACCTACTGTACAAGGAACGACCAAAGGAGATGTGAGGGAACGTGACAACTTGGAAGCTCCCCTCCCCGTCACACACATTGCTGACTTGGCATTATATCACCTTTAAAGGCTGGGTCCAAATGCTGAACACTACAGGACCTGCATTTAAGGTGAGAGGAGGGTATGCTCAAAGGATGGGGGGGGGTGTTAAAAAATGCAGAGCAGGGCGTTCCTGGAATGTGCTGCCAGGGGTGGCAGATACGGCAGCAGGGATGTTTAAGAGGCTTGTGGATAGGCTCCTGAACGTTCAGAAAATGGGGTGTCGTGACAGTGTAGCAATTCGAGAAACACTATTACACGCCAGTGACTCAGGTTCGATTCCCATCACTGTCTGTATGGAGTTTGTATGTAGGTTTTCTCCCACATTCTAAAGACGTTCAAGTTGGGAGGTTAATTGGTCACACGGGTGTAAACAGGCTCATTGGGCCAGAAGGGCCTGTTGCTATGCTGGATTTCTGAATTAATAACAAATGCAGGGATATGACTGCATAGACAAAGGGGACTAGCTTATCATACACACAAGAGATTCTGCAGATGCTGGAAATCCAGAACAACATACACACATAAAATGCTGGAAGAACTCCGCAGGACTGGAAAGGAAGGGGGCAGAAACCAGAATAAGGTGGTGTGGGGTCCATGTCAATATGTATTGCAATGTTTTGGTGTTCATGTGACAAATAAAGTTTGTCTGGCTTCTAGCTTCTTCCCTCTTCCCCATTCCTTTTCTAGGTGTTACTGTGGTCACCAGGGTCCACGTGACAATAATAAATCAATTCCAAGTAGATCTCAAACACAAGATTCTGCAGATGCCAGTAATCCACAGCAACACACACAAAGTGCTGGAGGAGATCAGCAGATCAGGCAGCATCTATGAAGAAGAATAAAAAGCTGATGTTTCAAGCCGAGATACTTCATCAAGGGCTAGTTTAATTAATTTGGTACAACATTATGGGCTGAAGGGCCTGTTCCTATACTATAATATTGTGTGTTCTTTCCATCTTCATTGCTGAATCTAAACCCATATTCTTGACTAACAGTGTGTTGGATACCTGTGTCAACCACCCATTTGCCAGCACTTCAGCAAAGACTTAACTCTGCTTATTCAGAGACAAGGAGAGTGATCATTAATTCTGACCTTGCCAGTGACATATGCCTTGAACAAACACACTGAAAATCATATTGTGAGAAAAGGAGTTCTATCGGATCTTTGCAACCACAAATCACAACACAGCACTTAAAGAGCAGACAACAGTATCAGATAAACATAACAGAATCTGCAGATGCTGGAAATCTACAGCAACACACACAAAATACTGGAGAAACTCAGCAGGTCAGGCAGCATCTGTGGAGGAGTCTAAACAGTCTATATTTTTGACCAAGACCCTTCACCAGGACTGGAAGGAAAGTGTTAGTTTGGTGCAACATCTTTTCACAGTATACATAAACTATGCCAAACTGTCAGGTCAGCAGAAAAGGTCATTGGCTGCATTTTATCATCGCTGCAGGACTTGTCTGTGTCCGGGACAAAGAAACTGGCAGGAAAAATCTCCCTTCTGGAAAGTGCTGTCAGACTATTAAAACAAAAACTTCATCCATCTTTAAAGTTTCTTCACCCACACAGTGAATCTGATCAACCATTCTAGTTAGCCCCACCCCCTCTATCTATTACCCTACTCACTGCACTGTAAAAGCTTTAAACCACTTCCAATAATGGTGTTTACATTGTAAATACATGCTGGTATTTAGGTACATTTTATTCCATATCTGTACTTCTAACTCTATTTTTTTATATAAATTCCTATTTGGTGCAGTTGCTGAATGCTGTTTGTTGCGTGTCGTGCCAATATGTGTAAACATATACGGTGAATAGAACTGATCCATGAAGCTGTAGCTCGGTGGGTAGCCTTGCAGATTGTGCGTTCGAGCCCCACTCCACAGATCTGTGCCTGAAGACCCAAGCTGATTCCAACGCAATACAGAGGATGTGCGGCATTGCTGACTGTAGTGAGTTTTAGCTGCGACATAAGCCTCTTGTGTAAACATGAAAGAGCCCAAAGCAAAACTTGAACAAAGTGTGCTCTTCAGTTTTCTGGTTAATAGTTAATCTATCAACATGGAAGAAACATAGATTATCTGCATGTTCTAACGTCAATGTTTGTAAATTGGTTTATTATTGTCACATGTTCCTTCCTTCAGGCTGTTATAGCTGGGGGGAGGGGGAGTTAGTGGGAAGAAGCTCCCATTACCTATTAAAAGCTCCCAATGGCATGCCTCTGACAACCAAGTCCAGCTCAAAGCCTTCATGTCTGGTTCAGCTACTAAGCAATGTGGAACTGTTTCTAATGACAAGCGAAGGGGCAAAAGCAGGTTACTGGTGTCTTAAAACCAGCTGCTTCAGGCAGATGGGGCTCATCTAGGAGAAGGAAAACTCTGATCTCGAACCTCCACTGCCTTGCAGCAATACCCACTCATGAGGGAGGCTTCAGGGGTAAACCAGATTAAAAACCCAGAGATGAAGTCTCTAAGTTGTCTCTATGTTGAGTTCAACACTGACCGGTAACTCCTGCGATGCTGTTGGTACCAAATTGTATCAGTCTCTACTGTTCCTTTGGATTCAACATGGAGAGGGGAAGCTTGCCACATGGGCAACAGCTTGCACTGCCCTGGCTTGTGTATCAAACGTAAACAGCTCGGATACAACATCCACGGTCAAACAACGGAGGGCCCTCAATTATCACATGTGCTTGAGCTGCAGTGGGAAAACTTGGTTTTGCTTGCCAGCCACACATGTCATTTCATCGCATCAATACACTGCGGTAGCACAAGGGAAAACAATAACATAACTCGGAATAGAAGTGTTACAGTTACAGATAAAGGGATTGAATTGTACCAAATGTTATTCCTTTTTTCAACATAGTCTGGATAATCCTGAGAATTATAGACCACTGAGTATTACGTCAGTGGTGGGCAAATTATTGGAGACGATTCTTACAGACAGGGATTTTCAAGCATTTGGGGAAGCACAGTCTGATTAGGGGTAGTCATGGCTTTGAAGGGCAGGTTGTGCTTCATGAGCCTGACTGAAATCTTTGAGGAAGTGACAAAATATATTGATGAAGGTAGAGCAGAGGATGCGTGGATATGGATTTTAGTAAGACATTTGACAAGGCAGGTTCATTCAGAAGGTCAGGAGACATGGGATCCACTGCATAGATTCAGAATTGCCCACAGATGACAAAGGGTATAGAGTATATTCTGCCTGAAGGTCAGTGACCAATGGTGTTCTGCAGGGATCTGTTCTCCCACCTTGTCATTTTTATAAATGACTTGGATGAGGAACTGGAAGGGTATGTTAGTAAGTTTTCAGATGACTCAAAGATTGGTGGAGTTGTGGATAGTGTGGAAGGTTGTCACAGGTTACAAAGGGATATTGATCAGATGCACACCTGACGACAAATTTGAAGTTCGAACATTGAGGCCCTTTGGCCAGAGCCGAGTCCACAGGCTGGATGCTAGTGGCCTGCCCTAGGGTTAAATGACTGTGCATCTGCTTGGGAAGGAGGGAGGAATGGGGCTTAGTTTGCTAGTTGTTGTGTTTTGTGTTGTTCTGTTGAGCACTGTGAGAATGCTGTGTTGGCACTGGAATGGGTAGCGACACTTGCACCCGAGTGTGCGTTGGTTCTGAACACAAATGGCACATTTCACCTTGCGTTTCCATGTTCACGTGATAAACAAACTTGAATCTTGAGCTTGACTTGAACCTAAGGAAATGTTTCTCCCTATCCTTACAATCGTTTTCTCAAATGAATGTTCAGCCAATGCTTGATTAAAGGAAGAGAGTTCTATTTGGGAGCGAGCTGTAAATTGAAGGTTTATCGTGCCACAACTGGATCCTTGACTTCCTCACCAGAAGACTGCAGTCACTGCAGATCAAAAGTAACCTCTCCTCCTCACTGACAATCAATGTAGGTGAACCTCGAGGATGCACGTTTAGCCCACTCCTCTACCCTTTCCACATCCACGACTGTATGGCTCAGCATAGCCTAAACATCGTCAATAAATTTTCTGAAAACAGAACTGTTGTTGGCAGAACCTCAGATGCTGATGAGGAAGTGTACTGGAGCAAGATAGATCAGCAGCTTGAGTGTCGTCACAACAACAAGCTTGTACTCAACGTCAGCAAGACCAAAAAATTGATTGTGGACTTCAGGTAGGGAACATTCACCAGGCCTCATAGTCAGATCACAGTGGAAAGGGTGAGTTTCTGGTTGTCAACATCTCTGAAGAGCTATCTGGGGCCAAACATATTGATGCAATTACAAAGAAGGTATTTAAATGGCTATACCTATTTAGGAGCTTGAGGAGATTTATGTCATCAAAGACTCAAGCAAATTTCTACAGAAACACCATGGAGAACATTCCAACTGGCCATATCACTGCCTGGTAGGGAGAGGTCACTGCACCAGATCGTAAAAAGCTGCAGAAAGTTGCAAGCTCCACCAGCTCCATCATGGGCACAAGCCTCTTCCCCCCCCCCCACACCCCCACATCAAGGACATCTTCAAAAGGCGATGCCTCAAAAAGGCAGCATCACCCAGGACAAACCCTCTTCTCATTGCTATCATCTAGGAGGAGCTACAGGAGTCTGAAGACACACAGTCAGCATTTTAAAAACTCTGCTATCAGTTTTCTGAACAGACAATGAACCAACCTGTGAACATTATCTTACCATCTTTGCTCTCTTTGCACTACTTATTTAATTTTTTTATGCGTTTCTTATTGTAATTCAGTTTTTTTTCTGTATTACACTATACTGCTGCTGCAAAACAAAAAATGTCATGACATGTATCAGTGATATTAAACCTGATCTTGATTCAGTGTCTGAAATAAGCCTCAGCATCTTGTGACAATAACATTACTCGCTCCCTCAAGTACCCAACCAGTTCTGACTACAGCAAGAGAAACAGGTTGGCTCATTCAACAAGGTGTGGCCCTTTAATGAATTAAATGTATCTAACAAGCCAAACAAAGCCAGATACTGTACTCAAAAGACAGGAAACAGTCTGCTGTGGACAAATGGAAAAGAATGTATGCAAGACAGAGTTAGCAGCCTCTACTAACTCACTCAGACAGCCTGAGAATGCTAATTAGAATGAATCGCTTGATCAAATACAATGATCTCAAGAAAGATAAAACTACCAGGCACAAAATAGACTTACTAAAATATGGATTTCTTGAGAAATTTTAGTTAGTATCACTGAAGAGAAATCTAAAAGCTTTTTAACTAAAAGAGGGAAGATTTCACTAACTGCATCCTGGGCCTTCGTAAATTAATTAGAATGCCTATTATTGTCACCTCTACTGCAGTACAGTGAAAAGCTTGTCTTGCATACTGTGCATAGAGATCAATTCGTTACACCAGTCAGTGCATTGAGGTAGCATCCCGTTAAACAATGACAGGATGCAGAATAAATTGCCAAATAAATACAGGTATCACTCACAGTTTCTCACTTTATTCGCCCCTTTACCACTCACCTATCCCTCTGATGTTGAGTGTATAAATTCAGAATTGCCCACAGATGACAAAGGGTGGTAACAGAGTATATTCTGCCTGGAGGTCAGCGACCAGTGGTGTTCCGCAGGGATCTGTTCTCCCCCTCTTGTCATTTTTATAAATGGCTTGGATGAGGAACTGGAAGGGTACGTTACTAAGTTTTCAGATGACATAAAGATTGGTGGAGTTGTGGATAGTGTGGAAGGTACTCCTGTACAACACCTTGCTACTATCTGAAATTCTACCAACAATAGTTGTGTCCTTGGCAAATTTATAGATGGCACTTGTGCTGTGCCGGGCCACACAATCATGGGTGTAGAGAGAGTAGAGCAGTGGGCTAAGTACGCATCCTTGAGGTGCGCCATCGGTGATTGTCAGCGAGGAGATGTTACCTCCAATCCACACAAATGGAATGAGCTGCAATCACAAGTGGTGCATGTGAGCTTGATTTCAACATTTAAGAGAACATGGATGGTAGGCGTATGAAGGGCTAGTGTCTTTGTGCAGCTCAATGGGAGTAGGCAGTTTAAATGGGTTGGTATGAACTAGTTGGGCTGAAGGGCCTGTTTCTGTACTGTACTTCTGTATAACTCTATATGACTGTGGTCTCCCGGTGAGGAAGTCAAGGATCCAGTTGCAGAGGGAGGTACAGATGCCCAGGTTTTGGAGCTTGTTGATTGGAACTGAGGGTATGATTGTGTTGAATGCTGAGCTGTAGTCAAGAAACTGCAGACTGACACAAGCATTACTGTTGTCTAGATGATCCAGGCTGAGCGGAGAACCAGTGAGATTTGCATCTGCTGTAGACCTATTGTGGTGATAAGCAAATTACAGTGGATCCAGATACCTGCTTAGGCAGGAGCTGATTCCAGCCATCACCAACCCCTCAAAGCACTTCATCACAGTAGATGTGAGTACCACTGGGTGACAGTTCTTGAGGCAGCTCACCCTGCTCTTCATGGCCACTGGTATGATTGTCGTCCTTTTGAAGCAGGTGAGAACCTCTGACTGGAGCAGTGAGAGATTGAAAATGTCCTGAACACTCCCACCAGTTGTTTGGCATAGGTTTTCAGAGCCCTACCAGATAAGCCATCGGGTCCTGCCGCCTAGCGAGGGTTCACCCTCTTGGAAGATGTTCTGACATTAACCTCTGTGCTAGAGATCACAGGGTCACCGGATGCTGCAGGGATTCGCACAGGTATAGTTTTGTGCTCCTTTCAAAGTGTGCATAAAAGGCATTGAGCTCATCTGGGAGTGAAACATCACAGCCATTCATAATATTAGGTTTCATTGGAATGAAGGGGGATCTTCTTGAATATTGAAAGGAGTAAACATGGAAAGGATGTTTCCTCTAGTGGGGGAATCTAGGAGCAGACGGCACAGCCTCAGAATACAAGGACATCCATTTAAAACAGAGATGAGAAGGAATTTCTTTCAACAGACGATGGTGAATCTGTGAAATTCATTATCTCAAATGGCTGGAGAAACCAAGTCATTGGGAATATTTAATGCAGAGGCTGATAGGTTCTTGATTAGTCAAAGGTTACAAGGAGAAGGCAGGAGAATGGGGTGGGAGGGGAGGAGTACAAATCAGCCGTGATGGGATGGTGGAGCAGACTTGATGGGCTAAATGGCCTAATTCTCCTCCTACATCTTCTGGCCTAAAGCAGCATCAATCATCAAGGACCCCCACCATCCACGTCATGTTCTCTTTTCACTGCTGCCATCGGGTGGGAGGTACAAAAGCCACCAGGTTCAGGAACTGTTATTATCCTACAACTATCAGGCTTCTGAACCAAGGAGGATAACTTCACTCATCTCAACACTGAACTGTTTCACAACTATGGACACACTTCCAAAGACTCTACAATTCATGCTCTCGCTATTATCTATTTACCTTTTTTTTGTTATTTACATGGTGTATCTTCTTTTGTACATTGGTTGCTTGTCAGTCTTTGCTATTTATAATTTACATAGCATTTCTTTATTCTCTTGTAAATGCCTGCAAGGAAATGAACCTCAGTGTTCTGTATGAACTTTGGATTTTACTACTAGAATTCCATATCTGCATTGACAAAGATCGTATGGCTGAGGTAACAGGATCGCTGTGGAATCCTTCAGAGATATCAAAATCAGACTTTGCTAATTATGAAACCTTACCTCTCTAAAGTGGCCCAGCTCACAGAATCACTGCCTCATAGTACCAAAGTCACAGGTTCAATCCTGACATCAGGTGTGGAATTTGCACGTGTTTCCTGTGGCGGACTGCGTTTTCCTCTGGGTGCTCTGGTTTCCTCTCACATCGCATGGAGCATAGTTGGAATAGTTTCCAATTAACTGCTTGGAGCGTTCCGGAGTTCAGAGTTTAATTTGGCGCCATCTGTAAAGAGCTTCAGTTCCATGAACACTACCTCTTCCCCCCCCCCCCCCCCCAGAGGATCTTAGCTCCGTCATTCTCCACTATCTTCTCAGGTGCTTCCTATTTGGACTTAGGAGTGTCCAATCCATAATCAGTGCAGATGATCTGTATACAATTCCTGCAACTTGGTTGTGCCATTCAGTGTATGCTGTCCCTGCCTGCATCTTGAATGCTGCTTCTATGTGCTTTATGGTTTCAGTGGATTCCTTGTACGATCTGCATTCTAGGTCTTGTCTGGTAGTGAGAGACCTCTGCTTTTATTGCTCTTGTGCTCAGCATCTGTTCTTGTTCCAGCCATTGGTAGGACTTTCTTATGTCAGCTCCCTCTGATATCTGGCGATGGTACACCCCGTGCAGTGGCTTGTCCTGCCATGGCCTCTGGTCCTCTGGCTCTGCTTCACCCACTTCCATTTCCATATCCCCTGCCTGCTGTCTGAGGTACTCTCCTAGCAGGTCACCCTTAGGGGCCATCTTCCTGACACATTCATGGATGTTTTGCACTTCTTCCAGGACTGTGGCCTTGACACTTACAAGTCCCCGTCCTCCTTTATTCCAGTGGGTGTACAGGACTTTGGAGGGAATCCTCCATGTGCTGTTAGTAGTTTCCAGGTCTTGATATCAACAGCTTCCAGTTCATTCCTTGGCCAGCACACTACTGTGGCTGGGTATCTGATGACTGGGAGGTGGTAAGGTGAATGTGTTGATGGCTCTGATCTTGTTCTTCCCATTCAGCTGACTCTTTAGGACCTGTCTCACTCTTCGGAGCTACTTGGATGTTGCAGCTTTCCTTGTGTCTTCGTTGTGGCTTCCATGTCCTGTACGCCTGGTATGTGGCCTTCAGGCAAATCAACTTCTTCAGTCTTGATAAGTTTGTTTCTTTTCACTACATTTTCCAGTCCAAATGACATCCCGATGTCTCTGCTGTACACCTTTGTCAGGTGGATTAGTGAGCCAATGTCTCCTTTATTTTTGAGATGTATCACTAGCCCATGATCAGGCTAGCAATAGGTGGATTGCTGGGTTGTGAGGCTCATTGGGCCAGATGGGTCTGTTCCACACTGTATCTTTAAATAAATCAATAAATCTCAGAAGCATACAGACCATTGGGTTATTTGGCCCAATTTAAACATTGCAAATTGCCTTTAGCATATGGGAAGAGGAAAAATCACAGGGACATTGGACAGAACAGAGAAAAAAATGAGATTAAGATAGGATTAGACAAAGTGGCTCAGTGGGCCAAAGGGCTTGTTTTTGTGCCGAGTTCAAATTCGGTTTTTCCAAGTATTATGAAATATTGAAGCTGGCTGAATAGGTTTGACTAGCTCATGGTTTGCAGGTGAAACAAACTGGGAAGAGTGCCAAGAGCCACATGTAGAATTCTGTGCAGAGATTTTAATGGACTGCATCGAATTCCAGCAGATAACGTGAAAACTGCAGCATTTAATGCTCTGGGTCTTGGAAACAAAGCTCGGGTTAGGGCCACGACGACACTCGGCAAAAGACGCTATGAAGTCAAGCTTTCACAGAACAGTAACAAGTACCAGCCCTTAAAGAAAAGCAAGTAATTTGGTTTATGAGCTTACAGCCACAGGAACAATATGTTTAATGATGCTATCTTATTTATGGTTACAAAGATTTCCACTAGCCCTAAACTGAACAATTTGCTCCTGAACACAACCGCTGCTAATTTCATTATGCTGCACCCACCAGAATCAATTTATTACCAGAATTGGCTGTGGTTCAGTGCCAAGCATACAATACCATAACAGACAACACAACAGCAACCGACAATTTACAAGACAATCGTGCAAACAGCCATGAGAAATCAACAATTAGCAGAACAGTCACATGCACAAACATCAATAATCAAACTTTAATAAATGTGACAAAATGAATAGACTTAATATTTATCCACAGAACAAAGAGAGCAGGGAAGACCGTGGATCTTCTCCATCTTTGCCACAAGAGACCTACGACTTGGCTTAAAGGCACTACTGTCAACAATGCAGTACAGTGCATTGAGGTAGTACAAGGGAAAACAACAACAGAATGCAGAATAAAGTGTTACAGTTGCAGAGAAAGTGCAGTTCAGACAGACAATAAAGTGAAGGGTAGATTGTGAAGTCAGGAGTCCATCATATCGTACTGGGGGGAATGTCCAATAGTAGGGTAGAAGCTGTCGTTGATCCTGGAGGTAGGCGCTTCCAGGCCTTTGTATCTTCTGTGTGATGGGAGAGGGGAGAAGGGAGAACGCCCGGGGAGGGTGGGGTCCTTGGCTATACCGGCAGCTTTCCTGAGGTACCGAGAAGTGCAGACAGTGTCCGTGGAGGGAAGGTAGTTTTCAATGATGTGCTGAGCTGTGTCCACAACTCGCTGCTGTTTGTGGTCAGGGGCAGGGCAGTTGCCATTGCCAAGCTGTGGTGCATTCAGCCAGGATGTTTTAGTTAAACAGACACTGGGAGATCTTCAGTCCACACTCTCAAACCGTAAAATATCTGATTCCCAGATGGAAAAATACAAACCTAAGCCCCAAAGGAAAGCTTCCACCCCTCGTATGAAGTGTTTCTCTGTCAGGGAGCCTGCACAATAAGCAAGATTCAAAGACTCATACAGTGATGGTCCCTGGTCAAGGGCTCTGCCAGAAACAATTAAGTACTTTTGATGTGCAGTCAATATTGTAGGAGATGTGACAGACAATTTCTATACTGAAAATCCTCAAAGAACAGCGACAAACAGACAGAAGGCTTTACTCTTTAGTGTTGCAGACTGAGAGTTAACTATCAGTCCAATAAAACCTCAGGGGAACTGCCCCCCCCCCCACCCCGCTCTCCCACCATGGGATCTTTTGCATCCACCCAACAGAGCAGATAAGGTATCCAGTTAATGTCTTAGAAACTGCACTCCCTCCACAAAGAATTCTAATTACAGACATAAACGGGGTCACGTGATGGCCTTCTCTGAGGATCGTCATTTTGTCATGGTGGGGAGGCTTGTGTGGTCCTGAGATCCCGAAAGCAATGCCATCTGGGGCTTAGTGCCTACTAGGGTCACCCATGGCGGTCAGGACAACGGGGGGGGGAGGTTCCACACAAACAGAGATCCAAACAAAACCTCAATGGTGGAGCTGGAGGAAGGCTGCAGCAGCGAGGTGTCAACAGTTATTTTTCAAAATAAATTTATTATCAAAGTATATATATGTCACCATAAACTACCCCGAGATTCACTTTCTTTCAGCCATTCACAGTAGATACAAAGAAACACAATAGAACCAATGATAAACTGTGCACAAAGATGGACAAACAACCAGAGTAGCATACACAGATGGCTGGAGGAACTCGGCAGGTCAGGCAGAGTCTACGGAAAGGAATAAACAATCAATGTTTCAGGCCGAGACGTTTCTTCAGGACTCCGGACAAACAACCAAGGTGCAAGACAACAAATCATGCAAAGGCAAAAATAAAATCAAAACAATAACAATAAATAAGTATTAAATAATTTTGAGAAATGAGTTATAGAGTCCATAGATTGTGGAATCAGTTTGATGTTGAACTGAGTGAAGTTTTCCACGCTCATTCAGAAGCCTGATGTTTAAGGGTAACAACTGTTCATGAATCTAGTGGTGGGGAACCTTGGGCTCCTCAGGTCAGTAATCATAAACCTGTTTCTGATTCTGGCATTGGTGTAATCCAGCAGCACAGGCTTGTTGAGCCAGATACCATGCTGTATCTCTAAAAAGCTAATTGTCTTGGTATTTCTGCCTTGGATATGAATTCTGGTAACAATAAACTTGAATGGGTCTGCCCACCTTACACCAATCATGACAGGCAGCTGCCACAACTGGACAGAAGGCAAGGGAAGAACCAGAGAGGTGGATATGCAGCAGTAGCTTTGGTAGCTAGTGGCTGGTAGCTTGTGCATTGCACCATGTACAGAGATCCAGGTTCGCCGCACTGAGCTGCCTCTCAGCCGAAGAAACAAAAAACCCGGTGCAGACCACTTTGCCTGACCTTGCCTAACAAGTATTCTGCCAAAACACAGCACTGCAGATGGTGTAAAAAAAAATCAAGTGGGGAATTTTAAAAGGTTAACAATGCACACCGGACTTGTAAAGTGGATCTACGCTAATCCTGAAATGGCTTTAGCTACTTGGAAAAAAAAGCTGCGGGGATTACTTCCAGATGCTGAAACACACAGATGCGTTTGCAATATATTTTTTAAAATACTCTTTAAACAAACACTATTACACAAAAGTGCCAGAAGGCAACGCAGCGCGCTACCCTTATAAAACTGTGATGGACGAGAAGCGTGCCCCCTACCGTTGTATTTTAATATTACCTCGAGGGTGAATAAAAACACTTGCTCACACAGAAAACGCCAGGAAGTCAGTCCCTGCCTGCATCTCCCAACTCATGCCATCTAGCATTTGACATTAAACCAGCATTTTCTGAAGAGCAGTGAGAGCAGCTGGAGGGAAGAGAGGAGGTGACCAACCACGCCACTTTAATACAAAGAGCCCATTTCAGAAAAAGGCAACATTTCATTAAAAATATTTGAAATCTAAGCCGTTCTTTCCTTAAAGAGAATGAAAGACAATGACACCTCACTGCAAACGTGGCGCGCACAAGATAGAGCGAAGCCTGCGAATGACATTTACAGCTTGTGGCCCGGCTGAACAAAATAGCCGGGAAGACAGGACTAAAAATAGCCGGCTGTGTCGCAGCAAGTGCGTGATTTAGATGTGGACAGTGTGATTCATCACCTGAGGCCGAAAGATTGGAGGATAAGAAAGAGACACGCGGCATATCTTTTGTTAATTTATTACACTGCAAAATGCAACGCTGCAACTCGGGGCTCCTTTTCGCAAATATGTTCTCTTATTTTTTTTGACAGAGTCACACCAATAATTCACTGACCCCTCCCTGATGTACAACCGACACCTGCATTGCGGCTGAAGTGACCCCCTCCCTCCCAAACAGCCAGAGAATTGATCTCCCCTCTTTCCCCCCTAACGCAACCTCATACCCCAAATCAGTGAGGCTACACACATTAAAGAGAGAAATGTCTCTGACCTTTACTTCACAGTCCCACGCATCTTAAAAACCAAAACATTGCTCTAAAGGTGTATCGAGGTCACTTTAATAGTTGAACACTGCTACTCCGGACAATAACCACTTGTCAAGTGGCTGATTTCCGCGACGCATCGAACTTTTGTTGTTTTTTTTCTTGCCAAGACAGTGACAGTTGTGGAAAACGCTGCTTTAAGACGTTTCGTCTACTATTTGACACCAACACAAAATTGTGTCTGTTGTCTACCCCTCTGGCCTGGGCAGTGGTTAAACTTGCAATGCGCGGATTTCTTTTGGAAGACGTTACCAGCTCGGTGTACAGGACTCAGTTTGTGCCAACTGCAATCCCAAGTACAACTGTACCATATAAAAAGTGGCATGCACCATACATACAAGTTGCAAAGCAAGTATTTATTGGACTGAAACCACAGTGTATAAAGTTGAAACTGCAATACGATTCTGGCATAACTAATCCATCTGACAGTAAATATGTACCTAGTTCCGGTCACCATTGATTCCTGCGGGCTCTGTAAATTATTTAAAGGCGGTTTTGTTAGCTCAGGAGCTGGATTTTCTTTTGTTTGACCAGAGGTTTGGGTTTATTCCGAAAACCACAGCGCAAAACAAACCCCCAATGTGTTTAACGCCACAATTAGGTGCATCTCGGAGCTCGCAAGCACCTACCCTCACCCCAACAGCAGGATCTCTCCTCCCAACACACATACAAACTGGTGCGGGGAACCTTTTATCCCTAAACTAATCCCAATTCCACTCCTCCAGTTCTAACGAAACAAATCCGGCTACTCGACCCATATTTTCTATACACACACACACACACACACACACACACGCACACCGAAGGGCTGTCTATTACGAGACATCTTTCCTATACAAAGTTTTACAATTGCCGCTATAACTGTGGACACCGCATCAAAAACTCGCCCAGACATAATTTAACACCGGGCAGACGAAACCTATAACCCAATATAATGCAAACCACCGCACACAGCGCTGAACATTAAAATGATATTCACACTTCAATTAAAATATAAGGCAGAAGCATCGCTTCAAAGGCTGGACAGATACATTTGAGGTATCTCTCGTGTCAGGCGCCCGTCTGCCATCACCCTTTATTTATTATAAGGTTGTTTTTACAGAGAGTGTTCGCCCCAACTCCTCTGCAACATTGACCCCCACTCATTGTCACATGCCCCCATTCTGCAGTCCATAGAAACCTCCAACCGCTGCACCTTCTTGCCCCCTCCTTATCCTACCCTTCCCCACGCCCTCAACACACCGGGGTCACTCACCTCTGGCGGACAGCTTCTTGGTGTTAATGATCTTCGCGGCATATTCTTGCCCCGTGGATAATTTCACACATCTGCGAACAACGGAAAATGCCCCCCTAGGAGAGAGAAAGAGAGAGAGAGAGAAACAGGATTGTAGTGCAGAAAGACAGGGGAAAGGGTGTGGAGCGACTGAAATGCAAAAGAACCGGGGCGATTATTTGAAGGAAGGGCGAGGAAGGCATACTTTCCAAGCTCTTCGCATAACTGGTACTCCTCGCTGAACCTGGTACACGTTGCGGTAGTGGCCATGTTGAAATGGAAAACCTGGAAATGGGTTCGCGTGCACTCGCCTGTCAGTAGCAGGAGAGGACAAATGTAGCGCCGCTAACGCGAGATTACGAGAGAGAGAGAGGGAAGAGCTCGCAGCTCAGGACGTGAGCGGATCTCAGCGGCGACGGCGTTGCTTTGACACTACCCGCAAACTTACTTTCAACCCTGAATACTGTTTCTGTTAAAACAACCTTTGCACCAAGACAAGTTCATATCAAATATATTGAGAGTAATAAATATGCTCACGTAGTTCTATTTCTTCGGATTAAGTTTTCTGCAAATACTCTGTCAGTTGTTAAACAAGCGTGCATTTGAGACACCTATCACATGTTTTAAAGGAATGACCGAGGAGTACTGTGTTATTGGACAGTTTCGACACTACTGTACTGAGGATAAGTTGTATTTCCCCTATTTTTTTTTGCATTGGACAGGAGACAACATACTCAAAAAAAAAGAGGAAATGTCACGGTTAAGTCAGAGCCGTCACTTGGGTGGGGAAAGAGAGTTGAGTGGATACCTTAGAAGGAGCCAGTGTTTCTGAGTAACGTACACAACATGCCGGAGGAACTCAGCAGGTCAGGCAACATCAATGTCGAGATCCTTCAGGACTGGAAAGGAAGGGGGTGGGAGGGGGGAGAACAAAGAAGCATTTCTGGGTGTGTTTGGAACGTCCATCTTTACACTGGTAACTCAACCAGCTGGATCTAGACTCGTGAAGTCAGGCTACTGCCGGTGAAACTATCTCTGATTCGATTGAAGTCGGCTGTGACTTACCTTCCCTGAGCTCTGTAGGTCCCGATAGGGTTGATGAACCCTGTGCACGCCAGAGGCAACTTTATTATCACTGACATACGGGGTGAGATTTGTTGTTTTGCAGTGCAATACATAAAAATATACTATAAATTACAATAAGGAAAACAAAGAGCTATACAGGAGAGATTGATTATAGATTGGGTTAAAAGGTTGGCACAACATTGTGGGCTGAAGGGTCTGTACTTTGATGTAATGATCTAGGAACATTTTGGGGCCACGGTAGCCTAGCGGTTAGCACAACGCTATTAAAGCTCAAGGCATCGGAGCTATAAGAAGATAAGAACCAGGAGCAGGAGTCAACCATCTGGCTCATCAAGCCTGCTCCGTCATTCAATAAGATCATGGCTGATCTGGCCATGGACTCATCTCCACCTACCTGCCTTTTCCCCATAACCTTTAATTCCCCTTCTATGCAAAAATCTATCCAACCTTGATTTAAATATACTTACTGAGGTAGCTTCCACTGCTTCATTGGGCAGAGAATTCCACAGATCCACCACTCTCTGGGAAAAGCAGTTCCTCCTCAAATCCATCCTAAATCTACTCCCCAGAACCTTGACACTATATCCCCTAGTTCCAGTCTCACCTACGAGTGGAAACAACTTTCCTGCCTCTACCTTATCTATCCCTTCCATAATTGTATATGTTTCTAATAGAACTCCTCTCATTCTTCTGAATTCCAGTGAGTACAGTCGCGGGTGATTCAATCTCTCTTCATAGTCTAACCCCCTCATCTCTGGAATCAACCTGGTGAACCTCCTCTGCACCGCCTCCAAAGCCGGTATATCCTTCCTCAAGTAAGGAGACCAAAACAGCATGCAGTACTCCAGATGCAGCCTCCCATTTATCCTGTACAGTGGCAGCATAACCTCCCTGCTCTTACATTCAATCCCTTTAGCAATGAAGGTCAACATCCCATCTTGATAGCTTGCTGCACCTGCAAACCAACCTTTTGTGATTCATGCACAAGCACTCCCAAGTCCTTCTGCACAACTGCAATTTTTTACCATTTAAATATAAATCTGTTCTTCCATTTTTTCTTCCCTTGCATTTACCAACATTGCCCACTCACTTACCCTATCTATATCTCTCTGCAGACTTTCCATATCTTCTACACAATTTGCTTTTCTACTCAATTTTAGTATCATCAGCAAACTTAGATACACTTAATGTCTATCATGAACAATTGTGGGTCCAGCACCAACCTTTGTGACACACCGCTCACCACTGATTGCCAACCAGAGTAACAACCATGTATCCCAACTCTCTGCTTTCTATTGGTTAAACAATCCTCTTTCTATGCTAATTCATCACCCCCAACTCTATGCATCCGTATCTTATGGATAAGTCTTAGGCGGAGTTTGGAGTTCAGTTCTGGCATCCTCTGTAAGGAGTTCATATATTCTCCCTGGAGAATGTGTAGCTTTTCCCCAGGTGCTCTTGTTTCCTCCCACAGTCCAAAGACGTACCGGGTAGGTTAATTGGTCATTGTAAGTTGGCCTGTGATCAGGTTAGTGTTAAACTGGGGTTGTTGGGGTTCCTGGGGCAAAGCGGCTCGAAGGGCCAGACGAGCTTACTCCACGCTGTATCTTTAAATAAAATAAAATAAATGAAGATGAAATATATATATTTGAGTGGCAGCAACACAATGCATTAAAGCATTCCCATATAGTCAAGAGGTTCAGTTGTTGTTCAGACCAAACATTAGAATGGTTAAAAAATGCAATCTAAGTAACATTGACCGTGGAATGATTGTTGGTGCCAGATGGTGTGGTTTGAGTATCTCAGAAACTGCAGATCTCCTGGGATCTTAGATTCAAGAGGCATGACGCCTGCTGCAGACAAACTAAGAAGCTTCTAAAAAAATACAGAATATATTATAATTACAGGAAATTTCACATAAAAAATTACACCTATAGATCTGATAGAGTTGGAAAGGGTTAAAGTAGTTTCCCAGAAGTTACTCCTGTCAAGGCTCAGGGATTGTCTTGAGTTACAGAACTAATGTGGCACTTTCTCAAGAGGGCTCTTGGAGTATTGTGTTCAGTTCAGGTCAACTCATCCCTTTAGAACTGAGATTAGGAAAAGTTTTTTTAGCTAGCGGGTCATGAATCTGTGAAATTTGTTGCCACAGGCAGCTGTGGAAGCCAAGTCATTGGGAATATTTAAAGTGGAGGTTGAAAAGTTCTTGATTAGTACAAGTGTCGAAGGTTACAGGGAGAAGGCAGAAGAGGGAATACTGTATCAGCTATGAGACACTGTGATTCTTCACAAACAAGAGAAAATCTGCAGATGCTGGAAATTCAAGCAACACACACAAAATGCTGGAGGAACTCAGCAGGCCAGGCAACATCTATGGAAAAGAATACAGTTGACATTACTGGAAGTGATCCCTGCCCTCCTTCACCATTCTCCATCTCCTTTTCCCTCCCTCACCTTATCTACTTGCCTGCCCATCACCTCACACTGATGCTTCTCCCCTTTTCTTTCTTCCATGGCCTTCTGTCCTATTCTATCAGACCCCCACCCCCACTTCACCAGCCCTGATTCTCTTTCACCAATCAACTTCCCAGCTCTTTACTGCAGCCCTCCCCCTTCAGGTTTCACCTATCACCTTGTGTTTCTCCTTCCCTCCTCCCAGCTTTTAAAACCACTCCTCAGCCTTTTTTCCGGTTCTGCCAAAGGGTCTCAGCTACTGACTGTACTCTTTTCTATAGATGTTGCCTGGCCTGCTGAGTTCCTCCAGCATTTTGTGGGTGTTACTGTGATGCTTCCTTCATGTTTAAGGAGAGTTTTTGATCACCTTCAGCATATATTGTAAAAATCGGTAACTTTCACTGATTGTCCAGCTGTGTAGTGGGTTATATCTTGCTGTTTGAATTGACCATAGTGGTGCAATTCTACACCGTCATCATAGAGAGCATCCTCACATCAACCATCACTGTCTGCTTTGGTGCAGCATCCTCTTACAATATATGAAAACTACAGTGAACTGTCAGGTCAGCAGAAAAGATCATTGGCTGCAGTCAACCCTCACTCCGGGACTTGTCTCTGTCCAGGACAAAAGAAGCAGACAGAAAAAAATCATTGCAAACACAAAACACCCAGCAAACTGCATTTTCCAAAGTCTCCCTTCTGGAAAGCGCTATAGGACTACTTAAACAAAAACTTTATGTCATCTTAAAAATTTCTTCCCTCAGGCAGTTAAACTGATCAACCACTCTAGTTAGCCCCCACCCCTCTCTATCTATTACTCTGTCACTGGATTGTAAACACTTTGAAGCATTATTTACAATGCTGTTTACATTGTAAATACATGCTGGTATTTATGTATTTGTGCACATTTTATTCCATATTTGTACTTTAACTTCTAATTTTATTTTTTACATAATTCTTTAAGTGTTGAAATTTTAAAGTGTTGTTTTTGTTTCCTGTCTCGTCAACACACCACAGCAAATTCCTATTAGTCACAGAGTCCTAGAAAAATACAGCACAGAAGCAGGACATTCAGCCCATCTAGCCTGTGCCAAACCATTTAGACAGCCTACTCCCAACAACCATAGCTCTACCATCTTTGTACCTATTAAACTTCTCTTAAACGTTGAAGCCAGGTGGATAGGAAAGTGAAAGGGCTGGAGAGGAAGGAATGTGATAGGAGAGGAGAATGGACCATGTACAGTATTTGGGTGGGTGGGACTACAACTAGAGGTCATGGGTAAGGGTGAAGGGCGAAAAGTTTAAGGGGAACATGAGGGGAATCATCTTCATTTAGAGAGTTGTGACAATATGGAATGAGCTGCCCATGCAAATAAACTCCACTTCAATGTTTAAGAGAAGCTTGGATTGATACACAGATGGTAGGGGTATAGAGAGTTAGGTTGATGGCACTAGGCAGTTTAAATGGTTCACCAAAGGCTAGATGGGCCAAAGGGCCTGTTTCTGTGCTGTACTTTTCTATGACTCTATGACTCTAATGAGGCTGAGAGGGATAATAAACCAGCCATGATCAAACGGTGGAGCAGATGTGATGGGCCAAATGGCCTAATCCGGCTCCAATGTCTTATGGTATTATGGAAATCTGTCTTCCAGCTTGATAACTGATGACCCACAACAGGGTGGTGATAACTCCCCTCCAAAATGGCTCGGTATTCCATTCTTCTCCAAGGATCGTCACCTCATCATAGTGGAGCGGCTTGTGACTTCCTGAGTCAGACATCATCCTGAGTTTAGCTCCTGGTACAGTTATCCATGGCTGTAAGGGCAAGGGGGAGGTTCTAGACAACCAACATCTTAGCGGTGGAGCTGGTGGAAGATGATGGTAGAGCACCACAGCGGTGAAGGTAGAGGAAGGCTGCAGCAGTGACATTTAGCACTCCATGCCACAGGACCCTGACTGTGTGATGTTACCCTCATTAAACCAAGTCACACACAGGCATTCTCCATTAAGGGATCCCATGGCCATCAACAAGTGGCAAAGAGGCAGGGTTATGAGGGCTGGATGCCCTTAGTCCCAGACTGCACCAGAGTATGAGGACCCTGGATAGGCCTCTGCAGCCACATGAAGAATCACCAATAGACAATCTCTTAGGAGAACAACATACTTGACTCAACTGATTGCACTAAACTATTCAAGTTTAAGTTGAAATTTAATTGTCATCCGACTATACACTTGCATACAGCTAAACGAAACAGGTTCCTCCGGGGTCAAAGTGCAAAACAAAGTACATGGAGACACACACAGCACATACAGTAATGACCCAGCAATAGTCACAAAAAGTAATATTTGCACAACCCCATAAGTGGCATAGCCTGTCGATTGATGGCAGCTTTCCAGGATCTGTTTCCCTATCTGCTCTTCGATATCCCTGTTACTATTGGGCAGCCTATAAAAAACACCCAGTAAAGTTATTGACCCCCCTCCTGTTCCTAACTTCCACCCACAGAGACTCTGTCCATGGCGTCCACCTTTTCTGCAGCCGTGACACTATCTCTGATCAACAGTGCCACACTCCCACCTCTTTTGCCTCCCTCCGTATCCTTTCTGAAACATCTAAAACCCAGCACTTCAAGTAACCATTCCTGTCCCTGAGCCATCCAAGTCTTTGTAATGGCCAACACATCATACCTCCAAGTACTGATCCACGCTCTAAGCTCAACCGCTTTGTTCACAATACTCCTTGCGTTAAAATAGACACATTTCAAACCGTCAGTCTGTGCATGTCCCTTCTCTGTCACCTGCCTATCCTCCCTCACACACTGTCTCCAAGCTTTCTCTACTTGTGAGCCAACTGTCTCTTCCCCAGTCTCTTCAGTTCGGTTCCCACCCCCCAACAATTCTAATTTAAACTGTCCCCAATAGCCTTTGCAAACCTCTCCGCCAGGATATTGGTCCCCCTGGGATTCAAATTCAACCTGTCCTTTTTGTACAGGTCACACCTGCCCCAACAGAAGTTCCAATGATCCAGAAATCTGAATCACTGCCCCCTGCTCCAATCCCTCTGCCACGCATTAATCCTCCACCTCATTCTATTCCTATACTCACTGCCGCATGGCACAGGCAGTAATCCCGAGATTACTAATTTTGTGGTCCTGCTTTTCAATTTCTTTCCTAACTCCCTGTAGTCTGTTTTCAGGACCTCTTCCCTTTTCCTACCTATGTCGTTGGTACCAACATGTACCATGACCTCTGGCTGTTCTCCTTCCCACTGCAGGATATCATGGGCGCGATCTGAAACATCCCTGGACCCTGGCACCTGGGAGGCAATCTTACTGGAAAATGCCAGAAGATATTAGAATTCCATTCACACCAGGGGCAATGGGAGAAGGGTAAAAAGCAACTGGGATAGTCAGAAATAACTGCATCTTCTGAATGAATATTTTTACAGAACAAAGGTTAGATGCAAGGTTTGTTTTTAAGTTGGTTAAGTATCTTTAGGCAGTCTATTCATGAGGTGCCTGGTTGGAAGCCGTTTCTCTCGATGAAAATCTGACACATCCTACAGCACATACATTACCTCAAACTCATTGGCAGAAGGACAAGCTTTTAAAAACCATTTTGTTTAAAAAAAATAAACTCACTCTCTGTGTATAATTGGTATCAGAGTGTACCTTTTATAGTATTGAATGCCACTAATTACCAGTTATTAGCTCAAAGAAAGTCTAAAATAATGAAAAGGCACTCTGGAGCAATGTATCACAACATCAGGACTCAGTGTGGAATGAGAGTTAATTGATATAGAACTGCATAAAGTTTACAGGACAAACACAGGCCATTTGACCAACGGGTCTCTGCCAGACTTTATCCTCCACACTGGCCTCCTCCTCATCCTTTCTATGTTCAAATTTCAAAGTAAATATATTATCAAAATATGTACATGCAACCATATACAACCCTGAGATTCATTTTCTTGCAAGCATTCACAGTAGAACAAAGAAATAACACAGAATCAATGAAAAACTTCACACAGACTGAAAAGCAGCCAATATGCAAAAGAAGACAAACCGTGCAATTACAAATAATAAGTGAAATCACACCTTCCTATAAATATCAGCCTGATCCAGTTTTAGAGTCAGAATACCACCAATTGTATTATGACTGATCAGTTATCGCAGATAGAACAATCTATAATAACCGTCCAGGGATAATAATACCAGATAAACAAGTAAGAAAAACTTACTTAATACAGTGCCTATAAAAAGTATTCACACCCCTTGGAAGGGTTCATGTTTTATTGTTTTACAACATTGAATCACAATGGATTTAATTTGTTTTTTTTGACACTGATCAACAGATAAAGACTCTTTCCTGCCAAAGTGAAAACATATCTCTATAAAGTGATCTAAATTAATTACAAATATAAAACACAAAATAATTTATTGCATAAGGATTTACCCCCCCCCCCTTAATATGACGCACCAAATCAACACTGTTGCAGCCAATTAGTTTTAGAAGTCACATAATTAGTCAAGGTGTCCTAGCTATATATAAACCTGTGTGCAGTTAAAGTGCTTTAATTGATTGTAGTAAAAATACACCTGTATCTGGAAGGTCCAACTGCTGGTGAGTCAGTATCCTGGCAAATACTACACTATGAAGACAAAAGAACACTCTAAACAACTCTGTAAAAAGGTTATTGAAAAGCACAAGTCAGGAGATGGATACAAGAACATTTCCAAGTCACTGAATATCCCTTGGAGTACAATTAAGTCAATCATCAAGAAATGGAAAGAATATGACACAGCTGTAAATCTGCCTCGAGCAGGCAGTCCTCAAAAAATTGCAAGAAGGGGAGTAGTGAGGGAGGCCAAGAGACTTATGACAACTCTGGAGGAGTTACAAGCTTCAGTGGCTGAGATGGGTGAGACTGTGATACAACTGTTGTCCAGGTGCTTCACCAGTCGCAGCTTTATGAGAGAGTGGCAAAGAGAAAACCACTGTTGGAAGTAAAAGCTCACATGAAATATCAGTTAGAGTTTGCCAGAGGTATGTGAGAGACTCTGAAGTCAGCTGGATGAAGCTTCTATCATCTGATGAAACCAAAATTAAGCTTTTTGGCCATCAGACTGAATGCTATGTTTGTTATAAGCCAAACACTACACATCATCAAAAACACACCATCCCTACCAAGAATTGTGGTGATGGCTGCTTCATGCTGTAGGGATGCTTCACTGCAGCAGGCCCTGGAAGGCTTGTGAAGGTAGAGGGTAAAATGAATGCAGCAAAATACAAGAAAATCCTGGGGGAAAGCCTGATGCAGTCTGGAAGAGAACTGTGACTTGGGAGATTTGTTTTCCAGCAAGACAATTACACCAAGCATAAAGCCAAAGCCACATAGGAATGGCTTAAAAACAACAAAGTTAATGACCTGGAGTGGCCAAATCACAGTCCAGACCCCAATCCAATTGAGGATTTGTGGCTGGACTTGAAAAGGGCTGTTCACTCACAATCCCCATGCAATCTGACAGAGGCTGAGCAGTTTTGTAAAGTTTCACTCATGATCCCCATGCAATCTGACAGAGCTTGAGCAGGTTTGTAAAGAGGAATGGGGAAAAATTGCAGTGTGAATATGTGCAAAGCTGATAGAGGCCTATCCACACAGACTCAAGACTGCAGATGCTGCCAAAGGTGCATCAACCAAATACTGACTTGAAAGGGGTGAATACTTATGCAAATTTTGTGTTTTATATTTGTAATTAACTTAGATCACTTTGTAGTGATCTGTTTTCATTTGATATGAAAGAATTTTTTCTGTAGATCAGTGTTAAAAAAGCCAAATTAAGCATACTGTGATTCAATGTTATAAAACAATAAAACTTGATCATTTCTAAGGAGGGTGAATACTTTTTATCGGCACTGTAGATATAGCCATTCCAAACACACATTACTTAGAAAAATCAGTAAGTGAAAAAACACTAGAAATATACTGAATTAAAAGAGGAAAGTGAAAGACTTTGGAACATGAACAGGGTATACATTGTCCCGATAGTAATATCTACAACTGGTGTCATCCCAAAGTCCACTACACAATGGCATTAAACAATTAGGGCTACACAGTAATACCTATGTGAATCTTCAAAAAGATACAATACTAAACACCACTAGAAGAGTCTGAAAGCTTCTAGCAATTGACAAATGAGCTTGCTTGGCTATGCCCATACATCAAGTTTTACCAGCTTGAGCTGAGAAAACAAACAAACAAATAAATAAATAAATTCACAATACTGAGAACATGAGTTGTAGAATCTTGAAAGACCATAGGTTGTGGAATCAGTTCAGTGTTGAGAGGAGTGAAATTATCCTTGCTGGTTCAGGAGCCTAACAAATGAAGGGCAATAACTGTTCCCGAACCTGATGGTGTGGGACTCCTTCCTGATGGCAGTAGTGGGAAGAGAGAATGGCCTGGGTGGTGGGGTTCTTGATGATGGATGTTGCTTTCTTGAGGCAGAGCTCCTTGCAGATGTGCTCAATGGTGGGGAGGGCTTTTCCAGTGATGGACTGAGCTGTATCCACCACTGTCTGCAGGCTTTTCCATTTTCAACCTTTATCACAGAGTCATGGAGTTGACTACACAGAAACCGGTCCTTCAGCCAACTGGTCCACAATGATCAAGATGCCTGTCTAAGCCAGGTATATTTGTCCATCCTGTGTCTATATTCCTCATAACATTGTCATAACATCAACATTATTTACTCACTGGTTGCTTGTCAGTTTTGTTTGTGTGTAGTTTTTTATTGATTCTATTGTATTTCTTTGTCCTACTATGAATGCACAAAAGAAAATGAATCTCAGGGTAGCATATGTTGACGTATATGTACTTGATAATGAATTTACTTTGAACTTTGAAAAACTTACCTATTTACGTACCTATACAAGACCTTTCAAATGTGGTTAATATATCTACCTCAACCACTTCCTCCAGCAGCTCATTCCATAAACTGACCATGGATTCTCCAACTCTAGGGAAAAAGACTGTGCATTTAATCTATCTATGTCCCTCATCATTTTATACAACTCTGTTCCTCCTATGCTCAAATGAAAGAAGTCGCAACTGGCTCACCTCTCTCCTTAACTCACTTCCTCCAGTCCCAGCAATATTCTGGTAAATCCCCCCATCCCTTCCCACTGATCTCCCTCCTGGCACTTATCCTTGGAAGCGGAACAAGTGCTACACCTGCCCTTACACTTCCTCCCTCACCACCATTCAGGGCCCCAGACAGTCCTTCCAGGTGAGGCGACACTTCACCTGTGAGTCGGCTGGTATGGTATACTGTGTCCGGTGCTCCTGGTGTGGCCTTTTATATATTGGTGAGACCCAACACAGACTGGGAGACCGTTTCGCTGAACATCTACGCTCTGTCCGCCAGAGAAAGCAGGATCTCCCAGTGGCCACACATTTTAATTCCACGTCCCATTCCCATTCCCATTCTGATATGTCTATCCATGGCCTCCTCTACTGTCAAGATGAAGCCACACTCAGGTTGGAGGAACAACACTTTATATACCGGCTGGGTAGCCTCCAACCTGATGGCATGAACATTGACTTCTCTAACTTTCGTTAATGCCCCTCCTCCCCTTCTTACCCCATCCCTGACATATTTAGTTCTTTGTTTTTTTCTCTCTCTCTCTGCCCATCACTCTGCCTGTTCTCCATCTCTCTCTGGTGCTCCCCCCTCCCCCTTTCTTTCTCCCGAGGCCTCCTGTCCCATGATCCTTTCCCTTCTCCTCTGTATCACTTTTGCCAATCACCTTTCCAGCTCTTAGCTTCATCCCACCCCCTCCGGTCTTCTCCTATCATTTCGCATTTTCCCCTCCCCCTCCTACTTTCAAATCTCTTAGTATCTTTCCTTTCAGTTAGTCCTGACGAAGGGTCTCGGCCCGAAATGTCGACAGTGCTTCTCCTTATAGATGCTGCCTGGCCTGCTGTGTTCCACCAGCATTTTGTGTGTGTTGTTTGAATTTCCAGCATCCGCAGATTTCCTCATGTTTGTTCTGGTAAATCTCATTTCTTTTGTGCGTAAAGATACAGTATGTTCTCTATAGCAGAGTAACCAAAACTGAATGCAATACTCCAACTACAGCCTAACCGATGTCTTGTACAACTGCAACATCCCACCTTCTATACCTACTGTCCTGACTGATGAAGGCCAGCATGCCAAAAGCCTTCTTTGCTATCTTATCTAACTGCAACACCACTTCCAGGCAATTAACGTTTTCAAAGTCCATCAGTTTTTCAACACTCCTGCCCCAAACATCCTCTCTTCTCCCATCTCTCTCTCATCGGGCAGAAGATTCAAAAGCCTAAAAAACACCTATTATTTATTAACCACAGAATTAAAATATTTGGCCACCGGGGAAGGCCTGCTTGTGGTGGATGGTGTGGAGGTGCTTGACGAAGCTGTCTCCCAGTTTATGATGGGTATCGCCAATGTAGTGGAGGCTGCATCGGCAGCACCAGACACAATACACAACCCCAGCAGATTTGCTGGTGAAGTGTTGCCTCATTGGAAGGACTGTTTGAGGCCCTGAATGTAAGTGAGGGAGGAGGTGTATAAAGTCTACCTTTACCTTGGTAACATGGTAAATTGCATCTAATCAAAGTTAATACTCAGGTTGAAAAACAAATTGATATTAATGTACCACATATTTTTGACTGTAATGTATTGAGATTCAATATATTTTAAAGTTGGTATAGCTTTGTGTGATTCAGTAGTTTTATTGGCTATGAATAAGTCATTATCTGAAGTATTTTTACACATTTTGTATTGTGGGTTATTTTAATAGCAGAATAAAACAAGGCTGAATTTCAGATTTTATTCAACAGCATACTCACCATATAAAACCAAAATTTTAGCATTCTTTGTTCAAATCCTTGCTTAACCTAACACCTCCCCACCTTTGGTATCTCCTTCATCCCCATAACACCCTAACATACATCCTGTGGCCTCTTTATAAGGTACCTCCTCCACCTAATAAAGTGTTTCTGAGGATATGCTTGTGGTCTTCTGCTGCTGTAGCTCATCCACCTCAAGTTTCAATGTATTGTGCATTCAGAGAAGCTCTCCTGCACACCACTGTTGTAAGGCATGGTTATTTGAGTTACTGTCACCTTCTTGTCAGATTGAACCAGTCAGGCCATTCTCCTCTGAACGCTCTCATTAACAAGACCACAGAACTGCCGGTCACTGGATGAGTTTTGCTTTTTTGCACCATTCTCTGTAAACTTGAGAGACTGTTGTGTGTGAAAATTCCAGATCAGCAGTTTCTGAGATACTCAAACCACCCCGTCCGGCACCAACAATCATTCCGCAGTTAAAGCCACTTAGATCACATTTCTTCATGATTCTGATATTTAGTCTGAACAACATTTCTTGGCCATGTCTACATGCTTTTATGCACTGAGTTGCTGCCACATGAATGACTGATTAGATATTTGCATTAACAAGCAGGTGTACCTAATAAAGTGGCCACTGAGTATACCTTCACTCCCCCAGGTTTGTCCTCCATCTCATCTGTGAGGATAATCATTCCTTCTCTGACAACAATGCCTTCTGCTACCAAGACACTAACCATTTTGAAAGTCCCCCCGCCTTGAAATGTCTTTCCACTTTTAAGATATTTTTATTTAGAGATGCAGCATTGAACAGGACTTCTGACCCGACAGGCCATAAGACCATAAAACATAGGAGCAGAACTAGGCTACTTAGCCCCTTGAATCTGCTCCGCTATTCCAACCTGGTTGATTTATTATTGCTTTCAGCCCATCTTCCTGCCTTCTCCCTGTAACCTTTGACTCCCTGACTAACCAGGAACTTATCAACCTCTGCTTTAAATCTATACAATGACTTGTCCTTCACAGCTGTCCATGGAGCTACACTGCCCAGAAACCCAGCTAGGACAATGACCAATTAACCTACTAACCAGTACGTCTTTGGACTGTGGGAGGAAACCAGAACACCTGGAGGAAATCTATGCAGTCACAGGGAGAATGTACGATCCCCTTTTCGATGCTGCCAGAATTGAGGTCCAAGGTCTGGATCTGTAATAATATCACACTATTATTGTTCCAATGAATCATTCAGGCCTTGTAACATCGAAGACACAACGTGCAGAACAATCTCTTGTTGGCCCATTCTTTATGCTATCAGAACTTCCATGCAACCAGCAAAAATTAGAGACGGTTTGTTATTTTTATTAAAATAAGCTCGAACAATGAATTTTAACTCAAGTGTTATGTAAAATATGTGTGAAAAGACATTTTTAGTTCATTCCTGTGTAGATAAGGGCCAGGAAGTCACTGGGTGAAGAGCAGTAACAGTTGCTTTGAAGATCTGGCTCTTCACATGGAGAGTGCAGTTATTCATTTGATTTATTTGTCACTTTATTTTACATTAATACAATTTATCCTAGAAATATAGAACTCCAGCATTATTATTGAAATAAATAAGACATTGTCATGGTTTGGTAATTTATCTGAAGGATTCTGCATAAAATACTGATGCAGAGATACACCCCAGGAGGTGCTGGGATGCATCATCAGTGATGTAACCTGGGGTCATTGGGTGTTTTGGGTCTTTCAACAATCAGACACTCTCACCCAGGTGACCCAGCCAGGGCTGATCAGGCCCTGGCTTGTGTCCCAGCAGCATTGGTCCATGGGTCACACCTCTTAATCCATAGCTATCGTGAGGCTCAGACAGCAGCCTCTGTGACAGTCCTGATGGCTCTTTTCTTTGCAGCCCACATCATGCCAAGGAGAGAGTAGCTTCCGCACAGTGAGCAGCCAGCAAAACATTACACCCCGCCTCTGTAAGCTCACATCATGCCCTCCATACCTGTTTCTGGTACTGCTCTACCAGTTCCTGGTATTTGGCTTTCTTACGCTCAAATGCCTTCTCAATCCAGTCTTCCCATGGACCTGACAGTTCTACCATGAGCACTTGCTTTGAGGTTACTGGCAGAATGGCCATGTCAGGCCTCAGGGGTGATGAGGTGATGAAGTCAGGCAATTTTAATTGCTTTGCCAAGATCAACGTTCATTGCCAGTCAGACACTGTGGTGAGCAAGCCTGCTGGTCATCTGGGCTGAGCTGTGGTTGGTCTCCAGCTTTGACAAAGACTGTTTGATGTGATGTACAGTACCTCATCAGAGCAAGGAGTTTGTATGTTCCCTCTGTGGCCATGTTGGTTTCTTCCCGGTGCTTCTACATATGGGTTAGTAGGTTAATTGGTCACATGGGCCGGAAGGACCTGTTACTGTGCTGCCATTCATTCATTGTGAGCCGTGTTGTATGAGTGGGTGATCATTGCCCGCGTGAGCAGTGTTGAGGCCCAAATCCAAGAAAAAGGATATGTTGGCAGCGGGGAGGGTCCAGTGGAGGTTTGCAAGAATGATCCTGGGAATGAAAGGGTTAATGCATGAGGAGCATTTGATGTCTCTGGGCCTGTACTCACTGGAGTTTAGAAGAATGAGGGTGGATCTCGTTGAAAAGCCTTGCTGGCATAGTGGTTATCGGGGTGTACCAGAGTTTGGAGTTCAGAGTTTGGAGATCTCTGAAATGCCTAGATAGACTGGATGTAAAGAGGATGTTTCCTGTAGTGAGAGAGTCTAGGACCAGAGGGCACAGCCTCAGAATAGAAGGCTATCCCATTAGAAGAGAGTAGAGATGGAATTTCTTTAGCCCGAGGCTGGTGAATCTGAGGAATTCATTTCCACAAACGGCTGTGGAGGGTCTATTTAAGCAGAGATTGATAGGTTCTTGATTAGTAAGGGTGTCAAAGGTTACAGTGGGAAGGCAGGAAAATAGGGTTGAGAGGGATAATAAATCAGCCATGGTGGAATGGAGGAGCAGACTCAATAGGCTGAATGGCCTAATTCTGCACTTATGGTCACTATTACTGAGTATAAGGGCACAGTGACTGTTAACCTTGTCTGTCATCTCCCTTTGCCACCCCATCACTTCTGGCATATTTATAAATCTCCCTTTGAACATTACGGATTTAATTGTTCTAAGCCACTCTCAGTGTTACCCATTACTGAGTAATCCAGCTAATGAATCATAAACACAAGAGATTCTGCAGATGCTGGAAATCCTGAGTAATACACACAAAATGATGGTGGAACTCAGCAGGTCAGATGGCATCTATGAAGAGGAATAAACAATTGTGTATCAGACCAATACCCTTCATCAGACTGGATGAGAAGGGAGCAGAAGCCAAAATAAGAAGATGGGGTAGGGGGAAGAGAACAAGCTTTGCCGGTGATTGATGAAACCAGGTGAGGGGAAAGGTGGGTGAGTGGGGGAGTGGGAGATGAAGTGAGAAGCTGGGAGCAGATCGGTGGAAAAGGTAAAGGTCTGAAGAAGAAGAAGGAATCTAGTAGGAGAGGAGAATAGACGATGGGAGAAAGAGAAAGAGGAGGTGAACCAGAGGGAGATGACAGGTTGGTGAGGCAAAGGTGAGGACATGTCAGAAGTTTAGTGTGAAGTAGAATTGAATTGGGTGGCCATCGGGATATTCTGTTTTTTGCAGTGGACAGAGTGAAGGTGCTCAATAAGATAGTGCCCCAATCTGCTTTGGATCTCGCGATGTTGAGCACATCACCCCGGGAGCACCTGATACAGTAGATAACACTGGCAGGCTTGCAGGCGAAGTGTTACCTCACCTGGAAGGACTGTTTGGGGCCCCGAATCGTGGTGAGGGAAGAGGTGTAGCAATGGTCCTGCTTTGCAGGGATAAGTAGCAGGAGGAAATTCAGTGAGGAGGGACTAGTGGACAAGGGAGTCATGTAGAGGGCAATTCCTATGGAAAGCAGGGAGAGAGGAAGAGAAAGATGTGCTTAGTGGTAGGATCCTATTGTAGATGGCAGAAGTTACAAAGAATAATGTGCTAGTTGGGGTGGTAGAAAAGGACAAAGGGAACCTTATCCCTGTCATGACGACAAGAGGACAGGCTGAGAACAGATGTCTGGGTAAGGGCAGCTCCAGTGGTAGTAGATGGGAAATTTGGTTCTTTGAAAAAAGAGGACATCTCTGATGTTCTGGAACGGAAAACTTCATCCTGTGAATAGACACAATGGGGATAGAGGAAATTGCAGTTTTTCATGTTGGGGGGAGCACGGGATGTGGGGAAAAGCCAAAGCTTCGAGGGGTAGTAGGGTGGTGGGGAGGGGACATGACAGTCACACAGGTGAACAAGTAACCTGCAGCTCCTTCCCACTCCGTGCGTTCCCACATACCAAAGTCCCCTGTGCCCAATTTAAGGTGCAAATGTATTTAGCCTCCTTCCTAAATATTTTCCCTCAAGGAATGAGGGAGCTTATCTCCTTAGAGCTTTGGTTGCCATTGGTTACGGAGCCGGGTTGGCATTACACAGAGGCAGATATCTCATCTGGTCTAAGCCTCACAGGGCTTGGCACATGCATGACAGATAAAGACAGAGGAAGGGATTGAAAATAAATTAGTACCTTAAACAAAGAAAGCTGGAGCTGACATTTAGCTTGGATGAATATGTACTGAATAATCTTGCAGGGAAATTATTTGGATGTTTCAAAGGGAAACAAATGAATCTTCTGTGTGATAAACATGTTCAGCATAGAGCCTCAGAATGATGATAGAATTAAAAGGATAACCAGCATAGTAGAGGGCCATTCAGCCCAGCTAGTCTATACTGGGCTATACACTCCCTTCCCTTTCCAAGCACCCCATCTCAATTCCTGCCACTGTCTGTAAGGAATTTGCACATTCTCCCCGTGACTGCATGGAATTCCTCTGGGAGCTCTGGTTTTCTCCCACAGTCAAAAGATGTACCAGCTGGTAGATTAATTGGTCACTGTAAATTGTCCCGTGATTAGGCTAGAGTTGAATCAGGGGATGTTGGGTGAGGTGGCTCAAAGGGCCAGAAGGGTCTACTCCACACTATAGCTCAATAAATAAATAACAAGAAACTTTTCAATGTTCTCTTTTCCCAAGTAGGAATACATTGAAAAGGGTTGGGAAGATATTATCGCTCAGTGGCCAGTTATTAGGTACACATATACACCTGCTTGTTAATACAAATATGTAATTAGCCATTCACGTGGCAGCATCTCAATGCATAAAAGCATGCAGACATGATCAAAAGGTTCAGTTGTTGTTCAGACCAAACATCAGGATGAGGAAGAAATGTCATCTAAGATTAACGGTGCCCAATTCGGTGGTTTCAGTATCTCAAAAACTGCTGGGATTCTCACGCTCAGCAGTCTGTAGAATTTACAGTGAATGACATGAAAAACAAAAAGAGGCATCCCATGAGTGATTATTCTGTGGGCAAAAATGACTTGTTAATGAGAGAGGTCAGAGGAGAATGGCCAGGTTAGTTCAAACTGACAGGAAGGTGACAGTAGCTCAACTAACCATGCATTACAACAGTGGTGTGCAGAAGATCATCTCTGATGCACAGCATGTCGAATCTTGAAGTGGATGGGCTACAGCAGCAGAAGACCACAAGTGTACAGAAATACATTCAGTAGCCACTTCATTTGGAGGTGGCTATAAACTGGCCACTGAGTGTACGTATTTTATTTCATCTGCTGGACAGCATTCACTTCCCATCCCCATTTTTGACACTTACAGGTGGTAATCACACTCTGCATTTGTGTAGGGAGTTCCAGAGCTTTGAACAGCAAACTGGGAAGAACTGGTTACAGTTTGTGAACCAGAGAATAGAAGAGCTCAAGAAAATAGGGACAGGAGTAGGCCATGAGGCCCTTGGAGCCTGCCTCAACATTAACATGATCATGGGCGATCTATACTGGCCTCAAAACCTCTTTGTCGCTTTTCCATTCTCCTCCATTCCTTGATCTGTCAAATATTATCTACCTCCACTTTAAATATTTCCAGTGATCCAGCTTCCACCACCCAGTAGAGCAGAGAATTCCAGACATTTAACACCGTTTGCAAGACTAAATTTCTACATCTCTCAGTTTGATGAGACTAGCCCATTATCTTGCCAGCATTGTTCACATCTACAAGCAGCATTGTCACAGGAAAGCAGCATCCATCATCAAGGACTCTCACCATCCACGCTGTGCTTTCTTCTCTCAGCTGCTAACAAGCAGGAGGTACAGGAGCCTTAGGTCCCACACCACCCCTTAACCATCAGGCTCCTGAAACATCTTTGACAACTTCACTCACCTCGACAATGAATTGATTCCACAACGTGTTGGCTCACTTGGAAGGACTCTACAACTCATGTTCTTGATATTCTTTGCTTACTTATTGATATATTTGTTCTTTCTTTTTGTATTTGCACAATGTGTTGCCTTTGTCCACCTTTGTTGTGTGCAGTTTTTCATTGATTCTATTGTGTTTCTTTGTATTTACTGTGATGCCCACAGGAAAATGAATCTAGGGTAGTATATAGTGACATATATGTACAAACATTCGTACTTTGATAATATATTTACTTTTAACTTTGAACTTTATGGTTATGTTCCCCTTTTCAAGATTCTCCCACACCTGTCATATCAAATCCCCTTGAGATAAGGTCCCTTCTCATTCTTTTAACTCCAGGGAATACAAGCCCTTGCTGTCCCTTGTTAAATCATCCCACTTATCTTTGAGATTAACCTAATGAATCTCCTTTGTACTGTCTCCAATGTGATGGTTCCTTTTTTTAGACCATAGAACCATAAAACCATAGCAATATAGAAGCAGAATTAGGCCATTCAGCCCATTGGGTCTGCTCTGCCATTTCGTCATGACTGATCCATTTTTCCTCTCAACCCCAATCTCCTGCCTTCTGCCTGTATCCCATCATGCCCTGACCAGTCAAGAATCAATCAACCTCTTCCTTAAATATACATAAAGACAATTTGAAAGAGAGAAGCATAACTCACATGTATCTGTATCACAATGGAATAAAGGGATTTACAGAGGCATGAGAGGAGCTTACCCAGGTGGATTAGAGGGGGATACTTGCAGGGATAATGGCAGAATAGACGTGGCTGAAGTTTCTGGAAATAGTTCACAAGATGCCTCTTTTCCTCCCCCGCCTATCACTTCTCCTGGTGTGCCTCTTCTTTCCTTTTCTCCTATCGTCCACTCTCCTCTCCTATCAGAATCCTTCTTCTTGAGCCCTTTACCTTTTCCACCCATCACCTCCCAGCTTCTTATTTCATACCTCCTCCCCCACTCATTTTGCTTCACCTAGCACATCCTACCTTGTCCTCATTCCCTCCCCCACCACATTTTTCTGGTTTTTACTCATCGTAAAAGGTCTTGGCCCAAAATGTTAACTGTTTATACCCCTCCATAGATGCTGCCCGACCTGCTGAGTTCTTCCAGCATTTTGTGTCTGTTGCTTTGGATTTCCAGCATCTGCAGATTTTCTTGTGTTAACAAATCCTCTCTATTTTTACATTTCAACCCCTTGCAACAAAAGTCTTAGGTTACCTTCAATATTTGTTGGACCTGCTAGCTACCCTTTTGCGATTTATGAACTGGAACACCTCTTGCGGTCTCCCTCCTCTGAGATAATCATAAGCCTTTTGATTTTTCTGACCAATGTGCATAAGACCATAAGGCATATGAACAGAATTTGGCCCATTGAGTCTGCTCCACCATTTAATCACGGCTGATTTATTATCCCACTCAACTGTATTTTTCTGCCTTCTCCACATAACCTTTGAAGCCTTGACTAATCGAGTACCTCTTCTTTAAATATACTCAGTGATTTGGCCTCCACAGCCATCTGTGGCAATGAATTCCACACATTCACCACCCTTTGGCTAAAAAAATTCATCATCGTATCTCTTCCAAGTGGAGGTCCATCTATTCTGAGGCTATTCCTTCTGGTCCTCGACTCCCGCACTATAGAAGACATCCTTTCCATGTCCACTCTATCTAGGCCTTTCATTATTTGATAGGTTTCAATGAAAAACCCTTTCATTTATCTGGAACTCCAGTGAGTAGAGGCCCAGATTCATCAAACACCACTCATACATTAATATTTTCATTCCCGCGATCATTCTTGTGAACCTGGACTCTCTCCAATACCAACACATCCTTTGTTAGATAAGGAGCCCAAAATTGCTCACAATATTCCAACTGCGGTTTGACCATTGACTTATAAAGATTCAGCATTACATCCTTGCTTTCATATTCTGGTCCTCCCCAAATGAATGTTAATATTGTGTTTGCTTTCCTTGCCACCGACTCAACCAGCAAGTTAACATTTCGGGATCCTGCATGCGGACCCCCAACCAACCTTCCATGACCTCGCACTTCCCCACAATAAACACAACATGTGATTGGTGGTTCTGCTCCCATCCACCCTGCCCTTCTCTATCTTGGTGATAAAGTCTAATGATTGGAAAGATGCTATGTAAAAACCAGAATAACTGAAGAGGATGCTGTAGATGTTATGCACTCAAGACTTAGCATTCCAGTGTGGAAGAAGGGAAGTGTTAGCATGGTAGATGGTATCAGGCTCCTTGTAGGCATAGAGCTGCACTCATGCTGGTAAATAGATGGGACTGTATTGAGACTAAGCCAATTGAAGAATAGACCATAAGACATAGCAGAATTAGGCCATTTGGCCCATCAGTCTGCTCTGCCATTTAATCATGGTTGATCCAATTTTCTTCTCAACCCCAGCCTCCTGCCTCTCCCTGTAACCCTTCATGCCTTGACCAATCAAGAATCTATCAACCTCTGCCTTAAATCTACCTAAAGACTCAACCTCCACAGCTGCTTATAGCAAAGAAATCCACAGATTCACCATTCTGTGGCTAAAGAAATTACTCCTTACTTCCAGTTTAAAACGATGCCCCTCTATTCTGAGGCAGTGTTCTCTGGTCTTAGACTCTCCCATCAGAGGAAACATCCTCTCCACATCCACTCTATCAAGGCCTTTCACCATTCGATAGGTTTCAATGAGGTCGACCCTCATTCTTTGAATTCCAGTGAATACTGGCCCAGAGTCATCAAACACTCTTCATATGACAAACCCTTCAATCCTGTAATAATTTTTGCGAACCCGCCTTTGAACCCTCTCCATTTTCAGCACATCCTTACTAAGATAAGGAGCCCAAACCTGCTCACAATACTCCAAGTGAGGCCGCACCAGTGCTTTATAAAGTTTTAACACAGCATCCTTGTTTTATATTCCAGTCCTCTTGAAATGAATGCTAACATCACATTTGCTTTCCTCATCACAGACTCAACCTGCAAATTAACCTTTAGGGAATCCTGCACAAGGACTCCCAAGTCCCTTAGCTCCTCTGTTTTAGTATTTTCTCTCCA
Source organism: Hemitrygon akajei (assembly GCF_048418815.1). Classification (NCBI taxonomy): domain Eukaryota; kingdom Metazoa; phylum Chordata; class Chondrichthyes; order Myliobatiformes; family Dasyatidae; genus Hemitrygon; species Hemitrygon akajei. The sequence goes on along the minus strand of NC_133144.1, from coordinate 65,093,912 downwards.
TTTAGAAAACAGTTAACCCTTTCATTTCTTCTATCAAAGTGCATGACCATACACTTCCCAACACTGTATTCCATCTGGCATTTTTTTTGCCCATTTTCCTAATCTGTCTAAGTCCTTGTGTAGCCTCTCTACTTCCTCAAAACTACCTACCTCTCCACCTATCTTAATATCATCTGCAAACCTTTCAACAAAGCCAGCAATTCCATCATCCACATCACTGACATATAATATAAAAAGAATCGGTCAACAAACACCCTTGTGGAACACCACTAGTTACTGGCAGCCAGCCAGAAAAGGCTCCCTTTATCTTCACTCTTTGCATCCTGCCAATCAGCCACTGCTTTATCCATGCTAGAATCTTTCCTGTATTATCATGGGCTCATAGTTTATTAAACTGCTGCATATGTGGCACCTTGTCAAAGGCCTTCTGAAAATCCAAGTACATAACATCAAACAATTCTCCTTTGTCTATCCTGCTTGTTACTTCTTCAAAGAATTCCAACAAATTTGTAAGGCAAGATTTTCTCTTGAGGAAACCATGCAGACTATGGCTTATTTTATCATGTGCCTCTGGGTACCCTGAGACCTCATCCTTAATAATCGACTCCAACATCTTCCCAACCGCTGAGGTCAGACTAACTGGCCTATAGTTTCCTTTCTTCTGCCTCCCTCCCATCCTGAAGAATGGAGTGACATTTGAAATTTTCCAGTCATCTTAAACCATTCCAGAAACTAATGATTCTTGAAGGACCATTACTGATGCCTCCATGGTCTCTTCAGCCACCCCTTTCATTACTCTGGGGTGTACACTGTCTGGTCCAGGTGACTTAACTACCTTCAGACCTTTTGGCTTCCCAAGAAACTTCTCTCTAGTTATTGGTAACTTCACACACTTCATGCCTGCTGATACCTGAAACTTCCACCATACTGCCAGCACTGACAACTGATGCAAAATACTTATTCAGTTTGTCTGCTATTTCATTATCCCCCATTACTACTTCCCTAGGATTGGTTTCCAGTGGTCTAATAGACGCTCTTACCTCTCTTTTACACTTAATGAATCTGAAGAATCTTTTGGTATCCACTATAATATTATTGGTAGCTTACTTCTGTAATTCATCTTTACCTTCTTAATGACATTTTAGTTGATTTCTATTGGATTTTAAAAGCTTCCCAATCTTCTAACTTCCCACTGATCTTAGCTCTATTATATGCCCTCTCTTTGGATTTTATGTTGGCTTTGATTTCTCTTCTTAGTCATGGTTATGTCATCTTTCCTTTCGAATGCTCCTTCTTCTTTGGGATGTATATAAGCTGTGCCTTCTAGCCAGTGCTGCTTTGCCATCATCCCTGCCAGTGTGGTTTTCCAATCGATTCTGGCCATCTCCTCTCTTGCCTCTGTAATTCCCTTTACTCCACTGTAATACTGATACATCTGAGCTTCTCCTTTTCAAATTTCAGGGAGAACTTGATCATTTTATGATCACTATCCCTCAAGGGTTCTTTTACCTTAAGCTCTCTAATCAATTCTAGTTCATTGTACAACAGCCAATCCAGAATAGCTAATCCCCTAGTGGGCTCAACCACAAGCTCCTCTAAAAAGCCATCTCCATAGGCACTCTAGAAATTTCTCCTTTTATAATCCAGCACCAGCCAGATTTTCCCAACCTACCTGCATATTGAAGTCCCACATGGCCCTTTTGGCATGTATTTTCAATTTCCCACTTGATGACTATTATTGATTAACTGAGATCTTCTAAGCTAGAAAGAAACCTTTAGGAATATAAACATTGGCCATTTGGGCCAAATTTCTTCCTGTCAATTCCAAACCATTCTTGAACTGATTACAACATCTGCTAAATCAAGCTATCCGTCATGGAAGGCTAGACTGAATTGATAGTTGATAATTGGTTTATTATTGCCACATCTACTGAGATAGAGTGAACAAAAATCAGAATCAGCTTTATTATCACTGACATATGTTGTGAAATTAATTGTTTTGTGGCAGCAGTACAGTGCGATAGATAAAAATTACTCTAAATCAAAATTAAGAAATATATAAAAAAATAACCAAATAGTATAAAATAAGAACAAAATAGTGAGGCAGTGTTGCACGTTCATAAATCGGATGGCAGAGAGGAAGAAACTGTCCCTGAAATGTTAAATGTATGTCTTTAGGTTCCTGTACCTCTTCCTTGATGGTAGGTATGAGAAGAGGGCAAGCCCTGGGTGATTGGTGGTGGTGGGGGGGTGTTCCTTAATGGTCACTGTTCCCTCTAAGTCATGCGGGCATGCAGCCGCATGGTAACTGAATTGCTCCCGCGCACATTGCCTTTATTGCTGTGCAGATGGAATTTCCTTTCATATAATGTTAATGTAACTTTGAAATCTGTGTTAATGTAATTGTGAGATGCCCTGTAATTAATTATGTGTTAATGAATATGATCCAGGAATTTTCTAAATAATAAATGCAACACAATCTTTACTTTGGAATATTTTAGAGCTTCAACATATTTACACTGTCAGTGTTTCAAGTTACAACTCTGTTGCAAATTGTAACAATAAACACAGAATGGAAGTCAGTAGCTCATTGTTAATAAACAGCTGGCCTGCTGAATGCCAGCACTGTCTACAAAAAAAAAATCACATTTAAAGTGCCATACAGTGGTTAGGCTGTGGGAAAAAAAGTCCTGCTCTAAACAATGGTTGGTCCGCGCAGCTGTAAAAAAATAGTTAGAGGGAATGTTGTTGAAGATAGATCCCACCTGCTTGAGGCATCTCTTGTTAAAGATGTCCTCAATGTTGGGAGGCTAGTGCCCATGGTGGAGCTGGCTGAGTTATCAACCCTCTGCAGCTTTTTTCAATTCTGTGCAATGGCCCCTCCATATCTGGCAGTGATATAACCAGTTAGAATATTCCCCACAGCACATCTGTAGAAAATTTCCCAAGTCTTTGGTTACATACCAGATCTCCTCAAAGTCTTACTGAAATATAGGTGCTAGCATGCCTTCTTCATGACTGCATCAATATGTTGGACATCTTGACACTCAGGAACTTGAAGCTTCTCACTTCTTCCACTGCTGACCCTTGATGAGGACTGGTGTGTGTTCTCCTGATTTCCCCTTCCTGCAAGCCACAGTCAATTCCTTGACCTTACTGACATTGAGTGCAAGATTGTTGTTTCACCACCAGCCAATCTATCTCACTCTTGTACACTTCCTTCTCACCATCTGAGATGCTGCCAACAACAGTTCTGTCATCAGTGAATTTATAGATGATCACACAGTCCTGGGTGCCTGAACATGGAGTCACGGGTGTACTTTTGTTTGCATAGCACTCTGGCAGATCATTCCATACAGAAATACATCAAGGTGGTACTAAAGACAAAACTTCAATGGAATGCAAAATATAGTGGCACAGTTACAGGGAAAGTACTGTACAGGCAGTCAATAAGTACATGGACCATGACAAGGCAGACTGTAAGATCAGGAATTCTTTATTGTAGAAGAGGGAACTGAATTGCTAATGAGTTATTATTGTCACCTATACTAGATAGGATACAGTGAAAAGCTTGTCTTGCCTGCTGTTCATACAGAACAGATCATAACACAGTGTATTGATTGCCTATATCACACACTGAATGAAAACATTTTATAGGACTTTTACAATAAAAGTGACACTACATGAGGAATAACACAGTAACTTGATCACAAAAGAAGGTTGAGTGAATTTGCAAAACTAATATCACTGGACAACAACAATTTTGCTTCCGGAATACTTATGGGATTTTGGGCAAGTGATCATGAAAATCACCAAGAAATTTCCTTAAAATGCACCATTTAAAAAAAAATCACCTTTATTTATTATTTCAGTTCATAATTCAAGTCAATTAAAATGTTGTCCACAACGTAAGCTGAAAAGTTTTCTATCTTGTCTTGGCATGGCTGGGCATGGTAAGGCAGGATGGTTGCTGCATGTCAGGGCAGGTTTTAGAAAGGCTATAAATGTATCATGCACACTCCGTTCATGTATAACGGTTTGCAATCACATTGATGCGCATGCTCTACACACACAGCATATTTTGTGTACTCACTATAATAAAGTAATTGTATTTTCACGAGTATCTCTGATAGCAAAATGTCTCACCAATGTTGCAACAGTCGCAATACTCTCCGTTATATTTGTGGTGAGTATACACTTAAATCTCAAAGATGGACCATGGCTCCTCTTATTAAGAAAGCCGATGAGCTCTACTTTGGGTGCAAAATTAACAGCCAAGACAAAGCCTGGGCTCCTCACATTTGTTGTGCAACATGTGCTGTCTTGGAGGTGCTCTGAAGTCAATGCTGTTCGCTGTCCCAGTGATATGGTGGGAGCATGTGACAAACTGCTACTGATGTCTGACCAGTGTGTCTGGTTTCTCAGCTAAAAACAAGAAATGTATTGAATATTCCAACCTCCCTTCAGCCATGAGAACTGTGCTGCAAGAGAAAATTCTTCCAGTACGAAGCCACCAGAGACATGGAATCTAGAGTAGGCAGGCAAAGATGCCATGTTGCATGAGCCAGGAATGGAAAATGACACTGACACTGAAACAGATTTTGAACCCTTTGTGTTGAGTTAGCCTCCTCTAATAATTTAATCTGGTCAAAGACCTGGGTTTGTCAAAGGAAAACACAAAATTATTGTGTTCAAGACTGCAAGATAGGGTACAGTGAAAAGCTGTAAAAGCTTTTGTGCTGTCAGCAGGCACAAAAGTTCCTTGAATATTTTAATATTTAAGACAGATGTTCCTCAGAATAACTGATGCCAAGATGAAGGAAGCCATTTTTGTTGGTTTACAAATCAAACAGGTCATCAATGACAGGCAATTCAAAGAACTTCCAGTGAGACAGAAGAAAACCACATGGAAGGCATTCAAGAATGTTGTTGAAAATTTTCTTGACAACTACAGTTACATACAGCTGGTTGGCAACATGCTTCAAGCATACAAACCATGAAGGGCAACATGTCACTAAAGACTAATTTACTACATTCCCATTTAGACGTCTCCCTTGCAAATCTTGGTGCTGGCAGTGATGAGCATGGTGAAAGATTTCACCAGGACATCATGGTCATGGAGAAATAATACCAGGACAACTGGAATCCATCAATGCTGGCTGATTGTTTTTGGGCACTTAAGCAAGAAGCTGCAGGCACTGAGTACAAATGAAAATCATCAACAACATTTTTTTAGCTTAGTTGAATGGCTGCAAGGCATCAGCACCATTATGCAATTAAATGCATTATATTCAATAAAAGTTAATTTTGTGTTTCTCCAAACTCCTACATGATACAAGTAGTCTGAAATTATATTTATGTTCAGCTTCAAGCAGTCTATCATAAACACCAAAAAATTTCTGAGGAAGCAACACTTTCAAAAAAATTTGTTATCCAGTGTATTTAGAGACACATGAAAACAGGTGATGTTCAAGAGGACAGAATCAAGAAGTGTAGATTTATTAGAGCAGCGGTTCCCAACCTGGGGTCCATGGATTCCTTGCTTCATGGTATTGGTCCATAACATAAGAAAGGTTGGGAGCCCCTGTGTTAGAGGATTGTTGTACCAGTGAAGATTACTGATGTGGTCAGTAGTGAAGAACAGGAGGGGATTTCAACTCAATGACAATTTTCTCCTTGAAACATTGCTGGTGTGAAATCTCCATCAGTCAAAGAGAGATGGGTCCGTGATCACCAATTCACTGGACTCTAAAAACTTGCACTCATTCCTCAATCCTTAATGACTTGTGCACAATGAGAACAACATGGCTCCTGTCACCAAACTGTTCTGAATTCTGAACAGAGAAATGCCATTTTCATACAGAATTGACTGGCAGTTATAGATATTGACTGTTTGGTAAAACAAAATATGTTCAAATTCCTTACTTGCAAGATCAATTGCCATTTAGAATACAGGTGTCAGAAGTCAATAGAAACTTCAAGCTAACAAATGATAATACCTTGAATCTAAAGTATTTGTCCTTTAGTTGGTGTCTGTGCTTCACATTCTTCTATTGCATTCTTATCTTGTCTCCAGTAAGTGAAATGGCTCCAGTAATCTGCCATGCAAAAGGAAGCTATGTGTTTCAAAGACCTTTCTTTCCTAAACTGTCTTCACTCTGCTTGCAATCCATCCTTGCCTGGACATTATTTTAACTGTTGCCTTACTGCAACTTCCACAGGTCTATGGGAGTTGCTGTAGGACACAGGCAGCAGTGGGTTCAAGAGGACAATTGGCTGAAATTGAAACCTATTGAAAAAGCAATTAAAGGTCGTATACAGAGGCAAGGATGAAGGTTTTGGATGCAGCTGAGCTGAACCTTTAGGCGACTTTGAGACCAGGAGCAGAATTAAGCCATTTGGCCCATCATCTGCTCTGCCATTCGATCATGGCTGATTTATTATCAACCCTGTTCTCCCTCCTTCCCCCTGTAAAGTTTATGGCCCTGATGAATCAAGAACCTTTCAACCTTCACTTTATATATGCCAAATGATTGACAATCTGTGGCAATGAATTCCAATAATTCACCACCTGCTGGCTAAAGAAATTCCTCCTCATCTCTGCTGTAGGAATGTCCTATTGTGAGGCTGTGCCCTCAGATCCAAGACTCCCCCACTATAAGAAACATTCTTTCCTTGGCCACTAAATCTAGATCTTTCAATGTTCAATGGGTTCAACATACCCCCATCCTTCTAAACTCCAGTGAGTATAGGACTGGAGCCATCAAACGCTCCTCATCCTTTCATTGCCATATGATCATTCTTGTGAATCTGTTCTGGACTCTCTCCAATACCAGCACATCCTTTCTTAGATAAGGGGCTTAAAACTGCACACAATACTCCAAGTATGGTCTGACCAATGTCTTATAAACCTCAACATTACATCCTTGCTTTTATATTCTAGTCCTCTGGGCATTTGCCTTCCTTAGTACTGACTCAACCCGCAAGTTAACTTTTAGAGGATCCTGCACCAAGACTCCTAAGTCCCTTTGCACCTCTGATTTTTGTATTTCCTTCCCATTTAGAAAATAGTCACGGCCTTTATTGCCTCTTCTAAAGTGTATGAGCGTACTCTGTATTCCAGCTGCACTTCTTTGCTCATTCTTGTAATTTGTCTGGGTCTTTCTGCAGCCTCCCTGCTTCCTTGACCCTACCTGCCCCTCCACCTACAGTATTGTGCACCATGGAGTAAGGAAACTAGGGCAAGAAATGGCAGAGACTGAGGGTTGAGCCTGCAAATTTCAACAGTGGTTCGGCAAGTTAACATCATTTCAAAACATGAAGATTCCAGCCCACCGGATGATTCAGCTAAGACAAGGGATGAAGCACACTGATTATTCATGACCCTGCACTCTCCTGGATTGGATGTTCACAATTCTCTCACAGGAATTCACACAAAGAGTTGAGATGCCCAGCATCATCCCTACACTGCTTCAAGTGATCCCTTTTGGATCTTCCTGCATTAGTAATACAAGTGATTTTTAAAAATGTTTTATTTAGAGATACAGAAATAGAATAGAGGCCAGAAATAGGAAGATTATACAGTTTTACATGTGGCTAAGGAGTTGGTATAGGAGAGAGGGCAGAATATTTTTGGATCTCTTCTAGGGAGAGTGGGACCTGTACAGAAGGGATGGTTTTCACCTGAACTAAGGAGGACTAATATCCTAGCAGGAAGGTTTGCTAGTGCTGTACTAGTGGGGTTTAAGCTGAAGTTGCAGAGGGATGGGAACCAGAGTGCCAGTATCTGGAAGCAGATGTTGGTAAGACCTCACAGAAAGTCAGGAATCACAAGGCTGAGCATCGTGCAACTAGCATCATGAGCTGTGTATATTTCAATGCGAGAAGTATCAGAGGAAAGGCCGATGAACTCAGGGCATGGATCAATGCCAGGAATTATCATATTGTAGCCACAGGAGGGGCAGACTGACATCTCAATATTCTGGGGTTCTGTTGTTTCAGACATGACAGAGCAGGAGGGATTAAAGGAGGAGCGGTGGTGTTACTAGTCAGGGAAAATGTCACATCAGTGCTCCTACAGGCCAGACTGGAAAACTAGTCGATTGAGGCATTAGGGCTGAAACTGAGAAATAATAAAAGTATGACAACATTAATGGGTCTATGTTACAGACCACCCAACAGTCCAAGGGTTTTAAAGGAAAAAGATTGTCAAGGGATCGCAGACTGTTGCAAGAAACATAAGGTTGTTATGGTAGGTGATTTTAAATGTCCACATATTGTCTGGGACTCTCATACTGTAAAAGGACTAAATGCGATAGAGCTTGTCAAATGTGTTCAGGAAAGTCTCCTTAATCAGTACATAGAGGTCCCATTGAGAGAGTGTATGATACTGTATCTGCTGTTAGACCTGAGAAAGGGCAGGTGACAGAAGTTTGTGTAGGGGGACACTTTGCTTCTAGCGATCACAATGCCAATAGTTTCAAAGTAAATATGCAAAAAAATACACCTGCTCCACTTCTAAACTGGAGAAAGGCCAATTTTGATGGTATCAAAAATGATTTGGCAAGTGTGGAATGGGACATAGTTTTCTAGTGAAAGTGTACTTTGTAAGTGGGAGGCCTTCAAAGATGAAATTTTGAGAGTACTGAGTTTGTAAGTGCCTGTAAGAATGAAAGATAAAGATAACAAGTGTAGGGCACCTTGGTTTTCAAGAAACACTGAGGCCCTGGTTAAGAAAACAAAAGGAGGTGCTTATGGAGTATAAGAAATGCAAGAGAACACTTAAGAAAGAAATCAGGAGGGCTAAAAGAAGGCATGAAGTTGCTCTCACAGACAAGGTGAAGGAGAATCCTGAGGGTTTCTATGGATATGTTAAGAGCAAAAGGATTGCAAGAGACAAAACTGATCCTCTGGAATACCAGAATGGGAATCCATGTGCGGAGCCAAAGTAGGTGGGGGAGACCTGAAATCATTTTTTTGCATCTGTATTTACTCAGCAGTCAGACACAGTCAATAGAAGTGAAGCAAAGCAGCATCAGCTTCATGGACCCTATACAGATTACAGAGGAGGAGGTGTTTGCTGCCCTGAGGCAAATCAGGGTGGATAAATCCACCGGGCCTGGCAATGTGTTCCCTCAGACCCTACTTTGTGCAGTGCTCAATACTTCAATTTATGAAGGGCCAATGTGCCGAAAGCTTTCTTTACAACCTTATCTACCTGTGTTGCTACTTTCAACAAATTTTCCACCTGTGTTCCTAGATCCCTTCTGCATGCAAATGCAGTAATTGCCAGGGCCCTAGCAGAGATATTCAAAACATCCTTAGCAATAGGAGAGGTACTAGAGGATTGGAGGATAACCAATGTTGTTCCATATTGGTTATAAGGCTCCAAACAGAAACCAGGGAATTATGGCTGGTGAGTCTGACATCAGTTGTGAGAAAGTTATTGGTAGGTATTCTAAGGGACTGGATATATAAGTTTTTGGATAGACATAGATTGATAGTTAGCTTGGCTTTGTGCGTGGTAGGTTGTGTCTAACCAACCTTATAGAATTTTTCAAAGAAGTTACCTGGAAAGTGGATGAAGGCAAGGCAGTGGACGTTGTCCACATGGAATTTAGCAAGACATTCGACAAGGTTTTGTATGGTAGGTTGGTCAAGAAGGTTCAGATGGTCAGCATTCAAGATGATTCAAAGATTCAAAGTCCATTTATTATCAAAGGATGTATAAATTATTCAACCTTGAGATTTGTTTTCTCACAGGTAGCTACAAAGCAAGAAACCCAAAAGAACCCAATAAAAAAATAAAGACCAATCCCCAATGCACAGAGAAAAAGAAAAAAATACAAATCATGCAAACAATAGAAGCGAGTAACAACAACAGCATTCCGGACCAAACTGAGTCCATGGATCCAGTTCCTAGAGCAGTTTGGATTGGGCCCACAGCCTCGGTATTCAGTTCATCATATCAGCAGGGCAAATCATCACAACGTTTGCAGACATGAAGCAGATGCAGCTGGTGGCAGTCTCACAGCCTCAGCATCGCAGAGAAAGGATCCTCCAGTCCATCTAGTCAGCTTTAAAATCGTCTAAACAATGGATCATGCCTCACATTAGGACCCAGGTTCTGCCACAGTAATTCATTCTGGGCCTAGAACACACTGCCCAGCAATTCGCTTCAGGCCTAGATTTTGCTAGCGAAGAAGCCATTCTCGACCTTTCCAAATCAGCTCAGCTCTTAGAGTGATTCGCCCTCACACCTGGGTTAGTTAAACAGGCATCGAAACTCCTCTGCCTTGACTTTCCCTTCTGAACCATTCACTCCGACTGGCACAGCTCCAACTGCAAGTGCTCCAATTTTGCAGCACACAGGCAGGGGCATTTCTCTCAAATTCGCTTCACCTCCCTCGCCTCTTCATTGTTTGCGGTGGCAGTTTACTCCAATTTACTTCAAAAAAAGGGTTATTAGTATTTTTATATCAAATTTCTTCGTTTTCAAATCACCTGTAAGCTATTGCACGCCTTCAGTAGTGCCATCTTAAATCGGAAATTGGAAATTGAGGTAGTAAATTGGATTAGACATTGCCTTTGTGGGAGAAGCTGGAGAGTGGTAGTAGATGAGCAGCACACACAAAATGCAGGAGGAGCTCAGCAGGCCAGGCAGCATCTATGGAAAAAAGTACAGTCAACATTTCAGGCCGAAACCCTTCGGCAGGACTACCAGTGGTAGTAGATGGTTGCTTTGCTAACTGGAGTCAAGCCAAGTCAAGTCAAATTTATTTATAAAGCACATTTAAAAACAACCCATGTTGACCAAAGTACTGTACAAACCATAACAGGTAGCTAAAATCACAAATACAAGAAACACAGATTTAAACAACAAGGCACTCAGCTTATAGGCAAAAATAAACAACACATGACGAAGGGTCTTGGCCCGAAACATTGACTGCTCGTTTCTACGGATCCGCCCGACCTGCTGAGTACCTCCAGCATTTTGTACGTGTTGATTTGACCACAGCATCTGCAGTGTACTTTGTGTTAACTACACATGAGCCTAGGCACAAGCCAAAAATCAGCCACGTCAGGAAGATTCAAACGCTAGTGAATAAAGGTAAGTTTTGAGCCTGGATTTAAAAGAATCGATGGAGGGGGCAGATCTGATGGCGGGGGGGGGGGGAATGCTGTTCCACAGTCTAGGCGCGGAGGACTGTGAATAGTGGAGTGCTGCAGGGGTTGTTGTTTTTCATCCACATCAATGATCTGAATGATAATGTGGTCAACTGAATCAGCTAATTTGCAGATGACACCAAGATTAGGGGTGTAGTGAACAGTGAGGAAGGCGATCATGGCTTGCAGAGGGATCTGGATATGCTGAAAAACAGCAGATAGAATTTAAAGCAGACAAGTGTGAGGTGTTGCATTTCTGTAGGACCAACCTTACACAATTAATGGTAGGGCACTGAGGAGTGTGGTAGAACAAAGGTATCTAGGATCTGGGATCTGGAAAATCCATTGAAAGTGGTGTCACAGGTAGATAAGGTTGTAAAGAAAGCTTTTGACACATAGGTCATAAATCACTGTATTGAGTACAGGAGATGGGATGTTATGCTGAAGTTGTATAAGACAAGTGGTGAAGCCTAATTTGGAGTATTGCCTGCAGTTCTGGTCAACTACCTACAGGAAAGTTATCAATAAGATTTAAAGGGTGCAGAGAAACTTTACAAGGATGTTACCAGGATTTGAGGACCTGAGTTATAGGGAAAGGGTAAATAAGTTAGAACTTTATTCCCTGGAGTGTAGGAGAGTGAGGGGAGATTTAAGAGAGGTATACAAAATTATGAAGGGTATAGATGGGGTAAATGCAAGCAGGCTTTTTCAACTGAGATTGGATGAGACTAGAATTAGAGGTCATGGGTTAAGGGTGAAAGATGAAAATTTTAAGGGGAACATGAGGGAAACCTCTTCACTCAGAGGGTCACGAGAGTGTGGAACAAGCTGCCAGCACAAGTGGTCCATGTGAGCTCAATTTCAATACTTGAGCTAAGTTTGGATAGGTACATGGATGGGAGGGTTATGGAGGGCTATGGTCCCAGTGTAGGTTGATGGGACTAGGCAGTTTAAGTGGTTTTGGATAGGCTGAAGGGCCAGTTTCTGTGCTGTACTTTTCTATGATTCGATAGCAACGCAGAACAGGCCCTTCCGAAGCAATGACATTGGTAACAGAATGCAAGGTGATTAAGGAGATCTTGTTCAATCTATGAGATGATAAATAATGAGGATCAGTTCAATCTGCTAAAGAAAAGTTCACTGATTTATAGAGATATAGTGCAGTACAGGCTCTCCAGGCCTAATGAGCTGCATCACCCAGCAACCACTAGACAATTTACAATGACCAGTTAAACTACTAACCAGTGCATTGTTTGACTGTGGAAGGAAATCGGGGCACCTGAAGGAAACCCAGGCAGCCACAGGGAGAACATACAAGCTCCTTACAGACGGAGCCAGGATTGAACTCCTAACTCCAACAGTCCAAACTGTAATTGTATCACGCAAACCGCTACACTACCGTGCCACCTTGAATTTAAATTCATCTGAACATGAGCAGAAAAGATCCACAAGGCTTCAAGGTTCAAGATAGTTTATTGTCATTCTTCAGTACACAGGTGTAAAGGACAAAATGACTGTTATTTGGGTCCAATGCAGCATAAAAAATATAAGCATAAAGAACACAATAATAACATAATTGAAGTCTCCTGCAATTATAAAGACACTATTCCGAGGCTTGTTTAGTAGAGAGCTAATGATACTGTAAAGGATGTTACCAGGACACAGGGTTGAGTTGTAAGGACAGGCTTGATAGGTTGAGGGATTTTTTTCCCCCTAGAGCGTTAGAGGTTGAGAGCTAACCTTGTAGAGGTGTATAAAATCCCAAGAAGCCTAGATCAGATGGATGGTCACAGCCTTTTTTCCAGGGTAGAGGAGTCTAAAATTAGAGGACACAGACTTTAGGTGAGTGGACAAAGAGTTAAAAGGGACTTGAGGACCAGGATTTTCCACGCAGAAGGTGGAGGGTACATGGAACAAGCTGCCAGAGGAATCTGGAGAAGCAGGAACAATTCATCATTGTCATTATGTGGTGTGTCATATGACAGGGGCAATCATGGTCTCATCACCATGATTGTTCTTGACAAATTTTTCTACAGCAGTGCTTCGCCATTGCCTTCCTCTGGGCAGTGTCTTTACAAGACGGGTAATCCCAGACATTAGCAAAACTCTTCAGGTACAACTACAATGTTTAAAAGACATCGATAAAATTAAAAAGGTTTGAAAGTATCAGGGCCAAGCATAGGCAGAGGGGCCGAGAGCCTGTTTCCATATGCTACAGCTCTATGAATCACTAGTGTACAATCTCATTCTCAGTATTATCTGTTTTCATGTGGTGCAGTAGTCATATCACTGGATTAGAAACCCAGAGATTTGCACTAACACTAAGGAGGCTGGAGTTCAAATCCTCCAGCAACACACCACAGCAAATTCCTAATACATGTAATAGGCAGCCATCGATCCCAGGGGATCATGGATTTGTGCCTCTGGTGGGCTGTGTCCTCTCCAGGGTGCAAGCCTGGACAGGAAGATTTGAAGAACCGGCTGTGTCCATGCAGTGGGATCCCCCTCTCCACGTCACTGATTGGTCCAAGGGAAGGGCAAGCGCCGATACAGCTTGGCACCAGTGCCATCGCAGAGGTTGCCAGAGTGAAGTTGTAAACAACATCAAACTGCCTTAGGGACCCCGGCTCAATTTCTTCCTCAGCGTTTACTCCTGAAGCCTTTCCCATATGGTTGCAAGGCAGCAGAGTTTTCCTTCTCCTAAGGGGGCTGCCATCCAAGGCTGACGAGCCCTACCTGCCTGAAGCAACTGGTTTTGAGGCACCCGTGATCTGCCCTTGCCTCTTCTCTTGTCTAGTAGCTAAGCCACACGTGAAGGCCAAGAATTGGACTTGGTTGTCAGAGGCTGTTAGAATTGCACACCATTTGGAGCATTTTATAGGTAGGGAGAGCTTATCCCCACTACCACCACAGCTATGACAACCTTAGGAATCTGTAACACACAGAAAATCCTAGAGGAACTCAGCAGGTCAGGCAATATCTATGGAGAGGAATTAGCAGTTGAGGTTTTGGGACAAGAATCTTCGTCAAGATTCAGTTGTTCAATAGTTCCATTTAATATCAGAGAATGTATACAATATACAGCCTGAAATGCTTGTTCTTCACAGACATCCACGAAAACAGAAGAGTACCCCATAGAATGAGTGACTGTAAAAATGTTAGAACCTCAAAGCGCCTCCACCCTCCCCTCCCATGCACAAGAAGTAACAAAGCATTGACTCTCCCCCACTTACTTCAGCAAAAAGCATCAGCACCCTCCTCCCACCAAGCATGCAAAGGCAATACCCCCAAGAAAGACCATGATCTGCAGAACAACAAAAACTATTCGTTCACCCAACAGTTCGATATACCACAGGCTTTCTGTCTCTGTCTGTCTCTCTCTCTCTACCTAATAAAGGGGCAAACAGCGAGAGGGAAGACTAACATGACAAAAAAAACAATTGGCTGAATTGTGATATAAAATTCTGCCACAATCACTTTCTTTTCCAAGTTCTCTGATTTAAGAATCAGCAACAAACTCTCCCCATCAATGAGAGAGAGAGAGAGAGAAAGAGAGAGAGATCTGAGTACTGAGGCCTCAGACAGCCAGTCCTTTGTTCCCGATATTCTGTTTCCTCCCACAAAACTTCAGTCAGTGACACCAGCATGACATTGGCTCATCCCCAGAGCTGCAGCGCCTCAGCACCCCAAGGACATGGCCTATATTGATAAATGGCTGGTTGGTTAAGACCCTGGAGTGGGAACCATCGCTGTAAAGGACTGAAGTTTGAATGCAGCTGTAGGTCAGGGACTTCGACAGAACACCATCCAAGTTGAAAAGGAAAAAAAGAGTCAATAGAGGTGGAGATTCAGCTGTTTTTGCAGATGAGCTTGGAGAAACTGCCCTCTAGCACCATTGTTGCTCCACCCACTGTTCAGAAAATTGTGCTTCTGCACTTGGACCTTAATAGCTCAATGGGTGTCTGATTCATTTACTGCACATCCTCCTCTTAAGATCTTACGATCTGACTTCTCCTCACTGAGAACAGCTCCTCTGTTTCGATATAATAAATCAGCTGGCACTGGATCATTTAAACTATTTCTGTACAACCATGAAATCCTTTAGACAATAAGTGCTTCCTTTAACATTTTTGGCAGTTAGCATTTTTATTCATCGCTAACATGAACAAAACCTGTTTTACAACCGCAGGGACAAAGCACAAGGGAAGCAATGTTCGCTCGTTCAGTGAGCAATGAGCAAAAGGGAAGCACACACAAAATGCTGGAGGAACTCAGCAAGTCAGGCAGCATCTATGGAGAGGAACAAACAGTCCATGTTTTGTTCTGAGACCCTTCATCAAAGATTCAATGATTTGTTTATTATCAAAGTATGTATGAAGTATACAACCTTGACAATTGTCTTCCCACAGACAGCCACGAAACAAAGAGACACCATGGAACACGTTCAAAGCAAAACATCAAAGGACGCAAAAAAAAATCATGCAGACAGCAACAAAATTAGCAAAAAGCCCACAGGATATAAAATATCAGACCACAGAGTCCTTGAAACATTTTTAGAAATGTTCAGTGTAGTTCCATTCAGTTCAATTTGGCACTGTGTTGTTTGTTGACTGCAGGCGGCAGAGTCAGTCCGCCCCAATCACACACACTGGGTGACCCCAGGTCTTGCTGATGACAATGAATTATGTGTACTTCTTTATACATAAGTCTTTATGTATACTTAAGGCAGACGTTGATAGATTCTCGATTGGTCAGGACATGAAGGGATACAGGGAGAAACAGGAGATTGGGGCTAAGAGGAAAACTGGATCACCAATGATGAAATGACAGAGCAGACTCAATAACCCAAATGGCCTAATTCTGCTCCAATATTTTATGGCCTCCAGTCTCGCTGACTTGTGAACCTTGGGGCTCACTGTCACTCCTGTCTCCTATAACCCAACAATAACACTGAGCTGGGGTGGATACCAGCCCTTGTCCTTGCTGGTCTGCTGGCCCAACCACGCTTGTCCTTCATCCCATGGATAAAGAACTAGAGGCTAAAGCCAAGGCTCTGGCCTGACCTCTATTCCCCTAAGCTCTAACTTCTAACTTTCTTAAATCCTAATTTGACTCCTAACTCCACTCTCTGTCCCACAAAACCATCTCTCTGAAACTAAGAAAGTGCAGATAACATAACAAACTGCTGGACTGATTATGAGAGGCATAGCCAGCTACGACAGATAGAGCAATTTTTTTCCCAGGGTCGAAATGTCTAATACCAGAGAGTGTGCATTTAAGGTCCAAAACGATGAGGAGGGCAACTTCTTACGCAGGGAGTGGAGCGGGTCTGAGAAGGGCTGTTTGGGTAGTGGAGGAAGCAGATATGATGGGGAAGTTTAAGAGCTTTCAAAAAGACTCATGGTTGTGCAGGGAATGGATGGTTATGGATCATGAGCAGGCAGAATGGATTAGTTTAATTTAACATCCAGCTCAGCACAGACAGTGGGCTGAATGGCCTATTGCAAGTTCTAACATTGTAGATGGTGATGACAGGAGACACAAGAAACTGCAGATGCTGGAGTCTGGAGCAGAGAATGAGCTGTTGGAAGAAATCAGCAGGTTAGGCAGCAGCCATCCATCTCCTTCCACAGATGCTGCCTGACCTGCTGAGTATCTCCCTCCAGCAGCTCGCTTTTTGCTTGTTGTCAATGATGATTTTTATTTAAAATCATAGAGCCACACAGAACAAAAACAGGAGCTGGCCCATGCTGACCAAGATACCCAGTCAGGCTAATCCCACTTGCCCTCTGACCAACACTTTGGTTGTGTGTCAGTCTGTGTTTATGTGTAAGAGTACAGCATAGGAACAGGCCTACAACATTTTTCTGAACCATCTCAAAAGCAAATCAAAGACATCCAAACACTAACCCTGCCTACCTACACAATGTCCATATCCCTCCATCTTCCTCATGTTCATGTGCCTATCCAAATGTCTCTTAAAAGCCTCTAATGTATTTGCCTCTACCACCATACCAGGCATCCACCACTCTCTGAGTAAAAAACTTACCCCTCACATCCCCCTTTGAACCTACCCCCTCTCCTCTTTAATGCATGTCCTCTGGTATTAGACATATCTACCCAGGGAAGCAGATATTCCCTGTCTACTCTCTCTATTGGTCTGCCTCTCAGAATCTTATAAACCTCTATCAGGTCTCCCCTCAGCCTCTGCTGTCCCACTGAAAACAACTCAACCCACACAAACTGCTGGAGAAACTCAGCAGTCCACGCAGCATCTATGGAAAAGAGCAAACAGGCGACGTTCAGGCCGTGACCCTTCATCAGGAATGGAATAAAAGATCAAGTTCCTATCGAATGTCTTCCCTCTCACCTTAACCCAAAGCCTTCTAGTTTGTGATTCCCCAACCTCAGTACAAAGACTGAGCACATTCTTCCTTCTGTTAGTTATTTTAGTAAATTTAGAGATATAGCGCGGAATAGGCCCATCAAGCCACGCCTCCCCAGCAACTGCTGACAGCCTCGACTTAAACCTAAGCTAATCACAGGATAATTTACAATGTGCGTTAACCTACCCACGAAATCTTTGGACAGTGGGCAGAAATCAGAGCACCCAGGGAAAGCTGATATATTCAGTGGGAAGGTGTATAGAGACTCCTTACCGAGGACACCAGAACTGAATTCTGAACTCTGACAACTGTAATAGCGTCGTGCTAACAGCAATGCTACTGTGGTGCCCAGTTACTGTCAAAGTGAACTTATTGCCAAATGCACAGGTGCAAGGAAAACCAAGCAGCATCACAGCCACAGAGCATCAGATAAGCAGCATTCATTAGAAAAACATAAATTAAACATCAATTATCCGTAATTTTTACAAGAAAGAACAGAATCCGAACAAAAGAAAACAAAGTCCATTTTAGTGCCATGTGATCATATAATTACTAATATAGCTTTGTAAATAAAACCGATGTAACTAGTTGCTAGCTAGTTAATATTTGCAGCAAGGAAGAATAAAAAATCAGTTCAGGTGGAAGATGGTTAGATATGTAAAAGGGTGAGAAGTTTCAAGTTCCTGGGTGTCAACATCTCAGAGGATGAACCCTGAGCTCAACACATCGATGCAATCATGAAGAATGTCCCTGCTTCGTTAGGAGTTTGAGGAGATTCGGTTTGTCACCAAAGGCTCTTACAACCTTCTAAAGTTGTACAATGGCAATCATTCTGTCTGGTTGCAACAACTGCCTGGTATGGGTCCTTCAATGCAGAGGATCGCAAGAGACTGCAGAGGGTTGGGGACTCGCCCAGCTCCACCCTCCCCACCATCGAGGGCATCTTCAAGAAGCGATACCTTGAGAAGGTGGCATCCATCATTAAGGACCACCATCAGCCAGAACGTGCCCGCTTCTCATTGTTACCATCAGGGAGGAAGTACAGAGGTCTGAGAACACACACTTAGTGTTTCAGGAACAGCTTCTTCCCCTCTGCCATCAAATTACAGAACAGTCTATAAACCCATGAACAGAACCTCATTACACTTCTTCGTGCATTATGTATTTATTTTTGGAACTTATAGATTTTTATGTATTGCACTGTACTGCTGCCACAAAACAACCCATTTCATGTCATATGTTGGTGATAATATCTCTGACTCTGGGTACATGACTGGAACAGTATATTGTAAATTTTAAGGGCAGTGTGGGAGTGTGGTTATATTACTGAACTGCCATTCTGCAGTCCTGGTCAAATAATGCTGAGGCAAGGCTTCAGATGCCAGTAATATAACATTCAGCATTATTTAAATTATTATAGAAAGAAACTGTAGTGGCTCTAATGGTGACGATGAAACTACAGATTGTTATAACCACTTGCTCACTGTGGTGCTGCTTTTGTTATGATATTAGCATATTTCCCTTTTAACAATACAATATATATTTCCTTTTTAAGGCGGTCGGAGTATGCCCAGTACTTTGGCTGTGGTAATAGAGAAAGCAGCCATTGTTTGTGTTAGCTTACAGCAAGCTTATCCAAGTTATAAAGTTCTTTTTTATTCATCCACTGCCGAGATGTAGATATCACTGCAACAGCGGTATTTTTTGTGCATCTCCAATTACAAGCTAAGAGGCAACCACATACATCAAAGGCTTACCTGTTACACTTCCCCAACAACAGCTTATCATTGTTTGGGGAAGGAAATCCACAGCCCCTACCCAATGTACAATTGATTCTTAACAGCCTTCTGAAATGGAGAAGTGAACCTCTCAGTTCAAACGGAAAGAGTTTTGTTTGGTAAATCATGGTCAAGCCAACAAGACCCAATCTCTGAGAGAATTTGGGCAGTAAATCATGGTTGAGCCAACAAGACCCACTCTCTGAGGGAATTTGGTCAGTAAATCATGGTCAAGCCAACAAGACCCAATCTCTGAGAGAATTTCGGCAGTAAATCATGGTTGAGCCAACAAGACCCACTCTCTGAGGGAATTTGGTCAGTAAATCATGGTCGAGCCAACAAGACCCAATCTCTGAGAGAATTTGGGCAGTAAATCATGGTCAAGCCAACAAGACCCAATCTCCAAGGGAATTTGGGCAGTAAATCAAGATCGTGCCAAAGGGACTCACAGTCTGAGGGAATTTAAAAATAACTAGAAGTGGACCTTCAACCTCTGGATTCCCCAGAGCAACAGGTGAAGAGAGGTCCATTTCCATCCTGATTACAGGAACGGCTGCAATCCCTGAGTGAGGAAGTGCTTCTTCATACTGGTCCTCAGCAGGTTTAAAACATCTGACTTATGACAACCCATCTATACCAATGAGGGTAGATGGACAGGAGGGATTAGTCGGCTGCTGTGGGGCTGCGGGGATCTCCGGCCAGGTGGGAATAAGACATACCTGCATGCATTCCCTCACACTTCCCAAGCCACGATAATCAGGGGCTGGGTGGAGTTGAGCAGAGCCGGGAGCCTCTCAGGAAGCCTCTCCTGTTGTGCTTGCTCACTTTCCTGTCACCACTGACTCTGTGTTCCTCTCCCTCACACCGTTAGTGCTCCTTACTGAAACAACAGTTGAAGTTAGGAGCACACTTCAGGAACATTACCCTGTCATAACATGACTTCTGACTGCCTGTTCTACCTTTAGATAGGATGAAAGAAATATGGTGGGCTATTTATCTATATTTTACTTTACCCACCTATCGAACACTAGCCTAATCGCAGGACAATTTATAATAACCAATTAACTAACTAACCAGTACATCTTTGGAATGTGAGGCTATGTAGGAGGGAAGAGTTAGATTTATCTTGAAGTAGGTTTAAAAGTTGGCATGACATTCTGGGCCAAAAGGCCTGTACTGAGCTGTAATGTTCTATGTTCTATCTATCCACATCCAGGTAATCAGGATTGCCTTGTTGTGTCTGTGAGCTAATGCTGGAGGGTTTCCAATGGAGCAATCCCTCAGTCCCACTGGGAATAATTTAAAGAAAGGCGGTATGGTAGAATAGTGGTTAGCGTAATGCTTTACAGTGCCAGCGATCTGGGTTCAATTCCACCACTGTCTGTAAGGAGTTTGCACATCATCCCCATGATTGCTGCTGACATCAGGAAGAAGGTACAAGAGCCTCGGGACTCACACCAGCACATTAAGGAACGGTTATTACCCACCAATAATCAAGCACTGGAACCAAGGGGAAAACTTCACTCACCTCAATAGACACCACAACCAATAGACTCACTTCCAAGGATTCTTCATCTCATGTTCTCAATATTTATTGATTTTTTATTATCGTAACACCCTGGGAAAGGTCTCACTGCTAACATAGTGGTCTTTCTGTAGAAGCAGTGTTTAGGTTACGGTTAGAGATAACGGGTGCTTTGGAATGTGAGCCGTCCAGTGAAGGGAGTGTGTTTTCGTGTTGTGTGCTGGACATCGGTATGAGCTGGGTATTTTGTTCAGTGAGAGATGAAGAGGGAAGACACCTGAAGTCATATAACTCGACCTGCAGGGGGGCCATGATCCGATGAAGATCGATGGAGGACCAGCGGAAGGGAAGCCGTGAGCTCCAACTTGGGCGTGTTAGACTGTTTCATTAAAATGGGCCCTTTTCTTTTGCTTTTTCTTTAACAACCCTTTAGTCAAATTAAGAATTATAAAGTTAAATCATTTAATTGTATGCAGTGTACTATCTGTTATTTTGTGGTACTGATTTGTAACAGGGGAACACATCACACAGCATCCACACAGGGGGTTTCAAGGTTTCGCACCTCAATCTCACACGTTTGTCGGGGCCGGAGTTTATCTTCCCTAGACTTACACAGCCGACAGAACCAGAGAGTTTCATTATTATTATTATTTCTTTCTATTTGTATTTGCACAGTTTGTTGTCTTTTGCCATTGGTTGAACACCCGAGATGGTCTTTCGTTGATTCTGTTGTGGTTATTATTCTATTATAGATTTATTAAGTAAACCTGCAGGAAAATGAATCGCAGGGTTGTATATGGTGTTTTATATATATATATAAATTTCTGCTCGATCTCCAAGGAACCAGCCTCCCCTCCACTGACCTCATCTGCACTTCCACCCTTCCACCTGCCTTGTGAATGCGGCCAATGTGATCAAGGAACCCTCACACCCTGGTCATAGAGTTAGAGTCATAGAAAAGTACAGCTCAGAAACAGGTCCTTCAGCCCATCTAGTCTGTGCTGAACCATTTAAACGAACCATTCGACCAGCACTGGGACCGTAGCCTGCCATACCCTTGCCATCCATGTACCTATCCAAAGGTCTCTTAAATGTTTAAATTTTTGTCCAATCAAGGTGGCACCACCGAACAATGATTCCTTAGGTGACATCTTCCAGTTAGACAATTATTTCACTTTTCTACACTTTCTTCATATTCTTCCAATCTTAGTTGTGTTTTGGAAACCGTTTGAGCCTGTGACTTACAGCTTGGAGTTTGACTGAGTGCTCTGATGTTCAGTTGTCCCATCTGCAAAATGATTTCAGTAGGGCTCAGACAGATTGGAAGAATGGGCGAAATATTGGCATATGGAGTACAGTGTTGAGAAATGTATAATAATGCATTTTGGTAAAATAAGCAATAGTGTGGAACTATTATCTAAATGGGGAGAAGGTTCAAACATCAGAGATGCAGAGGGACTTAGGAGTCCTCGTACAAGACTCCCAGAAGGTTACTTTACAGATTGAGTCTGTGGTAAAGAAGGCATTTAATTCAAGGGGAATATAAAAGCAAGGAGATAATGCTGAGTCTTTATAAAGCACTAGTCAGGCTGAAAATATGTGCCCATCCTATAATATCCTGGTGCCTTAGTATTGTTCACAGGTTACCAGAATTCCTCAAATTATCTATTTATTCTGCAATCTGCTCTGTGTAAACATACCAAGAGCAAGGTTCCTGTAACAGCACTCCCTGAACCCATGACTCCGAAAAGCAATAGAGTATCATCACACACAGACTTCCCTCCAAGCCACACCCCATCCTGATTTGGAATACCTTCCCGCTCCTGCATCATTCATGGGTCTAAATCCTGGAACTCCAGATGCCACACCTCTGTTCTTTCACCAGAAGGACCACAATAGTCGAGGAAAATAACTCCCCACCACAGTCTAAAGGCAATTAGAATGAAACATTGGCCTTCACAGTGACCATTCACATGCCACAAATGAGCAATGAAAGTTCACTACCATGGCAAAATATATTTTATTTATTATAAAAAATTACTACTAATACTATGAAAAATATGAACACTACCTCACTATTTTTGCTCTCTTTTTGCACTACTTATTTAATTTAATTTTACTCACACACATGCATGTACACACACACACACACATAAGAGTGTGTGTGTGTGTGTGTGTGTGTGTGTGTGGGTGTGTGTGATTAAATTAAGTCTGATGACAGAGGAGAAGAAGCTGTTCCTGAAACATTGAGTGTGTGTCTTCAGGCTCCTGCACCTCCTCCTTGATGGTAGTAATGAGAACTATTTTCCAAACCCAAATGAAATCTGACAGAAATTAACAGAGAAAAAGAGATTACGATTCCTGTCATTAAATTTTAAACAGTGTGTGTCTGCAGTTATTCCACGGAGACTACGCTTCTTTGTGTGGAATATAGCGGCCCACAATTTCAGTTTATTAATAATTATGACTGATGCATTTATATTTTTGGAATCACCGTGACATTCTAGTATTGATTTTTAAACCAAACAACAGTGGCAGAGTCTCAATCTATGTTCCACTTTTAATTGACAGATTTTTACAGTTAAGAAGCTATGTGTTTTCACTGAGAATTGGATTGCCCTCTTGACTCATCAGATTTTTTGGTGGACTGCTGCTTTTATGTATGCATGACTTCTTTAAGAGCAGTCTTTGGTACTAAAATGCTGGGAGGAACATGTGAGGGCTAAAACCCCATTCCCTTCCACCCCCTCAGCATCTCTGGAGGGAAGGGAGTGGAATTCAATTTATACATGTAGAAAACTCAACTCTTTAAATTCTGGAAAGTCTTCTGTTTTCAATTCATCTAGACAGGTTTGGGAAATAAACCAGGGAACTTCCAGATCTGACAGAAAGACTTCTGGTAACTGTGAAAATACTCCAGGCTCC
The DNA here is from genome assembly GCF_048418815.1 of Hemitrygon akajei. Lineage (NCBI taxonomy): Eukaryota > Metazoa > Chordata > Chondrichthyes > Myliobatiformes > Dasyatidae > Hemitrygon > Hemitrygon akajei. The sequence continues at coordinate 65,070,132 of NC_133144.1, read as the reverse complement.
TAGACCATTAGAGCAGATTCATGAGCACCCAGAAGTCAAGTCAGGTCAAATTTATGGTCATTTAACTATACACACATATATAACGCATATAACCATTTAATGTATGTAGAAATGAGATTATTCTCCAAACCAGGATGTAAAGGTCAGTAGTACACATAACACACATACACTAATAACTTATGAAGGGGAGGATAATATCTACAGGTGAATCACACATAAAGAACAAACCAAAGTGCATTAATATTAAATATTGTTAGGTATGGTAAGGCTCTGAAAACCTGTGGCAACCAACTACCAGGAGTATTCAAGGACATTTTCAACCTCTCACTGCTATGGGCAGAAGTTCCTACTTCCTTCAAAAAAGCAGCAATTATACCAGTGCCTAACAAGTATAATGTGAGCTGCCTTAATGACTATTGCCCAGTACACTCACATCTACAGTGATGAAATTCTTTGAGAGGTTGGTCATGACTAGACTGAACTCCTGCCTCAGCAAGGACCTGGACCCATTGCAATTTGTCTATTGCCACAATAGGTCAAAGGCAGATGCAATCTCAATGGCTCTCCATATGGCTTTAGACCACCTGGACAACACAAACACCTATGTCAGGATGCTGTTCATCGACTATAGCTGAACATTTAATACCATCATTCCCACAATCTTGATTAAGAAGTTACAGAACCTGGGCCTCTCCACCTCCCTCTGCAATTGGATCTTCATCTTCCTAACTGGGAGACCACAATCTGTGCAGATTGGTGGTAACATATCCTCCTCGCTGACAATCAACAGTGGTGCACCTCAGGGGTGTGTGCTTACCCCACTGCTCTTCTCTCTATATACACATGACTATGTGGCTAGGTATAGCTTAAATACCAACTATAAATTTGCTGATGATACAACGATTGTTGGTAGAACCTCAGGTGGTGACGAGAGGGCATACAGGAGTGAGATATGTCAACTAGTGGAGCAACAACCTGGCACTCAACGTCAGTAAGACGAAAGAGCTGATTGTGGACTTCAGGAAGGGTAAGATGAAGGAAAACATACCAATCCTCATAGAGGGATCAGAAGTGGACAGAGTGAGCAGTTACAAGTTCCTGAGTGTCAAAATATCTGTGGACCTTACCTGGTCCCAACATGTTGATGCAGTTATAAAGAAGGCAAGACAGCGGCTATACTTCATTTGGAGTTTGAAGAGATTTGGTATGTCAACAAAAACACTCAAAACCTTGTATAGATGTACCGTAGAGAGCATTCTGACATGCTGCTTCACCATCTGGTATAGAGGGTCAACTGCACAGGACTGAAAGAAGCTACAGAAGGTTGCTAATCAAGTCAGCTCCATCTTGGGTACTAGTCTACAAAGTACCCAGGACATCTTTAGGGAGCAGTGTCTCAGAAAGGCAACGTCCATTATTAAGGACCTCCAGCACCCAGGGCATGACCTTTTCTCACTGTTACCATCAGGTAGGAGGTACAAAAGCCTGAAGGCACACAGTCAGCGATTCAAGAACAGCTTCTTCCCCTCTGCCATCCGATTCCTAAATGGACATTGAATCTTTGGACACTACCTCACTTTTTTTAAATATACAGTATTTCTGTTTTTGCACACTTTTTAATCTATTCAATATCTATAATTGATTTACTTGTTTATTGATTATTATTTTTTATTTTATTATTATTCATGGTATTTTTTTCTCTGCTAAATTATGTATCACTGCTGCTGGGAGTTCAGAAGCCTAATGGACTGGGGAAGAAACTGTTTCTCATCCTGACCGTTCTTGTTTCTATGCATTGGAGTCTTCTGCCTGATGGTAGAAAGATGAAGACGATGCTGGTTGGATGGCTGGGATCCTTAATAACACAGTGCTTCTGATAAATGCTGGTCATACGAGCTGGTCATATGCTTCTCCACACCCTTCTGGTGAGGGGGGGAGAGAGAGAACAGAAAACAATAATTGGTTTATTATTGTTTCTTATTGTCACCTACCAAGGTACAATGAAAAACTTTAAACTAAAAGGATCTCATGTTTCCTTGGCGTATATGACGAATAAACTCTTCTCGGGCTTCCAGCCAGGTAAAGGTATCTATTATAACCAACATTTCAATGACAAACTCTGCCATCTTCTTCAGGGATAACTACCATGCCACCCTACGTCTTGATGGCAGCAATGAAAAGAGAGCATGTCCTGGGTGATGGTTGTCCTTAATAACGGGGTTCCATTCTGAGGTACTGTATTTCAGTTCAATAGTCTTATCATGATGGAATAGAGCTGTCCTTGAACCTGTGGTACGTGCTTTCAGGATTTTTTTATCCATGGCTTTCTTTGTTTTGTGGCTGTCTGTGGTTGCATGCTACTTTGAATCTTCTGCCTGATGGGAGAGGAAACAAGAGAGGATGTCTGGATGGATAAGGCTTTAGATTATATTGTCTGCTTTACTGAGAGAGCAAGAAGAGTAGACAGAGTCCATGGAAGGGAAGCTGGTTTCCATGATGCGTTGAGCTGTGCCCACAGCTCTGTAGTTTCCTGTGATCATGGACAGAGCATGATGTATGTAATTTCAGACACAAGTCCATGACAAGTCATATCCAATTGTAGCACTGATATTACTTAGAACCAGCAATAAAACATTGCCAACTCTGTGGCAGGACCATCACATAAGGAGATTGTTTTGAGTCCTCACCTGCGCTGGCTTCGTTTCTTCCTCCGAATCCAAAGAACTTGAATCTTCACTGCTACTGCTTTCCTTCTTTGTCACAACATTTTTGGCAGCAGGTTTGCCCACGGCAGAGGTTGGTGGTTTGCTCACTACATAAGTAACACTACAGCAGTGTCAAGCTGGTGATATTCCACCACAGATTTATTGCATCGTATTTGTGTATCCACCAAAAGTTGTTCCTTGGGTTGCAACAACTTATGTAAAGACTAAACACGAGGAAATCTGCAGATGCTGGAAATTCAAACAACAACACACACAAAATGCTGAATGGTGGTGAGGGAGGAAGTGTAAGGGCAGGACAAAGGAGATGTCTTCCTTTTTTAGGCAAAGGGGCTTCCCTTCGTCCACCATCAACTCTGCTCTCAAACGCATCTCTCCCATTTCCCGCATATCTGCCCGCACCCCATCCATCCGCCACCCCACTCGGGATAGGGTTCCCCTTGTCCTTACCTACCACCCCACCAGCCTCCAGGTCCAACATATAATTCTCCGTAACTTCCGCCACCTCCAGCGGGATCCCACTACCAAACACATTTTTCCCTCCCCCCCCTCCGCTTTTCGCAGGGATCGCTCCTACGTGACTCCCTTGTCCACTCGTTCCCCCCCCATCCCTTCCCACCGATCTCCCTCCTGGCACTTATCCTTGTAAACGGAACAAGTGCTACACCTGCCCTTACACTTCCTTCCTCACCACCATTCAGGGCCCCAGACAGTCCTTCCAGGTGAGGCGACACTTCACCTGTGAGTCGGCTGGTGTGGTATACTGCGTCCAGTGCTCCCGGTGTGCCCTTTTATATATTGGCGAGACCCGACGCAGACTGGGAGACCGTTTCGTGGAACACCTACGCTCGGTCCGCCAGAAAAAGCAGGATCTCCCAGTGGCCACACATTTTAATTCCACGTCCCATTCCCATTCTGATATGTCTATCCATGGCCTCCTCTATTGTCAAAATGAATCCAAACTCAGGTTGGAGGAACAACACCTTGTATACCGGCTGGGTAGCCTCCAACCTGATGGCATGAACATTGACTTCTCTAACTTCCGTTAATGCCCCTCCTCCCCTTCTTACCCCATCCCTGACATATTTAGTTGTTTGCCTGTTCTCCATCTCCCTCTGGTGCTCCCCCCCCCACTCCTTTCTTTCTCCTGAGGCCTCCCGTCCCATGATCCTTTCCCTTCTCCAGCTCTGGATCACTTTCGCTAATCACCTTTCCAGCTCTTAGCTTCATCCCAACCCCTCCGGTCTACTCCTATCATTTCGCATTTCCCCCTCCCCCCTCTAATTTCAAATCTCTTACTATCTTTCCTTTCGGTTAGTCCTGACGAAGGGTCTTGGCCCGAAACGTCGACATCGCTTCTCCCTATAGATGCTGCCTGGCCTGCTGTGTTCTACCAGCATTTTGTGTGTGTTGTTATGTAAAGATTAGCTTTATTGGTCAAACATGTAGGGAAAAGCATTGTTTATGTTGAGAAGGTGGTGGGCTGCCCATAAGTGTTGCCATCCTTCCAGCACCAGCTAGCATGCACACAACTCAGAAACTCTCACTGTATGTGTTCGGAATGTAGGAAGAAACCGGAGCATCCAAAAGAGACTACGCTGTCACGGGAAGTATGTACAAATTCCTTACAGGCAGCGATGGGAACTGAGCCCCAATCTTACAGACAGTGATGTAATGCCTTGTGCTAACTGCTGCATTACCATGTCACCCTCAGAGTCAAGGCTATAATGCGGTAACTAGCCTCTCAAAATATTTCCAAACCCCTCTCAACACCTCCAAAAGGATGTCACTATAAAAGAGGAGACTCGTCATTATTGGAGAAATCTGAGGCCTCCATTTGTCAGAGTCGACCATGGTTGTTGCATACTGGCTATCTAGATACACAAGCCAGGGCAGGACAATATGGAGAACAAGCTCCCCCTCTCCACACAGCTGATGAGACCAAAGGAACGGCAGGGACTGATACAATTTGGCACCAGCAGTGTTGCGGGAGTTGCCAGTAAGCATTGAACTTAACGTAGGACTGCCTTAGGGACCCCAACTCCACATTTTTTCCTCGGGTTTACTCCGCAAGCCTTCCCCATGAGTGAGTGTAGCTGGAAGGCAGCTGAGGTTTGAGATCAGAGTTTTCCTATTCCAAGATGAGCTGCCAACCATGGCTGATGAACCCCATCTGCCCAAAACAACTGGTTTTAAGGTGCCAGTAACCTGGCTTTGCTCCTTCTCCTGTCAGCAGAAATGGTTCTGCCAGGCTTAGTAGCTAAGCCATATGCAAAGACCAGGAGCTGGACTTGGTTGTCAGAGGCTATTTGAGGCACACAGCATTGGGAGCATTTGATGGGTAGTGGGAGCTTGTCCCCATTACCACCCCCAGCTATGACAACCTTAAGGAACCATTGGAGAAATAAATGAACATATTTATGGAACAAAAGTTGTTTCCCAGGGTGTAATTATATCCTTTAATCCATCATCCAAGCAGGTAACCATGGTTGCACATTTCCCTTGCACTGAGTTTTATGTACTGACATGTTTCTTAGGTGCGTAGTGCTGGGTGTGAACACCTCAGATAAATATAGGTTGCAGCAGAGATGTGCTGATCGGTTCTTGAATCTTCGGGTGTAGAGATTCTCAGTTCATATTGTGAAAGTCAGATCCATGGATGTCCAAAGCACAGAGGGGAGGAGGCTCAAACAGAGATGATTAAAACCATGCCAGGCTGAGGCAGAGTAAATGAAGGCACGTGTGAATCAACAAGTGAGGAGCCCACAATAAATAAGGGAAGTGATGTACATTAGGAGGGGGTAGAAGCAAGAAATGTCTTCATATTCACAAAGGAAAGGGTGTGATCAGAAGCACATTGGAACAGAAAAAAGCTGGAGGTATAAAGGTTTGAACTACAGGTGAAATGAAGCCAGGTTTCACAGGGGTGGGGCAGCTGGAAATAGAGGTTTTCGTGATGGTGCAGATGAGGTTCAAAGGGTGATTATGACATTAAACTCGCCCAATGTTCAGCGGGTCATCTGTGCTAAGATTATCTAATGTTGAGTCATTCTAATTCTGATCACATACAACATAGTACACAATAGTGTAGCAGTTAGCACAATGCTATTACAGCACTTATGGCCTGGGTTCAATTTCTGATGCTGTAAGGAGTTTGTATGTTCTCCCTGTGACCACGTGGGTTTCCTCTAGGTGCTCCAGTTTGCTCCCACATTCCGAAGACGTAAGGGTTAGTAGGTTAATTGGTTACATGGGTGTAATTGAGCCTGTTTCTGTGCGGTGCAGTGCAGGAACAGGCTCTTCAGCCCATCATATCTGTACTGACCATAATGCCAACTTAACTCACACCAACCGCCTGCACATTATCACATTATTCACCGGCTGTTTCTGTATCTGTCTGAGTGTCAGTTCATTGTTACCATCTCTTCAATATCACTGGGGGTGGGGGTGGGCAATACCATAGCCTAGCATGATGCTTTATGCCACTCGCGAGTGAGGTTCAATTCCTGCAGCTGTCTGTAAGGAGCTTGCAAGTAAGGAATCCCTGTTACCACATGGGATTCCTCTGGGAGCTCCGGTTTCCTCCCACATTCCAAAGATGTACGGGTAAGTTGTGGGAATGTTATATTATGGTGACACTTGCGGGCTGCCCCCAGCACATCCTCGGACTGTGCTGGTTGTTGATGCAAATGACATTTCATTGTATGTTTCAATGTGCACACAAATGACAAATAAATCTCATCTTTAATTGAAGAGGAGATGCCTACTTATGAGTTATCGTGAAACTTACTTGCAAGAGTAAAACATGACTGAATTGAAATGCTGGCGACTAATCAGACGTATTGTTAATGTAACTGTAAAGCAGGTATCCAGTGTCTTCAGAATGAGCTACTTTTGATAGGACAGAGACAGGACACTCACTCATCTGGCTAATGCTGGCATTAATCCCAGAGAGAACCTTCCTTCCACACTTCTTCATTGAATCCCATCCAGAATCCAGAGTGCATCAAGTGATTGCAATAATTCTCACTAGACATCTGGCCAAGTCCAATGGAAGGTGTATTATTGAACTGTAAATAAGCACCAGAATACACCGATTGTATCAGCATGCCTTGAAATCAGAGGGATATCAAAAGATAAAGCATGAAGTAAATTCTTAAGCTTACTGTTGAACTCTGATGCTTTTGTGATCCAAAGGTTCTTTCAGAGATCAAGAATGAGACAGAAAGCTTGCTGCTTATGATCGTTTAGTTAACTATTAGAAAAGCAAAGAAGAAGCATCAAGAGAACAAAGGAAAGGCAAAAGCAGTTGTGGTTATCTCATACACAAGCTAGAGATGACCAAAAATTCCAGGTGATAACAATTAACTTATCAAATAGCCACTTTCAAGTGGCATGTCACCCTACTACTGAAAACTCAGAAGGTTCTAGAAAAATACAGAAGCAACTTGAAATTTCACTGAACAATTGCAAGTACTGTATATATCATCATTATTATGTGCCGTGTCACATGACATGGGCAATCATTGTCTCATGATCATGACTGTTCTTGGCAAATTTTTCAACAGAATTAGTTTGCCATTGCTTTCCTCTGGGCAGTGTCTTTACAAGACGGGTGACCGCAGCCATTATCAATACTCTTCAGAGATTGTCTGCCTGGCATCACTCGCTGCTTAAATAGGACTTAGGATTTATTTATTAAGATACAGTGCAGAATAAGCCCTTCTGGCCCTTTGAGCCACGCCACCCAGCAATCCCCTGATTTAACCCTAGCCTAATTATGGGACAATTTACAATGACAAATTAACTTACCAGCCAGTACATCTTTGGACCATGGGAGGAAACTGGAGGAAACCCACATGGTAACGGGGAGAACATGCAACCTCCTTACAGGCAGCAGTGGGACCAGCTGCTCATATGACCATCCACACACCCGTTCCCATGGTTTCACTTAACCCTGATTGAGTGGGGGAGGGGAGGGCTAAGCAGGTGCTACACCTTGCCCAATGGGTGACCTATAGGAGGGAAAGAGTGCCTTACACCACCCATACATGTATATAGGCAACTATATAAAATTATAAGCAAGCATAAGAATGTTAAACTATAAGATAAAACATAATTCTACACCCAATCCAACACCACTGAGTTTACAGTCATCATCACCTATTTTCTGTATTGTCCTTACGTTCTCATCAGTAGCAGCCAATTTCCACCAATCACCTACAAACATCGATTGATTTTTCCCTCCTGCATTCATTCACACTTTCTTAAATTAAGACCATAAGACCATAGGATACAAGAGCAGAATTAGGCCATTTGGCCAATTGAATGCCATTTCATCATGGTTGATCCATTTTTCCTCTCAGCCCTAAGCTCCTGCCTTCTCCCCTGTATGCTTTCATGCCCTGACCAATGAAGAATCTATCAACCTCTGCCATAAACATCCATAAAGTCTTGGCTTCCTCAGCTGCCTGTGGCAAAGAATTCCACAGATTCACCACTGGCTAGAGAAATTTCTCCTCATCTCCCTTCTAAAAGGATGCCCCTCTATTCTGAGGCTGTGTCCTCTGGTCTTAGATTCTCTCACCATAGGAAACATCCTCTCCACATCCACTCAATCTTTAAGGACCCCCATCACCGAAGGCACGCCCTTCTTATTGTTACTGTCAGGGAGGAGGCACGGGAGCCTGAAAACACACACTCGATGATTCAGGAACAGCTTTTCTCCCCCCGCCATCAGATTTCTGAATGGACATTAAACCCATGAACACTATCTCACTATTTTTTCTTGACTTGCTCTACTTATTTAATTAATTTTATATGTGTTTCATATTGTAAGTTATAGTTTTTTGTTTTTATGTATTACACTCTATCGCTGCCACAAAACAACAAATTTCATGACATATGTCAATGATATTAAACCGTTTCTGATTCTGAGTTCATCTGTGCTAGTTGCTTCCACCACTCTTCAGAGATTCACATTCTTGTCTTCTTGTAGGGAGAGAAATTTATCCCGAATTCCTCATTGCGTTCATCAATGATTCTAATTTTGGAATTGTTCCCCACAAGCGGAAACACCTTTTCAATGCCAATCTTTCAAACCAGTGCATGACATTAAAGTCCTCTATCAGGTCACCCATGAACCTTTCCTTGTCAAAGGTCACTCTCCGTTCCTTATCCAGTTCCACTTTTTCAAATACATTTCATGGCAACTCAGAAGAAGAGTTTTTTCTCCATTATAATGGTGATGCAATCTTTAATACTTCCTACTTATCAGTTTGATTAGCAATTCTTAAAACATTTTCCTTTGGAATAAGGAGACAGAATCATAAAATCAGAATTGTTACACTATAGAATCACAATCAGGTTTAATATCAAAGGCATATGTCGTGAAATTCATTGCAGTACAATGCAATACACGATAACATAGAAAAAAGCTTGAATTATAGTGTGTGTGTGCGCGTGCGTGCGTGTGTGTGTGTGTATAAAATAAAAAAGTAGTGAAAGTAATGAGGTAGTGTTCATGAGTCAATGTCCATTCAGAAATCCGATGGTAGAAGGTAAGAAGCTCTTCCTGAATTGTTGAGTGTGTGCCTTCAGGCTTCTGTACCACCTTCCTGATGGTAACAATGAGAAGAGGGCATGTCTGGGTGATGGGGGGGGAGGGGGGTCCTTAATGATGGACACAGCCTTTTTGAGGCACCGCTCTATGAAGACATCATGGATACTATGGAGACTAGAACCCAAGATGGAGCTGATTCATTTTACAACTCTCTGCAGCTTATTTCGATCCTGTGCCGTAGCCACCTCTCCCCCATACCAGGCAGTGATGCAGCCAATTAGCATGCTCCCCACAGTACATCTGTAGAAACTTGTGAGTGTTTTAGATGGCATACAAATCGCCTCAACTCCTAATGAAATATAGCTGCTGTCTTGCCTTCTTTATAGCTGCATCGATATGTTGGACCAGGTATGGTCCTCAGAGATATTAACAGTGAGGGACTTGACTGTGGGTCTTCAAGCTCCTCTACCTCTGCCCTGATGGTAGTAAGGAGAAGAGGGCCATTTCCAGGATGGTGAGGTTCCTTAGTGATGGATGCCATCTTCCTGTGGTGCTGCCTCTTGGAGATGTCCTCATTGCTGGCTTCTGCCAGAATAATCCCAGAGGTCTCATTTCTCAAAGTATATCAAATTCCCTTTTGAGATCTCTCATCAATTCTGTTTCCATTGTTTTTCACTGCATCTGGGTACATGTGACAATAATAAACCAATTTACCAATTCCATCATCCAGATCATTGACATATAATGTAAAAAGCAGCGGTCCCTGTACTGACACCTGTGGAACACTACTAGTCATCAGGAGCCAACCAGAAAAGGCTCCCTTTATTCCCACTCTATGCCTCCTGCCAATCAGCCAATCTATCCATGCTAGTATCTTTCCTGTAATACCTTGGGCTCTTACCTTGTTTAGTAGCCTCATGTGAGGTACCTTGTCAAAGACCTTCTGAAAATCCAAGTAAACAACATCCAGTGACTCTGCTTTGTCTATTCTGCCTGATATTTCCCCAAAGAATTCCAACAAGATTTTTATTTCTCACAAACGTGTTGATAGGTTAATTGGTTAGTGTAAAGTGACCCCCAATGTATGGTACATGTGACAATAATAAACCAATTTACCAACTTAGTTAGTGAGCCCATCACCCCTACCGGGGCACAGACTGTTGAAAGCAACTAACAGAATCTTTTTTTCTTGGGCCAGTTTTTCAAGTTGTCCTGAGTTGTAGCCCATCTTCAAAGATTCTCCCTCTCCCAGGGATATTGTCTTTGGACGATGGACGCTTGCATACATGATGAGCAAGCCAGGACAGTACAATATGGAGAGCAAGCTGTTGCCCATGCACAAGGCTCCCCCCTCTCCACACAGCTGATGAATCCAAAGGAACGGCAGAGACTGATACAGTTTGGTACCAGCGGCATCGTAGGAGTTGCCAGTCAGCATTGAACTCAACACAGGATTCCCTTAGGAATCCTCCAGCTCTGGATTTTTCCTCGGGGTTTCCTCCTGAAGCCTTCCTCATGAATGGATATAGCTGCAAAGCAGCAGAGGCTTGAGATCAGAGTTTCCCTTCTCTTAGATGAACTACCAATCAGGGCTGACTTTCCCCATCTGCCTGAAGCAATTGCTTTTAAGACACCAATAACCCACCTTTGCTCCTTCTCCTGTCAGTAGAAACAGTTCAGCCAGGCTTAGTAGCTAAGCCACAAGTGAAGAGCAGGAGCTGGACTTGGTGGTCAGAGGTTACTTGAGGCACACGCCATTGGGAGCATTTAATAGGAAGCGGTTTACTGACTATGGCACCTTAAGAAACCATTTTACCCTTATCAACTGTGAATTTAAGATCGTATCAGCTCTCTGCACAAATAGGGTTTTCCTGAAATCTTCCTTGTGTCTTTTACCCAGATACAGCCCACTCCTTGAACCAGCCTCCATTCACTTGCTGTCTCTAAACCTGTCATGATCTACTTTGCATTTATCAGATCTCTGCACAACCTACCCAGCACAGTGTGAGCCAGCCAAGGTTCCTTATAAATTGAACGCAACATGAGACATAGTGTATGTGTGTAGGCAGGAAATGTTGTCGTCACTGAGAGAAATGTTAAGCAGAGCTGACAAGGAAGCAGCACAATTTAAAATAGCAGACTATTGTAAATTGCATTAATGGCAAGAACAAGATGAGGGAGATTAACTTTTTATTTGTCACATGTGTATACATTGAAACATGGTGAAATGCGATGTTTGCATCAACGACCAAGTGTAGGGACGGCCCACAAGTATTGCCATGTTTCCAGTGCCAACACAGCATGCCCACAAGATGGCGAGGGTCCTTAGTGATATATGCTGCCTACTTGAGGCACCGCTTCTTAAAGATGCCCTCGGTGGTGGGGAGGGTTTTGCCTGTGATGGATCTGACTAAGTCTATAGCCTTCTGTAGCCTCTTTCAATCCCTTACATTAGAGCCTCCATATCAGGCAGAGATGCAACTGGTTAGTATGCTCTCCACAGTACATCTGTAGAAATCTTCAAGTCTTTGGTGATATACCAAAAATCGTCATGAAGTAGAGCCTTGTTTGTGATTGCATCAATATGTTGGGCCTGGGATAGATCCTCTGAGAAAATGGTACGTAGGGTCTTTAATCTACTCCCCCAGTCCATGGCTGATCCCTCGACAAGGACTGGTGTGTGCTTCCCCAACTTTCCCCTCCTGAAGTTGACAGTCAATTCCTTGGCTTTGCTGATGTTGAGTGTGAGGTAGTTGTTGTGACACCACTCAACAATCTGCCTCACTCCAATACGCCATCTCATCCTCATCGTCATCTGAGACTTTGCCAACAACAGTGGTGCTACCAGCTATTTATTTATTTATGTATTGAGATACAGCGCAGAATAGGCCCTTCCAGCCCTTCGAGCACCCCCCAATGTAACCCTAGCCTAATCACTGGACAATTTGCAATGATCAATTAACCTACCAACTGGTATGTCTTTGGAATGTGTGAGGAAACCGGTTACCCGGAGGAAACCAACACAGTCACAGACAGACCGTACAAACTCCTCACTGACAGCAGCGGGTAATTGAGCAAGGGTCTCTGGTACTGTAAAGTGTTGTGTTAACCACTATGCTATCACGCCACCCCACTGGAGAGCCAGTGAGATTACATCAACTGTAGATCTATTGGGGCAATAGGCAAATTGCAGCGGTTCCAGGGCTTTGCTCAGGAAGAAGTTAATACTAGCCATGACCAAACTCTCAAAAGCACTTCATCACAGTAAATGTGACTGCCACTGGGCGATCAACCACCCTGTTACACTTGTCCTACAAAAAATATAGAACTGCACAACACAGTACAGCCCTTCGATCCATAACGTTGTGCCGACCTGTTAACCTACTCCAAAATCAATCTCACCATTTCCTCCCACAGTCCTCCATTTTTCTTTCATCCACGTGCCTAGCTAAAAGTCTCTTAAATCTCCCTAATGTTTCAACCTCTGCCACCACCCATCACTCTCTGTGTAGAAAACTTACCTCTGACATCCACCCTATACTTTCCTCCAATCTCCTTAAAATTATATCCTTGCATCTTAGCCATTTCTGACCTGGGAAGAAATCTCTGGCTGTCCACACTGTCTATGCCTCTCATCATCTTGTACACTTCTATCAAGTCACCTCTCATCCTCCTTTACCCCAGAGAGAAAGCCCTGGCTCTCTTAACTTCTCAACCTTCCAGAGTGGATGTGGAGAGGATGTTTCCTATGGTGGGAGAGTCTAGGACCAGAGGACACAGGATAGAGGGACAACATTTTAGAATGAAGATGAGGAAGAATTTCTTTAGCCAGAGAGTAGTGAATCTGTGGAATTCATTGCCACGAGCAGCTATGGGAGCCAAGTCTTTATGTATATTTAAGGCAAAGGTGGATTGATTCTTGATTGGTCAGGGCATGAAGGGATACGGGAAGAAGGCAGGAGATTGGGGCTGAGAGGGAAAATGGATCAGTCATGACGAAATGGCAGAGTAAACCAAATGGGCCAAATGGTCTAATTCTGTTCCTGTATCTTATGGTCTTCCTGGCCGCCACTATAACCTCATCTCTCTTAACTTCTGCACACTCCCATCCTCTCCCCCTAGATTCCATCACTCACCCACACATGAGGGGCAATTCCACAGTGGGAAATTAAAGCATCAACCTTTCATTGGGAATGGGAGAAAACTGGAGTACCTGGAAGGATCCTGCCCTGGGAAGAAGTTTCTGGTTGCAGGGAGAACTTGCAGGCTCCACACAGACAGAATCAAAGGTCGGGATTGAACCTGGGTCTTCGGTGCAGTGAGGATGCAGCTCTACCAGCTATGCCACTGTGCCAGAAGGTAGCTAGTTCAAGTTCAAGCTTAATAGTCATTTAATTATACCCAGGTAAACAGCTAAACAAAACAGTGCTCACTCACGGCTAAGATGCAAAGCACGTACATACAGTCATACACAGCATACAGACATATCGTTACCGTAGCACATAAATACAGTCATACACAGCATACAGACACATTGTTACCATAGCATGTAGAGACACAAAAAACAATATTAACACAAGTCCCTGAGTGGCATGGCCTGAAGATTGATGGTGTATTGGATGTTGCTCTGGAGCCATGTTTCTGCAAGAACAAGTACACAGCAGTTCTTCATCTCGTGCTGGTTCAGCAGATGAAGGCAAGTCAGCTTGTCTTTCATGGAGCGAATACTGGAGTGCGGCACCAATGGGAGGGGCCAGCTCCCAACCCAGTATAGATGATATTTCAAGAGTGCCCATTGTGCCTCTGTTTTCTCCCACACCACTTCTGGTGCCTCCTCCCCAGGGTTGCTGTAACAGGCGACGTCACACCATGAGGACCTGGTCCACACCACAGCTGAAGCCACGCTGCTTCCTCACCAACAATTTCACCGGTGAACCAGTGAACCAGGTTTGCAGTGTTTTATATCACCAATATCCAACAGGGTCTTACAATCAAAGGAAAAACAGTTAAGATACATGTTTACACCATTTGTTGGACCCAGAGAGGCTGCTGTGACCAAGTGTGCTGCCACCAGAAATCACCTAAACAATCAGATTGCATTCTTTTAGATTGAGGTTGACATAGAGATGTTTCTGTTTTTGGCATTGTCAAGGAAAATGACTTCAATCAGAGCCAAGCCATTCCAGTGGGACATTAGGACAGCCTACACACAAGGGGGGATGGAGGTATAAAATTCTCTCCCACAAAATCTGGATAATAATTCAATAAATAATATTAAATCCATGATATTTGGCAGTGCTCAATACCTCATATTCCATCTGGGTAGCATCCGACCTGACAGTTTGAAGTCGATTTCTCTAACTTGTAATTTTTTAACCCCTCCCTCTTTTCTTTTTTTCCATTCCCAATTCTGACTCCCCTCTTACCCCATTTATTCTCTGCGCCTGCCCATCACTTCATTCTGGTGACCCTCCTCCTTCCTTTTCTTCCATGGTCCACTCTTGTCTCCTATCAGATTACTTCTTCTTCAACATTTTGCCTCTTCCTCCTATCACCACCCAGCTTCTTGCTTCATCTTCTCTCCATCTTTCCCCTCACCTGGTCTCATCTATTACCTGCCAGCTTGTGCTCCTTCCCCTCGCCAGCCCTCTTATTGTGGCTTCTTCCCCCTTCCTTTCCAGTCCTGATGAGGGGTCTTGTTCCAAAATATCCATTGTTCATTTGTCTTCATAGATGCTGTCTGAGTTGCTAAGTTTCTCCAGCATTTTGTGTGTGTCACTCAAGATTTTCAGCATTCGCAGAATCTCTTGTGCTCATGCTGTTAAAAATAACACTCTATTTTAATTCACATTTGGGATGTGGGCATTACTGGTAAAGCTGGCATTTGGATGGCATGGTAGCAAAGGGGTTTGTGTAATGCTCTAACAGCACCAGTGATTCAAGGTTTCAAAGTACATTTAGTAACAGGATATGTATACTCTAAGTATGTATAATTCATCATCTTCACAGACAGCCACAAAACAAAGAAACCCCACAGAATGACAGAAACATCAAAGCCCTGTCTCACCTTCTGCACAAGCAGAAGCATTGACACCTCCTTCCACCCCCACCCACGCCAGCAGAAGCACTGACCCCCCCCCCCACCATCCCCCTACCTTGCCAGCAGCAGCAGAAGCACCAAAGAGTCCTTGATCCAAAGTTCATCAAACACAATCCATATCCCAGCACTTTGGTATCTCAGGCAGGCTCTCTCTCTCCACCGAGGGAGAGAGAGATGGCTTCTGCAACAATGAGAGTGGAGACCAGCAATGGTACAATCTTCTGCTTCGCTTCTCCAAGCCCCCAATCTCAATGACCAGCAGGCACTCTCTCTCCAACAAAAGAGGGATCGCTCAAGTACAGGGGCCTACCTCTGACAGCAGCCGGTGATTAGCAAGCACACCACCTGCAGACTCGATGTTTCAGTCTGCCATGACACTTCAGCTGGCGAAGTCAGTAAGGAACTGGGTTGACCATGGGGCTGCTCCCTGACTCCCACCTGCCAGCCTCAAGAGCACACGTCTTTCTGGCCATTCCTGGAGAAAGGGAAGCACAAGGTCACGCAATCGGTCTGAAAACCCACTGCTTGAAAATAACTGCAGATCCCAGACTCCATCAGAAGCACAACCACCTTGAAAAGAAAAGAAAGACATAAGAGAAGAGAAATAAGCTGTTTCATAGATGAACTAGAATAAGTCTGCTGGCGCCATCTTTTCTCACTCCTCCCACAAATGATTGGGGTTCCATTCCCGCTGCTGTCTGTAAGGAGCTTGTATGTTCTCCTTGTGTTCATATGGGTTTCCTCCAGGTGTTCCAGTTTCCTCCCACATTCCAAAGATGTACAGGTTAGGGTTAGTAAGATGTGGAAATGCTATATTGAAACATGGTGGCACTTGCAGGTTGCCCCCGCCCCCAGCACATCCTCGGACTATGTTGATCACTGATGCAAACAAACACCTTTCATTGTATGTTTCAAACTTTCAATGTGACAAATAGTACTAATCTTTATCCTTGTAGCTGGCATTTCCTAATTATCCTCGAGTTGTGGTGTAATGTCACAATTTGTAAATAACGAAACAATTGATCTCCTTACATTTGTACCTTCATTAAGAAACCTATCTTTAAGCCTGACATTATTCACAGAAGGAGACATTGCTTGCAACAAAATGAATAGATTAGATGGCATTAATACTGTTGGCTGAAAACTCGCACACCTGTCAACCAGAGATAGCTATATACCATCGAGTTTACCTTTTGACTAAGTGCACCTTCCAACTACACAATCAATCTCACTTTACCAGCATGGGAAGCTTATCTTCTCAATACATATGTTTTTTAATTTGGTCTGCCTTTTATGGAGTTTAAGAGATCCAGCAGATACTTGATACAAACTGAACCACCAGGTTCAAAGATTCAAAGTACATTTATTATCAAACTATATGTGCAGCATACATACTGAGTCTCATCTTCCCATAGACAGCCATGAAAGAAAGAAAACCCTGGAATCCATTCAAGGAAAAACATTCCCCCCCCCCCAACCCCACACGTTAATAAATACAAATCACGCAAACGGCGAAATAGAAAAAATAATGAGTGAAAAACCCAGAATATTAAACACAAAATCGAAATGTCCTGCCATATTCAGTTCAGTTCTGATTCCCATTCCCATTACGACATGTCAGTCCATGCCTACCTCTGCTGCCATGATAAGGCTACTCTCAGTTTGGAGGAACAACACCTCTGGGTAGCCTCCAATCTGATAGAGTGAATATCGATTTATATAACTTCTGGTAATTTCTCCCCTTCCCCTTTTCTTTGCTTTTCCATTTTCAACTCTGTCTTCCCTTTTACCTTTTCTTCCCTCCTTATCTGCCCATTGCCTCCCTCTTATTCCCCTCCTCCTTCCCTTTCTTCCATAGTCCACTCTCCTCTCCTATCCGATCCCTTCTTCTTCAACCTTTTATGTCTTCTACCTATCACGTCCCAGCTTCTCACTTCATTTCAACTCCCCCATCCACTTTTTCCATCACCTGATCTCACGTATCACCTGCCAGCTTGTACTCCTTCCCCTTCTCCACCTTCTTATTCTGGCTTCTGCCCCCTTCCTTCTCAGTCCTGATGAAGGGTCTTGGGCCCGAAGATCAACTGTTTATTCCCCTTCATAGATGCTGCCTGACCTGCTGAGATCTTCCAGCATTTTGTGTGTGTTATAGTTTAGCCCTACCAGAGACAACACCCTTTCCCACCCTTCCTACAGCTTCTTTTCTCTCTTCAGTTTTGAAGAAGACTCTCCAACCAGAAATGTTAAAAAAAACATTCCCCTCCACCCACCTCCTCATTCTCACTTCCTTTCCAGTCCTGGTGAACGGCCTCGGCCCAAGATGTCCACTCTTTACTCCTCTCCATAGATGCTGCTTGACGTGCTGAGTTCCAAGTGAGGATAGTGTGTGACTTGGAGGGGAACCTGCAGATGGTGATGTTCAGTCTGCTGCTCTTGTTCGATTACAGGCTGAAAATCCGGAGGTCCATGAGCCAGTCCTCATTCAGAGATCAGAAGTAGCTTTAAATTCATTGGCGTTATCATATCAGAGGATCTGTCCTGGGACTGATGATAAACATATGTTATTCGAAACCTTTCCTATCAATGTACCTGTCCAGTGTTGTTATTCTCTCTTTGCTGGCAATTAACGTATGGATTATCAAACACAAAACACTACAGCACAGTACAGGCCTTTCAGCCCACAACATTGTCCTGACCTTTGAACCTACACTAAGATCAATCTCACCTTCTCTCCTCTGCAACCTTCCATTTTTCTATCATCCATTGCTTATCTAAGACTTCTTGTTTCCCATTCCTAGGCACTGATGTTTCAATAGCAGGCCATGGTGCAACTAGTTTGGATACTCTGCACAGTGCATCTTTAGATGTTTGTCAAAGTTTTTGATGACATACCAAATCTAAGCAAACTTCTAAGAAAGCAGAGGTGCTCTGGTGTCTTCTTTGTGCTGGTCCCAGGACAGTTACTCTGACATGATATCACCAAGGAATTTAAAGCTACCGACCCGCTCCACCTCTAATCCCCTGATAAGGACGGGCTCATTGACCTCTGGCTTCTTCTGCCTGTAGCTGAACTGGAGCAGCAGGTGCAATTGAACACCACCATCTGTAGGTTTCCCTCCAAGTCACACACTGTCCTGAGTTTAAAATATATCCTTGATCCTTCATCCTTTCTTGATCTAACACCCAAAACTCCCTGCCCAGCAACTCTGTCCAGAAGGATTGCAGCAGTTTCAAGTTGGCAACTTATTGTCTCAAGAGCAATTGGAGACAAGCAATGTGTTGACCTTGCCCAGAACACCCACATTCCAAAGAAAGAATACGTTCTTGGAATAGATCTTTACTAAGTTCCCCTGTAAAAATGCTTCAGACTGAGAGTCTTGTTCGTGTACAAGATAAGAGGCACAGATCGAGTGAACAGCAAGAGAGTTTTTCCCAGGGTGGAAATGACTAATACGAGGGGGCACAATTTTAGGGTGAATGGAGAAAAGTATAGGGGGAATGTCAGAGGTAAGGGTTTTGCACAGAGAGTGGTGGGAGGGGGTTGATAGTAGAGGCAGATTCATTAAAAGCATTTAAGAGACTCTTAGGTAGGAACATTGATGAAAGAAACATGGAGTTCTAAGTGAGAGGGAAGGGTTGGATTAATCTTATAGTAGGTTAAAAGATTGGCACAACATCATGGGTTGAGAGGTCTATACTGTGCTGTAATGTTCTGTGTTCTGTGTTAGCTCAAAGATGATACAATGATGTTCTATGTTCTATGAATAAAAGCTGTTTCTTAGTCTTTGTTCAGTAACTTGTTCCAAAAATTAACATAATTTCTCTTCTCTGAATCCTTCCCTAACCATTGGCTTTCTTTCATTACTGTCTGGGCCATGATTTCTGGATAAGGCAGTTGTTACTTAGGTCTGACAGAGGGGAGCCCAGTCAGCTAGAATCTTTGCCTTTCTTTACACTGAGAGTGCGACTGATCAAAACTTGACAATCAAAAGAATCTGGGCTAAAAACCGAAAATGTCGGCAACACACTGTCAATGATGTTATTAATTCTGTTTCTCTTTCCAGCAATACTGCCTGATCTACAGAATATCTCCAGCATTTTCCATTGTTATTCCAGATTTCCAGCATCTGTAATTTCATCTACACGAAATGCTATCGTAGGAAAACACCATCCATCACCAGAGTAGTAATTCCGCCAGAACAAATGGGATTTCCCAGTGGCCACCCATTTTAATTCCAGTTCCCGTTCCCCTTCCAATTTGTCTATCCATGGACTCCTCCACTGTCTTAATGAGGCCACACTTAGGCTGGAGGAACAACTTATATTCCATTTGGGTAATCTCCAACCTGATGGCATGAACATTGATTTCTCAAACTTCCAGTAATGCCCCCCACTTCTTTCACCATTTCCCATCTCTATTTTCCTCTCTCATCTTATCTCCTTGACCGCCTATTGCCTCCCTCTGGTGCTCCTTCCCCTTCTCTTTCTTCCATGGCTTTCTGTCTCTTTCACCAATCAACTTCCCAGTTCTTTTCTTCATCTTTCCCCCTCCAGGTTTCACCTATTACCTTGTGTTTCTCTCTCCCCTCCCCTCACCTTTAAATTTACTCCCTAGGTTTTTTCTCCAGTCCGGTTGAAGCATTTCAGCCTGAAAGGTCGTCTGTACTCTTTTCCTAGTTGCTACCTAGCCTGCTGAGTTCCTCCAGCATTTTGTCTGTGTTGATTCATCGTCGGAGATCCTCACCACCCAGGCCATGCTCTTTTCTTGCTGCTGCCATCAGGTAGAAGATACAAGAGCCTCAATTCTCGCAACATCAGACTACCCCACAACCATAAGGCACTTGAACAAAGGAGGTAACTACACTCACTTGCTCATCCATTGAGATGTTCCCACAACCAAGGATCTCACTTTAAGAACTCTTCATCTCATTATCTCATGTTCTTGTTATTTATTATTTATATTTGCTTTTACACGGTTTGTTGTCTTCTGCACTCTGGTTGATCTTTCATTGATTCTGTTATAGTTATTATTCTATAGATTTGCTGAGAATGTCTGCAGGAAAACGAGTACGTGTATTGTGACATACGTGTATTTTGATAATGAATTTACTTTGAACTTTGTTTGGATTTTTAAGAGAAGTGGGAATTGGGCAGGAATATAGAAACACAAGTTCTCTCCCATGACCTTATTGAATGCTATTCATGAAAAACGCTTCCAACTGAATAAAAGCTGTTCCTTATCTTTCTTCAGTAACTTTTTTGTAGACTGAAAAATTCAATTTCATTTCTCATCTTCAAATCATTTTCTAAAGCTGTTAATTTTGCTTTTTAGTTTAATAGTTAATGACGATCTTTTATGTGTAGGCTTTACTGTTTAATGTGGGATATATATCAGATTAGAATAATGACATATTATATTGCACTGTACACACTGATTGTAAGATGCACTAGTAATCAATTGAAAATTAATCCTACAATAATTTCTGTGTCACAGCTGCTGAACCTCCAGAGTTTTCACACATTGAGAATGAGGAATTGACTGACAGGTGGATTAGATGCTGTCAGCTTCATAGACAAAAAAAAAATTACTTCACGTTGAAACCGATCAAATTCTTTGGAGACTTGACAGATTGGAAGTTGAGAAGCTACTTCCTTGGTCAGGGAGTTTAGAACTAGGAAACCTGTGGGCTGAATAGTCCTCGAGCTTGTGGTCTTTACAGTAGTGTGATCTCTCGAGTCGAGTATGGTGTTCCCTTCAGGGTTTATTCCCTAAATGGAGAATGCCTATGTGTGCCTTTGTTTAACGTGGGGAAGCTGATACATGGGCAACCACCACATGAACAGGGTCAGGACCCAGTAGCATGGAGTGCAACCCTTCACTGTTGCAGCCCTCCTCCACCTTCACTGTCATTATCTTCCACCAACTCTGCTGTTGAGGACTTGCTTGGATTGCTCTTTATCTGGATCCCTTGTCCTGACCACTGTGGGTAAACCTATCAGGAGCTGACAGCATCACTCTCAGGATCTCAGTAACTCACAAGCCTCTCCACCACGACAAGGTGATGATTCACAGAGAAGAGATCCTAATAGGGCACAGATCAGACCACATTTGGAGTATTGTGAGCAGATTTGGTCACCATGTCTCAGAAGGGATGCGCTAGTGTTGGAGAGGGTCCAGACCGAGGTGCACAAGAAAGGGTTAACATATGAGGAGCATTTGACGGCTCTTGCCCTGCACTTGCTGGAGTTTAGAAGAATGAAGGGCATCTCATTGAAACCTATCAAATATTGAAAGGTCTAGAGAGAATGGATGTGGAGAGAATGTTTCCAATAGCGGGGGAGTCTAGTATCATAGGGCACACATTCAGATTAGGAAGGAGTCCACTTAGAACAGAGACAAGGAGGAATTTCTTTAGCCAAAGGGTAGTGATTCTGTGGAATTCATTGGCACAGATGGCTGTGGAGGCCAAGCCATTAAGTATATTTAAAGTGAAGGTATATAGATTCTTGATTAGTCAGAGCATCAAGGTTATGGTGAGAGGGTAGGAGAATGGTGTTGAGAGGGATAATAAATTAGCCATGATGGAAAGGCAGAGCAGACTCAATGAGCCTAATGGCCCAATTTTGCTTCTAGGTCTTATGGTCTTATGGTCTTAAAATTACTGGAAGTTAGAGAAATCAATGTTCATGCCATCAGGTTGGAGGCTACCCAAACGGAATTGAGGTGTTGCTCCTCCAACCTAAGAGTGACCTCATCATGGCAGTAAAGCATGGAGGGCAGTTTTTCAGCTGTCCAGTATGGCTCGTGGAAATCATCCCACACAAAATCAGTTCTGCTTTACATATGTTCCCCCCACCCTGCCCATCCACCAATGAGATTCACAGACTACTGCTTTAAAATAATACTAAATCCTTGTGTGACCTATAGAGGTTTGTAAGATCCTGAAGGACATTGATCAGCTGGATGGTAGCAGCATCGTGGAGACCATATTTAGGACAGTATAGATTTGGTGAGAGATGGAAAAGGTTTAAAAGAAATATAAGGAGTAACTTTTTCACACAGAGGTTGGCAAGTATATGGAACAAGCTGCCAAACAAAGTGGTTAAGGAAGATACAATTGCAGAGTTTAAGAAGCACTTGGACAGTTACAAGTAGGGAAGAAGCTTAGAGAGATATTGACTGAACACAGGGAACTGGGACTAGCTAGGTGGACAACGTATTCGGTACAGACTGGATGGGCCAAAGGACCTGTACTGGATGTCAAGTATTTTTGGGAGATGCTGCATGTGCTGCTCTGTGAGTTCATCCCTCGACACGGAAGGTATGAGTCTGAAGCAGAGATGAGGTTGTATCTAAATTGTCTAGACCAATTATACTTCACCCTCTACCTCAACATGAACACAGCATTGACATTCTTCAGGTATTGATTAACATGTAGATCATTATAAACAATAACAGACACAGTCCTTTGAAAAATAAGATCTAATAACAGAATTCTGAAAATAGATACATTTATATAACACAACATACAAGAACATTTCTAAGTTTTTTCTAACACATGAATTTCTTTGAAACATGGTGTTATGTAAGGGTAGCATCTATTATTAAGAAGATTGTAAAAGATGCCTTTTTCTAATTAGCTATTAAATTCAGGTCTGACTATATAAATTTGATAATGATTTCTTGAGAATATGCTAGGTGCTGGAAATTGAAAATCCATAGGTCTTTAGAATATATTTGACAGATTGTCTCACCTGGAGTTATCTCCTGGTGTAAAATCTTTACATAATAGGATAGTATCAGGGGAAATTTGAAAAGTTAGCATACAAAATTGCTCGAATCTTGATGTACCTACTGGAAATGGTTGCTGCTACAGGAGTCTCATTGAACACAGAACATAGAACATAGCATATTGAACATAGAACATAGAATGTAGAACATAGAATACAGTACAGCACACTACAGGCCCTTCACCCACAATGTTGTGCCGACCCTTTAACCTATCCCAGGATTCTCTAACCCTTCCCTCCTACACCACCACTCAGATATTGACTGAACACAGGGAACTGGGACTAGCTGGGTGGACAACGTATTCGGTACAGACTGGATGGGCCAGAGGACCTGTACTGGATGTCAAGTATTTTTGGGAGTTGCTGTATGTGCTGCTCTATGAGTTCATCCCTTCCATTTTCTTTCATCTATGAGTTTATCTAAGAATCTCTTGAATGTCCCTACAGCACCCCTGGCAGTGCACTCCAGACACCTAACACTCTCTGTGTAAACAAAACCTACCTGTGACACCCCCCCCCCCCCCACCCCCGCTATACTTTCCTCCAATCACCTTAAAGAATGTCCTCTAGTATTAACCATTGACACCCTAGGGAAAAAAACTGCTGTCTGTCCACTCAATATATGCCTCTTATCATTTTATACACCTCTATAAAATCACTTCTTAACCTCTTTTTTTCCAAAGAGAAAAGCCCTAGTTCTCTCGCCCTTTCCTTATTAGTCTCCTGGGCACTGATCTGAAGTCCCAATTCATTGTCGTCCTTATTAATGACATGGACAGAGAGATTGGGAGGAATGTACAGTCTGCAGGGGGCACAAAGATCTGTGCAAGGGCTGAGACTGTAGTGGGTGTCATCTAGAGCAAAAAAGGTTCAATAGGCTAACAGAAAGAGTCACGTAATGTTCAATTCCAATAAATTCACAACAGTATACAAAATTCAAAGTTCAAAGTACAAAGTTCAAATTAATGTATTGTCAAAGTACATATATGTCACCATATACAAATCTGAAATTCATTTTCTTGGTGCATTCATAGTAAATTCAAAAAATACTAGAATCAATGAAAGACTGGTCCCAACATGACAGACAAACAACCAATGTGCAAAAGACAACAAACTGCAAATACAAAGAGAAAAAGATTATAATAATAAATAAGCAATAAATGTTGAGAACATAAGATGGCGAGTCCTTGAAAGTCAACCCATAGGTAAATACAAGCAAACAAAATACAAGTAAAAGCACTCAGCACTGAGGTTGGGAGAGACTAGGTCTGGAGGTCGGTCATAGATTAAGGTTGAAAGGGAAAATATTTGAGGGGAACCTGAGGGAGAATTACTTCACTCAGAGGCCGGTGGTTGCATCACCACCTGGTAAGGACTTTCTCATGCAGAACATGTCCTCTTCTCATTGCTACCATCAGAGAGGAGATACAGGAGCCAGAAGACACACATTCAATGATTTAAGGACAGCATTTTCCTCTCCAGAATCAGAATTCTGAATGGACAATGAACCCATGAACACTACATCATGATTTTTGCTCTCTTTTTGCACTACTTACTGAATTTTATATCTATATATATATGATAATATATAGTTCTTTGTATATTATGTATTGCAACGTACTGCTGCCACAAAACAACAAATTTCACGACATACTTGAGTGATATAGACCTGATTCTGAGAGTGTGGAATGAGCTGCCAGCAGGACTGGTGGGTGCAGGTTTGATTTGAGCATTTAAGAGAAATTTGGATAAGTACATGCTGGGGAGGGGGTATGGAGAGGTATGGTCCAGGTGCGGGTCAAAGGGACTAGGCAGAGTAACATTTCAGCATAGAATAGATGGGCCGAAAGGCCTGTTTATGTGCTGTATTGCTCTATGGCTCTATTGATGAGGCCAAGACATACTCCATTCAGAAGCAGAGAGCCATTCCACATAGAAACAGGCTCTTCAGTCCAATTGCCCCTTGCCAATAAAATTCCCTCTGTAAGCTAGTCCTGTTTGGTCCACATCCTTCTAAATATGTCCTATTCATGTACCTGTTCGTGTATTTTAAATGTTGTTAATATTCCTGCCTCAGTCACTTCCTCCAGCAGTTCATTCCATGCACAAGCCACCCTTTGTCTGAAAAAGTTGCCCCTCATTAAATCTCTCCCTTCTCACCCATAACCTTTGACCTTGAGTTCCTGTTTCTCCACATCTGGGAAAAAGACAGTATGTTTACCCTCTCTATTTCTCTCATGACCTCATACACCTTTATTATATCACCTCTCAATGTCCTACACTCCAGGAAAATAAAATCTCAGCTCAACACTTCTCCATAAGTCAGTTGCTCTATTCCCAGCAACAGTATCATAAATCTTTTCTGTCCTCTTTCCAGCTTCATGGCATCTTTGCTATATCAGGGTGACCAAAAACTGCATGCAATGTTCTAAAAGCTGCCTCACCAATGTCTTGCACATCTGCAGCTTTTGCAGGAACCAAAACAGAAAACAGCTGATCCAAATACTTTAGTTCAATATTACTCAAAGTTGAAAATATTTGTACTCAGTTGTATTTATAATATAACTCACAAACAAAAGAGTATACTGACTCATTGCATCACAGCCTGGTACAGAAACACTAATGCCCTTTAATGGAAAATCCTACAATATAGTAGTCAATAGAGCCCAGTCCATCATGGGTAAAACCCTCCCCATCATTGAGCACATCTGCACAGAGAGCTATCACAGAAAAGCGGCATCCATCATCAAAAGCTCAACCATCCAGGCCATACTCTCTTCTTGCTGCTGCCATCAGGAAGAAGGTACAGGTCCCTCAGGACCCACACCACCAGGTTCAGGAACAGTTATTACCTTTCAGTCATTAGACTCTTGAACCAGTGGAGATAACTTCACTCAACTTCACTCACCCCATCACTAAACTATTCCCACAGCCTATGGACTCAGTTTCAAGGACTCTTCATCTCGTGTTCTTGATATTTATTGTTTATTTATTTATTATGAATATTTTCTTTTCCTTTTATATTTGCACAGTTTGTTGTTTTTGCATATTGGTTGTTTGTGCAGTATAACCATATAACAATTACAGCATGGAAACAGGACATCTCGGCCCTTCTAGTCCATGCTGAACGCTTACTCTCACCTAGTCCCACCTACCTGCACTCAGCCCATAACCCTCCATTCCTTTCCTGTCCATATACCTATCCAATTTTTTTTAAATGACAAAATCAAACCTGCCTCTACCACTTCTGCTGGAAGCTCATTCCACACAGCTACCACTCTCTGAGTAAAGAAGTTTCCCCTCGTGTTACCCCTAAACTTTTGCCCCCTAACTCTCAACTCATGTCCTCTTGTTTGAATCTGCCCGACTCTCAATGGAAAAAGCCTATCCACGTCAACTCTATCTATCCCCCTCATAATTTTAAATACCTCTATCAAGTCCCCCCTCAACCTTCTATGCTCCAAAGAATAAAGACCTAACTTGTTCAACCTTTCTCTGTAACTTAGGTGCTGAAACCCAGGTAACATTCTACAACAGTATGTTGGATGCGGTCTTTCATTGACTGCATTATGTTTCTTAGATTTACTGAGTATGCCTGCAAGAAAAAGACTCTCAGGGTAGTATACAAAGGTGTGTACAATATGTACTTTGATAATAATTTTACTTTGAACTTTGAGATGATGAAGATACTCTAACCATACACTCTGAAGAGAGCAGACTGATTGTCCAAACTTGGTGATCACAAATCGTACATGGCTGGGATTCTTTTTATGCAACTTGTTCTTGTTGGTGGCATCCGTCGGTCTCGCGAGACCATGGATCTGCGCCTGGAGTTTCCAACTTGTTCTTATATAAGGGCATTTTTTGGTGGGGGGGGGGAGTTTCTGCTTTTCTGGGAGATGTTGGTCCAGTTTTCTCTGCACCTGAAATCAATGTTGATTTCTGAGTAAATTGAATTTCTTTTTTTTTGTACAGTTGCCTCAAGAAGGCAACATCCATCATCAAAGATCCCCACCATCTGGTCCATGTCAGCTTCTCACAGCTACTGTTGGTCAGGAGGTCCAAAAGCCTGAAGTCCCACACCACCAGGTTCAAGAACAGCCACTTCCCATCAACCATTCAATTCTTGAACCAACCAGCACAACCCCTAATTACTAACATTTAGCAAAAACTTGCACCAAACATTTTTGTCTTCATTGTGATTTCTTGTAAAAATAGAGTATACGATGTGCTTAATTTATGTTTTTCATGTGAACGTGGCTTCTCTGATGCTATGATCCTGTGATGTTGGTTGCAAGTACGTTTTTCATTGTACCTGTGCACACATGGACCAGAGCTTTCGACTTTGACTTTAATCTCTGTGTTTCTAAGTGAACCCGTGCCTTCTTTCATCCCAAATCCAATTATTTTGCTTACAGCATTGGTAATATATGCTGTAATAAAGTACACTATTTTAACAGGACATACAGTACTGTGCAAAAGTCTTAGGTACATAAATGTAGCTAGGTGCCTAAGACCTTTGCACAGTACTGTAGTAATTTTATGTATTGCACTGTACTGTTGCCACAAAAAAACTAATATCATGACATACAGTACATGAGTGATGATAAACCTGATTCTGATATGGGTCTCTATTGTGGACTGAGTGTGGGAAGGGGACAGAAAGAGTGGAATCATGGTTGGGAAAGAAGAAAGGGAGAGGTATGGGAACAGGAAACACCAGAGAGGCATTCTGTAATGATCAATAAAGTCATTGTTTGGAATCAAATGATCTTGTCTGGTGTCTCAAGGCTGGGTGTTTCTGCACCCGCACCACCATCTATCCCTAGCACTCCTCCTCTGCCACCTGTTCACACCCCTCCCACACCGCTCCACCTTCACCATTCCCAAAATCCTTTGCTCCTACCAGATTTACAAACTTGTTCTCTGTTCCATGTTGACAAAAGTGTGCAAAACTCTTAGGTACCTTGGCTATATATATATGTGTGTGCCTAAAAATTCTGAACATTACTTTAGGTCTCACAACCAAAGTACGTTGCCCATTTTTGTCCCCTCAAAAGGGCAAGATAATGAACTTGGAATGGTCCAGCAGACAGCTCCTCGTTCAGGAGCATTTAAAAACGAGAAAAATTGGGACTATTTAACTCAATGTATGTAAAATTCTGCCATCTCTTACACAAATTAACTAACCTGTTGCAACACACACAAAGTGCTGGAGGAACTCAGCAGGTCAGGAAGCATCAATGGAAGGGAATAAGCAGTCAATGTTTCAGGCCAAGAACCTTTATCAGAACACCAAATAACAGCACACTCCTTCTGTTCCCCCCCCCCCCCCCCGCCATTTTTCATCCCATAGCTTCCTAAATTCGAAGCAAATTACAGTGGCCAGTTATCCTAATCAGAAACACTTTGAAATGTGTAGGAGCACTGGAAGAAATCCTTGCGGTATAGGGAGAACATGTAAATGCCACAAACACTGGGGGGTTTGTGTTGAGTCTCGGTCGCAGAAGCAGTGAGGCAGCGGTAATTGTGCCACTGTGCCTAAGGAAACGTGCAGCGCCACAGTATTTAGCACACCGCTATTACAGCTCAGAGCATCAGATTTTGGAGTTCAATTCCAGCATTCTCTGTAAGGAAGTTTCTATGTTCTTCCTGTGTGCGCGTGGGTTTCATCTGGGTTCTCCAGTTTTCTCCCACAGTCCAAAGACGTACTGGTTAGAAGGTTAATTGGTCATTGTAAATTGTCCTGGGTCCTGTGATTAGACTAGGGTTAACGGGTGGCTTGCTGGGCCTGAAGGGCCTGTCCACGCTGTATCTCTAAATAAATAATGACTGTATACTGACGCCTGCAGTACAGATTTCTGACTCAATGCTTCCATTTCATCACTTGAGACTTGGATTTCTATTTTGAACAAAAAGAACGAGTAAATAGTTATCCTTTTCCACCCACGTGCCTGCAATAATTAGTTAGAAATTGGTTCGAGTAGAATAAAGGCAGAATTTAATAATTATACAGTGACTAATTTCAAATTAAAGCGCAATCTGCAACCTTTGGGGAAATGAAAGATCGTGTTCTTTAAAAAGCAAGCTGGGGTTCTGGAGGTATTATTGACAAATTCTAATGCACCATGCACCAGCCAAGAGTGTGCAAGCTGAACTGGACCAAACCTCTCCAGCAAAGTGTGAAGTGATTCACTTTGGAAGATCAAACTTGAAGGCAGAGTACAGGGTTAATGACAGGATTCTTAGCAGTATAGAGGAGCAGAGGGATCTTGGGTCCATGCCCACAGATGCTTCAAAAATGGTCATGCAAGTTGATACAGTGGTTAAAAAGGCACATGGTGTGCTGAACCCGATGTTTGGACGATTTAAGCACCGCGATAAATCAGAAAGGTCAGGTACAGGCCGAATTGAGGCGCAGAGGGCCAGGCCCCAGAGCGTATCAAGATGACTGAACCAATGTTTGGATGCTGATTTAGATGCTGGGCCAGATTGAAAAGGTCAGGGTGTTGGAGCCCAAGGTGAGCGTTGAGCCTGTTCAGCTCACTGCTCAGCTCTGCACTGAACTAAGGGTCAGTGGACAAACTCTTTTTGAGCACTTCAGTTCAGAATGCTATTTGCTTGTGTTTATTGTTTGCAGAATTTGATTTTTCCTCTATGCACACTGTGTTTGATGGTCTTTTTTAATGGGTTCAATTGGGCTTCTTTCTTTTGTGGCTGCCTGTTAGGAGACGAATCTCAAGGTTGTATAATGTATACATACTTTGATAATAAATGTACTTTGAACTTCTTTGAACATCCTTCATTAGGCAAGCGATTGAGTTCAAGAGTCATGGCATAATGTTGCAGCTCTATAAAACCCTGGTTAGACAACACTTAGATTACTATGTTCAGTTCTGGTTGTCTCACTACAGGAAGGATAAAGAAGCTTCAGAGGAAAATTACCATCATGGTGACTGGCTTAGAGAAATGTCTTATGATGAAAGGTGGAGTGAGCTAAGCCTTTTCTCTTTTGAGTGATGGACGATGAGAGCCAAAGACAACCAGCACTTGCCCCAGGGTGGCAGTAAACTATATCAGAGGACACCCAGTTGAGGCAAGTATTCGCAACCATTTTTTATGCTATGGAAGGGGTCTGTGGACTCCAAGTAGGGAACCATTGATTTTGGTTATTGTAGGAATGCTTAGGGGAGATGTCAGAGAGTGGTGGGTGCGTGGAACAGCCTGCCAAGGGTGGAAGTAGAGGTAGATACATGAGAGACATTTAAGAAACTTTTTCAAAGGTACGTGGAAGTAAGAAAGAGGGAGGGATGGGTTAGATTGATCGTGGGCAGGTTTAAATAGGTCAGCATAACGTCGAGCTGGAGTCCATACTGTGCAGGTCTTCTCTGTGTTCTGTGAACTGGATTAATCTGTCCACCTTCATCAAGCTGCATTGAACCATGACTCTACTTGGCTGTAATGACTGTCCTTGTCAAAAAGTGTTAGACATAAAGAATTAATTGGATCTGCCAGCAGCGTCTCCATAGGTCTCTCGGAACCAGTGCATAACACACGGGATAGTCAAAGGATGGATTCCATCAGGATGAACATGTCACCGAGAGCCCAGAGCCAAGCATCACCTTTACTCGCCAAATACTTTGCAGTGTTGTGTTGGTCATGCAACTAAAACAACCATTCAATAATTATAAAGAATAAAGAATTCTATAAAAATAAACTTAGTTAAACATAGAAAAACATAGAAAACAGAGAAAAGTTAAAGTATAGATATGGAAGAAAATGTGCATAAATATGTGAATACCAGCATCTATTTACAATGTAAACAGCTTTATAAAAAGTAATGACGGAAAGATCAGGAAAACTAACATCAAGGAGGAACCCATCATTACCGCCTGTCTTCCCTATATTTCCACCGTTTCTGGAAGGATTGCCAGGATCCTGAAGAACTGATAGAGGTCTACAAGATTATGAGAGGCATAGGTAGGGTGGATAGTCAGTACCTGTTTCCCAGGGCACCAATAGCAAACACCAGAGGGCATATGTACAAAATTAAGGGAGGGAAGTTTAGGGGAGACATCAGGGGTAAGTTTTTTACACAGAGGGCTGTGAGTGCCTGGAATGACTTGTCAGGGATGATGGTGGGGGCTAAAACATTAGGGGTATTTAAGAGCCTCTTGGACAGGCACGTGGATGAAAGAAAAATAGAGGGCTATGGGGTAGTGTGGGTTTAGTACTTTTTTTTAAGGATTATATGGGTCGGCACAACATGGAGGGCTGAAGGGCCTGTACTGTGCTGTAGTGTTCTATGGTTCTATGGTACCAGATTAATACCATCCACAAACTCTAGGTATCAGGTCGGCTGGCACTTACAGGATTCCCTGTGAATGCAGAGCAGCTTATGCAGAGTCGGCCAGACACAGTGGAAACCTGCATCAAGGAGTGCAGGAGTTGTATCCATTCGGGTTATGAGGCAAAATCGATGGTAGCACAACACTGCGTTTGCAATGGCCATAGGATTGACTTCAATGGCATAAAACTACTGACCGCACCAATGGCTTTTGGGACCACCTGGTAAAGGAAGCCATTGAAATAAAACGAGAGGAAAAGAATTTTAACAGAGACAAAAATCTCACTCTAAGTAAGAACTGGAATTCGATTGTAAACAAGGTGTGAGAGAAGAAACCTGATTGGATGGGGACTAAGCAATGAGGAGAGTTGGAACAAGGGGGTATAAATACCAGTGGACTAGACATGCCCAGGCAGAGTTTGTACATGCCAGGAAAGCACTAGATCTTTTATCATTATAAAAATCGTTTGAAGCCTTTACAGTGCAGTGACAGGGTAATAAATAGAAGAGGAGGGGGGCTAACTAGAATTGTTGATCTGATGTGAGAAGAAATGTTTAAGACGACGTAAAGTTTTTGTTCAAATATCTGTGGTAAAGTATATATACCTGTCTGGACACGCCCCTCTGCTGACTGCTCCTGTGGCTCCTCCCACAGACTCCTGTATAAAGGCGATTGGGGCACTGCTCCTCCCTCAGTCTTCGAGATGTCGTGCTCCCTTTTGCTGTTAATAAAAGCCTATCGTTCACTTCCAGTCTCCGAGAGTTATTGATGGTGCATCAATATCCCTATAGCACTTTTCAGAAGGGAGGTTTTGGAAAATACAGTTTTCAGGGTAGGTAGTGCCTGCAATGATTTTCCTGCCCAGTTCTTTGTCCTAGATACACACAGGTCCTGCAGTGATGCTAGACTGCAGACAACGACCTTTTCTGCTAACCTGACAGTTCACTGTAGTTTTTGTACATTGTGTGAGAGAATGCTGTACCAAACCAAATCAGACAGTAATGGCTGATGTGAGAATTACACCAGAAGGTTCTGGGGAAGATGGAATTTTACCATCTGTCGCAAAAAGTACATCTTCGGCCAAGTCTTTTTTGCTATCAAAGGAGACACAATTTCCTCAGCTGAAACCTTGCAACATAATGTCTGTGGGCTACCTGCACTTGGACTTGACACAGCAATATAGGTCAAAGGGGTGCCACTCCTCCAACGTCTTTCCACTGGGCTCAGGAGATGTTTGGCATCCACAGGTTGCATGCTTGCCTAAGGTGCTTATTGTTCACACTAGTTACCTTGCATTAACACTACTTGAAATGTTTATCAATGCTGGTTAAAAGCATCTTTCAAAATCACCAGTATACACTCAGTGGCCACATTATCAGATACCTCCTGTACCTAACAAAGTAGCCACTGAGTGTATGTCCGTGGTCTTCTGCTGTTGTAGCCAGTCCACTTCACGTTTCAACATGTTGTGTATTCAGATTTGTTCTTCTGCACACCACCGTTGTAATGCATGATCATTTGAGTTACTGTCGCCTTCCTGCCAGCTTAAACCAGTCAGGCCATTCTCCTCTGACCTCTCTCATGAACAAGGCATTTTCGCACACAGAACTGCCACTCACTGGATGCTTTTTATATTTATCACACTATTTCCTGTAAAACTCTAGAGGCTTGTGTGTGAAGACTCCAGGAGATCAGCAGTTTATAAGATACTCAAACCACCCCATCTAGCACTAACAATCATTCCATGGTCGGAGTCACTTAGCTCACATTTCTTCCCCATTCTGATGTTTGGGCTGAACAACAACTGAACCTCTTGACCACGTCTGCATGCTTTTATGCATTGAGTTGTTGTCACATGATTGGCTGATATTTACATTAACGAGCAGATGTACAGATGTACCTAATAAAGTGGCCACTGAGTGCATTACAGAATAACATCAGAAACCGTCATTGTGAAATGGTATAAGCCCTTGGTCACATGGTGACCACCTTTTCACTGTACTTTGGGTAGAATTCCTGGTTCACTATGTATACATCCTTAGGGGTCAGTACGGGGCAAACATTAGCAGAGTATCTAAGGTTCAGATTCTGGCTTTTAGAAAAGCACATTAGAATATAATCCCAGGGGTAGGAGGGAGGAGCAACTCTTCAATTTAGGCCAAATAAGCCAACTTGTTTCTCAGGGATGTGACATCAAGCAGAAACAGACACATTCAGTATAAGCGGTGCAAGCAAATAATAACACGAGGAAATCTGCAGATGCTGGAAATTCAAGCAACGCACCCAAAATGCTGGTGGAACGCAGCAGGCCAGGCAGCATCTATAGGGAGAAGCTGTCAACAGTGCTTCTTCCTATAGATGCTGCCTGGCCTGCTGTGTTCCACCAGCATCTTGTGTGTGTTGCAAGCAAATGATAAACTGGGACATGCAAGTTATAGTGCAAGGAAAAAACAAGACAGCAAACAAGTTGGAATTAAATAAACCACATGTACAAATCTCTTCAAGTTCAAATTTATTGTCATCTGAGTGTACAAATAGGGCCATAAGACCATAGGGTATAGAAGCAGAATTAGGCCATTTGTCCCATGCAGTGTGCTCCACTATTTCATTATGGCTGATCTAATCTATCTCTCAGCCCCTTCTCCTACTTCTTCACGTATCCTTTCATGCCCTGACTAATCAAGAATCTATCAACCTCTGCCTTAAATATACCCAATGACTTGACCTCCACAGCTGCCTGTGCCAATGAATTCCACAGATTCACCACCCTCTGGCTAAACAAATTCCTCCTCATCTCCATTCTAAAAGGACACTTCTCGATTCTGAGGCAAGGTGCAAGGTCCCCATGGAGTACCTGGTAGGATTCTGAAAACTTGTGCCAATCAACTGGCGGGTGTATTCAAGGACATTTTCAACCTCTCACTACTAAGGGCAGAAGTTCCCACTTGCTTCAAAAAGGCAATAACTCTACCAGTGCCTGAGAAGAATAATGTGAACTGCCTGAATGACTTTCGCCCAGTAGCACTCACATCTGCAGTGGTGAAATACTTTGAGAGGTTGGTCATGACTAGACTGAACTCCTGCCTCAGCAAGGACCTGGACCCGTTGCAATTTGCCTATTACCACAATAGATCAATGGCAGACAGAATCTCAATGGCTCTCCATATGGCTTTAGACAAACACCTACGTCAGGATGCTGTTCATCGACTATAGCTCAGCATTTAATACCATCATTCCCACAATCCTGATTGAGAAGTTGCAGAACTTGGGCCTCTGTACCTCCCTCTGCATTGAATACTTGACTTCCTGACCAGAAGACCACAATCTGCGTGGATTGGTGATAGTGTCTCCTCCTCACTGACGATTAACACTGGTGCACCTCAGGGGTGTGTGCTTAGCTCACTGCTCTACTCTCTCTATACCCATGACTGAGTGGCTCGGCATAGCTCAAATACTATCTATAAAATTGCTGATGATATAACCATTGTTGGTAGAATCTCAGATGGAGACGAGAGGGCGTACAGGAGTGAGATATGCCAACTAGTGGAGTGGTGTTGCAGCAATGACCTTGCACTCAACGTCAGTAAGATGAAGGAGCTGATTTTGGATTTCAGTAAGAGTAAGACGAAGGAACACATACCAATCCTCATAGAGGGATCAAAAGTGAGAGAGCAAGCTATTTCAAGTTCCTGGGTGTCAAGATCTCTGAGGACCTAACCTGGTCCCAACATATCGATGCAGCTACTAAGAAGGCAAGACAGGTTCTATACTTCATTCGGAGTTTGAACAGATTAGGTGAGTCAGCAAAAAAACTCAAAAACTTCCATAGACGTACCGTGGAGAGCATTCTAACAGGCTGCATCACTGTCTGGTATGGGAGTTGGGGTGGGGGGCTACTGCACAGGACCGAAGAAGCTGCAGGGGGTTGTAAATCAAGTCAGCTCCATCTTAAGGACTAGCCTACAAAGTACCCAGGGCATCTTTAGGAAGCAGTATCTCAGAAAGGCAGCATCCATTATTAAGGACCTCCAGCACCCAGGGCATGCCCTTTTCTCACTGTTACCATCAGGTAGGAGATACAGAAGCCTGAAGGCACACACTCAGTGATTCAGGAACAGCTTTTTCCCCTCTGCCATCCAATTCCTAAATGGACATTGATCCTTTGAACACTACCTTGCTTTTTCAAATATATATTATTTCTGTTTTTGCACGATTTTTGTCTATTCATTGTATGTATACTGTAATTGATTTACTGATTTACTTATTATGTTTTATTTGTTCTCTTCTTCTTCTATATTATGCATTGCATTGAACTGCTGCTGCTTCTATTGACAAATTTCATGACACATGTCGGTGATAATAAACCTGATTCTGATTCCTCTGGTCTTAGACTACTGCACTATAGGAAGTATTCTCTCCACATCCACTCTATTGAGGCCTTTCACCATTCAATAGGTTTCAATGAGGTCACCCCTCATTCTTCTGAATTCCAGTGAGTAGAGACCCGAGCCATCAAAAGCTCGTCATATGACAAGCTGTTCAATCCCAGAATCATTTTCGTGAACCTCCTTTGAACCCTCTCCAATGTCAACATATTCTTTCTTAGAGCAAAATAAACCAAAGGAATCATGGCTATTTTCTCAATTTGTATTTGATCTTTAAGAGTTGTCCCAAATGAGCAGCTGACCCGATTAACCAAAGATCCAATTAACCAGAATCCACTGTATTCTGAAAATTAAGCAGCTAATGAGAGGAGACAGTTCTATGAACATCTTCACTTTCAATGATGGAAGAACCCACAAGTGTAGAAGACAATAAATTGTTTGTAAGTTTCTAAAGACGTGTATACAAACAAATGAAACAACGTTCTTCTACACCATGGTGCACACTCAAAACATATATCACACACAGCTCATAAAACAAAATATTACCATAATTAAGTTAATAAAGTATAATTCAAAGTGCATGCAGTGTGCAGCACAGGTAAAAGGTAAACAGCTCACTGTCCTAGTGATGAGACCTCAGTGGTGGAAGGGTATTCATTACTCTTGCAAGGTGGGGAAAGAAGCTGTTACCCAGTCTGGCAGTCCTAACCCAAATGCTCCTGTACCTCCTTCCTGATGGCAGCGGGTCAAAGAGATTGTGGGATGGGTGGTAGGGATCCTCAACAATGCTTCAGGGCCTTTGACTACTAAACTCCCAGTAAATATCAAGCTCTGTTTGGTAAGAGATTGTCTTTGAGAGAGTGTCACAATATGAACTGGCAATATTGGAACCCAAATGCAGGGTAAAGAGAGACTCTGATAGCAACAACAGTTTATTCATAATAATCCCAAATGAATATCGGTGGCCTGGCCAAGCAACACCGTGAGAAGTAACATTCTCAAAATTAGGGCCCTGTGATTAGCACTAATCAGACATCTGCTTGAATAATATCAGAAAGAACGCGCTTAAACAGAAGGCACCAGGAAACAGCATTACAAAGAGCGAGTCGTTCAAAAAGAACACAAGGAACTCTAAATGATTAACAACTTTCGTCAAACAACAATTAACCAGTTCAGGTGCTCTAAAATCCTCAGAGGCCATCGCTCTCTGGCTCCTCCCACAGGCCTGAAAAACTCATTACATGGAGGTCATTAAGAGTTCAGTGGCATTTGACTGGTGGTCAGTGTGACTGTGCATCTGGTAGGGCCGCTGCCTCGCTGCACCAGAACCCTTTGGGCGTTGTCAGTATCAGGTCTGTAATCTCATGGGATTCCTCCAGATGCTCCCACATCCAAAAGACTTACAGGTTGTTAGGTTTATAGGCCATCAAAAAATTTCCTGAAGTGGAATCTGGGGAGAGTTGATGAAACGTTGGCAGCATAAAAATGGGATTAAGTGGAATTAGTGCAACTGAGTGGCTGATGGCTAGCACAGACTCAGTGGGCTGAAGGGCCAGCTTCCATGCTGGATCTCTCAGTAACTCAATGATAGCCACAGTAATGTGGAGGTTCGTGCGATGCTATTCCAGCTCAATGTGTCAGAGTTGGGAGTTAAATTCCAATGTTTTCTGTACAGAGTTTGTATGTTCTCCCTGTGACAGTGTAGATTTCCTCAGGCTGCTCCAGTTTCCGACCACAGTCCAAAGGCGTACTGGTTAGTAGGTTAATTGGTCATAGTAAATTGTACTGTGATTAGGCTAGGGTTAGATCAATGGGCTGCCGGGAGTATGGCTCATTGGGCCGGAAGGGCCTTTTTCACACGGCTTATCTAAATAAATAAAAATAATAAATACTATTGATTTCTTGCATAAGGCATAAGGCTCTATTGCACTGAAAGGGTTAGCAAATATTCTCCTGCAATTTTTTCAGCAGAGCATATTCTTGGATGGATTGCTGGAGAGAGGAGGTGGAGGGGGAGAGGAGGAGGAGGGGAGGAGGAGGAGGAGGGCAGCCTGTCTGCAATTGCCAAATCAGAGAATGAAAAAAATCTGTTAATGACTGCTGCACTCCCGTCACACTCCAGCATTGTTTGAATATAACCTTTTTTGTAAATTTGGATATAAATTACTCTTGCAAGTCTGCTCTGTATTTCTGTACACAAGTTAGATGATTTTTGGGGGTTTGAAATTTTTGTATTATGAAGGTGGTTTATTTTGAACATACTGCAAATTATAACCTTTTGTTCATCTACCTTCTTGTTGCTTTATCTTGAATTTTCTTCCCCACCCCTCCTTATCTCTTCACCCCTCTAGTAGGCTGCAGTTCCTTGCTGGCATTGGCTTTACAGAGCTGGATCACCATGGGCTCCTGGTCATAATCACACAAATTCTGCAGATGCTGTCAATCCAGAGCAACAAACACAAAATGCTGGAGGAACTCTGCAGGTCAGGCAGCATCGATGGAAGGGAATAAACGTCAGATGTTTTGGGCCAAGACCCTTCATCAGGATTGGAAAGGAAAGGAAGGGGCGAAAAGCTAGAATAAGAAGGTGGAGAGAGGGCAAGAAGAACAAGGTGGCAGATGACAGTTGTGACCAGGTGAGAACGAAGTTAGTTTGGAGGGGAAGGTGAGGGGTAATGAAGTGAAAAGTTGGGAGGCAACAGTTGGAAAAGGGCTAAAGAAGAAGGAATCTGATAGGGGAGAAGAGTGGACCATGGGAAGGAGGAAGGGCACCAGGGGCAAGTAAGGAGACAAGAAGGGATGAGAGGGACACCAGAATGGGGAATGGAAAAAAGGAGAAGGTAAAGAGAGAGAAGGATACCGCAAGTTAGAGAAATCAATGTTCATACCATCAGGTTGGAGGCTTCCCAAACAGTCTCCTCCAACCATGACACCGAGATGTAACACTGAGCGTCACAGGAAGACATTCCTACCTGTGGCCATCAAATTTTACAACTCCTCCCTTGGAGTGTCAGACACCCTGAGCCAATAGGCTGGTCCTGGACTTATTTCCACTTGGCATGATTAACTTATTATTATTTAATTATTTATGGTTTTATATTGCTGTATTTCTTCACTATTCTTGGTTGGTGCGGCCGTAACGAAACCCAATTTCCCTCAGGATCAATAAAGTATGTCTGTCTGTTTGTCTGTAGTCATGTACTTACCCATCAGCATATTTGTCATAGCTGAACTGGATGGTAACGGTCCTTTCCCGAGGGATGGGTAATCCAAAACCAGAGGACGTAAATCTAAAGTGAGAGGAGAATACGTTATAAGAGACCTGAGCGGCAACTTTTTCATGCAGAGGTGAGTATATAGAATGATTTGCCAATGGAAGTGGCAGAGGTGGGTACAATGTTACCACTTAAGAAGCACTTGCACTGGTCCATGGAGGAATCAAGGACAGAATGCAGAATGAAGTGCTGCAGTCAGAGAGAAAGTGCAGTGCGGGTAGACAATAAGGTGCAAGGCCATGAACATAGAATAGTACACAGCAGGGACAGGCCCTTTGGTCCACAATGTACCAAAGCAATTAAATTTGGAAGCAAATGACTAGATAAACTAACCCCTCCCGCCTGCACAATATCCATATCCTTCCATTTTCCTCACATTCATGTGCCTATCGAAACATCTCTTAGAAGTCCCTAATGTATCTGCCTCTACCTCCAGCCAGGCAATGCATTCCAGACACTCACCTCTTTTTGTGTAAAAAAACTTACCCGTCACAGGCCAGATGGTCTGCATCCCAGAGTGCTTAAGGAAGTAGCCCAAGAAATAGTGGATGCATTAGTGATCATTTTTCAAAACTCCTTAGATTCTGGATTAGTTCCTGAGGATTGGAGGGTGGCTAATGTAACCCCACTTTTTAAAAAAGGAGGGAGAGAGAAACCAGGGAATTATAGACCGGTTAGTCTGACATCGGTGGTGGGGAAAATGCTAGAGTCGGTTATCAAAGATGTGATAACAGCACATTTGGAAAGAGGTGAAATCATCAGACAAAGTCAGCATGGATTTGTGAAAGGAAAATCATGTCTGACGAATCTTATAGAATTTTTTGAAGATGTAACTAGTAGAGTGGATAGGGGAGAGCCAGTGGATGTGGTATATTTAGATTTTCAAAAGGCTTTTGGCAAGGTCCCACACAGGAGATTAGTGTGCAAACTTAAGGCACACAGTATTGGGGGTATGGTATTGATGTGGATAGAGAATTGGTTGGCAGACAGGAAGCAAAGAGTGGGAGTAAACGGGACCTTTTCAGAATGGCAGGCAGTGACTAGTGGGGTACAGGAAGGCTCAGTGCTGGGACCCCAGTTGTTTACAATATATATTAATGATTTAAATGAGGGAATTAAATGCAGCATCTCCAAGTTTGCGGATGACACAAAGCTGGGCGGCGGTGTTAGCTGTGAGGAGGATGCTAAGAGGATGCAGGGTGACTTGGATAGGTTAGGTGAGTGGGCAAATTCATGGCAGATGCAATTTAATGTGGATAAATATGAGGTTATCCACTTTGGTTGCAAGAACAAGAAAACAGATTATTATCTGAACAGTGGCCGATTAGGAAAAGGGGAGATGCAACGAGACCTGGGTGTCATTGTACACCAGTCATTGAAGGTGGGCATGCAGGTACAGCAGGCAGTGAAAAAGGCAAATGGTATGTTGGCATTCATAGCAAAAGGATTTGAGTACAGGAGCAGGGAGGTTCTACTGCAGTTGTACAAGGCCTTGGTGAGACCGCACCTAGAATATTGTGTGCAGTTTTGGTCCCCTAATCTGAGGAAAGATATTCTTGCCATAGAGGGAGTACAGAGAATGTTCACTAGATTGATTCCTGGGATGGCAGGACTTTCATATGAAGAAAGACTGGATCGACTAGGCTTATACTCACTGGAATTTAGAAGATTGAGGGGGGATCTTATTGAAACGTATAAAATTCTAAAGGGATTGGACAGGCTAGATGCAGGAAGATTGTTTCCAATGTTGGGGAAGTCCAGAATGAGGGGTCACAGTTTAAGGATAAAGGGGAAGCCTTTTAGGACTGAGATGAGGAAAAACTTCTTCACACAGAGAGTGGTGCATCTGTGGAATCCTCTGCCACAGGAAACAGTTGAGGCCGGTTCATTGGCTATATTTAAGAGGAAGTTAGATATGGTCCTTGTGGCTAAAGGGATCAGGGGGTATGGAGAGAAAGCAGGTACAGGGTTCTGAGTTGGATGATCAGCCATGATCATACTGAATGGCGGTGCAGGCTCGAAGGGCTGAATGACCTATTTTCTATGTTTCTATCTCCTTTAAAATTACCCCTTATCACCTTAAATGAATGCCCTCTGATATTTGATGTTTCAGCACCTGGGTAAAAGTTACCCCCAGTATCTATGCCTCTCATAATCTTATAAACCTCTATCAAATCTCCCCTCAGCATCTGCTGCTCCAGAGAAAACAACCCAGGTTTGTCCAGTCTCTCATTATAACGCATGGTTTCTAATCCAGGCAACTTCCCGGTAAACCTCTTTGGCATCCTCCGCACCACCATGGTGTCATAGATTGTGAAGTGAAGTGTTCATCTTATTGAACTGGAGGACCATTCAATAGTTTTATACCAACATGATGGGACCATTCAATAGTTTTATACCAACATGATGGAAGCTGTTCTAGATCTCAGATGTATGCTTTAAGGCGTTGTTCCTTCTAGGAGGGGGAGAAGAGAGAATATTCAAGGTGGGAGGGGTCTTTCATTATGTTGCCTTCTTTCCCAAGGCAGTGGGAAGCATAGACAGAGTCCATGGAGAGAAGGCTGTTTTTTATGTTGGACCGGGTTATGTTCATAACCCTCTGCAGGCAGACAATAAGGTGCAAGGCCATAACAAGGTATTTTATCATATTAGAGAACTAGTCATTAGTCTTCTAGCAGTTGGATAGAAGTTGTGACAACATTCATAGAGCTGTCATTATCCAGCACAAAGAAATCCATTCAACTATCATTTCATGTGTGAGATGAGAGATGTAATAGACATCAAGGCATAATTTCGGCACCACTGATCTACCTACAATGCCTTGCAGAAACCAACCCCTTCCCCCTTACTTCTGACATGGAGTGAGAAAGACAACGAGTGTTTGAGACTTCCATCATGTCCAAGTTGCCCTTCAAGTCACTCGTCCCACTGACTTCGACACGAGCCACCATGCTTTCACGGTCATCCACTGAAGATCCTACAGTTCTGTAACATTAGAATATGTCAAATACCCTCACCAGGTAAACCCAGCAATTCCACACCACTTTACTGAGGGCAAATGGAGCAGGCCAAATGGGCAATAAACACAAATGTAGAAAATTGAAGATTAAAAATTAACATTATTTGACACATGTACATCAAAACATAGAGTGAAATGTGTCATTTGTGTCCAGTCAAATCAGTGAGGATTGTGCTGGACAGCCAGCAAATGTCGCCACACTTGCGGTGCCAATATAACATGCCGAGAACTTACTAACCCGAGCCAGTACATCTTTGGAATGTGGGAGAAAAGTGGAATACCTGGAGGAAATCTAGGCGGTCACAGGGAGAATATACACAGTCCTTACAGACAGCCACGGGGATCAAACCCCAATCTTACAGTTGGTGTGATAAAGCAATTGCACGAAGTGCTCAACTATCATGCATCCTGCTGCTGGTTGTATTATCCCAGAACTACCTTAGGGCTCCCAACCTGGGGTCCACAGATCCCCCTCAGTTAATGGTGAAGGTCCATGACGTAAAAAAGGTGGGAACCCCTGATTTACTGGCAGATTCTCATTGCTGCACTTAATAGATTTCTTAGTAGGTATGTATAGAGGGAGATGTTAGAGGTAGATTTTTTTTCTGCACAGAGAGTGGAGGTGCATAGAACACCCCACCAAGGGTAGTGTTAGATGAAGATACATTAGGAACATTTAAGACACTCATAGGTAGACACATAGATGAAAGAAAAAAATAAAGGGTGATGTGGGAGGGAAGGGTTAGATTGATCTTCGAGTAGATTAATAGGTCAGCACAACATTATGGGCCAAAGTCCTGTACTGTGCTGTAATGTTCCATGTTCTTGATAAAACAACAGCAAGATAACTGCTTCAAGAGAGGAGGAGGTTATACTTGTTTTTTTACATTTTTATGCAGACCTGAGACTCACACAAATCTTCAGTCCAAGGACAGGCCTGCAACCGGATTACGGTTACACTCAGTGGTCACTTTATTAGTACACCGGTACATCTGCTTGTTAGCGCAAATACCTAATCAGCCAATCATGTGAAGCAACACACTGCATAAAAGCATGTTGACATGGTCAAGAGGTTCAGCTGTTGTTCAGACCAGACATCAGAATGGGGAAGAAATGTGATCTAAGTGACTCTGACTGTGGAATGATTGTTGGTGCCAGGCAGGTTTGAGTATCTCAGAAACTGCTCAATTCTGGCATTTCTGTGTGCAAAAATGCATTGTTAATGAGAGAGCTCAGAGAAGAATGGACAGACTGTTCAAGCTGACAGGAAGATGACAGTAACTCAAATAACCACTCGTTACAACAGTGGAGTGCAGAAGAGCATCTCCGAATGCACAACATGTCGAACCTTGAAGTGGATAGGATACAGCAGCAGAAGACCATGAATATACACTCAGTGGCCACTTTATTAGGTATCTCCTGGATTTAATAAAGTAGCCATTGAATGTGTTCTCTACTAAATCTCTCTTAATTTGATGTAACCAGCAAGAGACACAAGACCACAAGACCTTGTCTTTGTAATTTCCCATGTAAATACCAATCAGCTTCAAATGATGAGGGCTTTGCTCTGGGCTATTTGACTCTTTATTTGAATTATTCCAATTTATTCATCCATGTTAAATTAAAATATCGTATAATTAATTTTGCTCTGTTCAATTGATTTGTTGGCTAAATCCTAATTTGGTTTATCTTTCGGGAACCAACAAATAACTGGAAAATACTTCAGGTGCAAACTGCTCACATGATAATACTCATATTTTTGTAAAAGCTTCATTTCAATTTCTTTGAAGGTGCATCCATCTTGGGAAAAATACTTTATTTTTCAATTTATGTCAATTAATGCAGATTATAATGCTCTGATTTGCATGATTTAAAAAAAAATCAGTAATTGTGCACGATAGTTTTAACTTCGCATTTCTCGGTGGGGAAAGGAACAAAGAGAACACCAGTAACCAAGAAACCTTAGGTCCCACATCACCAGGTTCAGGAACAGTTATTACCCCTCAACCATCATGTCTTTGAACCAACATGGATAACTTCACTCAACCCACCACTGAACTAATTCTACAACCTGAAGACTCCCTTCTACAACTCATGTTAATTTGCACCATTTGTCTTCTTTTACACTTCGGTAGTGTGTCAGTCTCCTTCTTTGCTGTGATCTTTCAGGGGCAAGGACTGGAGGCCCCTTTATGTCCTGGGGTTGGTGGCCTGTCTGAGTGTGTGAGGGTATGGGGTGAGTGGGAAAAGGGCTCGTAATCCATTTACATGTGATTCCAAACACTGCTTTATGTTCAAGAAGGTTGAAAGAGTAGACAGAAAATTTACAAGGAGGTTGCTGGGTCTGGAGGACCTGAGTTATAAGGAAAGAGTGAATAGGTTAGGACTTTATTCCTTGAAACATAGAAGACTGAAAGAAGATTTGATAGATGTATACATAATTATGAGGGGTATAGATAGGGTAAATACAAGCAGGATTTTTCCACTGAAGTTGGGTGGGACTACAACTAGAGATCATGGGTTAAGGGTGAAAGGTGAAAAGTTTAAGGAGAACATGAGGG
The DNA here is from genome assembly GCF_048418815.1 of Hemitrygon akajei. Classification (NCBI taxonomy): domain Eukaryota; kingdom Metazoa; phylum Chordata; class Chondrichthyes; order Myliobatiformes; family Dasyatidae; genus Hemitrygon; species Hemitrygon akajei. The sequence goes on along the minus strand of NC_133144.1, from coordinate 65,025,368 downwards.
GAAACTTCTTCACTCAGAGGGTGGTGAGTGGGTGGAACAAGCTGCCAGCACAAGTGGTGGATGCGGGTACGATTTCAACCTTTAAAAGCAGTTTGGATAGGTACATGGATGGTAGGTGTATGGAGGGCTACGGTCCGGGTGCAGGTCGATAGGAGTAGGAAGTTTAAATAGTTCGGCCAGACTGGATGACTGACCGGCCTGTTTCTGTGCTGTACTATTCTTTGACTCTACGACTTTAGGTCTGGGTCAAGTTTACTGTGATATGCTCAAGTACCTGTGTGCACTTACTTCCATCTGCATCATAGGCTCATAGCATCAGAGAAGCAGAATTCACCAGAAAAACAAAAACTAAAAACAAAAAGGAGCTTGGACTGGTGGACAATCCCGACATCGGAAGTTCAGAGAGGAGGGGACTTCAAACAGGTCCAATGCCTGAGTACAAAAGATCACTACAACAACAAAGAGCTTTGACCAGCATCCAATCAGCATTTGGGATTGATTAGCAAGAGCAAATTAAAGGAAGGGAGTGGCAAGGATATCATCACAGAGGCAGTCGCCCAGTGGACAGAGTCAGAGTGGTGATCTTGAGGCTTTAGCTCATTAATCAGAGAGGCTTCACTCAGAGAAAGCAAAAGAAAAGAAAAGCTCAAGATGTTTTTCCTTCCCTTCTTTATAGTAGAGATGCCAGGCAGGATAGTTGAATGCTCCCCTTGCTGGATGTAGCAAGGCAGGGAGACCTCCAGTGTCCCAGATGACTACAACTGCAAGAAGTACATCCAGCTGCAGCTTCTAACGATCCACATAAAAGAGTTAAAGCTGGAACTGGATGAATTCCGGATCATTTGAGAGACTAAAGGGATGATAGATAGGACATTTAGAGAGGTAATTGCACCAGAGGTGCAGGACACAGCAAACTGGGTAACAGTCAGGAAGGGAAAGGGGGTAAAGGAGCCATTGCAGAGTATTCCTGTGGCCATCCTCCTCAACAACAGGTATATCACTCTGGATACTGTCAAGGAGGGTGACCTAATAGTGGAAAGTCACAGTGGTCGGGTCTCTGACACTGAATCTCACTCTGTGACTCAAAAAGTAAGCAGAGAGAAGAGGCACGCTGTGGTGATAGGGGATTTATAAGTTCAGGGAACTGACAGGAGGCTCTGTGGGCGATAACGAGATTCCTGGATGGTATGCTGTCTCTCGGGTGCCAGGGTCCAGAATATCTCAGATCGGGTCCTCAGCATTCTTAAGTGGGAGGGTGAACAGCCAGAAGTTGTGGTTCATTTAGGTACCAATGACATGGGTAGGACGAGTGACGAGGTTCTGCATAGGGAGTTCAGTGAGTTAGGTGCTAAGTTAAAGGGCAGGAACTCCAGGGTTGTGATCTCAGGATTGCTACCTGTGCCATGTGCTAGTGAGGCTAGAACTAGGAAGATTGTTTAGTTTAATACGTGGTTAAGGAGTTGGTGTAGGAGGGAGGGCATAAGATTTTTGGATCATTGGGCTCTCTTTCTGCAAAAATGGGTCCTGTTCAGGAGGAATGGTTTGCACCTGAACAGGAAGAGGACTAATATCCTAGCAGGAAGGTTTTGTTCATGCTTCATGGTGGGGTATGAACTACAGATGCAGGGGGATGGGAATCAGAGTGCCAGAACAGTTAGTGGAGAGGTTATGGAGGCAGATGTTGGTAACACCTCAGACAAAGTTAGGAATTAAAAGGTTGAGCATGGTGAGACTGGTGTCCTGAGCTAACTATATTTCAATGCATGAAATATCGTAGGAAAGGCGGATAATAGTGCTGAATTTGAGTAGCTGGGTTACAAACAGAGGCAATGTGTAGTGAGGAGAGGTGGTTGATAGGGCATAATTGGAGTTAACAGGATGAGTTGCAATGTAAAAGGCAGACAAAATCGAAAAGGGTGAATACAGGGTGTTACATTTGAATGTGTGCGGTATACAGAATAAGGTCGATGAACTTGCTGCACAGTTGCAGATTGGCAGGTATGATGTTGTAGGCCTCACTGAATCATGGCTGAAGGAAGATTATAGCTGGGAGCTTAATGACTAAGGGTACACATTGTATCAAGAGGACAGGCAGGAAGGCAGAGGGGGTGGTGTTGCTCTGTTGGTAAAAAAATGAAATCAAATCATTAGAAAGAGGTGACATAGGGTCAGAAGGTGTTGAATCTTTGTGGAGAGAGCTAGGGATCTGCAAGGGTAAAAAGACCCTGATGGGAGTTGTATACAGACCCCCAAACAGTAGTAAGGATGTGGCCTACAAGTTATAAAGGGAGATAGAAAATGCATGCCAAAAGGGCAATGTTACAATAGTCATGGGGTCTTCAATATGCAGGTAGATTGGGAAAATCAGGGTTGTGCTGGATTATAGGAGAGGGAATTTCTAGAGCACCTACGAGATGGCTTTTTAGAGCAGCTCATGGTTGAGCCCACTAGGGGATCAGTTATTCTGGATTCAGTGTTATGCAATTAACCAGAATTCAGTAGAGAGTTTAAAGTAAAAGAACCATTAGGAGCAAGTGATCATCATATGATAGAATTCTCCCTGAAGTTTGAGAAGGAGAAGCTAAAGTCAGATGTACCAGTATTACAGTGGAGTAAAGGGAAATACAGAGGCATGAGAGAGGAGTTGCCCAGAATTAACTGGAAAAGAACACTGGCAGGGATGATGGTAGAGCAGCAATGGCCAGGATTTCTGGAAGCAATTTGAAAAGCACAGTCAATATACATCCCATAGAAGAAGAAATAGTCTAAAGGAAGGATGACAGAACTGTGTCTAACGAGAGACATCAAAGCTAACATAAAAGCCACAGAGAGGGCGTATAATAGAACAAAAATTGTGAGATGTTAGAGGATTGGTAAGCTTTTAAAATCCAACAGAAGGCAACTAAAAAGTCACTAAGAAGGTAAAGATGGATTACGAAAGTAAGCTAACTAACAATATTAAAGAGGGTACCAAAAGTTTCTTCATATACATAAAGTATAAGAGAGAGGTGAGATCGGAGATATTGGACTGCTGGAAAACAATACTGGAGTGGTAGTAATGGGGAACAACAAAATGGCAGATGATCTAAAAAAGTATCTTGCATCAGTCTTCACTGTGGAAGACACTAGCAGTATGGTGGAAATTTCAGGTGTCAGGCATCTTGAAGGGTATGAAGTTGCCATAACTAGAGAGAAGGTTCTTGGAAAACTGAAAGGTCTGAAGGTAGATAAGTCACCTGCACCAGATAGTGTACACCCCAGAGTTCTGAAAAAAGTGGCTGAAGAGATTGCATAGGCATCAGTAATGATCTTTCAAGAATCTCTAGATTGTGTAATGGTTCCAGAAGACTGGAAAATTGCAAATGTCACTGCACATTTCAAGAGGGGAGAGAGGCAGAAGAAAGGAAACTATAGACCTGTTAGTCTGACCTCAGTGGTTGGGAAGAAGCTGGAGTTGATTATTAAGGATGAGGTCTCAGGGTACTTGGAGACACATGATAAAATAGGTTGTAGTCAGCATGGGTTTTCCTCAAGGAAAAATCTTGCCTGACAAATCTTTTGAAATTCTTTGAAGAAATAACAAGCAGGATAGACAAAGGAGAATTGGTTGATGTTGTGTAGTTAGATTTTCAGAAGGCCTTTGACAAGGTGCCACACACGAGGCTGCTGAACAAGCTATAAGCCCATAGAGATGTGCAGAGGACGTTTTTTATGGTGGGAGTTTCTAAGACCAGAGGACAAAGCCTTACAATAGAGGGGTGTCCTTTTAGAACAGAGATAAGGAGGAATTTAGCCAGGGAGTGGTGAATCTGTGGAATTCCTTGCCACCAGCGGCTGTGGAGGTCAAGTCTTTATGTATTTTTAAGGCAGAGGTTGATAGATTCTTGATTCGTCTGGGCATGAAGGGATACAAGAAGAAGTCAGAAGGTTGGGGCTGAGAGGAAAATTGGATCAACCATGATGAAATGGCAGAGCAGTCTCGATGGGCCAAGTGACCTAACTCTGCTCCTATGTCTTATTGTCTAAACATAAATTATACACATTTTTACAAGAAAAGAACACAATTAAAGCAAGGAAAATCCATTTCAGTGCAAGGTGATCAAAGTGGTCATAAAGTTGCTAGACTGTAGTAACTGGGGTTCAAGCTCTTGAATATTTTTAGGATTAGACTCTTGAACTTGGTGATATGGGACTTCAGGCTTCTATACCTCATGCTCGATGGTCGGATACATGATGTGCTAAGTGAGTGCATGCTTCCACAGTTCTCTCTGGAGCTTGCATCTAAACTGTATTATCAACCCATGAAAGAAGCAAGAGACTGCAGGTGCTGCAATCTGGAGCCAAATCAACAAGTTGCTGGATGTTCTCACAGGGTCAGGTAGCCTCTGTGGAGGCAGAGCATTGGTCAATGGATTGAGGTCTTGCATCAGACCTGGAGCATTGACCATCTCTCTATCTCCTGTTCCAGTGACATCTTGAGCAGTTTTTTTTTTAACACCCATTATGAGCTGTTGGATGAAGATCCCTGGAGGTCAACTTGTTATTGCAATGATAGAATTGATATAGTGTAAATGGCGCCATCCTGTGGACAAACACATAACATTTTACATGCAGACAAACAGGTCAACAAAACAAAATCCGATGCTGGGAATCTAAAATACAGACAGTTTGTGAAATACTCAGCAGGTCAGGCTGCATATGTGGAAATAGAACCATTTAATGTTTCAGGTTATACACCCTCATCAGAACTGAGTCAGACTGTAATGGAACAGATGGACCAAACAGTACCAGCACTTTACACTCATAACTGTGTGGCTAAACACAGCTCCAACACCATATTCAAGTTTGCTGATGACACCATTGTTGTGGGCCATATCAAAGGTGGTGATAAATCAGCATGCAGGAAGGAGATTGAAAGGTTGGCTGAGTGGTGTTGTAAGAACAACTTCTCACTCAAGGTCAGCAAGACCAAGGAACTGATGTATTATTATGTATGTATTCTGAAAATAAATTTTATACTGAACTTTGATAGTTCAAAGTACATATATTATCAAAGTATCTGTCATGATATACTACCTTGAGATTCATTTTCTTGCAGCCATTTACAGGAAAATAAAGAAATACAATAGAATTTATGAAAAACCATAAATAACAAGGACTGAAACATCCAATGTGCAAGAAATAAAAAAATACTGAGTTGTAGAACCTTGAAAGTGAATCCATAAGTTGTGGAATCACCTCAGTGTTGAGGTGAATAAAGTTATCCATGCTGTTTCAGGAGCCTGACGGTTGAGGGGTAATAACTGTTCCTGAAACTGGTGGTGTGGGACTTCAGGCTCCTGTACCTCCTTCCGAATGGTAGCAGTGAGAAGAGAGCATGACCTGGATGATGGATGCTGCTGTCTTGTGTCAGCACTCCTTGTAAATGTGCTCATTGGTGGGGAGGGCTCTGCCTGCAATAGACTGGGCTGTATCCACCATTTGTTTGTAGACATTTCCATTCCAAAGTGTTTGTTGAAGTTAGTGCCAGACAGAATGGTGAAGAAAGCATTTAGCACATTGGCCTTCATCAGACAGGGTGCTGAGTGCTGAGTTTGGACATGCTGTTGCAGTTGTAAAAGTCACTGGTGAGGCCACACATGGAGTACTGTGTACAATTTTGGTTGCTCTGGTGTAGAAAAGACATGGTTAAACTGGAAAGAGTATAGAAAAGATTTATGGAGTGACCTTATAGAGTGTTGTAGATTATGAGAGACATAAATAAGCTGGATAGTAACAGACCTTGCCCCAAAGTAGGGGAGGACTAAACTAGGAGGCATAAGAGAGGAAAAATTTAAAAGGGGTTGGAACAAGCTGACAATGGATGTGGTTGAAGCAGGTACAATAGTATCATTTAAGAAGTACTTGGTAGAGAATAGGGCTTGGAGGGATTTGAGCCAAATGCAGGAAATTGGGATAAGATGGCTGGGCACCATGGGCTGGATGGGCCGAAGGGCTTGCATCCATGCGGTATTGCTTTATGAGGTAATAAATATTCATTAAATTGCAGTAGTGCAGGACACTGGTGGTTGTTCCTGACAGGGTAAAAATGTAGTGACCATGGGGACAAGGTTATCAGGTCAATGAGCGAAGGCGAACATCGAGAGTAGGAACATGGGACTCAATACGAAGGAGCTGTGAAATATGGTGCAGGAAGATGTCCCAAGCGATCAAGCTGGGCACATCCTCCAAGCCAGAGGGAAAGGAGTTTTGAAAAAAATGGGAGAAAAGGAAGAAAAATAAAACAGACTTAGCCAATATAACAGATGGGTGACTGAAACAGACAGAAATCATTCTACCAACTCATCTATTTACCAGTAAATTCCTTCACTTAATCAGAAAGTTGTAAACTCAGCCAGCTCCATCATGGGCATTAGTCTTCCCTGCTTCAAAGCTCAAAGTTCAAACTAAATTTTATTATCATATAATAAAACCCTGAGATTCATTTTCCTGTGGACATACTCAGTAAATCTATAGAATAGTAACTATAACAGGATCAATGAAAGATCAACCAGAGTGCAGAAGACAACAAGCTGTACAAATGCAAACATAAATAAATAACAATAAATAACGAGAACATGACATAATGAGATAAAGAGTCCTTAAAGTGAGATCATTGGTATGGGAATTTTTCAATGATGGGATAAGTGAGTGTAGTTATTTCCATCTATTCAAGATTCTGATGATTGAGGAGTAGTAACTCTTCTTGAACCTGGTGGTGCGAGTCTTGGGACTCTTGTATCTTCTGCCTGATGCGAGAAGGAACACGAGTGAGAAGAGAGCATGGCCTGTGTGGTGGAGGACATTTTCAAAAGGCAATGCCTCAGAAAGGTGGCATCTGTCATTAAGGACCTCCATCACCAGAACATGCCCCCTTCTCATTACTACCATCAGGGAGGAGGTACAGGAGCCTGAAGTCACACACAATGTTTTAGAAACAGCTTCTTCCCACCTGCCATCAGATTTCTGAATGGACAATGAACCAATGAACATTACTTCAGTATATTTTCTCTCTCTTTTTACACTACTTACTTAATTTAATTTAATTTAATACACAGTATATGTACAAGTGTTTGTACTTCATATTGTAATTTATCATTTTTATTATTATATACTGCAATGTACTGCTACTGCAAAACAACAAATTTCACAACATATGCCAGTGAAATTAAACCGGATTCTGATTCAGATATACATATTTTTAAAGAATAGATTAACTTTATTTGTTGCATGTACATCAAAAGATACAGTGAAATGCGGCATTTGCGTCAATGACCAGCACCGTCTGAGGGTGTGCTATAAATATTATTGTTATGCAAGTGTTTATTTCAGATTTCCAGCATTCACCTCATTTTTAAATGTGTGTACATGACCTTCTGTGATAAATTCTGCCTTTGTATATTTAATTAAGTTTATTGAATAAAATGTGATGCTGATTTCATTTTCTTATTAGGCTTCCATTTTGCCTTTCTTTTTGCACTGCGATTTAAGAATTATAGAAATTATAGCATTAAAAGATCTTTCAAAGATGAAAAAATTATCTATAGACAATGTTCTTTTTTTCCCCGCTTCCTTTCAATGAGCCATTCAGTTCCAGAAGTAATTGGTAAACAAGGCATTCACTACTACATTATCAACGTGAGGGGGAAATAAAAAGCCTCCCCATTGCAGTGCAGACTGCAAGAATAAATGAAATGTAAGTATATTGAAGTAGAAGAATACACAGCTGGTCAGGTGGTATCGGTGGAGAGAGCTATTATTTCACATCAGCACAGTGCACCACAGGGATGTATGCTTAGCTCCCCGCTCTACTCACTTTATACCTATGATTGTGTGGTATCCACACATATATCCAACACCATATATAAGTTTGCTGATGACACCACTATTGTGGGCTGTATCAAAGGTAGTGATGAATCAGCATACAGGAGGGAGAATGAAAATTTGGCTGAGAGGTGTCATAACAACAACCTTTCACTCAATGTCAGCAAGACCAAGGAACTGATTGATTGTAGACTTCAGGAGAGGGAAACCAGAGGTCCACAAGCCAGTCCTCATCAGAGGATCAGAGGTGGAGAGGGTCAGCAGCTTTAAGTTCCTGGATGTTACTAGTTCAGAGGACCTGTCCTGGACCCAGCACATAAGTGCAATTATGAAGAAAGCACGACAAGCTTAGGAGTTTGCCGAGATTCAGTATGACGTCTGAAACTTGGACTAACTTCTATAGATGTGTCGTGGAGAGTGCATTGACTGACTGTATCATGGCCTGGTATGGAAACACCGATGCTTTTGAATGGAAAATCCCTCAAAAGGTAGTGGATTCGGCCCAGTACATAATGGGGAAAGCCCTCCCAACCATTGAGCATATATAGATGAAATGCTGTCGGGGGAAAGCAGCATTCATTATCAAAGATTCCCATCACCCAGGTCATGCTCTTTTCTCACTGCTGCCAATAGGTAGAAGGTAAAAGAGCCTCAAGACTTGCACTACCAGGTTTAAAAACAGCTACTACCCCTCAACCATCAGGATCTTGAACAAAGGGGCTAATTACACTCAGTTGCCCCATCTTTGAAATGTTCCTACAACTTTAATGATCTCACTTTAAAGATGCTTTATCTCATGTCCCCATTATGTATTGCTATTTATTTATATTTGCTTTTGCACAGCTTGTTGTCTTCTGGTTGATTTTACAATGATCCTGTTATAGTTACTATTCAATAGATTTGCTGAGTATGCATGCAGGAGAATGAATTTCAGGGTTGTAGATGTACTTTGAAATAAAATTCACCTTATAACCATATAACAGTCAACAAACTCACTCTCTTGAGGTCCATTACCAACCTGATTTTGTTAAACATGTTAAATTCTCCCATGACTACCATAACATTGCCCTTTTGACTCGCCTTTTCTATTTCCTGCTGTAATCTCTGGTCCACCTCCCAGCCACTGTTGGGACTCCTGTATATAACTGCCATCAGCGTCCTTTTACCCTTGCAGGTTCTTAACTCAATCCACAAGAATTCAACATCTTCCAATCCTATATCACATCTGATCACTACTGATATGATGCCATTCTTTACCAGTAAAGCCAGATCACCCCCTCTGCCTATCTCTCTGATATAACGTGTAACCTTGGACATTCAGTTCCCAACTACAACCATCCTTCAGCCACGATCCAGTGATGGTTACAACATCATACCTGGCAATCTGTAATAGTGCAACAAGATCATCCACCTTATTTCTTATACTACGTGCATTTAGATACAACATCTTGAGTAATGTATTTCCTATCCTTTCTAATTCTGCATCCCTAATGTTTTGATACTCAGCCTGTTGGCTGCAACTGAGTCCCATCACCTGCCTGCCCTTCCTGACAGTCTGACTGCACGCTATCTTTACTTTTTTACCATCTGATACAGTTGGGCAAATTCTGATGGCTCATGTTATGGTCTAGGGTCTAAGTGTGTGTGGTGTAGTAAAGCAACAATTCAGCCTGCATAAGATCCATACCCTCCAGTCCCTGAATATTTATGTGCCTATCTAAAAGTCTCTTAAATACAACAATGCAACTGTTGTATCAACTTCCACCACTACTCCTCGTAGCCCGTTCCAAGCACCTGTTGGAAGTTGACCTCAACAAAGATTAGCTCTATTTGTCACAATAACCCTAACGTGCACATCTTTGGAATGTGGGAGGAAACCAGAGCACCCAGAGGAAATCCATGCAGTTACGGGGAGAACATACAAACTCCTTACAAGCAGGGTGGGAGTTAAACCCCACTCAGCGATCGCTGGTGCCGTAAAGTATTGCATTAATTGCTACACTACCATGATGCCCCTCTGTGCAAAAACATGCCTCACACATCTTTTATAAATTCACGTCTCAACTTAAATGTACGTTCTCTGGTATTCGATATTTCAAAATACAAAGTTCAAAATGAAGTTATTATCTAACTGTGTATATGTCACCATATACAACTCTAAGATTGATTTTCTGGTGAGCATCCTCAGTAAATCCAATAGCCATGAAAGACCGCACCCAACAGGATGAAGAAACAACCAGTGTGCAAAACACAACAAACTGTGCAAATATAAAAGAAAAAATGATATATAAATAAGCAATGAATATCGAGAACATGAGATGAAGAGTTTTTGAAAGTGAGTCCATAGGTTGTGGGAACAGTTCAGTGATGGGGCAAGTGAAGTTACCCTCTTTGGTTCAAGAGCCTGATGGTTGAGGGGTAATAACTGTTCCTGAACATATTGGTGTGTGTCCTGAGTCTCCTATAACTTCTTCCTGATGACAGCAGTGAGAAGAGAGCATGACCTGGGTGGTGGGGCTCCTTGATGATGGATGCTGCTTTCCTGTGACAATACTCTGTGTAGATGTATTCAGTGATCTATCTGGGGAAAAAGATTCTGACCATCTACGCTATCTATGCCTCATAATCTTATAAATCTCTATCAGATCTCCCCCTCAGCCTCCAATGCATCAAAGAAAACAACCCAAAATTGTCTCTAATCCAGGCAGCATCCTGGTAAACCTCTTCTGCACCACCAAAACCACTTCATCCTTCATGTAACAGTGACCAAAAGCAAACACAATAAATGCAGCTTAACCTAAGTTTTATTTAACTGTGACATTACCTCCACACTTTTATACTCAAAGCTCCATCCAACGAAGGTAAGCATGATATAAACCTTCATTACCACCTTATCTACTTGCGTGGTCATTTTCAGTGACTACAGACTTTGACCCTCATGTCCCTTTGTACCAAATGACTATAGGACATCAGAGCAGAATTAGGTTGTTCAGCCCATCAAATCAGCTGGTAATTCAGTGTTCCTGAGGATTCTGCCATTTATTACACACTTTACTTACACTTACATTTACTCTTCCAAATTGCAACACCTTACACTTGTCCAAAATACACTCTTTCTGCTTTGTCTCCACCCAATCTGTAACTGATCATTATCCTGCTGTATCCTTTGACAACCTCTGCAACTCCTACAGACTTTAACACAAGAGATTCTGAAGATGCAGGAAATCCAGAGTAAGATGCATAGAACGCTGGAGGAACGTTGTGTGGCGACCCACTTTCTGCGCAGGCAAACCGGCTCACAAATAGCAAGCACGCGGGGGGAGACTTTGGTAATGCACCGCTGATGTCATTTCCGCCTGGAGAGGGCAGGCGCCAGGGATTAAATGCCAGCGCCGTGAAGTTTGAATAAACTAGTCTTGAAACAACTTACCGACTGCGTGTTGTTGTCTCTAGCTCTGTATGTAGTACATCGCTACAGTTGTTCCATTTTTACTGTGTACTGTACCAGCAGTTATGGTTGAAATGACAATAAAGCGACTTGACTTGAACTCAGAAGGTCAGTCAGCGTTTCTGGAGAGGAATAAAGAATCAAATTTCTTTGGGTTGTTTTTTTTTAGGCATTTCATGAGATCCTTCATCAAGACCGTTCATCAAACAATCTTTGCATTGTCTACAGACTTACTAACCCACTCATCCACATTTTCACCCGTCAATTTTCCAGTTGTTCAATAATTGTGTAATTTCATATGTAGAAATAGATAATTGAATAATTTTATCTTTGTAAATAGTAGATAAATGCACATTTTTAATGGAGAAGTTAAGTGCTCTATATAAAGCTCTAGGTGTACTTCTAAGAACAGTGTGTGCTGTGTGATATGACATTTGATTTATCGTTGCACCATACACTGCAGTTGTTTGAGAGTTTACTGCAGCTCTTAAGTGCTTATAGACACTCTCGGGGAGTCAATTTTCATTTAAATAGGAACTGCTCCATCCAGAGTTGGCAATTCTATGCAGGAAACCGAATCATGTCTACACCCAATAGTCCAATTATTCCATTCCTCATAGCTATGCAACAACACAAGAGTGTTAATCCCAATCAATAGAGACAAATGAGAAGGTATTTGTAAGTATTTAATTCCATGAACAGAGATTGAAGGAATTCAAATATGTTTCAGACATTTTTTTCTGAATCCAATTTATTCATTATTACTGTGTCTTGTTCTCTATGTTGCTTATTTATTAATTATTACTTTCTTTTTTTTCTGTGTTTGCACAGTTTATTGTCGTTTATTTGTCCATCCTGTTGGGAGCAGTCTTTCATTGATTCTATTGTGTTCCTTAGATTTGCTGTGTATGCCCACAAGAAAATGAATCTCAAGACTGCATATGGTGACAAATATGTTCTTTAATAGTAAATTTACTTTGAACTTTAAACTTATATGACATAAAATGTGTTGCTTGTCAACATATACAACCCTGAGATTCATTTTCTTTCAGGCATAATCAATAAATCTATAGAATAATAACCATGATGGAATAATGAAAGACTATTTGTCTTTTGTTCAACCAGTGTGCAAAAGGCAACAAACTGTGCAAACACAAAGAGAAATAAAGAATAATAATGGATAAATAAGCAATAAATATCAAGAACATGAGATGAATCATCCTTGAAAGTTAGTCCATAGGTTGTGGGAACAGTTCAATGATGGGGGCAACTGAAATTGAGTGAAGTTACCCTTTTTGGTTAAAGAGCTTGATGGCTGAAGGGTATTAACTGTTTCTGAACCTGGTGGTGTGAGTCCCGTGGCACCTGTACCTTCTTCCTGATGCCAGTAGTGTAAAGGGAGCATGACCTGGTGGGGAGGGTTCTACTTGTGATGATACTCTACTTTTTGTAGGATTTTCCATTCAAGGTATTTCCATACCAGGCTGTGATGCAGCCAGTCAATATACCCTCCACTACACATCTATAGAAACTTGTCAAAGTTTTAGATGTCATGCCAAATCCCTACTAATTCCTAAAGAAGTAGAGGCACTGCTATGCTTTCTTCATAATTGCATTTATGTACTGGGCCCAGGACAGGTCCTCTGAGGGATTTAAAGTTGCTGACCCTCTCCATCTATGAACCTCTGAAATGACTCATGAACATCTGGCTTCCTCCTCCTGAAGTCAATAATAAGCTCATAGGTCCTGCTGATATTGAGTGAGAGGTTGTTATTATGTCACCACTCAGTGAGATTTTCAATCTCCCTCCTATATGCTAATTCATCATCACCTATGATTTGCCCTCTGACAGCAAAGTTAACTTAAGAACATAAAAAGTAGGAGCAGGAGTAGGCCATCTGGCCTGTCGAGCCTGCTCGGCCATTCAGCAAGATCATCCACCTACCTGCCTTTTCCCCCTTAACCTTTAATTCCCCTTCTATGCAAAAATCTATCCAATCTTGTCTTAAATATATTTCCTGAGGAAACTTCCACTGCTTCATTGGGCAGAGAATTCCACAGATTCACCACTCTCTGGGAAAAGCAGTTCCTCCTCATCTCCATCCTAAATCTACTCCCTCCAATCTTGACGCTATGTCTCCTAGTTATAATTTCACCTACCAGTGCAAACAATTTTCCTGCCTCTACCTTATCTATCCCTTTCATAATTTTATATGTTTCTATAAGATTTCCTCTCATTCTTCTGAATTCCAGCGAATACAGTCCCAGGTGATTCAATCTCTCCATAGTCTAACTCCCTCATCTCTGGAATCAACTTGGTTAACCTCCTCTGCACCATCTCCAAAGTTAGTATATCCTTCCTCGAGTAAGGAGACCAGAACTGCATGCAGTACTCCACACGCGACCTCACCAGTACGCTGTACAGTTGTAGCATAACCTTCCTGCTGTTAAATTGTCTATTGTCTAAATTCAATCCCTCTGGCAATGAAGGCCAACATTCCATTTGCCTTCTTGATAGCCTGCTGCACCTGCAAACCAGCCTTTTGTGATTCATGCACAAGCACTCCCAATCCCTCTGCACAGCAGCATGCTGCAGTTTTTTACCATTTAAATGATAATCTGTTCTTTCATGTGTCCATTCAAAGTGGATGACCTTGCATTTACCGACATTGTACTCCATTAAAGCTGTGGATTGGAGCTGTGTTTAACCACACACTCAGACGTGTAAAGCAAATAGAGCAAGGGGCTAGGCACACAGCCTTGTGGTGCATTTGTATTGATGGAGATCGTGGAGGAGCTGTTGTTGCCAATCCGAACTGACTAGAGTCTGCAAGTGAAGAAATTGAGCATCCAATTGCATTAGAAGGTATTGAGCCCAAGGTCATGAAACTTAATGATTAGTTTTGAGGGGGTGATGGTATTGGATGCTGAGCTGTAGTCTATAAGTAGCATCCTGACGTACAATACATTTTTGCTGTCCAGATGTTCCAGGTTTGAGTGAAGAGCCAATGAGGTGGCATCTGCTGTTGACCTGTTGCTCCACATTAGACATAAAATACATACAAAATTAAAAGACATAATATTAGCAGAAATAAATAAATAGTGCAAGAAAATAAAAAATACTTAGGTGATGGGTTCATGGACTGTTCAGAGATCTGGTGGTGGAGGAGAAGAAGCTGTTCCCAAATAGTTTGAACTTTGGTTTATTACAAAAGATTCACAATAGTTTATTGTCATTATTCAGTATGCAAGTGCAAAGGAGAATGAAATAATTGTTACTCCAGATTCCATGCAGCATAAAATATCACAATAAGCATAAAGAACACAATAAAAGAACTCAAAAAACCGAAATAAATATATAAAAGCAATCCTATAGAACACAATGTACAAGTAACTGTTTTTACTGTGGCTTATTCAAAGTTCAAAGTAAATTTAATATCAAAGTACACATATGTCACCATATACAACTCTGAGATACATTTTCTTGCAGGCTCAAGGTTCAAAAGGTACAAAGGTTCATTTATTATCAAAGTATGTGTGCAGGAAACAACTCTTGAGATTTGCCTTCTCCAGATAGCCACAAAACAAGGAAAGCCATAGAAGTTATTCAAAAAAAACATCCCAACCACATTGTTCTTGGACTGCTTGTCCCATCTCCATCAGGGAGGTAACTGCATTGCATCCACGCCAGGACCACCAGACTCAAAAACAGTTCCTTTTCCCAAGCAGTAAAGCTGATCAACGTTTCCACCCACTAACCCACCCGCCACACCCCAACCACAACTTTATCATTTCCTGTCAGTCACCTTATGTTACATCCAGACAGTCCTATGCCTAGTGTCACTTTATGGACCTGCAGTTTATCTATGTATATAAGCTATCCTGGTTAACTGAACCATTGGTTAATTGAGGCAGCCACTTATTTCAGACAACTCTTAATGAACAAAAACTAATCAAAAAAATTGGCGGGATTCCCTTCATTTATTTGGAACAATATGCCATTTAATTGGGAGGGAAGACTTTCCGAACATGTCCAAACTAGTGCCAATAACGCACACTTGAGTGGCTGTTAGGCACTATACCGTGTTTAGAGCAAACAGATTTTAAATATTTTTGCAGTTCCGTTTGTGTTCAAAAAGCAGTGATTTTTATGTCACTGATAGTTGACAAGAAATAAGCAGTAAGACAATTCCAAACTGTTTTGCTCACTGTGGTATCAAGCATACGAGAAGTCAGAAACATATGGAGGTGAAAATGAACCAATTTCACTACTTCAACAAGTTAGTAACTATGAAAAATTTGAAGGTATCCACAATCATATTGAATGTTGCAATGAAAATGAAGATTTTGAGGGTACCATCATAGATAGCATTGTATGAAGGCAGTTCATTATCTACACCAGATTGTCTGAGCTGATTTTGCTCTTTGCATATGTTGTAATGAGTGAATGAAGCGAACCCAAGTGCAGGACACAGGCAGGCACGGAGATTGAGTTAGGATGCTTACGCGGGCGTGAACATTGAACAGCAAACAGGTGGGATCTTGACACAGAGCCTTGACTCAGAGAGATTGAGTTTCATAGGTAAACCTTAAACTGGAGCAAAACTTAGAGCACACGGTCCTAAGTGGCCGGGAAGTGTTAATTACCACACAGGCAAAACCAACGATCTGGCAACTAGTGGTTGTAACGCCGGGGTTCTTATGCTGCAGGTCCTGATGGAAACCAGGTGTGCCATCATCAAAGAGAATTAAAAGCAAATGTGGAATTAACAGTCGGAACCGTGGCACAATCAAAGGAAATTAGGAGAAAGATAGGGAATTAACAATAGGGACCATGACAGCTTACACTGGATGAATTCCTCGGTTGATAAATATTAGGAACTTAGTCACAGTTTTATAGTATTGTAGTACTTCTGGTAGTTTTGTAATTTGTTCAGTGTTTCATTTACATACATAATTTGTTACTCAGTTTGTCTTTTTTATTTTTAAAATTATTTCTATGAGGCTTCAGTTAATTGGGGTAGCTACTTAATTGGGCTGAAATGTACTGGTCCCAATTAACTGGAATCCACAGCACTTATATTTATTGTGTTCATTATTATTGGGTTCTTCATCTGTCATATGGGGGTGTGGCTTATTTGTTAGTCGAAATCCGCTTCCACCAAATCAATCGTTAATTGGTCACTTTAAAAACTGCAACCACCCTTTCCCATTGGTTGGCTTGCTCCAATTTTCCACGTTGCTCCAAACGACTCCAATTTTTGGTTCTAGGCACCTGGGGTTCATAAAGTAGTGTGTACAGGAGGCTTTCTCTCTCTCTCTTTCCTTTGTCTCCAGGACACGCTTCACAGAACCATTGGGAAGGTATGTGCCACACACACTTTTAGCTAAGTATCTATTTGTTAAACATTTAGTTCTGTAGCTTGTGTAAGTTGTGTAATCTTTGGTCAATTTTTTTTCTGCTTGTAAATGAATATGCTTATTCACAGTCAGTGATTTTTGTCTCACTCACCAAATCCGTGAACCTGCTTCCACGTTACATCAATGAAAGCACATAAAATACTGGAGGAACTCAGCAGGCCAGGCAGCATTTCTGGAAAAGAGTAAACAGTCAACATTTTGGGCGGAAACCCTTCATCAGGACTATTGAAGTCTCTCAAACATAACATCATCTTATTGTAATTTTTTTTTGTACTGCATCAGATCTGGAATAACTTTTCATTCTCCTTTACACTTGTGTATTGGAAATGACATAAAACAATCTTGAATAGAATGTGTAAGTTGCCAAATTCAGAGCAGGGTGAGTCTCCGAGCAAGTAATTTGGTAATTTCCTTCACTTCCAGAGAGAAAAGAAGGCCTTTTTACAGATGAATGAACATTTATTACAGTTTGTTTACATAGTAACATGATATCATTGAATCAGATAGGTAACAATGGGCATGTTCAGTCATATAATCCCCATTTGTACCAACTACATCTTTACTGATGACAGGAAAAAATTGTTTTTATCTGTGTAGGGGAGCAGATGCTCCAATTAAAGTTACAATATGTCATAAGTGTCACATTTTACTAATCAAATGTCTCAAAAATTCTTACATGTTCCAAGTTCCAAATGCATAGATTCTTTTTTTTCCCTTGTATTGGAAACATCCAGCACAGAAAAAAGTTTAATAGCACTGGCATATCTCATGAAATTTGCTGTTTTGTGGCAGCAATACAGTAATAAAAACTATAGATTATAATAAGTATATATAAAAATAAATTACCGGTAAATAAATAGTGCAAAAGAGAGGGAAAATAGTGAGGTAGTGTTCATGGGTTCATTGTCCGTTCAGAAATCTGATGGCAGAGGGGAAGAAGCTGTTCCTTAAATGCTGAGTGTGTGTCTTCAGGCTCTTGTACTTCTCTAATGGAAGCAATGAGAAGAGGACATGAGCTGGGTGATGGGGGTCCTCGATGATGGATGCTGCCTTTTTGAGGTATCGCCTTTTGAAGATGTCCTGGATGCTGGGAAGACTAGTGGTCATGATGGAGCTGACAGAGCTCACAACTTTCCGCAGCTTTTTCTGATCCTGTACAGTGGCTCCTCATGCCAGATGGTGATGCAATCAGTCAGAATGCTCTCCACGATAAATCGATAGAAATTTGCGAGTGTCTTTGATAACGCACCAATTCTCCTCAAACTCTTAATGAATTATAGCCTTCTTTGTAATTGCATCAATATGCTTGGAGCAGGACAGATCCTCAGAACTACAAAGAATTTGAAGGTATCGACAATCATCTTGAATGTTACAATGAAAATGAAGGTTTGGAGGAAGCAATCATCAAAATTAAACACAAAGTACACTGCAGATGCTGTGGTCAGGACAAAGGGTCTCGACCCGAAACGTTGACTGCTTCTTTCAACGGATGCTCCTCGACCTGCTGAGTTCATCCAGCTTTTTTGTACGTCTTGAATCATCAAAATTGTTGTTTGAAGGTACAGTAGTCCATTATCTGCACTATATGTCTGCACTGATTTTGTTCATTTACAGACAATCAAAAGAACATGGCAGTGTAAATAAATGCCTGCAAGAAAATGAACTTCAGGGTTGTTTCTGGTGAAGTATGCTTATTTTGATAATAAATTTACTTCGTGCTACCTCAATGTACTGATAACTGAAGCTTTCAAGAGGATAAGATCATGAGACATAGGAGTAGAAGTAAGCCATTTGGCCCATTGAGTCTGCACCACCACTCCATCATGGCTGATATATTATCCCTCTCAACCCCATTCTCATTCCCTTTAACGCTCTTACTAATCAATAATCTGTCACCCTCCTAATATGCCTAATTTTCAACCTCTCACTACTACAGGAGGAAGTTCCCACTTGCTTCAAAATGGCAACAATTATACCAGTGCCCAAGAAGAATAATGTGAGCTGCCTTAATGACTATCGCCCGGTCTCACTCATATCTATAGTGATGAAATGCTTTGAGAGGTTGGTCATGACTAGACTGAACTCCTGCCTCAGCAGAGACATGGACCCACTGCAATTTACCTATCGCCACAATAGGTCAATGGCAGATGCAATCTCAATGGCTCTTCACATGGCTTTAGGCCACCTGGATAACACAAACACCTACATCAGGATGCTGTTCATTGACTATAGCTGAGCATTTAATACCATCATTCCCACAATTCCGATTGAGAAGTTGTATCTCCCTCTGCAAATGGATCCTCAATTTCCTAACCGGAAGACCACAATCTGTGCAGATTGGAGATAACATATCCTCCTCATTGACGATCAACACTGGTGCACCTCAGGGGTGTGTGCTTAGCCCACTGCTTTACTCTCTATACCCATAACTGTATGGCTAGGCATAGCTCAAATACCATCTATAAATTTGCTGATGATACAACCATTGTTGGTAGAGTCTCAGGTGGTGACGAGAGGGCGTACAGGAGTAAAATATGCCAACTAGTGGAGCAGCAACATCCTGGCACTCAATGCCAGTAAAACAAAAGAGCTGATTGTGGACTTCCGGAAGGGTAAGACGAAGGAACACATACCAATCCTCCTAGTGGGTTCAGAAGTGGAGAGAGTGAGCAGTTTCAAGTTCCTGGGTGTCAAGATCTCTGAGGATCTAACCTGGTCCCAACATATCAATGCAGTTATAAAGCAGGCAAGACAGCAGCTATACTTCATTAGGAGTTTGAAGAGATTAAGTATGTCAACAAATACACTCAAAAACTTCCACAGAAGTACCGTGGACAGCATTCTGACAGGCTGCATAACTGTCTGGTATGGGGGGTGGGGGGGGGGGGGGGTGGTGATCCTGCACAGGAACAAAAGAAACTGCAGAGGATTGTAAATTTAGTCGGCTCTGTCTTAAGTACTAGCCTACAAAGTACCCAGGACATCTTCATGGAGCTGTGTCTTAAAAAGGCAGCATCCATTATTAAGGACCTCCAACACCCAGGGCATGCCCTTTTCTCACTGTTACCACCAGGTGGGAGGTACAGAAGCCTGAAGGCACACACTCAGCGATTCAGGAACAGCTTCTTCCCCTCTGCCATCTGATTCCTAAATGGGCATTGAACCCTTGGACACTAACTCACTTTTTTAAGATATAGAATTTCTGTTTTTTGCACAATTTTTAATCCATTCAATATATGCATACTGTAATTGATTTAGTTACTTATTTATCATTATTATTTTATTTTGTATTTCTTTTCTTCTATATTATGCATTGCATTGTACTGCTGCTGCTAAGTTAAAAAATTTCATGTTGCATGCCAGTGATAATAAACCTGATTCTGATTCTGATTCTAATGACTTGGTCTCCACAGCCATCTGTGGCAATGAATTGCACAGATTCACCACATTCTGGCTAAAGAAATTCCTCTGCATCTCACCACGTGAGACAGTAATAAACCAATTACCAAATATTAACTTGCTACTATTCCTGTATTAGCCATTTAATGTTCACAGTTCAGCACAACATTGTGGGCCAAAGGGCCTGCCCCTGTGCTGTATGTTCTCTTATGCTCTATGTTAAGTAAGCCACCTGCTAAGATGGTCTGCTCCCCAACAGACTGTAATTTTACTTTCCCTTTTTGTTCTGCTCATTGTTCTGTCCTGCCCTCTTTTGTGCTAGTGAATAAAAACCTGATTTCTGGTTGAGAAATGTGGCAATCCAAGAGTTATCATTAGCTGAATGCTGCCTTAATCCTGCTCACTGCATATTTTAAACTGCACCTTCAAGCTCCTGGGGAGCACCACTCACTTTTGCAACTACTGACAAACCGAAGAGAATGACAGACAAGTTGTAGTGCAAATGAATTTGCTGGTATGGTTCCTGGGATAAAGAATTACGTAAATGGAAAAAGTTGGCAAACTAAGTTCAAGGTAAAATTGTAATCAAAGTGTGTATGTATACGTTACCATATACCACCCTGAGATTCATTTCCTCACAGGCATTTATAGGAAAAAAATGAAGAAATACAAGAAAATTTATGAAAAACTCTATACAAACAAAGATTGCACAGTCGCATAGTGGTTAATGCTCAGTAGCACCAGTGACCGGGGCTCAGTTCCCACTCCTGTCTGTAAGTGGTTTGTACATTCTCCCTCTTGACTACATGAGTTTTCTCCGGGTGCTCCAGTTTCCTCTCACCTTTCAAAGATAGACTGGTTAGTAAGTTCACATGGGTATAATTGGGTGGTGTGGCTCGTTGGGTTGGAAGGGCCTGTTGCCGTGCTGTATCTCTAAAATAGATTCTGCAGATGCTGGAAATCCAGAGCAATACACATATAATGCTGGAGGAATTTAGCAAGACAGGCAGCGTCTATGGAGGGTAATAAACAGTCAATGATTCGGGCTGAGATCCTTCATCAGGTATGGAAAGGAAGGCAGAAACCAGAATAAGAAATATGTGTAGGGGAAGGTGAATAATTTGGGAGGTGATAGGTGACAGCAAATGAGAGGGAGCCTCTCAAAGTCCAACCCTACATCCCTGTTGTGAGAGGTGGAAATGTGTATGGCTGGCCAACAGGGCTCTGGTGAAGGCTGATCCCTCTATGGTGGATTCAATGAATTCCAGAAACATTGATAAAATACAACCATACTATCAACTTTGGACAATGGAGACAGGAGGTCATCAAAGGCCTGGAAGCTAAAGGCCCAAGAAGGAGAAGTGAGGAGGAAGTGGGTGGGTGGGATGGAGGTGACAAAGTAAGAGGCTGGGAGGTGATAGGTGGAAAAGATAAGGGCTGAGGAAAAAGGAATCTGAAAGGAAAGGGCAGTGGACCATGGGAGAAGGGGAAGGAGTAGGGGCACCGGAGGGAGGTGATGGGCAGGTGAGGAAAAGCAAAGGGATGAAAGTTAAACTAGAATGGGGAATGGAATAGACATAAGGGGGACCAATATGCAAAAGATAACTCACAAAACTAGGGTTATCCAGTGAGTACTGAGATCTCTTTGAGTGGCAGGGTGTAGATATGTCTCTACCTAAGAAGATGTAAGGTGCTTCTTCTGTCTGTTAGCTTCCAGGTCACCCTTGGGCAAAACATAGCACCTGCTTAGTTCCCGATTAGGGTTATGTGAAGCCATGGGAGCAACTCCTTGTTCTGCGACCACTGACGCCAGGCAAACAATCTCGGAAGGGTATTGATAATGGCTGGGGTCACCCATCTTGTAAAGACACTGCCCAGAAGGCAATGGTAAACCTCTTCTGTAGAAAAATTTGCCCAGAACAATCATGATTGCCTACATCGTACAACACAGCACATAATGATGATAACGACTGTGATCTCGAGACACCCACTGATAAGGTCATGGAAGTATAATCAACGACAATTTATAAAATGGAATTAGATAAATCTGTGAGAAAGAAAATGATTACACCGGGGTATGTGAAAATTGCAGGGAATTAATCTACTCAGATAGCTTTTCAAAAGAACCAGACATGCACAAGGAGCCAAATGGCCTCCATGTATCCTATATCACTATATTTCTTTTGATGCACAGAAATGGTTCATCTGGTCCAGTGTGTTTATACACCATAGGATGTGAGAACATCGGGGAAGAAATCCATCCATGGTTGTCAATCCTGAAACTGTGCAAGGGTTCAAGAGACCAGGGACACAAGTGATTGTGCAGATGCTGGTATCTGGAACAAGCCACAAAGTGCAGGAGGATCTCAGTGGGTCAGGCAGCATCTGTAGAGGGAAAACAACAGTTGTTGTTTTGGATTGAGATTCTGCATCTAGATGCAGAAATTAAGGTCTGCATACTTCGACAATTTGGTATCACTGATCTCAGTCATTGTCAGCCACATTGTTACCCTTTTGGAGTCATAGAACAGAAGTCACAAAATCTAAAAGAATAAGAGATTTCCTTTTAAAAAAGTAGAGAAATTATTTTATGGCAATCTTATGCCAACTTAATGAGCACAATTACTGGTGCTTTATATCCTTCACTATATTGTACACCCCTGTTGCTGTGTCATAGTCATAGAACATTACAATACAGAAACAGGCCCTTTGGCTAATCTAATCGATGCTAAACTGTTAATCTGCCTAATCCCATCGACCTGCACCCAGACCAAAGCCCTCCCATCTATGTACCTATTCAAATTTCTCTTAAATAGTGAAATCAAAGCTGATTCCACATTCTCACCACCCTCCGAGCGGAAGTTCAGTAAAATTTATTATCAGAGTACATACACATCACCACATACAACCCTGAGGTTCTTTTTTCTACAGGCATATTTAGCAATTCTATAGAACAGAAAAACTGTGAACAGGATCAATGGACAACAAACTGTGCAAATGCAGATATAAATAGCAATAAATAACATGAAATAACAAGATAAAAGAGTCCTTAAGTGAGTGTACTCGTCCCCTTTTGGCTGAGGAATAGTAATTGTTCCTAGTGAACCTAGTGGTGCAAGTTCTGAGGCTCTTGTACCTTCTACCTGATGGCAGCTGTGAGAAGAGCATGGACTGGGTGGTGAGGAACTTTGGTAATAATGTTGTTTTTCTACAGCAATGTTTCATGTAGAAGTGCCCAATGATTGGCAGGGTTTTACCTGAGATGCATTGGGCTGAATCCACATGAAGGAAAAAGATCCCTTATGTTGCCCTCAAAACATTTGACCTTTTACCCTTAACCCATGACTTCTAGCTCTAGTCTCACCCAAACCCAGTGGGGAAAAAAGCCTGCTTGCATTTACCCTATCTATGCCCCTCATAATTTTGTATACCTCTCCCCTCATTCTCCTATGCTCTAGGAAATGAAGTCCTAACCTATTCAACCTGTAGTTCAGATCTTCAAGTCCTGACAATATCCTTGTAAATTTTCTCTGCAATTACGATTAAACTGGTGATCGTGGTCCATGAGACCAAATTTCAGCATTTACCTATCCAGTACATTACAAACTGGGCAGAATCCAAATGCGCACGCGCAGTTGTGAGCTCGGGCAGGGTGCTGCACTCTGCGCATGCTCGACGGCGCCCGGCGGATGTTTGAACCACGTGGTAACATGACTCCCGTGAGGCGGTGCGCGCGCGTCTGCGCAGTCGGGTGGTGGAGGAAGGAACGATGGAGCCGCGAGCAGTGCCGAGTGACCTGTACCCACAAGTCTATAGCTTCTTGCGGGAGAACAAGTTCGACAAGGCAGCTAAAGCCTTCCTGAAGCAGTCCAACGTGGTAAGCTCTCTTCCTAGCCGAATCCAGGCTTTCCTGCTGTCCGCCGGTGCTAAAGTCGCGCCGCACGTGAGGCCGGAGAGCTCCATTCCCTGCGCGCGCGTCCTCGGGGCCTAGGCCGACCACGTGCGCGCGCTGTGTGTGTGTGTCGGGGGGCGGGGTGGAGGGAGGGGTTGGTGGTCGTCAATGTGCACGCGCGCCAGAGGTAATTAAAGGTCACGTGCGCGCGCCCCAGAGCATTGGCATTCCACGTGTAGGTGCCCCTCCCCCATTACTTGTGTGCGCATGTCCTCGAAGGAGTGTTTAAAGCACCCTCTCTCTCCCCCCCCCAAAAAAAAAATGTTGGTCCTTCTAAAGTTGTGGTTCCGTTGGGTGACTTCAACAGGGATAAATGTTGATCAGACTTAATGGGGTGGTTTTGTGGACACAGCCATTTGGGTGCAAATGAAATCAGGAATGGGCTAGCCGGGAAGCTGGGCATAGTTTAGCCTCCCAAGCCATCACTTCCGAGATTGGAGGGAGTAAGAGCAACTCGGTGGTGGTTAGTTGGTGAATTATTTGCATTACATCTCAGCTGGCTTGGAGGGATGTCTGATCTCCATCAGTTAACTTCAAATGGTTTTATTTGGATCTATTCAATCACAAGGCTCTAAATCATTGGGATCAACTCGTGGGTTGTGTGAATATCTTGACAATTTTAGTGGTGTGTTCTTTGGTGCCATCTTTGTAGGACCACATATTCCTTCTCAGGTGCATATGTCACATTTAAAAGTTCAAAGTAAATTTCTTATCAAAGTGTGTGTACGTACAGGTATACTCACACTCACACACTCTCTTCTAAGATTCATGCCTACTGGATAATAGAATAATAACCATAATAAAATCAATGAAAGAACTTGGGCATTCAGCCAGTGTGCAAAAGACAAACTGCAAATACAGAGAGAAAGAAATAACCATAAGTTTCGAGAGCATGAGATGAAAAGCACTTGAAAGTGAGTCTGTAAGTTGTGGGAACAGTTCAATGATGAATGGGACAAGTGAAGTTATTCCTTTTAGTTCAGTTGCCTTACAGTTGATGGGTAGTAACTGATCCTGAACCTGGTAGTATGAGTCTTGAGGCTCCTATATCATCTTCCTGTTAGCAGCAGTGAGAAGAGAGCATGATCTGGGTGGTGGGGGTCCCTGATGACAGACGCTGGTTTCCTGCAACAACATTTCATGTACCTGTGCTGAAGGGTGGGGGAGCTCTACCTGTGATGGACTGGATTGTATTCACTATTTTTTGTAGAATTCTTCATTCAAGAGCATTGGTGTTTCCATACCAGGCTGTAATACTGACCAAGTTGCATGACATCTTGGACAATGACTCCCATCCACTCCATAATGTATTGGTTAGGCACAGGAGTACGTTCAGCCAGAGACTCATTCCACTGATGTAACACTGAGCGTCATAGGAAGTCATTCCTACCTGTGGCCACCAAACTTTACAACTCCTCCCTCGGAGTGTCAGACACCCTGTGCCAATAGGCTGGTCCTGGACTTATTTCCACTTGGCATGATTAACTAATTTAATTATTTATGGTTTTATAGTGCTATATTTCTTCACTATTCTTGGTTGGTGCAGCTGTAATGAAACCCAATTTCCCTCGGGATCAATAAAGTATGTCTGTCTGTCTGTATACTCTCCACCAACATCTATATAAGTTTGTCAAAGTTTTGGATGTCATGGCAAATCTTCACAGACTCTGAAGGAAGTAGAGGCACTGTCCTGCTTTCATTGTAATTACACTTGCATGCTAGGCTCAGGACAGGTCCTTTGAAATAATAACACTGAGGAATTTATAATTGTTGGCTTTTAAAAGACCCAGTTGATTATCCTGATGTGTTACTTAATACTAATTCTTAACCACTGCTTAAAACAGTGTACATTAAAACTTTGTTTATTTGACAGATGTTGGTTTAAAAAAAATGCTAGTATACCCAATGTCAGCCCAGTTATACCCATAACTGTAGCACTGCTGACTTGGTAATCACATCCTTCCTGTGATATCATAGTCAAAACTGCACATCTGCATCCAAGCTAATAATTTATGTAGTTCATTTATTATCAAAGTATATAACTCTGAATTTCTTCAGTTCTCTGGGTAACCATGAAATGAAGAAAAAGAAAGGCAGCATGATGATCAACCCCCCAAGTCCCACCTGCCTGCAAAAATAAGAACAAAAATGGAACAGGCACATCAACTCCCAAATTCCTCTTCCTGCCAAAAAACAAACAAAACAGATCAGGTACATCAACCGGCAAATCCCCCTCCCTGCCCAAGAAAAATCGAGAAGTTCGTTTGATAAAACACAGAATTTAAA
Source organism: Hemitrygon akajei (assembly GCF_048418815.1). Classification (NCBI taxonomy): domain Eukaryota; kingdom Metazoa; phylum Chordata; class Chondrichthyes; order Myliobatiformes; family Dasyatidae; genus Hemitrygon; species Hemitrygon akajei. The sequence continues at coordinate 64,998,999 of NC_133144.1, read as the reverse complement.
AACTGTAAGACTGAAAAATAGAGTATATACCGGTAATCCAAAGTCCACATTCAAAATGCAGAAAAAACCTGTGCAACACTCTCTGAGTGCAGTAGCAGACCCTCCCGTCTCCGGTACTAATCAATAGATAGGCAGTTAGTGCTCGCTTCGATGCTTTAACCTTCCTCGTTACTTAATAGTTGTACGATAAACTCCCTATTCTGGTATTCTCTGTCCTCTGCCACTGAAGGATAGATAGATAGATAGATACTTTATTCATCCCCATGGGGAAATTCAACTTTTTTTCCAATGTCCCATACACTTGTTGTAGCAAAACTAATTACATACAATACTTAACTCAGTAAAAAATATGATATGCATCTAAATCACTATCTCAAAAAGCATTAGTAATAGCTTTTAAAAAGTTCTTAAGTCCTGGCAGTTGAATTGTAAAGCCTAATGGCATTGGGGAGTATTGACCTCTTCATCCTGTCTGAGGAGCATTGCATCGACAGTAACCTGTCGCTGAAACTGCTTCTCTGTCTCTGGATGGTGCTATGTAGAGGATGTTCAGAGTTTTCCATAATTGACCGTAGCCTACTCAGCGCCCTTCGCTTAGCTACCGATGTTAAACTCTCCAGTACTTTGCCCACGACAGAGCCCGCCTTCCTTACCAGCTTATTAAGACGTGAGGCGTCCCTATTCTTAATGCTTCCTCCCCAACACGCCACCACAAAGAAGAGGGCGCTCTCCACAACTGACCTATAGAACATCTTCAGCATCTCACTACAGACATTGAATGACGCCAACCTTCTTAGGAAGTACAGTCGACTCTGTGCCTTCCTGCACAAGGCATCTGTGTTGGCAGTCCAGTCGAGCTTCTCGTCTAACTGTACTCCCAGATACTTGTAGGTCTTAACCTGCTCCACACATTCTCCATTAATGATCACTGGCTCCATATGAGGCCTAGATCTCCTAAAGTCCACCACCATCTCCTTGGTCTTGGTGATATTGAGACGCAGGTAGTTTGAGTTGCACCATATCACAAAGTCCTGTATCAGTTTCCTATACTCCTCCTCCTGTCCATTCCTGACACACCCCACTATGGCCGTGTCATCAGCGAACTTCTGCACATGGCAGGACTCCGAGTTATATTGGAAGTCTGATGTGTACAGGGTGAACAGGACCGGAGAGAGTACGGTTCCCTGCGGCGCTCCTGTGCTGCTGACCACCGTGTCAGACCTACAGTCTCCCAACCGCACATACTGAGGTCTATCTGTCAAGTAGTCCACTATCCAATCCACCATGTGAGAGTCTACTCCCATCTCCGTTAGTTTGTTCCTTAAGATCTTGGGCTGGATGGTGTTAAAGGCACTAGAGAAGTCAAGGAATGTAATCCTCACAGCACAACTGACCCCATCTAGGTGAGAGAGTGATTTGTGCAGCAAGTACGTGATAGCATCCTCCACTCCCACCTTCTCCTTATATGCAAACTGAAGAGGATCCTGGGCGTGCCTGGTTTGTGGCCTCAGATTCTGTATCTTGTATGCTAGTTTAAACATGTTTGTGCTGTTGCCTCAGGGATGCTTGGTAATGTGTAACCACAGACCTTATGTTCCTCAGAATTCCTTACTATTCATTGTATATCTGCTGCTGGTGTTAGTCATTCCAAAATGTGCTATGACAGTATTTTTGGAATTTATTTATATGTACTCTATTGTCACCAAACAATTGATACTAGAGTGTACAATCATCACAGCGATATTTGAATCTGCGCTTCACGCTCCCTGGAGTACAAATCGAAGTAAATATAATAAAAATTTAAATTATAAGTCATAATTAGAAAATAGAAAAGGGGAAGTAAGGTAGTGCAGGTCAGGTCCAGTTATTTGGAAGGTACAGCCCAGATCCGGGTTAGGATCCATTCAGCAGTCTTATCACAGTTGGAAAGAAGCTGTTCCCGGATCTGGCCGTACGAATCTTCAAGCTCCTGAACCTTCTCCTGGAAGGAAGAGGGACAAAAAGTGTGTTGTCTGGGTGGGTCGTGTCCTTGATTATCCTGGCAGCACTGCTCCGACAGCGTGCGGTGTAAAGTGAGTCCAAGGATGGAAGATTGGTTTGTGTGATGTGCTGGACTATGTTCACGATCTTCTGCAGCTTCTTCCGGTTTTGGACAGGACAACTTCCATACCAGGTTGTGATGCACCCTAGAAGAATTCTTTCTACGGTGCATCTATAAAAATTAGTGAGGGTTTTAGGGGACAGGCCATATTTCTTCAGCTTTCTCAGGAAGTAAAGGCACATACAGCATGCGCACGCACACAGTGTGTACAACAGTAGATTTTCATCAGTTATTTCAAGAATTTGGTTCACCAACTTTCCACAATGTACCATCTTTACATTTTTTACTATTCCCATATCCGTTGGCTGCACCAAGAATGTTGTATTGGCAGGTAGAAAATTCAGCTAGGTGTTTCTCAAGCATTCTGTATTATGGTGTGCTGCACAATTGTAAACAAGCAGAAGAACATTGGAAAGGGTACATAAGAGATTTACCAGGATGCTGCCTGGTTTAGAGAGAATGGATTATGATCAGAGATTAAGGGAGCTGGGGCTTTACTCTTTGGAGAGAAGGAGGATGAGAGAAGACATGATAGAGGTGTACAAGATATTAAGAGGAATAGATAGAGTGGATAGCCAGCACCTCTTCCCAGGGCACCACTGCTCAGTACAAGAGGACATGGCTTTAAGGTAAGGGAGGGGAAGTTCAAGGGGGATATTAGAGGAAGGTTTTTTACTCGGGGTGGTTGGTGCGTGGAATATGCTGCCTGAGTCAGTGGTGGAGGCAGATACGCTAGTGAAGTTTAAGAGACTACTAGACAGGTATATGGAGGAATTTGGGGGGGGTGGGTTGGGAGGCAGGGTTTGAGGGTCGGCCCAACATTGTGGGCTGAAGGGCCTGTAATGTGCTGTATTATTCTATGTTCTATATTAACATAGCTTGATTTCCACTGTAGGTCCCTATCCCAACTCATTAGCCATTTCTTTAAAAATTTGAAAGTCGTCCTTGTCTTTTTATTAGCACAGTACTCAATTGGTAAACTATCTATTCTAAGCCTCTGAAAGCATTGTGGTTTAATTTTTTCCCCAATCATCAACAATTTATTTTTATCAGTTCCTGATATATTTGCACAACACAGTTGTGATCCATTGCTTTCTTTGAACCTGATAGTGTTGCGTGTTTGTAGCAAAGGGATCCATTTGGCATGATAAATAAAAGGACTTTTATCAGCTTTGTAGATATCTGTGTAAAAAAATAAATAAATTTTGAAGCAAGTCAAGTTTTGTTGATTTCCATGTTTCTGCACTTACAGCATCAGTATTACCTTTCTCACCATGTGCTTTCTTGAATTTAATGTGGTGCCTCCATTTCATTGAGACAATCAACCATCTGTTGCTTTAAAATCTTCATGACGCAGCCACTTAGGGAACTCCTCTGACTTATTATTTTAACATTGGTCCACTGACATGCCCACCTCATCTGGTTACAATGAAAAAGCATTAAGGGCCTCTTCGACATCTGGATCCTTCACGCTTCTGTTTTTGCAATGCTCCCTGTTGTTCCTTGAGTAATGCCCTTTCTTAATTTATCTTGCTGATGTGTCAAATGTGCAATTGTAAATTTTGGTACTCAGTCATCTCTGCTGGCTGATGATGATTGGTGTTAGGTAGTTGGCTTTTAATTTGGTCCAGTAGGGTAGTTTTTTGGCTAATGTCAAATATTTTTTGTGGCATCTTGGGAAGGGTTTCTTAATTTTTTTTAAAAGTCAAAATTAGAAAAATGTATCAAAAATTACTCCTCACTGCTTTCTGAATCAGCATCCATGGGCCGAAATGTATATGTTACATATATATGCATATACAAACCCTGCAGTATCTCACTTTTCAATTGCATGGGCAATCCTTGGCTGATGTCTTTTGCTTATCGCTATGCTAAAGTTGGATCCCAGTTTGCCAAATTGCCCAAGATTCTCGAGTTCTCTTTTGGATTAATCTCCCATGTGGATATTTATCAGATATCTTATTGAAGTACTACATCAACCATTTCCCTCATTGATACTGCTCCAAAACATACAGTCAAATTGGACAAAATCTGCAAACTATCCGTGGGCTCCATGGTGTAGCATTTAGTGCAACAATATTACAGCTAGGAACGTTGGAATACAGTTCTGGTGCTGTCTGTAAGGAGTTTGTACATTCTCCCCATGATCACACAAGTTTCCTATTGGGTGCTCTGGTTTCCTTCCCCAGTCCAAAGACTTACTGGTTAGTAGGTTAATTGGTCATTGTAAATTGTCCTATAATTAGGCTAGGTATATGTAGATAGGTTGCTGGGAGGCATGACTTATTGGGCCTGTTCTCCAAATAAATAGAAATTAATGTATTTCCTGCCTTTGCAAATACTGATTAATCCAGTTGTCTTTCACAATTTTTCCCAGTAATTTTCCCTGCCACTGATGGTAGACATCGGTGACCAGGCTTATCCCTTCTATACTTCTTGAATAAAGGTACCATACCTGTTGTCTTCAAGTCTCTGCCAGCCACCATTTCTCTCAGATTCCTTCAAATCAACGATTGTTTCAATTTAACAAAAGCTACCTTATTAAATTAACATAGGTTTTTAGGAATATAAAGATGTATGGAAACTTACAAAAAATGAAGTAAATTGGAATTGCCCAATTTAATAATGAAAGCTATTTATTTAGATTCCTAGAACATTACAGCACACTACAGGTTTTCAACCCTTGAAGTTGTGCCAACCTTTTAACCTACTCTAAGATCAATCTAACATTTCCCTCCTTTTTTTTTGTCTTTTAGAAAATTCCGGATATAAAGTCACCTTCTCTTGTGGACATTTTTGACTTTTGGGTGAAGTAAGTTCTAAATTATGGTTTTCATTTCATCTTTGATTTGTATCTTATTCTGGGACTACAACAGAGAAACAAGCACTTGGGCCCACTGTCCACGCTGACCAACGAACTCTCATTTAGACTAACCTAAATAGCTAATCTTATTTTATTATCCCCTCAGTCCAATTAACGCACAGCTTCTTTTATTAAGATTACTTGGAGACGATTCAAAGAAAGTTCACAAAAATGATTCCAAAAGACCATAAGATAAAGAGGTTGAATTTAGGCCATTTGGCCCATTGGATTTTGCTCAGTCATCTCATCATGGCTGGTCCAATTTTCCTCTCAGCCCCAACCTCCTACCTTTTCCCTGTATCCCTTCATGCCCTGACCAATCAAGAATATATCAATCTCTGCCTTAAATATACTTAAAGACTTGGCCTTCAAAGGAAACAGCTTCTCTACATCAACTCTATCAAGGCCTATCACCATTCAATAGATTACAATGAGGTCACCTTTCATTCTTTTTAATTCTAGTTGATATAGGCCCAGAGCCATCAAACACTCTATATGACAAACCTTTCAATCCTGGAATCATTTTTGTGAACCTCCTTTGAACCCTCTCCAATTTCAGCACATTATTTCTAGGATAAGAGGCTCAAACCTACTCACAATACTCCCAAGTGAGGACTCACCAGTGTTTTGTAAATTTTCAACATTACATCCTTGCTTTTATATTCTAGTCCTCTTGAAATGAATGCTAACATTACATTTGCCATCCTCAGCACAGACGTAACCTGCAAATTAACCTTTAGGGAATCCTGTAGAATGACTCCAAAGTCCCTGTGCAACTCAGTTTTTTTGCATTTTCTCTCCATTTAGAAAATTGTCAACCCTTTCATTTTTTTGACCAAAGTGCATGACGAGACAGTTCCCAACACTGTATTCCATCTGCCATTTCCTTGCCCATTCTCCCAATCTGTCTTAAGTCCTCCTGTAGCCTCTCTACTTCCTCAAGACTACCTACCCCTCCACCTATCTTCATATCGTCTGCAGGCTTTGCAACAAAGCCATCGATTCAATTATCCAAATCATTGACATAATGTAAAAAGAATCAGTTCTGGCACAGGCCTCTGTGGAACACCACTAGTCAATGGCAGACAGCCAGAAAAGGCTCCCTTCATTCCCACTTTTTGCTTCCTGCCAATGAGCCACTGCTTTATTCATACTAGAATCTTCCATGTAATACCATGGACTTGTAGTTTGTTAAGTAGCCTCACGTGTGACACCTTGTCAAAGGCCTTCTGAAAATCCAAGTACACAATATCAACAGATTCTCCAGATTTAACAGGCAATATTTTCCCTTGAGGAAACCATGCTGACTATGGCTTAGTTTACAGTGTGCCTCCAAGTACCCTGAGACCTCATTGACTTCCTTCAACATCTTCCTAACTACTGAGGTAAGACTGTCTGGCTCTCCCCCTCCTTGAAGAGTGGAGTGATATTTCCAATTTTCCAGTCTTCCAGAATCTAGTGATTCTTGAAAGATCATTACTAATGTCTCCACAATCTCTTCAGCCACCTCTTTCAAAATTTTGGGGTGAACACCATCTCGTCCAGGTGACTTATCTACCTTCAGACCTTTCAGTTTCCCAAGAATCTTCTGTCTAGTTATGGTATCGTCACATACTTCATGCTCCCTGACATCCGGAACTTCCACCATACTTCCACAAGCAAAATACTTATCCAGTTCATCCCCCAATTTTGTTTACTCCTATTACTACCTCTCCAGCATTATTTTTGTGTTCAATATCCACTCTCGCCTATCTTTTGCACTTTATATATCCTCTTTAATATTATTGGCTAGCTTACTTTCGAATTCCATCTTCACCTTAATAATGTTTTTAGTTGCCTTCTGTTGATTTTTTTTAAAAAGCTTTGCAATCCTCTAACTTCCCACTAAATTTTGCTGTACTATATGCCCTCTCTTTGGGTTTTATGTTGGCTTTGACAACTCTTGTTAGCCATGGTTGTGTCACCTAAAAGTATCCTTTTAGAATACTTCGTCCTCTTCGGTTTCTGTATATCCTGTGCCTTCCAAATTGCTTCCAGAAATTCCAGGCATTGCTACTTTGCCATCATCCCTGCCAGTGTTCTTTTATCAATTCTGGCCAGCTCCTTTCTCATGCCTCTAATTCCTTTTACTCCACTGCAATACTGATACATCTGACTTTAGCTTCTCTGTCTTAAATTTCAAGGTGAATTCAATCATATTATGATCACTTCTGCAGAGGGTTTCTTTTACGTTAAGCTTGCTAATCGATTCTGGTTCATTGCACAACACCCAATGCAGAATACCTAATCCTCTAGAGGGCTTAATGATGAGCTGCTCTACGAAGCCCACTCGTAGGCACTCTAGAAATTCTCCCTCCTGTAATCTAGCACCAACCTGATTATCCTAATCTACCTGCGTATTGAAGTCCCACATGACTATGGTAACATTTCTCTTTTGAGATGCATTTTCTATCTCTCATGGTAATTTGAAGGCCTCATCCTTAATACTGTTTGGGAGGGCCTGTATACAACTCCCATTAGGGTCTTTCTACCCTTGTAGTTCCTTAGCTGTATCCATGATGATTCAACTCCTTCCAATCCTATGTCACCTCTTTCTAATGATATGATTTCATTTTTTTTACCAACAGAGCAATGCCACACCCTCAGCCTTCCTGCCTGTCCTTTTGATGCAATGTATATCCTTGGACACTATGCTCCCAGCTATAATCTTTGAGCATGATTCTGTGATGCCTACAACATCATTCCTGCCAATCTGCAACTGTGTTGCGAGTTAACCTGCCTTATTCCGTATATTGCTTGCTTTCAGATACAACACCTTTGGTCCTGTATTCACCCCTTTTGATTTTGTTGAACCATGCTCAACTTTTTCTTAACTTTATCTGTGGTCTTCCCAACATCTGCCTCCACAAACTCTCCACAAGCTGTCTGGCACTCTGATTCCCAACCCCCTGCAACTCTAGTTTAAACTCCACTGTGCAGCATTAACAAACCTTTCTGCTAGGACATTACTTCCCCTCTAGGTGCAAATTGTCCCTTCTGTCCGGGTCTCATCTTCCCTGAAAGAGAGCCCAATGATCCAAAAATCTAATGCCCTCCTTCCTACACCAACTCCTTAGCCAAGTATTAAACTGTATAATCTTCCTACTTCTGGCCTCACTAGCACGTGGCACAGGTAAGATTCCTGAGATCACAACTCTGAAGGCCCTGCTTTTTAACTTGGCACCTAACTCCTTGAATTCCTGATGCAGAACTCCGTCACTCATCCTACCCTTGTCATTGGTACCTATATGGATCACGACTTCTGGCTGTTCACCCTCTTACTTAAGAATGCTGAGGTCTCAATACATGGTAACCTGGACCCTGGGACTCAGGACGCAACATGCCATCTGGGAATCTTGTTCTTGTTTCCCCTTCCTGGCTGTCACCCAGTTTCCTATGTCCTGCAGTTTGAGATTATGGGATTGAATGGCTTGTCATAATCAAGAGCACTTGTTGGCTCTGGGCCTGTATTCACTAGAATTCAGAAGAATGAGGGGTGACCTCATTAAAACCTATTGAATGGTGAAAGGCATTGATAGAGTTGATGTAGAGAGGATGTTTCCTTTGGTGGGAGTTTCTTACGACCAGAGGGGCCTCAAAATAGAGGGGCGTCCTTTTAGAATGGAAATGAGGAATTTCTTTTGCCAGCGAATGGTGAATCTGTGGAATTTTTTGCCATAGTCAGCTGTGGAGGCCAAGTCTAAGTATATATATGTCAGAGATTGATATATTCCTGATTGGTCATGGTATGAAGGGACACAGGGAGAAGGCAGGAGGTTGGGGCTGAGAGGAGAATTGGATCAGCCATGATGAAATGATGGAGCAGACTCAATGAGCCAAAAAGCCATTTTGTGGTCTAAAATACAGTATGGCCAGTTAATCTCTCAGCATTCACAAAATTGTGATGGAGGAGGAAGCCTTTGGGCCTGAGGGAAACCCATGTGGCCCTGGGGAGAAGTGACAGTTCAACACTGTCTCAGAGCTCTCTATCATCCTTGATAGTTGTCCCTGTTTAACATAGAAAAATGTGAAGGAATTTCTCTGTTGGTTAGCTACTGACCAAATGTTCCATCCGCTTACAGCTCTCTTTGTCATGGGTGCCATTGTGCTATTCTGACAAGTCTTTCCTGCTGTTTGAAAGAATTCTTTTTCTTTACTTATTAAACTTATGTGAAATGTGTATGGTTTATGATTTAGTAATAAATGAACTTGGGCAGTTATGATTCTGAATGTTCTAGAGGTAACAATATGGATTTGTAAACTGACTGCAACGTACAGTCGATCCTCCTTATCCGCGGGTTCTGCATGCACGGATTCAACCAACCGCGGATCGGGAAAACCCGGAAGTTCTTTCTCCAGCACTTGTTTGAGCATGTACAGGCATTTTTCTTGTCATTATTCCCTAAACAATACAGTAGGACAACTATTTGCATAGCATTTACATTGTATTAGGTATTATAAGTAATCTAGAGATGATTTAAAGTATACCATGGATCAGGAATTGAAAAAAAAACACGGAAGTTCTCTTAAGTCGGAACAGGTACATCCAGTATTACTTAGCGTCAGTTAGTCAAACATTTGTCTTAGTATATAGTATCTATTTTACCTTTCTATGCATATAAAACACTTAAGAAAGGTATGTATTTCAATAATTAAACCACTGCGTTGCTTAGTAATAATTGTAGCTTTCATCGGGACAGTGCCTTCACATGCTCCATTATTCTCACCTTATCCTTTTAAAATCGTTCGGATCATTGACCGACTGTAGCCTAATGCTTTTCCAATGACCGAGGGTAGCCTAATGCTTTTCCAATGACCGAGGGCATTTCACCTCTTTCTGATCGTTTTATTATTTCCACTTTATTTTCAATCGTGATCATTTTCCGTCAACGGAACAGAAAGCAGCTGCAGGCAGTAGGTCCCGAGCTATGCCGGGTTCTAAAGTCCACTGCACTGAGACAGGTTGAATGAGAGACTTGAGCATCTGCGTTTTTTGGTACCCGTGGGGGGGGGGGGGGGTGGTCTGGAACCTGTCCCCTGTGGATAAGGGGGGCCAACTATATAAAGGAAAATAAATATGGAGGTGTTAAGTGTTGGAAATAAAGGTTGAGATGCTCAACAGATCAAGTGGCATACAAGGGGGGGGGAATGCAGTTAAAGGTTCAGTTTGACCTCCTATCAGATGTGTTGAATTAGGAAGAAAGTGAATGATGAAGGGTCTTGGCCTGAAACATCAACTGTTTATTCCTTTCCATAGATGCTGCCTGACCTGCTGTCTTCCTCCAGCACCTTGTGTGTTACTTTGAGATTCCAATATCTCTAGAATCTCATGTGTTTAAGAAAATGAATGTGCTTTTATGTTTCAATGCATTACCTGAAAAAATTCATTAGAATATGAGTGCATTACAATTGAAATAAACATTATACCTTTCAAAGTGAAGGTTCTGGTAGAAACATCTTCCACTGTGCCTTGTGCGTTGAGCATTCGATTTGACTGCTTAGTTTAGGGAATCCCTAATTTCCTGATGTATCATTTATTGAAGTTTAATTAGCAATATAAAGGCATTTGTCATCAGGCTTGTCTTTGGAATCCAGTTCTAACTCACTTGAACTATATGTGGCGATCCTTTTCACAAATCAGCTATGTTGCTGTGGTTGTGGAGTTTCAGAGAGACAGTTTAGTTATAGTTGATGTATTTCCTTCCCTAAATGGAGCTGATCAACATTTTGGGGTTCTGTAACATTTTGGTACTGGCTGTTTTATAACATGAGTTTTCATAATCCTTGAGCAACTGTTGGAAATTTTGTACCCTTCATGCTGAAATTGTATCAGTGGAAATGTTCTGTAGTGCATTATTGATTGTTTTATTAAAACTTTTCTACAGATCCTCGGGGAAAGCGAAGAAAAGGCAGGCTGTACCTAACGGTCCTCCTGCAAAAAAGGCCAAGAAAGATGTATCTTCTAGTAGTTCAGACAGCTCGGACAGTTCTGAGGAAGAACCTACTCCAAAGAAGCTAGGTATTTCAAAGCATGGCAAACTTTATTTTAAAAAAACACATAGATATCCACATGGTTTCAGCAGGCACTGCTTGGTAATCATTTTTCAGAATACACAGTTGATACACGATAAAGAGGAATGAATTCATCCAGACTGATACTTAACTCTGGTGCACAGTGGAATATTATTAAGGGTTAGTGGTAACAGAATCTACAATTCAGCTGCTGGGTCATTTGTTCTGTGGGAAAATAGCCATGATTTCAATATCTGGCTCATATTTATTATGAACTTGTATTATATAAATGTTGTTTTGCAGTGGCAGTATTGTGTAGACAGAAAAAATATTATAAATTACAAAAATAAATAGTGCTGAGAAGGAACAAAGGAGCACTAATGTTCATGGACTGTTCTTCAGAAATCTAATGGCAGGAGGGAGAAACCCGTTTCTGAAACACTGAGTGCCAGTCTTTGAGCTCCTGAAGCAGCACCTCAATGAGAGTAACAAGAGGACATGTCTTGGATGGTGAGGGTCCTCAATAATGTGTGCTGCCTTCCTGAAGCACTACCTGATGATTTTTTCAGTAGTGGGGAGTTGGCTGAGTCTACTGCCCTCTACAGCTTCTTGTGATCCTGTGCATTGAAGCCTCTGAGATAGGGGTCAGAAATCCCTGAATTTTAGATTTTGTTAATGAGATAATTATGTTGAACAGGTTCCATTCAATAGTGTGTCTAATAGCATCAATACAAAAAGGTAACGGGTAAGGTATCTGACTGCAGCTGGCACCAGTAGAGCATAGCAGCTGGCATGGTAACGTTGCGTATAGCATAATACTTCACAGCACCAGCTGTGAGTTTGAAGTTCAATTCCCACCATCATCTGCAATAGGTTTGTACATTCTACCCATGACTGCATGAGTTTCCTCTGGTTGCTCCAGTTTCTTCACACATTCTAAACATGTACAAGTTAAGTTTATTTAGTTATGGGCATGCTACTTTGGCACAAGAGCCGTGGCAACACTTGCGTGCTGCCCCCGGCACATTCTCAACTAAAACAGCACATTTTACTGTATGTTTCAAAGTACATGTGACAATTAAAGCTAATCTTTCATCTTTTAAAATTGTTGCAAATTGAACAATTTTTAATCACGGGGTTCTGCAGATGTGTGAAATCCAGAGTAGCGCACACAAAATGCTAGAGGAACTCAGGTTAGGCAGCTTCTGTGCAGAGGAATAAACAATTAACATATTGAGCTGAAATGTTGACTGTTTATTCCTTTCTGTAGATTCTGCCTGACCTGCTGAGTTCCTTTAGCACTCTGCAAGGAAAGATTTTTGGTGGATACATAAATATGATGCCATAAATCTGTGGTGAAAAATCACTAGCTTGACACTGCTGTTGTGTTATTTATGTAGTGAGCAAACCACCAACCTCTGCCGTAAGCAAACCTGCTGCCAAAAATGTTGTGACAAAGAAGGAAAGCAGCAGCAGTGAAGATTCAAGTTCTTCAGATTCGGAGGAAGAAACGAAGCCAGCACAGGTGAGGACTCAAAACAGTCTCCTTATGTGATGGTCCTGCCTCAGAGTTGGCAATGTTTGATTGCTGGTTCTAAATAAGATCAGTGCTACAATGGGATATGACTTGTCACGGAATTGTCTGAAATTATGTGCTGGAGTAAGGGATTGGAATCACAAGAATCAGTGTGTTTCTTTATCACGATAAGCTGGGTGTTTGGTATAATACGAGTGTGTAAGTGCTGTTGAGTTATTAATTTAGTAATTGTTATAAGATGCTTTGCCAAGGTCATAACAAAATGCAGAATGGCAAGCAGTGACATAGGGGTCCCTGGTTCCAGTCCTGTCCTCATCTGATGTCTTCAATTTAGTCAGCGTGGGTCAGTGCAACCACACGAAGTGGAGGAAGAGCATTGGGAATGGTTTTGAAAAGCTCTTGTTAACATCCTCAGAATAGAGGAACGTCAGAAATGAGGAGGAATATCTTTTGCCAGAGTGTGGTGAATCTGTAGAATTCATTGCACAGATGGCTGTGGATGCTAAGTCATTGGATGTATATCTAAAATGGAGGGTAATTTCAGACACAAAGATAACTTGGAGCTGTACCAGGACCCTGAACCAAACCAGGGGCACAATAGAAAAGATGGAGGGCCTTCATTGCTGCACTAAATGCTCGTGGTGTAACGGACAGTAAATAAAGTGGAGGTTGATAGGTTCTTGGTTAGTAAGGACATCAAAGATTATAGGAAAAGGCAGAAGAATGGGGTTAAGAGAGAAAATAAAGTAGCCATGATCTAATGGTGGAGCAAATTTGATAGGCCAAACTCATATCTTTAACTGAAGAAGTGTATCATCTTATAAATTGCTGATCCATTCATCCTGTTAGGCACATCCTGTCCCATTTATTTATCAGTATCCACAAAAGCAAATTGGAATCAAGTCACCCTGGATCTCAAGGGGTTGCTTAAGAAACCTCTGGTTAACACTGATAATTATTTTTCCATTGATATATATTGTGGCAATTGCAAGATTGTATTTAGTGTTTCTTGGTCTGGGACAACTTGACATTTTCCTTTAAGCAAAACTTTTAAAAAAAAAACAACATTGTTTTGCATGTTTTCTTTTCTAGGTCTGTCAGAATTATTTAGAGAGTTTATTAAGCTGGTTCCTTTCAAAGATTTGTTTTAACCTTTTTTTCTTTTGCATTCTTGTGCTTTATCAGAAGGCTGTCACTGTTAAAAGTGCGACCCCTGCAAATAAAGCAGCTCCAGCCAGCAAACCTGCTGCCAGGAAGAAAGATGTAAGCTCTAGTAGTGAAGATTCGGACAGCTCAGAGGATGAGAAACCTGCTGCAAAAGCTTCTGTGAAACCAGGTAAAGCCAAACTCCGGTAACCATAACCATTACTGAGCTAGCTGCGTATGGCTGGCAGAGGAGTTAGGCTGTTAAATAAAGTAGTTTAAACTAAGTCTGCCCACAATCCCTGGATTCATGTTTGTTTTGTGTATATCCAGCACTGTAGAGCTTAAGAAATCTTAGTAATGTAATCGGAATTGTTTCCTAAGTTGTAATGTCTTCCTACTGAGCTCTATTTTGTTTTCAGGGATCCCTCCAAAAGCTGTCACTAAAGCAGCCGATGAGAGTAGTGAAGATGATTCCAGTGATGACTCGAGTGACTCTGACTCAGCTGCAAATAAACCACCAGTGTCTGCACAAGTAAATATTTTAATTTTCTATGATCTGTGGCATTGATTAACATTCATTCTTAGTGTAAGGCTTTTAACAAGCCTGCCTTGCAATGTTTCTGAGAGTCCACAGAGCAACCACACAGTCAAGTATCTTGCTTGCATCTGTTCCACTCTCTCTATATGCCTGTCATGTCTGAAGTCTACTTAAGGTCATCTTGTACTAGGATAATTCATGTTCTTCCAGTGACTGAGTTTCCTCCAGGTGATCTGGTGTCCTTCCACATTCCAAAGATGAGCAAAGATAGGTGTGTTGTGTCTAACCAATCTTATAGTTTTTTTGAAGATATTCCTAAGAAAGTTGATGAAGCCAAGGCAGTGATTGTTGCCTATGCATACTTTAGCAAGGCCTTTGACAATGTCTGGCATAGGAGTTTGGTCAAGAAGTTTCAGTGTATTAGCATTCAAGATAAGGTAGTAAATTGGATTAGACATTGGCTTCACTGGAGAAGCCAGAGAGTGGTAGTATATGGTTGCCTCTCTGACTGGAGGCCTGTGACTAGTGGAGTGCCACAAGGATCACTGCTGGGTCAGTTATTTGTTGTCAATATCAGTGATCTGCATGATAATGTGATAAACTGGATCAGCAAATTTGCAGCTGACTCTAAGATTGGGGGTATTGTGGACGGTGAGAAAGACTATCATGGCTTGTGGGATCTGTACCAGCTGGAAAAATGAGCTGAAAAATAGCAGATGGAATTTAATGCAGGCATGTTTAAGGTGCTGCACTTTGGAAGGACCAACCAGGGTAGGTCTTACACAGTGAATGGTAGGGCGCTGAGGATTCCAGTAGAACAGAGGGATCTGGGAGTACAAATCCATAATTCCTAGAAAGTGGAGTCACGGGTAGATAGAATTGTAAAGAAAGCATTTGGCACATTGGCCTTCTTAAAACAATTTATTTAGTAGAGGAGTTAGGATGTTTTGTTGAAATCACGTAAGACGTTGGTGAGGCCTAATTTGGAATATTGAATGTAGTTTTGGTCACCTACCTGCAGGAAAGAAGTACGTAAGATTGAAAGAGTGCAGAGAAAGTATACAAGGATGCTGCAGGGACTTGGGGACTAGAGTTATAGGGAAGGTTGAATTGATTAGGACTTTATTCCTTGAAGTTAAAAATCTGAGGGATATGGATACAGTAAGTGCAAGCAGACTTGCCACTAAGGTTGGGTGAAACTGCAAATGGATGTCATGAGTTAAGGGTGAAAGGTGAAATACTTCAGGGGAATGGGGGGGGTGGGGGTCTCTTCACTCAGAGGGTGATGAGAGTGTGGAACAAGCTGCCAGTGCAAATGGGTGTGGGGTTCAGTTTTAACCTTTAAGAGAAATTTGGGTAGGTACATGTATGGAATGCTGTAGTCTGTGTGGAGGTGGATGGGGCTAGGCAGGTTAATGGTTCGTCAAAGACAAGATAGGCTGAAGATCCTGTTTCTGTGCATCATGTTCTATGACTATGATCCTTCTGCATTGGCAGTCATTTCATTCACATCCATTCTTAGCAGAATACCTCAATTCTAGACATTCTAATCTGTCGCTGAGGAAAACAGAACCTGCTTCTGTATATCAGTCATGCTTATTCATAACAAAAGAATTCCCTGCTTTTATTTTGGTTACATTATATTTTACATCCTTTCTCTGCTCCTAACAGTAATCCATCTGAGCCCAAGCAAGTGATCTGTGAGGCTTGTATAAAGGCACTTTTGTTTAGGGGCTCCAAGCAAGAGGTGAGGGAGGTTAATATTCTAAAATCACTCTCTGTGGACATAGTGTACATGGTGCTGACAATCAAATCATGTGTAAATATTTAGCCCTGAGAGGTGTAGAGCTTGAAATTAATAGCACTCCTATGACTTGTTCTTATTTGTCCTCGTTGACAATGTTTGCAAAGATTTGTCTGTTTACTGTTAATTATTTGGGTGGATTTACAATGCTATAAGAATACTGGTGTGATGTGAAAATCTTCTGGTTACAGGCACTCGTTCTTTTTCATATGTTGATTATCCATCTCATATTAACAGAAAATCGTGCAAAAGAAAGCTCAGCCAACCAAGTCTCCTGTTGGAAAGGCACCAAATCCAAAATCCGCAATCCCAGCTAAACCAGTGGCAGCCACAACAAAAGAAAGTTCAAGCAGTGAAGAGTCCGACAGTTCAGACGATGAGCCACCTACTGCAAAAACTAAAGCACAACAAGGTGAAGAAAATGGTTCAGTACAATCACATCTATACCCAGAGCACAGTTTGTTTATACAGCAGATAACATTAGGTATATGGAGAATGACGTAATCTAGTTCGCAGAAAGTTCATAATCAGTGTTAAATCTCAAGCTTTATGATGAAGTAACCTGTACATGAATTGAAAAAAAATTCTTAGAACAGTACAGCACAGGAGCAACCACAGTGTAGAGTCAGGCTAAATTAATTCGTTCTGCCAACACAATGTATGCTTTATCACCTGCACATTCATGTGCATGTGTAGAGCATCAGCACCACCATATTGTTTGCCTCCAACACCCCAGGCAGCACATTCTATTCACTCTATATAAAAAACAACTTGCCCGCACATCTTGAATTTGCCCACTCCCACCTTGTTTATTGTATGACTCCAAGATGGACTTTCCCAAGCCCAGCTGTGAAAAGAGGAGGGTTAGATGTGGGGCTAGCAGTACCATCCTGTTCCCAGTGTTACAGAAATGACAGCAGTAGCATGGGAGGCAGAAGGATCTTCAATGATTGTCTACACCTAGGGGCAACTTGAAAGACTAGCCCAAGGACAGAGGACTCTGGTGAGTTGCCTATTGGGGCAACTTATGCCCCAATAGGGATGATAAGGCGAAGACTACTATATGCTTTCAGTATAAGACATTTAAGCCCTGGAAAAAAGATAAGTGCAACACTTGACATTAGGCTGGGTTAATCTCCAGTTGTTATTTATTTGTCCGTATCTACAACTGATCTATAATCCTGCACTGTATCCTTAGGCAATCTTCTAAGCTATCTTTGAATCGTTTGCATATTTACCCACCCATCTACATTTCATTGAGGCCATTTATATAAAGTATTTCACAAATAACAGAAGTCCTGATACAAGTCTCTGCAAATCACAAGTCACAGACCTCCAGGCAGAATAGGTTCCATTGACTACTACCCTGTGACATGCATGGGCAAGCCGTATCTGAATACGAATGCCCAATTCACCCTGGATTTCATGCACCTTAATCTCTGGGTGATCCTCCCAATAGGGACCTTGTCAAGTTCTTCTATAGCCCATATGGGGGCATAGACTGCAGATAGCAGTTCACCAAAGTCCTTTGTCCTGGGCCTATAGAAGGTTGATCTGTCCTGTGGCTTCAGTTTTCATCACATCACTTCATACACCTTTAAGGTGAATATTCTTCCTCTCTCAGGAATGAGGTCTATGGAGCTCTGTTGATGTTTCTGTAGCTCTGGGTTTTTACAAGATGGGGTTGCTAGCTCCATGCTTAGGTCACCTCCTTTCACAGCCAAGCCTGGGACCATCCATGGTGTAGCTGCCTGGTCAAGTGCCCTTCTAAAATCCTTGTGGACAATGTTTACAGCTGTACCAATGTTGGAGGGAATAAAAGGAGTAAGTTGCCTAAAAGCAATATTGTAAGGTTTTGATATTGGTCTTTACCCTGTTAGGTTCCTACAATGCAGTACCACCTCCCAAGAATCAGAATGTGAAGGCAGGTGCAGCAAAGAAGGTATTGGGAAAGGATGTGGCCAAAAAGAAACCAACAACAGAGGCAACCAAGAAAGTGGCAGCTAAGGGGGGTGCCAAAAAGGCGCCGACTAAGGATGCGTCCAAGAAGACACTGGCTAAGGATACAGCCAAAAAGACACCAGCAAAAGAGGTGACCAAGAAGACACCATCTGCAGGTGTGACCAAAATGGAAATCAGTGAATCATCAGATGACAGCTCAGACAGCAGTGATGAAGAGACACCCATGAAACCTGCCAGTAAGTATCAGGCTAGATCGCTAAATAGTGTAGATTATAAACTCTGATTTGTAATGCTATCGTTTCAACTTTCTCCTGATTTTTTTTTCTTTGAGATTGTTGTCCACCTTGTTAGTGGTCTTCTGTGAAATCTTTATCTCTTAAAACAATCTCACACCAATTTCTCTTTTGTTAATGTTCCACCAAAATCTGTTAAGTATGGGTTCTCAAACACAACAAAATCTGCCAATGCTTTGAGTCCAGATAAAGGGTCTCGGCCTGAAACATCGAGTTTTTACTCTGCTCCATACATGCTGCCTGGCTTGCTGAGTTTCTACAGCATTTTGAGTGTTGCTAAGTATGTGTTTTGCTGTGGGGAAAGAATGGTGTATGCATGTTCTGATAATGTGATTACCGTAGATTCCGGACTACAGAGCGCACCTGATTAAAAGCCGCTGGATCTAATTTTAGAAATAAAATCAATTTTTTAATTGTACAGGCCGCACCGGATTTTCAGCCGCAGGTGTCCCACGTTGTAATATGAGATATTTACACAGAAAGATATTACACGTGAGGATTTTTTAACTTTTAATTAAATCCATATGGTAACAAAAACAAATACATATTGCAAATGCTTTTTTTCGAACTGTGCCCGTAACGCGGCTACTTTTAAATATACGTTGCGTATACTTCTTTACTGAACAACATTCCAATATCTCCTAACGACTGGTAAAAAATATATATACTGCAGCCTACCAGGAAAAGTTATTGATCGCCTTTAACTTAAAAGCAGCGTTCGCTCAGATCCAAAGCCGCTCGCGTAATGCGCTCCCTCCCTCCGTCCCGTTTTATCGCAAACGGCATTTTTCCCACAAGACGCGGCGAAACCGGGTGTGACGTCATAGCATCCCGCGATGTAGTACAGAAAACAAATATAGTTAAAACTCTTCTAACTTTAACTAGAAAATGAATTACTAAGCGAAAATATTATAAACTAAATAACTGCCATAAAGGCAGCACAATGCTTTTCTTCGAGTGTTTTCCATGTTGATGAGGGTGAGTACAAATGACTGATTTACAATAATTTAATTGTGAAAGTGCGCTTGATTTATCGTACAATTTCATTGGACCTCTGTGAACTACTCATCAATTTTATTGGTCTACTGTTATGAGGCAAAATGTTTACGAGGCGGCATGAAAAAAATCATGTATTAGCCGCTCCGTTTTAAAGGCCGCAAAGTTCAAAGCTGTTCAAAATGTGGGAAAAAAGTAGCGGCTTAAAATCCGGAATCTACGGTAATCTGTTTATTTTCCTGTTAGTGAGCCACCTTGTTCTTTAGAGTAGTACAGCATGGAAACAGGCCCTTTGGCACAACCAGTCCATTCCAACCACAGCATCGTCTCTGCCAGTGCTTCCTACGTTCAGCCCATAACCCTCCAACTCCCCTCCATGTACTTATCCAAATGTTTCTTATGTGTTGCAGTTGTACCCATTTTTTTTTTAACAATTCTTCTAAAACTGAAGCATATGGCCTTGGTATTCTCCAAATACTGGGGTATAGTAAAGATCTAGGCTTCAGGAATTGTGAGGTGGTGTTGCTTTTCAGTTGAGACGTTACCAAGGTTCAGTTTGCTCCATCAGGTTGTTGTGAAAGGTTCATAATATCATTTAGTACTTAATACTCAATATTTTATTGTC
Source organism: Hemitrygon akajei (assembly GCF_048418815.1). Lineage (NCBI taxonomy): Eukaryota > Metazoa > Chordata > Chondrichthyes > Myliobatiformes > Dasyatidae > Hemitrygon > Hemitrygon akajei. The sequence continues at coordinate 64,979,083 of NC_133144.1, read as the reverse complement.
ACCAACAATTGATACTAGAGCGTACAATCACCGCAGCGATATTTGATTCTGTGCTTCGCGCTCCGACGTACAAATCAAATTAAATATAATAAAAATTTAAATTATAAATCATAATTAGAAAATAGAAAACGGAAAGTAAGGTAGTGCAAGTCCGGATATTTGGAAGGTACGGCCCAGATCCGGGTCAGGATCTGTTCAGCAATCTTATCACAGTTGGAAAGAAGCTGTTCCCAAATCTGGCCTTATGAATCTTCATGCTCCTGAATCTTCTCCCGGAGGGAAGAGGGACAAAAAGTGTGTTGGCTGGGTGGGTCGTGTCCTTGATTATCCTGTCAGCACTGCTCCGACAGCGTGTGGTGTAAAGTGAGTTCAAAGAAAGTAATAGGGGCTACAAAGGAGGGGACCCAGGGAAGTACCCAAGAATGATTCTGGAATGAATGGGTTAATGTAATAGCAGTGTTCGATGGATTTGAGCCTGTAGTCACTGAGTTTAAAAGAGGAAGAATCTGGTTGAAACCTATTGAATATTGAATGCTTAGCTAGAGTGGACATGGGGAGGATGTTTTTAATAGTGGGAAAGTTTTGGACCAGAAGACGCATATTAGAAAGCCATGCAGAAGGAATTTCTTTAGTCAGAGGGTGGTGAATCTATGGAATTCATTGCCACGGATGACTTTGGAGGCCAAGTCATTGAGTATGTTTAAAGCAGAGGTTGATAGGTTCTTGATTAGTAAGGGTGTCAAATGTTACAGGGAGATTGGGGTTCAGAGGGAAAATAAATCAGCCATGAGCAGACTCGATGGGCCTGTGTCTTATGGGAAAATGAGTCAGTTATCCTAAATGGCTATCCTTCATTCAAAAGAAAACACATTAATCAGGTCATTTGTGCAGAGCTTGTTTGTCAGTCATGTTTTGCATATTATGACTAACAGCACTTCAGAAAATACTTGAGTTGTAAAGTTTTTGAGCTCTGTGAAAGGTGTTGCTTATGTGTTAAGTTCATTTTACACATTTATCAGCAAGCTGGTTGATGACTGTATACCATAGAGGGCAATCCAGGTGTTCCTAAATGGAAACCGTGGCTGGAGTGGGAGAGCTACTCCCTACTGAAGTCTAGGACTGCAGCATTCAAATCTGGTGACCCTGACCTTTACTAGATATTGAAGTAAGATTTCAATAAAGATATAATGGATACCATGGTTGGGTCCCAAACCATGTTGGTTGTGGCAGGGCTTACATACTGTAACAGCCTACAAGCCTTCTCAATGAGCTTAACGTATTTTCTGCAGGTTTTGTACAGAAGAGGATTGGAATATCACCACACACTCCAACAGCCTCCAGTGCACCTGTACCCACAGACATCGTTACAGTTTCCTAGAAAGCAACTGCCCTGGCCATGTCCTTAGATCCTATGCGATAAGCTGGAGGCTATTTGCAGATATTTTTAGCCTTTCCCTGTTTCAGTCTAATATATTATCCTGAAGTAAGCTGGCTTCACATAGTTGGCAGACTTCAGGACATTGAAGGTATTTCCAGGTCCACAAGTAAATGAAGCTCCCACCTGCTTTAAGAAGACAGCTATCATCCCAGTACCTTAGGAAAGCATGGTAATGTGTCTTAATGATTACTTCCCAATAGCTCTGACATCCGCCATCATTAAGTACTCCGAGAAGCTGGTCTTGGGACTCATTAACTCCAGCCTGTAAGGCAATTTCAAGCCACTTCAGTTTGCTTACCACTAATGCCATCTCCCTGGTCTATACTCATCTCTAGAGGATCTAAACAGTAAAGGCACCTGTGTTGAACTATTGTTTGTAGATTACATATTGGCCTTCAGTACTAAGTTTCAAGCAAACTCATCTCCAAACTCCTAGACCTGAGACTCAACACTACCTTTGCAACTGGATCTTTGACTTCCGGCCCAGCATTCTGCAGTCAATAAGGATAGGTAGCAAAACATCTCCTTTGATTGTTCTCAGCACTAGTGTCCCACAAGGCTGCATCCTCAGCCTGTTTACTCCCTATACCTCATGACTGCATGGCCCAGGTTCTGCTCTAACTCTACAAGTTTGCAGATGACATCACCATAGTGCACCATATCCCAAATAACCGTGAGTCAGTGTATAGGTGGCAGATAGAGGACCTAGTAATTTTATGTCTTGAAGACACGACTGCACACCATGTGTGTGGACATCAGCAAGTTTGAACAGCGGGAAGAATTTAGAAGGAAGACACCTTTATAGAGCGGGCGACAGAGTAGGAGGGTTTTGGCTTAACGGGGCTTACACGTTAATGGGTCGAGGCAAGGTGAGTTACTTGTGAAGAATAGAAACAGGAAGTATGTGTGAGGCCCCCCAGATGGCCACATTTGCACCAGGTGCATCGAGCTGCAGCTCCTTAGAGAGTGGGTTAGGGAACTGGAGATGCAGCTCAATGACCTTCACCTGGTCAGGGAGAGTGAGGAGGTGATAGACAGGAGCTGTAGGCAAGTAGTCACACTGGGGCCTTGGGAGACAGATAAGTAGGTAACAGTCAGGAGAGGGAAGGGCAGGAGTCAGATACTAGAGAGTACCCCTCTGGGCTGTCCCCCTTAACAATAAGTACTTCTATTTGAGTACTGTTGGGGTGGGGGGTGGAACGGCCTACCTGGCAGAAACAACAGTGGCTGTGCCTCTGGCACAGAGTCTGGCCCTGTGGCTCAGAAGAGTAGAGAAAGGAAGAGGATGCCAGCATTGACAGGGGACTCTATAGTTAGGGCGTCAGACAGGTGATTCTGTGGACACAGGAAAGAAACACGGATGGTAGTTTGCCTCCCAGGTGCCAGGGTTCGGGATGTTTCTGATTGCGTCCACGATATCCTGTGGTGGAAGGGAGAACAGCCAGAGGTCGTGGTACATATTGGTACCAACGACATAGGTAGGAAAAGGGAGGAGGTCATGAAAACAGACTACAGGGAGTTAGGAAGGAAATTAACAAGCAGGACCTCAAAGGTAGTAATCTCGGGATTGCTGCCTGTGCCATGTGACAGTGAGTAGGAATAGAATGAGGTGGAGGATAAATGCATGGCTGAGGGATTGGAGCAGGGGGCAGGGATTCAGATTTCTGGATCTTTGGGACCTCTTTTGGGGCAGGAGAGACCTGTACAAAAAGGACTGGTTGCACTTGAATCTGAGGGGGATCAATATCCTGGCAGGGAGGTTTGCCAAGGCTATTGGGGAAAGTTTAAACTAGAATTGCTGGGGGGTGGGAACCGAACTGAAGAGATGGAGGAAGGGGCTTTTGGCTCACAAATAGAGGAAACTTGTAGACAGTGCGAGAGGGAGGATAGGCAGGTGATAGAGAAGGGATGCGCTCATACCGATGGTTTGAGATGTATCTGTTTTAATGCAAGAAGCATTATGAACAAAGCTGATGAGCTTAGTATGGATCAGTATTTGGAGTTATGATGTTGTGGCCATTACAGAGCTTGGATGGCTTAGGAGCAGGAATGGTTACTTTGATTGCCAGGCTTTAGATGTTTCAGAAAGGACAGGAAGGGAGGCAAAAGAGGTGGGGGTGTGGCACTGTTGATCAGAGATAGTGTCATGGCTGCAGAAAAGGAGGAAGTTATGGAGGGATTGCCTATGGAGTCTCTCTGGGTGGAAGTTAGAAACAGGTAGGGGTCAATAACTCTACTGAGTGTTTTTATAGGCTGCCCAATAGTAACAGGGACATTAAGGAGCAGATAGGGAGACAGATTCTGGGAATGTGTAACAATAATAGGGTGGGTGATTAATTTCCCAAATATTGATTGGCCTCTCCCTAGAGCAAGGAGTTTAGATGGGGTGGAGCTTGTTAGGTGTGTTCAGGAAGGTTTCTTGACACAATATGTAGATAAGCCTACAAGATCTGGTATTGAGAAATGAACCAGGTCCAGTAATAGATCTCTCAGTGGGAGAGCATCTTGGAGACAGTGATCACAATTCTATCACCTTTACCATAGCATTGTAGAGGGATAGGAATAGACAAGTTAGGAAAGTGTCTAATTGAAGCAAGGGGAAATATGAGGCTATCAGGCAGGAAGTTGTAAGCATAAGTTGCGAACAGAGGTTCTTAAGGTAACGTACGATAGAAATGTGGCAAATGTTCAGGGGATATTTGCGTGGTGTTCTGCATAGGTACCTTCCAGTGAGATGGAAAGAATGGCAGAGTACAGGAACCATGGTGTACAAAGGCTGTCATAAATCTAGTCAAGAAGAAAAGAAAAGCTTACGTAAGGTTTAAAAAAAACTAGGTAATGATAAAGATCTAGAAGATTATAAGACTAACAGGAAGGAGTTTAGAAATGAAATTAGGTGAGCCAGAAGGGGCAATGAGAAGGCCTCGGTAGGCAGGATTAAGGGAAACCCCAAGGCATGCTATGAATATGTGAAGAGCAAGAGGATAAGACATCAGAGAATAGGACCAATCAAGTGTGACAGTAGAAAAGTGTGTATGGAACGGGAGGAGACAACAGAAGCAGAGGCATTTAATTAATACTTCGCTTCGGTATTCACTACGGAAAAGGATCTTGGCGTATGTAGGGATGACTTACAGCAGACTGAAAAGCTTGAGCATGTAGATATCAAGAAAGAGGATGTGCTGGAGCTTTTGGAAAGCATCAAGTTGGATAAGTCACCGGGACTGGACGAGATGTACCCCAGGCTACTGTGCAAGGTGAGGTGGGAGTTTGCTGAGCCTCTAGCAATGATCTTTGCATCATTAATGGGGATGGGAGAGGTTCTGGAGGATTGGAGGGTTGCAGATGTTGTTCCCTTGTTCAAGCAAGGGAGTAGAGATAGCCCAGGAAATTATGGACCAGTGAGTCTACTTCAGTGGTTGGTAAGTTGATGGAAAATATCCTGAGAGGCAGGATTTATGAACATTTGGAGAGGCATAATATGATTAGGAATAGTAGTATGGCTTTGTCAAAGGCAGGTCATGTCTTACGAGCCTGATTGAATTTTTTGAGTAACTAAACATACTGATGAAGATAGAGCAGTAGATGTAGTGTTTATGGATTTCAGTAAGGCATTTGATAAGGTACCCCATGAAAGGCTTATTGAGAAAGTAAGGAGGCATGAGATCCAAGGGGACCTTGCTTTGTGGATCCAGAATTGGCTTTGTCCACAGTAGGCAAAGAGTGGTTGTAGACGGGTCATATTCTGCATGGAGGTCAGTCACCAGTGGTGTGCCTCAGGGATCTGTTCTGGACCACTCCTCTTAGTGATTTTTATAAATGACCTGGATGAGGAAGTGGAGGGTTGGGTTAGTAAATTTGCTGATGACACAAAGGTTGGGGGTGCTGTGGATAGTGTGGTAGGCTGTCAGAGGTTACAGCGGCACATCAGTAGGATGCCGAACTGGACTGAGAAGAGGCAGATGGCATTCAACCCAGATAAGTGTGAGATGGTTCATTTTGGTAGGTCAAATATAATGGCAGAATATAGTATTAATGGTAATACTCTTGGCAGTGTGGAGGATCAGAGGGAATTTGGGGACTGAGTCCATAGGACACTCAAAGCTGCTATGCAGGTTGATTCTGTGGCTAAGAAGGCATATGGTGCATTGGCATTCAACCTTGTGATTGAGTTTAAGAGCCAAGAGGTAATATTGCAGGTATATAGGACCTGGTCAGACCCTACTTAAAAAGTACTGTGTTCAGTTCTGGTCGCCTCACTACAGGAAGGGTGTGGACACCATAGAAAGGGTGCAGGGAGATTTACAAGGATGTTGCCTGGATTGGGGAGTATTCCTTATGAGAATAGGATGAGTGAACTTGGCGTTTTCTCCTTGGAGAGACAGGATGAGAGGTGTATACGATGATGAGAGGCATCGATTGTGTGGATAGTCAGAGGCTTTTTCCCAGTGCTGAAATGGCTAACCCAAGAGGGCACAGTTTTAAGGTGCATGGAAGTAGGTACAGAGGAGGTTTCGGGTAAGTTTTCTATGCAAAGAGTGATGAGTGCGTGGAATGGACTGCCGGCGACGGTGGTGGAGGCGGATACGATAGGGTCTTTTAAGAGACTCCTGGATAATAAGTACATGTGCATAGTAAGTACATGTTCGGCCCAGCATTGTGGGCCAAACGGCCTATATTGTGCTGTAGGTTTTCTATGTTAAGAATGATGTTGGTGCAAATGTTCTAGTTTTATGTAATGGTTTGAGAGCTGCAAGATTCTGGGAGTGAACATCCCCCGTAGCCTGTCCTAATCCAACCACATTGATGCCATGGCCAAGAAAGCTCACCAGCACCTCCACTTTTTTTGCAGATGAAGGGAATTTGCTGTGTCTCCGTTGACCCCCATGAATGCAAGAAACTGGCATAGCTCAGTGCATCACAGAAACCTAGTCTTTTCTGTAATAAAGTAGGCTCTTTCTATGTTTCTCACTGACTTAATAAAGGAGCCAGCATACTCAAAGATCCTCATCCATCCTGGACTTATTTCTCTTCTCCCACCACCCCTAATAGGGCAGGAAATTGAAAAGCATGAACCACGTACCACCAGGTGTTTCAAGGAAGCAGTTTCATGGGTTTGGTAAATGTGACAGAAGACACAGATTATGAATAAGCTCATTAAACATTTATTTACAAACAGTGGAACATTCAATCAAGCATCTAAGCCACCCCTATGTTACAAAATCTACAATACTAAACATTCAGTAATGCTTCAAACTCAACAGGTACCTCATTAAGTCTTCCCAAATTACACAATTGTAAGAGCAAACATTCAATAAACCAATACTTAAAATGCACGTGGGCCCTCCTATATCTGTGTCATACTTTACCAGTGGTTCTTCAGCACTGGTCATGACCTCAATATGAAGGTGAATGCCTGGACACAAAGATTCCCTGAGGCACCTAAAACCGGACACTGGTGCCATGGCACAATGGGAAAGAGCTGCTGCATCCTTCAAACGGGCCATTGATTACCGGCATGCCAGAAACTGTTTTCGACCAACTAGTAATCTAAACCTTCACATTATTCCAGGGTCGTTGTTGATCCCACCATTATTCATCTGTTTCGTGGTATGATGAGATAGACTCTTGACCTGAATCTACCTTGCATCTTATGGTCTACCTGCACTGCACTTCTCTAACTGTTAAGTTTATTCTGCATCCTGTTATTTTACCTTGTACTACCTCAATACACAGTTATCTGTATCTGCAAGACAAGCTTTTCACTGTATCTTGGTACATGTGACAATAATGAACCAATTTAAGAACGTTTCATTTTTTCACCAATGATTGCAAGGCTGGAGTTGTATATGAAGAAAACCGTTTGGAAGATTTTTTGAGGAATGTTTGTACTTTATGAAGTGACCATAGCTTTGTGAACAGTGAAAGAGCTTAAACAGTTTTTAAATATATACACCTCTGCAAAGTGTTTCTGATGTGTAATGGTGTTTTAGCAGTGCTGCTGTTATCAGGTAGTATTGAAGCAAAAACAACTTGTATTAACTCAGTATATGTATAGTATACGATCAAGGAGATCTGTGACGGTCAAGCACTCCTTACTGCAAGCTATGTACCAGAACTAGAATATGTTTAAAACTGGCAGATTGTGAACATTGGGACACTAACATTTCTGTTTTGTTTGAATCAGACTGGTAACTGGGGACAGAAGAAGTGCATTATTGAAAAGCCTACCAAGAAGTGTGATTCTTGGTTTAAATTAATTAGGGGCCAAATGTAGATTAAGAGAGGGAGAACTATGGAGACTTTCCAAATTGTCATGTCGTTTAAACAAAAGACATTGGTAACAGAATGCAAGATCCCACTTAAGGAGTTGTTCAGTCTGTGAGACAGTAAATAATGAGGATCAATTAAATCTGCCAAAGAAATGTTTGTTTGTTTAGAGATAAGTGCAGAACAGGCCTTTCTGGCCCAACGAGCTGCATTGCCTAAGAACCCACCTATATATAACCCTAGCCTAATCGCAGAACAATTTACAGTGACCAATTAACCGACTTACCTGCATGTCTTTGGACTATCAGAGGAAACTGGAGCATCCAGAGAACTCCCAAATGGTTCACAGAGAGGAATGTACAAGCTCCTTGCCGATGCTGGAATTGGACTCCAAAATCCAACACCCCAAGCAGTAGTAGCATTGTGCTAGCCACTACGTTAACTGTGGCGCCCATATGTTTAGGGTTAAACCATGAAATTAAGTTACAAGCAGTAAGGTGGCTCACAAGATGGGAGATAAAAAGTGTATTAACATATGGAAGCAGGTGAGAGAGCACAAGTAACACCACACAGCAGGGGAAAAATAGATTGCATCACAGTCTCCAAGGGGATCCTGTACATCATGGTTTCAAGAAACAGATTAAGATTTCAATTATTTAATCAGCTGTGGTTATAATTTGGATACTGGTGGTACTTTTGTTGACACAAATTCTTTGAATTAGATAGAAATAAGAATTTTGAAAATACAAAAGCCTACAACAGGCAAAATGACAAGTCTTATAGTTGGTATATTCTAAATAAGTTCAGTGTGCTGGTTGAACTGTCTACTCTGGACTCTACTGTACTCTATCCTCCTGTCATGCTGTGTTTTAGAACATGAAATTTAAAAAATTGCACTCTGACTCTCTACTTTCCTCCTAACAGCAACAATTGCACAGGCAAAAACTGGCCACATGCCAGCCAAGAAAGCTGCTGCTGCTCAGAAACCTACAGCCAAGAAAGCTTCTTCCAGCTCAGATAGTGAGTCCGGTAAGAGAATGTGGAAAATCTGTTCTCCCAAAGGGGGAGGAGGTGCAAGTCATCGTTGTTTCTGGTGTGCAAGTGTTCCCTTTGGGAAATGAATCACTTTGAAAAAGAGTTTGCTGGCAACACTTATAGCTTATACAGCACCTAACCATTCTCCAACCACCCCAACATTCTGGTTAAATGTTCCTTGTTGGGGTTTAAGCTGGTTTCTGTCCACTGTGCAAAAAGTAGTTCATTCATTTGAATTGGGAAGACAGCCACAAGGGAGAGGGTATCTTTAAAGGAAATACATATTTCTTTAGTTGAGTTGATTTTAATCTTTAATGTTCACATTTTATATTATTCAGCTGACATATAGTAACTTTTGATTACCATGGACTTTAAGAAACTTTTACTAGCTAACAGTACATTTAGTCCTCTCATGGGCAGAGCTTGTCTTGCCATTTTGCTTGGGGAGGCACTAGGCAACAGCTGGGTGGCAGCAGATCACCAGGGGGATAGCCATAGTTCATACTTGTGTCAATGGCAAACTGCTGGTAAGAAGTTCTTTTATTTGTGGGTGTTAGTGTTGGCTTGGTACTGGTACCATAGTCTTGATTCAGTAGGTTGTGGGTTCAAGCTATTCTCTAAGACAGTGTATGATTTCATTTGATGGTGAAGTGCTTTTCTTTCTCAATGCACTATGTAATGATGTGACAGTTTGCAAGACAAGCCTTATACTGTACCTGTACATGTTACGATAAAAAACTAATTCCAATTCTGAGTGCTGGTTTTGCTGCATGACTGACAGAACACAGCAGGAAGAAGATGGATTGACTTTTAACACTTTTTGGTTCAGAGATAGACAGCTGACGTTGAATGTGATTATAAGTCTTTGTTACTGAAAGAATAATAATAGCAATCTCTAATGTTTAGACTCTGATAGTTCTGAAGAGGAGGCCAAATCAAATCCTGCATTGAAAACTGCTCCAAACCCCCTGCAGAAAACAGCCACAGCCCAAGCGAAGAAACCAGAGAGCAGCTCGGACTCTGACTCAGACAGTTCCAGTGATTCTGACGAGAAGAGCAAGGCTGCTGTGGCCACCAAACCAGCTGGCAAAGCCATTGCTGCACCTGGGAAACCAATGAAGCAACTCACTTCAGCAACTAAGGTGGCTGCAGCAGCTGAAGAAAGCAGTTCAGATTCAGAAGACTCCAGCAGTGAGGAAGAGGCTAAAACTCCAGCTAAAGCTCCAATCCGCGTGACAGCCAAATCTGCAGCTGTGACAACAAAAACCAATTCACTGGCAGCAGCAGGAAAAGCCAAACCCTCGGCGGTGAAGAAAGATGAAAGCAGCAGTTCTGAAGAAACTTCCAGCGACGATGAGCCTCAGTCAAAAACACCAGTGGCCCAAGTAAAAAAAGTAAAAGCCACTTCTACTCCAGTGGCTGCAAACTCTGCGGCCAAGAAAGCTGAAAGCAGCAGCAGCAGCTCAGATAGTTCTGAGTCAGATTCAGAGGAGGAGAAGCCAAAAGGTAGGCCAACTGTTCCCAATGATGTGAAAACACCCACCATAGTCCCTGCAAAGAAGACAGCAGAGACCAGCTCTGAAGAAGACTCTTCGGACGACGAGGAGGAGGAGAACACCAAGTCAGTAAATGGTGAGCTTTGTACCTGTATAGTTTTTTTAAATCAATTGGGTAAAATGGAAAGTTGGTGCTTGAAACGTCAAGGTGAAGCTGGGGCACAAAATCTGGCTTTGCTCCATTTGGGTAGTTCTAAAGATGGGCTACAGCATTAGGTTAAAACTAGAAAAAATGTTCAAAAAGTTCAGTAAATTTATTGTCAAAGTACGTATGTCACAATACACAAACCTGGGATTCATTTTTTGCAGGCATACTCAGTAAATATGAAGAGATGCAATAGAATCAATGAAAGATCACACCCAACACGACGGACAAACAACTCGTGCAAAAGACAATGAACTGTAGGCTCTTCTGTTTGAGGGCAGTGGTGTTCCCATGATATAACCCGTCAATATACTCTCCACTGCACAGTTACAGAAGTTTGTCAAAGTTTCAGATGACATGTAGAGTCTTCTAAGAAGTAGACACACTGCTGTGCATCTTTTGTAATGCTCTTACATGCTGGACCCAGAACAGATCCTCTCAAATGATAACACTGAGGAATTTAGAGTTGCTGACTTCTTCCTCCTATAGTCAATAATCAGCTGCTTGATGACCTTGTCATTGAGTGAGAGGTTATTGTTGTGACACCACTTGGCCAGATTATCAATCTGCCTCCCATATGCTGATTTGTTACCACCTTTGATTCGGCCAACAACAGAGGTGTTGTCAGCAAATTTGAATATGGCAATCATTAGTTTAAATGACGGTGACATTTAAATGGATCAATACTGTGAATTGTGAGTGTGATTTGCCCATCTTCTCCTGTGCATGTTTTCCGGAGTTTGGTTTCTAGGGAAACACAAAAACAGATCATGCTAAAGCCTGCAGATTACAGCTTTGAGAGGGGCTCCCAATCTTTTTTATGTCTAGACCCCTACCATTAACCAAGTGGTCCATGGACCCCACATTGGGAACCCCTCCCTAGCTTTTGGTTCTGATCACTATATTACTGGAGGAACTGTATTGGAGAGGATGCAAAGGAGATTTATGAAGACACTGCTGGATCTGGGGGCTTTTTGCTATGTAGAAAGTTTAATTAAGCTGAGTTATTTTTTGATCAATGGATGCTGTTGATCATATGGGGAATCCTTTAAATTAATTAATCTAACGGGGAGCTATTGTGCTAGTGTACAAATTATTTTCTGTGCAGTTACTGACAGGGCTGCAGCACTCTGTTTTGTGGAGCTGATTTGAGGACCGGTTACTGTATTCTGCTAATATTCAGTAGGTTTCAATAGATACATTTAATGTATGCAATATACATCCTGAAATTCTTCTTCACATCCATGAAAACAGAGCAGTACCCCAAAGAATGGATGACAGTTAAGATGTTAGAACCCCAATGTCCTCCCCTTCCCCACCAGCAAAACAGCATCTGCACCCTCGACTGAGCACTCAAGCGTGCAGCAAAGCATCAATAAAGACACAGACTTGCAGTTACCCCAAAGACTACTCATTCACCTGGTAATTCAATATACCTCTCTCTCCCTCCCTCCCTCCCCCTTGGGAAAAGAGTTGTCCCCGTTTCACAGCAAGAGGGGAGACAGAACAAAACAACTCACTGATTTATGGTGTTAAAAGTCTGTTACATTGCTTTTTCTGAGCTCTGTCAGTTCGCTGCTTTCAATCTTTCTTGTACTCCCATGTTACATCAGGCAGCGGCACCCACCTGCCTCCAGAGCCACAAAAATCCAGCACCCCGAAGGCGTGCTAGTCTTCCAGGCCATGTTCTTGACATATCGAAAGGCAACCGACATGAGGCCCTGAGAGTGGGTCCCATTTCCACAAAGAACCGAAGTCAGCATGTAACTCCAGGTCAGGGCCTTCAGAAGAGCTCTGAAAAGGGAAAATAAAGAGATCAAAGATCTAAAGAAATTCTCTACTTTGTTTTCTTCAAAATTCATAAAATTGAACACCATTTTAGTGCAATCCACACACAAGGATAGGAGGAGTTTAAAGGGCTTTGAACCAATCCTGGGTGTATATGACAAACATACTGACCACACTTCCCTCTCAGCAAATAATAAAGATGCGACAACCTTTAAAGTATTTTAGACTAGAGTTTCAATGTATTTATATTGCTAGTGTTCCGACTTACAACACTTACAAATTGCAACAATAAGCACAGAATAGAAGTCAGTAGTTCATTGTTTTAAACCGCTGTCCCATTGTATGCAACATAAAAGATTTTCCTTGTACTGTGTTATACTCTTAAAAGGATGTGATTTTTTCAGTCTTATTCTAAATACTCTTATTACAAAGAAGACGTTTAAAGTGCTGTATAGTTATCAGGCTGTATTTATTTAAAAAATAATCCTCGGAGCAATGGTTGGTCAGTACAGCTGTAAAAATAAAATTTGAGGGAACACTGCTGGGCCAACATAGTGTGGGTGAGTTGGTCCAAATGACCCTTATTTACCACCACTAGTAGTAGTTTGATCATTTGAGTCAAGTGTGATGTTCTTCTAAGGGGTTGTTTATTGGTGGGTCCTCAGGTGGTTGTAAAGGCCAATCCAGGATCTACATATTCTGGTGCATTGTGAGCATGAGTAAGTGGTGACTGGTTAGTGGTTGGGTCTTCTGGTTGTTCAGTCCCCTTTCACAGCTGCTTGTTCTTTGCAGCACAGCGGAGGTCGTTCCTATGTAGCACAAATCCCCCTTGAGCAGTTTTCCTCCAGATGTTATATGTAATGTTGAATTTCTTCAAGCCAATTTTGATGTTATCTCTGAAGCATTTCCTTTGCCCACCAGGGGCTCACTGTCCTTCCTTCGACTGGGAGTAAAGGACCATTATTATGTTAATATCACTTATGTTTTTTAATAATAGTCTGACAGAAATAACGTGGTCCAGTGAGCGTGTGCCATCTAAGCCGGTTGTGAATTATTGCCTCCTAGGTAAGAAATAGCTGTACATGGGTTTCTTACCTGTCTGTAATAGTTGTAATTGTATTTTTCCTCAGATACAGTAAATAGCAAAGGGAAGGCATCTTCAGGCAATGTGAATTTAGCAAGCCAGAAAGTGCAAAAATCTCCAAACACAGTTCCAAAAGCAAAAAAGGTGAGGACATGTTGAGAATATTTCATTTTGAAATTTTTCTTTGGAAGTAAAAATAGGTTTAATATGAGTTTAAAATGTGCATGGAGATCAGATTTTGAATAAAGAGACATCTGTTTGTTTTCTGTAGAAGTATTGGATTGAACCTATCATTCAATATATAACGCTAATTTTATCGCTGTTTTTAGAAAAGCCAAACCAAGATAACGCCTGGAACTAAGGTTGGATTCCTTATGATTATGTATTTTGCCCCATTTGTTCGAGCATTATGTTTATCTGCCTTTTTAAAGGCTTGCACTTCCACTGGACTTAAGTACCTTGACTTAAAGGCTGCATCTTTTGCATTCTTCAAGAGGACACTTTTGCCTGCCAGCTGGCCATGTGCAGTTCTAGCAACGGAATAGATGGAAAATGGAAATATGCACTGTTAAATTTCCATAACCTAGGGGGAGGAGACAAAGAACCATAACCAATGATAACATCATTGAGTGTAATTAGCTGTTGACTGCATGTTGACACTGTCGCCTCATTGGTTTGTTCAAATGTATTTCATATCCACATTCTGCAAGGCTGTCTGCTCTAAAGCATCTAATTTTTTGTTTTACGTCATATCCATAACATTACTTTTCTTCATGATTATTTAGGGGTTCTGGTGGGGAAATGCTCTCAGAAATACTTCATAAAGTGGCCACTGAGTATTTTTCTGCATGCTATCTTCTGCTACTGTAGCCCATCCACTTCAAAGTTCGACATGTGTATTCAGAATGCTCTTCTGCACAGTATTGTAATGTATGGTTATTTGAGTTACTGTAACCCCCCTGTCAGCTTGAACCAGTCTGGCCATTCTCCTCTGACCTCTCATTAACAAGGCATTAACGCCCACAGCACTGACGCTCACTGGATGTCTTATTTTTTTTGCATCATTCTCTGTAAACTCTCCAGACTATCGTGCTTGAAAATCCCAGGCAATCAGCAGTTTGAGAAACTCAAACCACTTTTGTCTGTCACCAACAATCATGCCATGGTCAAAGTCACCTAGATCATATTTCTTCCCCATTCTGATGTTTGAGGTGAACAAGAACTCTTGACCCTGTCTGCATGTTTTTGTGCATTGAATTGCTGCCACATGTTTGACTGATTAGACATTGGCATGACCAAGCAGGTGTAGCTAATAAAGTGGCCACTGAGTGTACATTCTGCTATAACATTCACAGATTTGAGGTTACTGTGTTATTCCTTTCCCGGCTTAAACTGCATCTTCGGAACTGAATAGTATCAAATAGCAACAAGACTCAAGTAAATGGTTGACAGCTACAATCTCTGTAGTTCCTTTTTGCAAATGTACTTAATCAGTTGAGTAATTGTAAGTGATGGATGCAGCCATTTTGTCTTGAAGTATTTGATTTCAGTGTGTAGATATGATTTGTCGTGCATAATTTTGTGCCTATGAAAAATATTTAATGAGCAGGAATCTGCAGTGAATTATCTTTTCCTCTTACTTGCCTTGTCACGTGTAGCATTGGCTTTCCAGTAGAATGCAGTTGAGTCAAAATGTTTTGCCTTAATTTGCGGGGTTAGTAGTAAGGAATCATTACAGTGTGGCTGGTGAAAATTGCTGTCACAGTTTAATACAGCACTAAACTGCAGCTTCTTGTGATGATGGGAAGAGTGGGTGGATGATTTCCTTACTTGCTTACCCTTAAGTGTAAAATGTGTATTGTGTTAATATGCTTTGTTCCCTATTTTTCTTTTGTATAAACAAGCCTCAACCTAATACTCCTTTCCGTAGAGTAAGAGAAGATGACGTTGAAATTGATCCACGGTTTTCAAATAACTCATTTGCTGCAAAGGTAAGTTTGTACTGGGGCTGTACTTTCAAAGCTCCATATTTAAAGTTATAATTTACTGCTAGTCATAGCACTGAAGCTTGATAAATTAAGGATTACTAATCTGAAAATGCTAGCTCATTATTGTCACATCAGAAATATTCAAGATTCAAGTTTAATTTATCACACGTACATCAAAACATGCAGTGAAATGCATCATTTGCATTAGAACTGTATACCCCTGAGGGTGTGCTGGGGGCAGCCCACAAGTGTCACCACACATTCTAGCACCAACATAGCAATATAGATCAAGTGTGACAGGGATGTGACCAGATTGTACTCTGCTTCACTGATCTCTTTGGGAAACAGATCTGGCAGTTTTTACGTGCTGATTGTGACTGTGGTGAACTTTCTCCCTGAAATATTGCCCGCAAGGCACTTGATGCCGGAACAGTTAATGGAGAAGAATAATTACCTGTCTTGTCACACACTGTGAATGAACAGAAAAAAACAACTGAGCAACATTATCATTTTCCCCAATGAAATTGCCGTGTGTGGTTCAAAAATTAATATATTTGTGGAAAATTTTCATTCGTGGCTGTGTATCTTCATTGTGTTCTGGAGTCTAGAAGAGTGAGAGGAGATTTGACAGTAAGATTCTGAGGAGAGAGTGGATTTGGAGGGATTTTTCCTCGTGTGTGAAAATTCAAGGATCTCTATTTGAAAATAAAGCATCACCACCGATACTTTGAGTCTAGAAATGTCCCCCCTGAGGGCATTGAAGCAGAGGACAGCACTGTCACACCAGCTTAACACTTTACAGTGCCAGCGATTTGGGTTTAGCTCCTGCTGTCTCTTGGGATTTTTTTTTTTACATTCTCCCCATGACTGTCTGGGTTTCCTTTGGTTAGTGAGCTGTGGGCTTGCTATGTTGGCAGCGGAAATATGGCGACACTTGTGGAATACACCCTGCACATAATTAGACTGCTGGTGCAAATGACATATTGCCATGTTTTGATGGACATGTGACTTAATGAATCTAATGTTTGAACATTTTTAAAGCAGAGATGAGTAGATTCAGGGTAAGGCAGAATTGAGAGGCTGAGTGGCCTAATCCTAGTCATAGTTCCTAACTGCCTATACCTTTTTGGTAGATGATAAATGCAGTGACAAAGTTTGGGCACCCCTGGTCAAAATTTCTGTTACTGTGAATAGCTAAGCAAGTAAAAGATGACCTGATTTCCAAAAGGCATAAAGTTAAAGATGACACATTTCGTTAATAATTTAAGCAAGATTACTTTTTTATTTCCATCTTTTACAGTTTCAAAATAAACAAAAAAGGAAAAGGGCCCGAAGCAAAAGTTTGGGCACCCTGAGTGGTCAGTACTTAGTAACACCCTCTTTAGCAAGTATCACAGCTTGTAAACACTTTCTGTAGCCAGCTAAGAGTCTTTCAGTTCTTGTTTGGGGGATTTTCGTCCATTCTTCCTTGCAAAAGGCTTCTAGTTCTATGAGATTCTTGGGCCGTCTTGCATGCACTGCTCTTTTGAGGTTTATCCACAGATTTTCAGTGACATTTAGGTCAGGGGTCTGTGAGGGCCATGGCAAAACCTTCAGCTTGCTCCTCTTGAGGTAGTCCATTGTGGATTTTGTGGTGTGTTTAGGATGATTATCCTGTTGTAAAAGCCATCCTCTTTCATCTTCAGCTTTTTTCCAAACGGTGTGATGTTTGCTTCCAGAATCTGCTGGTGTTTAATTGAATTCATTCTTCCCTCTACCAGTGAAATGTACCCTGTGCTACTGGCTGCAACACAAGTCCAAAGCATGATCGATCCACCCCTGTGCTTAACAGTTGGAGAGGTGTTCTTTTCATGAAATTCTGCACCCTTTTTTCTCCAAACATACCTTTGCTCATTGCGGCCAAAAAGTTCTATTTTAACTTCATCAGTCCCAGGACTTGTTTCCAAAATGCATCAGGCTTGTTTAGATGTTCCTTTGCAAACTTCTGACGCTGAATTTTGTGGTGAGGACGCAGGAAAGGTTTTCTTCTGATGACTCTTCCATGAAGATCATATCTGTGCAGGTGTCGCTGCACAGTAGAACAGTGCACCACCACTCCAGGGTCTGCTAAATCTTTCTGAAGGTCTGTTGCAGTCTGACGGGGTTTTGATTTGCCTTTCTAGCAATCCTACGAGCAGTTCTCTCAGAAAGTTTTCTTGGTCTTCCAGATGCCAACTTGACCAACACCGTTCCTGTTAACTGCCATTTCTTAATTACATTACGAACTGAGGAAACGGCTACCTGAAAACGCTTTGCTATCTTGTAGCCTTCTGCTTTGTGGGCATCATTTATTTTTAATTTTCAGAGTGCTAGGCAGCTGCTTAGAGGAGCCCATGGCTGCTGATTTTGTTGAGACAAGGTTTGAGGAGTCAGGGTATTTATAAAGCTTTGAAATTTGCATCATTTCCTAATGATGACTGTGAACAAACCATAGCCCTAACAAGCTAATTAAGGTCTGAGACCTTGGTAAAAGTTATCTGAGAGCTCAAATCTCTTGGGGTGCCCAAACTTTTGCATGGTGCTCCTTTCCTTCCCCCCCCCCCCCACCACCACTCAAATTGTACAAAAGAAAAATAATACACTAATCTTGCTTAAAAAGTTGAAAAGAATGTTTCATCTTTAACTTTATGACTTTTGGAGATCAGTTCATCTTCTCACATCTTCTCACTTAACTATACACAGTAACGGAAATTTTGACCGGGGTGCCCAAACTTTTGCATGTCACTGTACATCTTTTCACATAATATCTGAAAAGGCTAGAGGCCCAGGTTACACAGGTGATTAATCTGCAGTGTGCAGATATGGTGATGAATGTAAGTGAGGGAATGGGGTCCTTAGATTTGCTAGGTGAGCATCCTGTGAATTTATTCCTACAATTAAATTAATTTACTTATATCCAATTTAAAATTTACCCATAATTTTAGAGTGCACACAAGTGCTGATCAACATGCCTCTGTGGGTTAGGGGCCTATCAAAACCTTGAAAGAAAGTTCTTGATTACTTTTAATGCTTTTTGCAAAGAGTCACTTTGTCTTTTTATCATTTCCTTTCAGTTACCTTATGTACTAGCCACTCCTATGGCTAGTGTCACTTTATGTATGTACAATCAGTCTATGGATATAGCTAATCTCAACAGCCACAGTCTAACAGATATTTGTACATTGTTTTATATTTATTATGTTTTTTTATGCTGCGTCAGATCCAGGGTAACAATCATTTTGTTCTTTACTCTCGTACTGAAGAATGACAATAAACAATCTTGAATCTTTCTCTGCTCAATATCTAAGCTTGGTATCACTGACTAAGCTGTTGTGGTTTGAATAGTTTACCTGACTGAGCACATTGTACATCAGAGAACTGTAAAATCTGGACAGTATCAGGCATTTGAGGATTTGGAAGTTTTTAAAAGCAGTCCTTGAATTCCTGCAGTACTTTCATTGGTTGTTTTTATTTACAGAGAGGGGCATCAGGAGACTGGGGTGAGAAAGCAAATCATGACTTAAAGTTCACAAGAGGCAAATCTTTCAGGCACGAGAAAACAAAGAAAAAACGTGGAAGCTATCGTGGTGGTTCCATTGCCATGACTGTGAACTCCATCAAATTTGACAGTGAATGAACATTCTAACTGTTTAATCCAATTAGTAGTCAACTTACAAAAGTCAATTTTTTTAATATAAATGGTTTAACTCAAGAGTGTGTAGTTTCAGTACTTTTTTATGTTTGAAATCTCTAGTGAATTCTCTGGAAATGTATCATTCTTTCCAGGCCAAGTTGGTATTTAAAATAAATTGTTTTTGATTGAAATACATATTTAATGTAAAATATATCTAATGGAAAACTTGCAAATACATGCTAGAGATTTATCTTTTTTAAAAAAGTTCTGGCATTTTAGTCCAGTTTGCGTATCAGCATTTCGGTGTTTGTTCTGTATGAGATTCTATAAGAGCAACAATTATGGATGCTTCATAAGCAGCTCATTGAATAAACCATGTGAGTTAATTTTTTTTAATAAAACTATCTTCAGTTTTCATTCTTTGATTAATGTTTTGTATGACCTGCTTTCAAAACCAGAATTTCAAAAAATCAGCACATACATAACTGCACATTTTTGGTCGCCCTATTATAGGAAGGGTGTTGGTTTTGGAGAGTGTACAGAAGAGGTTTACCAGGATGATGCCTGGATTAGAAGGCATGAGCTGAGACATTGGATAAATGGGGTTTCTCTGGAGCAGCAGAAGCTGGGGGAGATCAGATAGAGGTTTATAAGATTATAAGAGGCTTAGATAGAGTAGACAGACAGTATCTTTGTCCCAGGGTCAAAATGTCCCAGAAGGAATGCACTCAAGCTGACGGGGTTATTAAACGAGATGTGCAAGGCAAATTTTTTACAGATCGGTGGTTGCCAGGAATGTGCTGCCTGGGAGGATGGTAGAAGCAGGTATATTCGGGATTCTTAAAAAGGCATTTGGATAGGCTTTTCTGCCCCTTTGCACCACCCAGCAACTCTTTCTCCTCCTCTCCCCTCCCTCCCCCTCATTTAACCCTAACTTAATCATAGGACAATTTACAATGACTAGTTAACCTAACTGGTAGGTCTTTGGAAGGTGGGAGGGAACTGAGGCACCCTGCAAGGGGTGGGGGGGGGGTAATCAAAAAGTTTCCACTCAGCGGTTATGATCAAGTACTTACTGAGAATAGACAGTTGGACACATACATGAAGTGCAAAGGTTTAAATGCTTGCAAATAGAGCTAACATGGCTGGGACATCTTGGTCAGCATGGACCATTTGGGTCAAAAGGCATATTTCTGTGATGTATGATTATGACTTGATTGTGGATGCAGCCAAGGGTGGGAGGGAAAAGTTAGGGTTGTGGGGCCACTGGAGAAAAGTAGTGAAGGGTATGGCATTGCACTGCAAGATTGCCCATCGAGTATTGTAATGATCAGTGTTACCAAGCTTCTGGAGAACTTACAATTGCTTGATAATTTTAGTGTTTTGTTGGTCTCTGTGCAAAGTCGCTCTAGTGAGTAACTGAAGTTTTCACTAAATCATTAGATCTTTGGTCATTGCTGATTCTTTGACATGTACTTTAATTTACTAGGAACCCAAAAATCTAATCTAAATTAGCAAAGAAATGGTGGGAGTTTAAATTATTGTGGTTGACAGACACCATGGGCCTGTCCCTGTGCTGTATTGTTCTTAATAAATATATATGCTTGAAAATATTAATTTTGTCTCTATGCAAAGCTCTATATAAATATATTCAATAACTACATTTAAAATAGAAACATAGAAAAACCTACAGCACAATGTTGGCCCTTGGGCCCACAAAGCTGTGCCAAACATGTCCCTACCTTAGAACTACCTAGGCTTTACACATAGCCCTCTATTTTTCTAAGCTCCATGTAGCCATCCAGCAATCTCTTAAAAGACCCGTTTTGCCACCAGCAGCCCGTTCCACACACACACCACTCTGCGTTTTAAAAAAAACTTACCCTGACATCTCCTCTATCTACTTCCAAGCACTTTAAAACTATGCCCTCCCGTGCTAGCCAATTCAGCCCTGGGGAAAGGCCTCTGACTATCCACACGATGAATGCCTCTCATCTTGTACACTTCTATCAGGTCACCTCTCATCCTCCGTGGCTCCAAGAAGAAAAGGCCAAGTTCACTCAACCTATTCTCATAAGGCATATTCCCCAAGCCAGGCAACATCCTTGTAAATCTCCTCTGCACCCTTTCTATGGTTTCCATGTCCTTCCTGTAGTGAGGTGACCAGAATTGAGTACAGTACTCCAAGTGGGATCTGACCAGGGTCCTATATAGCTACAACACTACCTCTCAGCTCTTAAACTCAATCCCACGATTGATGAAGGCCAATGCACTGTATGCCTTCTTAACCACAAGAGTCAACCTGTGTTGCAGCTTTGAGTATCCTATGGACTCGGACCCTAGGATCCCTCTGATCCTCCACACTGCCAAGAGTCTTACCATTAATGCTATATTCTGCCATCATATTTGACCTACCAAAATGAATCATCTCACACTTATTTGGGTTGAACGCCATATGCTGTTTCCCAATCCAGTTCTGCATCCTATTGATGTCCCACTGTAACCTCTGACAAACCCTCCACACTATCCACAGCACCCCCAACCTTTGTGTCATCAGCAAATTTACTAACCCAACCCTCCGCTTCCTAATCCAGGTCATTTATAAAAACCACAAATAGTAGGGGTCCCAGAACAAATCCCTGAGGCACACCACTGGTCACTGGCCTCCATGCAGTTAATGACCTGTCTACAACCACTCTGCCTTCTGTGGGTAAGCCAGTTATGGATCCACAAAGCAATGTCCCCTTGGATCCCATGCATCCTTACTTTCCCAATAAGCCTGGGGTACCTTATCAAATGCCTTGCTAAAATCCATATACACTACATCTACAGCTCTACCTTCATCACTGTGTTTACTCATATCCTCAAAAAAATTCAATCACGCTCATAAGACACGACCTGCGTTTAACAAAGCCATGCTGACTATTCCTAATCATATTATGCCTCTCCAAATGTTCATAAATCCTGCCTCTCAGGATATATTCCATCAACTTTCCAACCACTGAAGTAGACTCTCTGGCCTAGAATTTCCCGGGCTATCTCTACTCCCTTTCTTGAATAAGGGAACAATCTCCGCAACCTCTCCCATCCGCATTAATGATGCAAAGATCATTGCCAAGGGTCAGCAATCTCCTCCCTCGCTTCCCACTGTAATCTGGGGTACATCCCGTCTGGTCCCGGTGACTTTATCCAACTTTATGCTTTCCAAAAGCTCCAGCACATCCTCTTCCTTAATATCTACATGCTCAAGCTTTTCAGTCCACTGCAAGTCATTCCTACAATTGCCAAGATCCTTTTCTGTAGTGAATACTGAAGCAAAGTATTCATTAAGTACCTCTGATACTTCCTCCGGTTGCATACACACTTCTCCACTGTCACACTTGATTAGTCCTATTGTCTCACGTTTTATCCTCTTGCACTTCACATACTTGTAGAATGCCTTGGGGTTTTCCTTAATACTTTCTGCCAAGGCCTTCTCATGGCCCCTTCTGGCTCTCCTAATTTCATTTGTAAACTCCTTCCTGCTAGTTTTATAATCTGGATTCCTATCATTACCTAGTTGTTTGAACCTTTCATAAGCTCTTCTTGTTGACTAGATTTACAACAGCCTTTGTACACCATGGATCTTGTATTCTACCGTCCTTTTAGAGCAAGTTTGGAGACAGTGTGAAAGGGAGGATAGGCAGATGATAGAGAAGGGACTTGCTCAGTCCGATGGTTTGAGATGTGTATTTTAATGCGAGGAGTATCATGAATAAAGCAGATAAGCTTAGAGCGTGGATCAGCACTTGGAGCTGTGATGTTGTGGCCATTACAGAGACTTGGATGGTGCAGGGGCAGGAATGGCTACTTCAAATGCCAGGCTATAGATGTTTCAGAAAGGATAAGGAGGGAGGCAAAAGAGGTGGGGGCGTGGCACTGTTGATCAGAGATAGTGTCACAGCTGCAGAAAAGGAGGAAGTCATGGAGGGATTGTCTACGGAGTCTCTGTGGGTGAAAGTTAGGAATAGGAAGTGGTCAATAACTCTACTGGGTGTTTTTTATAGACCACCCAATAGTAACAGGGATATAGAGGAGCAGATAGGGAGATAGATTCTGGAAAGGAGTAATAATAACAGGGTTGTTGTGGTGGGAGATTTTAATTTCCCAAATATTGATTGGCATCTCCCTAGAGTGAGGGGTTTAGATGGAGTGGAATTTGTTAGGTGTTTTCAGGAAGGTTTCTTGACCAATATGTAGACAGGCCTACAAAAGGAGTGGCTGTACTTGATCTGGTATTGGGAGATGAACCTGGTCAGTGGGAGGGCATTTTGGAGACAGTGATCACAATTCTATCTCCTTTACCATAGCATTGGAGAGGGATAGGAACAGACAAGTTAGGGAAATGTTTAATTGGAGTAAGGGGAACTATAAGGCTTTCAGACAGGAACTTTGAAACATAAATTGGAAACAGGCGTTTTCAGGGAAACATACCAAAGAAATGTGGCAAATGTTCAGTGGATATTTGCATAGGGTTCTGAGTTGGTACATTCCAATGAGACATGGAAAGGATGGTACGGTACAAGATCCATGGTGCACAAAGGCTATTGTAAGTCTAGTCAAGAAGAAAAGAAGAGCTTACAAAAGGTTCAAAAACCTAGGTAATTATATGAATCCAGAAGATTGTAAGACTAACAGGAAGGAGTTTAAGAATGAAATTAGGAGATCCAGAAGGGGCCATGAGAAGGCCTTGGTGGACAGGATTAAGGAAAACCCCAGGGCATTCTACAAGTATGTGAAGAAAATGAGGGTAAAAAGTGAGAGAATAGAACCCCTACTCTTTGTCATTTTCATAAATGACCTGGATGAGGAAGTGGAGAGTTGGGTTAGTAAGTTTGCTGATGACACAAAGGTTGGGTGTGTTGTGGATAGTGTGGTGGGCTGTCAGAGGATACACGGGACATTGATAGGATACAAAACTGGGCTGAGAAGCGCAGATGGAGTTCAACCCAGATAAGTGTGAGGTGGTTCATTTTGGTTGGTCAAATATGATGGCAGAAAATAGCATTAATGGCAAGACTCTTGGCAGTATGGAGGATCAGAGGGATCCTAGGGTCCAAGTCCATAGGATACTCAAAGCTGCTACGCAGGTTGACTGTGATTAAGAAGGCATACAGTGCCTTGGCCTTCATCAATCGTGGGATTGAGTTTAAGAGCCGAGAGGTAATATTGCAGCTATATAGGACCCTGGTCAGAACCCACTTGGAGTACTGTGCTCAATTCTGGTCACCTCACTATAGGAAGGATATGGAAACCATAGAAAGGGTGCAGAGGCGATTTACAAGGATGTTGCCTAAATTGGGGAGCATGCCTTATGAGACACAGATAAAGTCAATGGAGTCTTTTGCACTGGCCTGAAATCTCAAACCTGCGGAAAAGGGCACTAAGGGAGCTTAGTGGTTGGCGTAACACTTTACAGTGCCAGCATTCAGCAATCATGGCCTAGTCCTGCTGCTGTCTCCTAATGAAGTATAGCCTCTGTCTTGCCTTCTTGTTAGCAGCATCGATATGTTGGGACCAGGTTAGATCCTCGGGTCTCTGGGATGCTCTGGTTTCCCCTCACATTCCAAAGACATACAGATTAGGTTTTGTAAGCTGTGGACTCTAGAAGCATGGCAAATCTTGCAGGCAGCCCCCAGCATATCACTGAACTGTGTAGGTTGTTGATGCAAACAACACTGTGTGTTTCAATGTGTACATATGACAAATAAAGCTAATCTATCTAATTAATCCTGATCAATGCCTAGAGGGATTAGGTTTAAGGGGAGATAGGAAATTTTAAAGGGGATGTGTGGGGCAAATTTTTGTTTTACACAGAAGTTGGCGGGTGCCTGGAAATTGCTGCAGGGGTGGTGGAGGAGACAGCAATGTTTCAGAGGCATTTAGATGGGCGGCATACATCATCAACGATCCCCATCACCCAGGACATATTCTCTTCTCATTGCTACAATTAGGGAGGAGGTACAGAAGCCTAAAGGCATATACTCAATGTTTTAGGAACAGTTTCTTCCCCCTCCTCTATCAAATTTATGAACAGACAATGAACCCATAACAACTACCTCACTATTTTTGGCTCAAGTTTTTGCACTACTTCTTTAATTTAATCTATCTACCTATATATTCTTTTGGATCTCTGCTATTTTCCTGATCCTTAGAGTTCTTGCGGGGGTCAAGAATAGTGAGCAGTCTTAATTCTTATC
The DNA here is from genome assembly GCF_048418815.1 of Hemitrygon akajei. NCBI lineage: Eukaryota > Metazoa > Chordata > Chondrichthyes > Myliobatiformes > Dasyatidae > Hemitrygon > Hemitrygon akajei. Next base: position 64,953,888 of record NC_133144.1, on the reverse strand, counting down.
TATCATTAATTTTAAACTACAAACATACAAACACTAAGCAAACTAAGTAAACGTAGAACATATAAATCTACAGAACGTTACAGGCCCTTCAGCCCACAATGTTGTGCCGACCATGTAACCTACTCTAGAAACTGCCTAGAATTTCCCTAGCACAAAGCCCTCTAGTTTTTTAAGCTCCATGTACCTATATAAGAGGCTCTTAAAAGACCCTATGGTAGATGCTTCCACCACCGCTGCTGGCAGTTAATTCCATGCACCCACTACTCTGTGTGAAAAACTCACCCCTGGTATCCTCTCAGTACCTATTTCCAAGCACCTAAAAACTATGACCCCTTGTGTTAGCCATTTCAGCCCTGGGAAAAAGCCAGTGGCTATCCACATGATCAATGCCCCTCATCATCTTATACACCTCACTCAGCTCACCTCTCGTCCATCACTCCAAGGAGAAATGGCCACATTCATTCAACCTAGCCTCGTAAGGTACGCCCTTCAATCCAGGCAACATTGTAGTAAATCTCTGCACTCTCCCTATAGTATCCACATCCTTCCTGTAGTGAGGTGACCAGAACTGAACACAATGTTCCAAGTGGGGTCTGACCAAGGTCTTATATAGCTGTAACAATACCTCACAGGTCTTGAACTCAATCTCACGGGTGATGAAGGCCAATACTCTGTATGCCTTCTTAACAACACTGTCATTCTGAGCAGCAGCTTTGAGTGTCCTATCGACATGGACCCCAAGATCTCACAGATCCTCCGCACTGCCAAGAGTCTTACCATTAATATTATATTCTGTTATAAAATTCTTACCTATCAAAATGAACCAATTCACAATTATCTGGGTTGTCCATCTGCAACTTTTCAGTCCAGTTCTGCATCCTACCAATGTCCCGCTGTAACCTCTGACAACCCTCCAGACTATCCACAACACCCCAACCTTTGTGTCATCAGCAAACTTACTAACCCATCCCTCCACTTCCTCATCCAGGTCATTTTTAAAAATCACAGAGGAGTGTTCCCAGAACAGATCCCTGTGGAACACCACTGGTCACTGACTTCCATGCAGAATAAGAACCATCTACAACCACTCTTTCCCTTCTGTGGTCAAGCAAGTACTGGATCCACAAAGCAAGGTCTCCTTGGATCCCATGTCTCCTTAATTTCTGAAGGAGTTTTGCATGGGGAACCTTATCAAAGGTCTTACTGAAATCCATATACACTACGTCTACTGTTCTACCTTCATCAATGTGTTTTGTTACTTCCTCAAAGAATTCAATCAGGCTTGTAAGGCACAACCTGCCTTTGACAAAGCCATGCTGACTATCCCTAATCAGCTTATGTCTCTCCAAATGTTCATAACTCCTGCCTCTCAGGATTTGTCAACAATTGGCCAACCACTGAAGTCAGACTCACTGGTCTATAATTTCCTGGGTTATCTCTACTCCCTTTCTTGAACAAGGGAACAACATTTGCAACCCTCCAATCATCCAGTACTTCTCCTATCCCTATGATGATGCAAAGTATTCATTAAGTACCTCTGCTACCTCCACTGACTCCATGCACACATTTCCACTATTGCACCTGATTGGTCCTATTCTCTCACATTATCCTCTTGCTCTTCACATACTTGTAGAATGCCTTGGGGTTTTCCTGAATCCTGCTCACCAAGGCTTTCTCATGGCCCCTTCTAGCTCCCTTAATTCCATTCTTAAGCTCCTTCCTAGCAACCTTGTAATTTTCTAGAGCTCTAACAGTACCTAGTTTCTTGAACTTTTCATAGGCTTTTCTTTTCTTCTTAACTCGATTTTCTACATCCTTTTTACACCATGGTTCTTTAATCCTACCATTCTTTCTCTGTCTCAATGGAACATACCTATGCAAAACTCCATGCAAATGTTCCCTAAACATTTGCCAAATTTCTGCCGTGCATTTCCCTGAGAACATCTGCTCCCAATTTATGCTCCCAAATTCTTGCCTAATAGCATCATATTTCCCCTTACCCCAATTTAATGTTTTCCCAAATTGTCTGCTTCTAACCATCTCCAGTGCTATAGTAAAGGAGATAGAGTTGAGGTCACTACCTCCAGAATGCTCTCCCACTGAGAGATCTGACACCTGACCAGGCTCATTTCCCAACACCAGATCAAGCTGCTCCTCTAGTTTGCTTATCTATATATTGTGTCAGGAAACCTTCCTGAACACACCTAACAAACTCCACCCCATCTAAACCCCTTGTGCTAAGGAGATGCCAATCAATATTAGGAAAGTTAAAATCTCCCATCACAACAACCCTATTGTTGCACCGTCCCAGAATCTGCCTCCCGATCTGCTCCTCAATATCCTGTAACTATTGGGGGGGTCTATAAAAAACACCCAGTAGAGTTATTGCCCCTTTCCTGTTCCTAACTTCCAGCCACACTGACTCAGTAGACCATCCTCCATGACACTGTCCCTAATTAGCAATGCCAATCCCCCACTTCTTTTCCCTCCCTGTCTGTTCTTTTTTAAACATCTAAAGCCTGGCACACTCAACAGCCTTTCCTGCTCCTGAGACATCCCACTCTCTGTAATGGCCACAACGTCATGGTTCCACGTATTGATCCACACTCTCAGTTCATCCAAGTAAAGAGCTGAAAAGCAAAGGGGGCGAAGATAAAGAGGAAAGAAAAGATGATGCTGCTGAAAAATCCATCACCTTTATAATCGAGCTAACAGAAATTCCTTAGATAAGAAGAAACTAATCACTGGTTGCACAATTACATCACGTGGGTAAAGTGCTAACACTTAGCCAATGAGAAATGAAAAGATGAATGTAACTGCTATACCACTTTCTACCAGTAAGTGGGGCTGAACCACCCCACTGTGAAAAATACACGCGTTTGTTAAAAAAATGCAAATGATTAAACAATAACTTTAGCCTTATATGCATTTAAAACAATGCTTTCAAACAATGTACATTATGATAATGTAATTTGTAGCTTTTTGAGCATTGCACTGTTCTGCTGCGACAAAACAACACAGTTCATGACACAATGCCAGCCAGTGATATTAAAGTTGACTCCAACATGAACATGCAGCCAATGTAGGGATATGGATCATGTGGAGGCTGAAAGGATTAATTTCATTTGGAATTGTGCTTAGCACAGAGATAGTGGGCCAATGGGCTTGTTCCCATGTTGTACTGTTCTGTGTTTAATATTGATTGCAAGGAGGAACCTCACCACATGATATCACAATAGAATAATTATTCTACTTCCTCTATGTTATTTCACAAGTACAGGATAATGCAGAGATTTGTTATTTGGAACACTTTGAGCTAATTCTGACTCCTCACTTGTCACACCATGATCAAGCATCAGTTTACTTGGATTATGGAATAGGATTAGGCATCCGTTAGTCTCGTGAGACAATGGATTTGCGCCTTGGAAGGTATCCAGGGCGCAGGCCTGGGCAGGGTTGTGTGGGAGACCAACAGTTGCCCAAGCTGCAGGCCTTCCCCTCTCCACGCCACCGATGTTGTCCAAGGGAAGGGAACTAGGACCCAAGCAGCTTGGCACCGGTGCCGTCACAGAGCAATATGTTGTTAAGTGCCTTGCTCAAGGACACAACACGCTGCCTCAGCTGAGGCTCGAACCAGTGACCTTCAGATTTCTAGTCTGATGCCTTAACCACTAGGCCACGCACCAACACTACTTAGATTATATGCCACTACTTTTGGGCAAATGGGGCTTGTCAGTCGAAGAAGAAGGAAAACTCTGATCTCAAACCTTCACCATCTTGTGGCTATACCCACTCATGAGGACTTCGGGAGTAATCCCCAAAGAAAAATCCAGAGCTGGATTCCCTAAGGCAGTCCTACGTTGAGTTCAACACTAACTGGCATCTCTTCTGACACCACTGATGCCAAACTGTATTGGTCTCTGCTGGTCCTTTGGATTCATCAGCTGCGGGGAGAGGGGGGAGCCTGTGGCGTGGGTAACAGCTTACTCTCCATATTGTACTGCCCTAGCTTGTGTATCAAACACAGGCAGGTAGACGCAACATCAACGGTAGACCCTGACCAGTGGAGGGCCTCCTCCTCAGGAAAAAGAATGCTATAAAGCTTTGGAAACAAGTGTACCAAACACAAAATGCTGTAGGAACTCATCTGGTCAGGCAGCGTCTATGCAACCTTCATCTGGACCTCATACTGTACAGGGTCCAGATCAAGACATCAGGCTTTGGGTCTCGGCCTAAAACATTGACTCACCTCCAGAGATGCTACCTGATCTGCTGAGTTCCTCCAGTATTTTGTGTGTGTTACGTTGGATCCCCAGCATCTGCAGAATCTCTCATGTTTATGATTTGGAGACGAGGGCAATCATTATAAAAAGTAATACACTCACCACTGGCCACTTTATTAGGCACGTCTGCTCATTAATGCAAATATCTAATCAGCCAATCATCTGGCAGCAACTCAATGCATGAAAAAATGCAGATGTGGTAAAGTGGTTCAGACTGAACATCAGAATGGGGAATAAGTGTGATCTAAGTGATGTTGATCATGGAATGATTGTTGGTGCCAGACGTGGTGGTAAGAGTATCTCAGAAAATTCTGATATCCTGGGCCTTTCAAGCACAACAGTCTCTGGAGATTACAGAGAATGGGATGGTGTGAATAACAAAAAATAATCCAGTGAGTGGAGGTTTTGTGGGTGAAAATGCCTTGTTAATGAGAGAGATCGGCAGAGATTGGCCAGACTGGTTCAAGCTGACAGGCAGGAGACACTAGATCCAATAACCATGCACTAAAACAGTGGAGTGCAGAAGAGCATCTCTGAATGTACATTTTGAACCTTGAAGTGGATGGACTACAGCAGCGGAAGAGCACACATTTACACTCAGTGGCCACTTTATTAGGTACAGTAGGCTATCTTAATAAACTAAGACAAAAAACTTTTAAAAATGAATATTAAAATATAAATATATTGTTACTCTTCTGACTTCATGTATAGAAACAGTGAGGGATACATCTTGAGTGAAAAAATTGAAACAATCTGAAGAGTCTCCACACAAAACGTCGACTCTTTTATTCCAAGGCATGGATGCTGCCTGACCTGCAGAATTCCTCCAGCACTTTGCGTGCGTTACTAATGAAGACTGAAGCACGTTCTCCAGGAAATACATTCCCATAAAATACTCCAGGGATGCTGGTTCTAACCGGAAAGCAGGGTGCAGGGTCCGTTTCCCAGCCGGTGACTCCGAATCCAGTTGAGCCGGTTGTGACTCGGGGCGGAGCCCGCAGGTAGGAAGTGAAACCGAACGGTCGGGTTCCTACTCCGGATTCAGCGAGCGAGCGAGCGGTGGAGAGGCCGCTCGGAACACTCGGCCGGTCAGGTGAGCGGTCACGCTGTGTCTGTCTCTGTCGTTAACTATCTGCAGCAAGACCAGTGTTGTAACCACTTGAATCGACGCTGACCAAACTAACCACGGCCGGCTTCCTGTGTTGGTTAAACCCAGCGCAAAGCGCTGACTGCAGCCTTTCTTCGGAACTAGTTTCTGAGCTTTCGGTCGTCGTTTTAATGTTGAGTCTGTTACTCGGCGACAAACATTTTCCAGCGGTTACAGTTCACGTGATTCCTTTAAAAATACCAGGTGTAAGTAACCGGTTCCAAACAAGATGGTCCCACTCAGGTGGAATTTGCATTTTGATCCAAAGTAGCTTTCCGGCGCATGGTACGGAAAGGGGTTGTGTAACGCCCTCTTACACGGGACAGTCTCCAGGTCACAGGTTTAACAGACTGGGATCTGCAGAATAATGCTGGCTTGTGAAAGAATAGCAGAGGATATATCACCAGAGTTTGGTAGGAGTATGAATTGGGAGGTGAACATTCAGCCCTTTGAGTCTGTTCTATCCCACAATGGCTTCCATTTCCTTTGAAACTTTGGTTAAGAGATGGATCATCCTCGGGTTTAGAGTGAACGCTTGGCCTGATAGTGTGTGTGAGAGAGTGCTGAGTCTTGACTCTGGTGATTCCCTGAAGTGGGTAGGCCACTGATAGCATTTCGCCAGAGTCCTCAGTCCTGAGTCGAAGGTTGATTGGCTCTGTGACTTCAGCTTTTACCACACAGTTCCAAAAGTCTTCCAGGCGAAGACCCTTCCTTTCCCAAGGGTGAAGTCTTTGGAGCTTCTGTTGGTGTTTCTGTAGCGCTGGGTTTTTACGGGATGGGGTTGCTAGCCCCTTGCCCAATCCTCCTCCTTTTGCAGCCAGGCTTGGGACTGTCCAATAGTAGAGTTTCTCTGAAAGTTTCGGTTCTCGTTTCTAGATGTCTATCTGTCTGCGATTCCCTGACTTTGGAAGCTGTTTCTGTATCTGTCCACACACAGTGTGGAATCGGCCCTTTGGGCCGTGCTGCCCAACAATTCCCCAGTTCAATCTGAACTAATCACGGGACAATTTATAATGACCAATTAACCAACCAAATGGTACGTCTTTGGACTGTGGGAGGAAGCCAGAACACTCAGAGGAAACTCACGTGGTCACAAGAATGCACAAACTCCTTGCAGGTAAAGGCAGGGATTGAACCCCGGTTGTCTGCACTGTTAAGCGTTGTACGGCCTAGTTGAGTTTTGGAATCGGGTTTGGAATTGGTTTATTACTGTCACCTGTTCCAAGATAGAGTGAAAAGCTTGTCTTGCATACTGTTCATAACAGATCAGATCATTACACAGTGCACTGAGGTAGAACAAGGTAAAACAGTAACAGAATGCAGAATAAAGTGTAACAGCTACAGAGAAAGTGCAGAGCTGGCAGACAGACAGTACAGTCCAAGATCAGGACAAAGTAGATTGTGAAGTAAAGAGTCCGCCTATTGTATAGGGAACCATTCAGTAGCCAGGCAACAGCAGGAGAGAAGCTGTCCTTGAGCCTGGTGGTATGTGCTTTCAGGCTTTTGTATGTTTTGCCTGACGGGAGGGTGGAGAAGGGAGAATGTCCAGGGTGGGTGGGGTCTGTGATTAAGCTGGCTACTTTCCTGAGGTGAAGACAGAGCCCATGGAGGGGAGGCTGGTTTCTGTGATGTGCTGAGCTGTGTCCACACCCAGTGCACTTCCTGGTGGTCAGGGGCAGCGTGGTTGCCAAACCAAGCTGGGGTGAGTCTGGAGAGCATGCTTTCTATGGTCCACTTCTAAAAATTGGTAAGGGCGTATGGGAACGTGCCAAATTCCTTTAGCCTCCTGAGGAATTAGAGGTGTTGGTCAGCTTTTTTAGCCATAGTGTTGATGTGGTTGGACTAGGACAGGCTATTGGTGACGTCCACTCCTAGGAAGTTTATAATCACATGCACTAAATATGGTGAAGTGCTGGTACAACGAAAAATTGCCTGCAGCAGCATCACAAGCACATAGGTACAGATATACATAAAAATACTGTACATACAGTGAAAACAAGCTATGCTAAAGCAGGACGCCATCAGAGACGAGTCCATACAGAGGTGATGTGCGGTGTTCCATTGCTGAGGTAGGGTTACGTTTGTGCAGGTTGGTTCAAGAACCTGATGGTTGTAGCTGTTCCCGAACAGGTGTGGGACTTCCGGCTTCTGATGGTACCAGTGAGAGGAGGGCATGGCCTGGACAGTGGTGATCGTTGATGATGGATGTTGCCATCTTGAACCAGTGCTCCTGTAGATCCTGTAGTCCAGCGTGGACTGGGCTGTGTCCACAACACTCCGCAGGCCCCTTAACTGTAATGAAAGCTTATGCACTGATAGAGATATAAACCTCATCTGTGTGGACAAAAGGGCAGGACTTAATGAATTACTTTGAATTGAATCAAGAATTAATTTATACTTTTTGGATTGAAATTTTTAAGAGTTTTTAAAAGTTTTTTTTTTAAGATTTAGATTTACAGATCAGCACAGTAACAGGCCCTTCTGCCCAAATGAGCCAACACCACCCAATTACACCCATGTGACCAATTAACCTAGCAACCTGTGCATTGTTAGAATGTAGGAGAAAACTGGAGCATGTGGAGGAAACCTACATGGCCACAGGAAGAATGTGTAAACTTTAGCGTTGGCGGTGGGAATTGAGCCCAGGTCGCTGGCACTGCAGTAGTGTTATACTAACCGCTATGTTACTGTGGCACCCCTATTATCGATTTAATGACAGGAGTTTTGTTACAGAGTGGGAGAGTATTGTTGTAAGTTGGGATGACTGTTTCTTCTTATCTTTGCACATTGCTTTCAGACTGAGAATGTGAGGCATCCCTACCTCAAGGTTCTTGGCCAGTCTGAAGTTGGGCCCTCAGCCTTGCTCAAGGTATCTGCTGGAGACGGACTGTGAGGCTACTCTAGATACCTGGACTTGGTCTGCTACCCTTGGGGCAGGGGTGGCAAATCTATGGCACGTGTGCCCAAATTTTGTGGGTACGTGGCGTGCAGTGCCACTCTCTCGATTCTCAGAGAGTCAGCCCCAAAAAGGCTCAGGTCTTCGGACACACAGCCCACAGCAGCTAACCTGCTGCTCCTGATGTTCGGTGTTCTCCCATGACGCCTCTGTCAGGGGCACCGGCCTTGAATCAGCCCGTCTCCAGAGCCACGAAAACCGGGTACCCTGAAGGCGCACTCGTCTTCCAGGCCGCGTCCTTGGGATATCAAAAAGCGGCCGGTCATGTGTCCCTGAGAGCGGGTCCCATTCCCGCAAAGAGCCAAAGTCAGAGTGTAACTCCAGGTCAGGGTCTTCAAAAGAACCTTGAAAAGGAAGAAAAAGAGGTATCAAAGATCGAAATAGAGCTGTTTCCAAAGATGCAAGCAAAGGGGTCGTCATTTAGCACCATCATCACTTCACTCCGTCCCTCGAAGTTTAGAACAGCATTTCTAAAATTGAGTGGTGGGGTAGAGATATGTTTCTACCAAAGGAGATGTAAGGCAATCTTACATCCACCAGCCTGCAAGTTACCCTTGGGCAAGGTGTGGCACCTACTTAGCCCTCTGATCAGGGTCACATGAAGCCATGGGAGCAGGTGGTGGATGGTCATATGATGCACATCACAAGCCCTGGTTATGTGACCACTGATGCCAGGCAGACAATCTCTGAAGAGTATTGCTAATGGCTGGGATCACCTAGCTTGTAAAAAGGCTGTGCAGTAGGCAATGGCAAACCACTTCTGTAGAAAAATTTGCCAAGAACATTCATGGTCATGAGACCATGATCATCCATGTCATACGACTTGGCACGTAATGATGATGTCATACTTCATGGCACCTAATGATGATGATGGTGTCTGAAGTGCTTCATTTATTTCAATCTATCTCTGTAATTCTTATTACTAGTAAAACAATGAATACTCATAAATAAGCAGCAGGACTTCTTTTTTCTTAAACGAGTCCATAATTATTGTTACTATTATTAATCAAAGTTACCGTGGTACACAAGTGAATTTTTTAGAAGATTATTGCACAATTTGCTCTCGGAGATTTGCCACCCCTGCGTTAGGGTCTGATTCTGATTCTGGACCTGTGATAAGACATGTTCTTGCTCTGAAAGAAACTCCTCTAGTTGAACTGGTTTTGTGTCTCAAATACAAAATGCAGGAGGAAGTCAGCAGGTCAGGCAACATCCGTGGAAAGGAATAAATAGTCAACATTTTGGGCCAAGATCCTTCTTCAGGACTGGAAAGGAAGGTGGCAAAAGCTGGACTAAGATGGTTTGTTCTGGCTTCTGGTTTTGTGTTCTGTTCTGGTCACCTCATTATAGGAAGAATGCAGAAGCTTTCGAGAAGGTACAGAGGAGATTTACTAGGATGTTGCTTGGATTAGAGAGCATGTCTTATGAGGATGGGTTGAGTGAACTTGGCCTTTTCTCTTTGGAGCAAAGAAGGATGAGGGGTGACTTGATAGAGATATACAAGATGATAAGAGGCATAGATTGAGTGGAGAGCCAGAGACTTTTTCCCAGGGAGGAAATGGCTAATACAATCTCAAGGTGATTGGTGGAAGGTATAGGGAGGATAGAATATAGAAATCTACAGCACATCACTGGCCCTTCGGTCCACAATGTTGTGCCGACCAGGTAACCTACTCCAGAAATTGCCTAGAATTTCTGTACCGCATACCCCTCTATTTTTCTAAGCTCTGTGTACATATCTATGAGTCTCTTAAAAGACCCTATTGTATCTGCCTCTACCACCTTCACTGGCAGTGCATTCCACACACCCACCACTCTCTGTGTGAAAAATTTACCTCTGACATCCCCCTTGTACCTGCTTCCAAGCACCTTAGAGCTATGCTCCTCACGTTAGCCAGTTTAGGAGCCGAGAGGTAATGTTGCAGCTATATAGGACCCTGGTCAAGCCCCGCTTGGAGTACTAGGCTCAGTTCTGGTCACCTCACTACAGGAAGGATGTGGAAGCCATAGAAAGGGTGCAGAGGAGATTTACAAGGATGTTGCTTGGATTGGGGAGCATGCCTTATGAGAATAGGTTGAGTGAACTGGGCCTTTTCTCCTTGGAGTGATAGAGAATGAGAGGTGACCTGATAAAGGTATATAAGATGATGAGAGGCATTGATCATTGGATGGTCAGAGGCTTTTTCCCAGGGCTGAAATGGTTGTCACAAGAGGACACAGGTTTAAGGTGCTGGGGAGTAGGTACAGAGGAGATATCAGGGGTAAGTTTTTACTCAGAGAGTGGTGAGTGCGTGGAATGGGCTGCCAGCAACGGTGGTGGAGGCAGATATGATAGGGTCTTTTAAGAGTTTCCTGGATGCATGGAACTAGGTACATGGAGGTCAGTAAAATAGAGGGCTATGGGTAGCCCGTGGTAATTTCTAAGTAAGTCCATGTTCGGCACAGCATTGTAGGCTGAAGGGTCTGTATTGTGCTGTAGGTTTTCTATGTTTATTCTGCATGCTGTGTGCATTCAGATACAATACTTTCAGTCCTGTATTCACCCTTTTCAAAAAAGTCACGCCAAGCTCAACCTTTTGATTTCTAACTTTGTCTGAGGTCTTACCAACATCTGCCTCACAACCTCTCCACTAACTGTTCTGGCACTCTGGTCCCCATTGCCCTGCAACTCTAGTTTAAACCCCACTGTGCAGTGGTTTGTTAGAAGCTGCAGCTGGATGCACCTCACAGTTGTAGTGGTCAGGGACACTGGAGGTCTCCCTGCCTTCCCACATCCCGCAGGAGGAGCATTTCACTATCCTAGCCTGGCATCTCTACCTAGGTGAGCAGATACAAAGAAGGAACGAGGAAACTTGAGCTTTTCTGTCCTTTGCTTTCTCTTCGTGGAAGCCTTGACGAGCTAAAGCCTTAAGATCACCACCCTGCAGATGTCCACTCAGATGACGGACGCTGTGACGAAGGTTTTTATTGGAATGCACACAGTATATGGAATAAGGTAGATGATCTTGTAATCTTAAAGATTGGCAGGTATCATGTTGTGGACATCACCGAGATGTGGCTGAAAGGGAATCATAGTTGGGAGTTTAACATCCAAGGATACACCTTGTAGTGAAAGGACAGGCAGGTAGACAGAATGGGTGGGCTGGCTCTGTTGGTAAAAAATGAAATCAAATCCTTAGAAAGAGGCGACATAGGATTGGAAGGTGTAGAATCATTGTGGGTAGAGTTTAGATACTGCATGAGTGAAAAGACCCTGGATGGAGTTTTTTTTAATATAGCCAGGAAGTGGGATATAAATTTCAATGGGAGATAAAGGCATTAATAATGAGGCAATGTTACAATAATCATGGGGGTTTCAAAATGCAGGTAGATTGGGAAAATTAGGTTGACGCTGGATCCCAAGAGAGGGAATTTGTAGAATACCTACAAGATGGGTTTTTAGAACAGCTTGTTGTTGAGCCCACTAGGGGAAAGGCAATTCTGGGATTAGGTGTTTTCAAATGAATCAGATTTGATTAAAGAGCTTAAAGTAAAGAAATTCTTGAGAGGCAGTGATCATAATATGATCAACACAGGTGCCCCCAGGATTGTGTCCTAAGCCCCTCCTCTGCTCCCTTTACACCCACGACTGTGCTGCCACTTACAGCTCCAATCTGCTGATCAAATTTGCAGATGACAGGATATTGATCGACCTTTTAGCAGCGACGATGAGACAGCTCACGGAGGAGAGTTTGACACCCTGACACAGTGGTGCCGAGATAACAACCTCTCCCTCAATGTCCAAAAACAAAGGAGCTGATGGTGGATTGCAGGAGGCATGTAGGCGGGTTTGCCCTGATCAACATCAACGGGACTGCAGCTGAGAGGGTGAGTAGTTCCGAGCTCTTCGGCATACATATCATCAAAGATCTCACCTGAACTGTACACACCAGCTGTGTGGCAAAAAAGGCACAACAGTGTGTCTTTTACCTCGGGTGACTGAAGAAGTTTGGCGTGAGCCCCCAAATCCTCAAGATCTTCTACAGGGGCATCATTGAGAGCATCCTGACTGGCTGTATCCATGCCTGGTACAGGAACTGCACCAACCTTGATTGCTGGGCACTGCAGAGATGGTATGGACAGCCCAGCACATCTGTGGATGTGAACTTCCCTCCACTGAGCACATTTACAGCAGCAGGTGCAGAAAGAAGGCCTGGAAGATCATCGGGGACACCAGTCACCCCAACCATAAACTGTTTCAACTGCTTTTGTCTGGCAAACGGTACCGCACATTAAAGCCAGGACCAACAGGCTACGGGACAGCTTCTTTCTACAAGCCATTGGACTTATAAATTCATATGTCATTGCAATGGAGTCATAATGCAAAGATGTTTACTCTCTCACGTTGTAGGATGGATGTAAGATTTAAATAAATTCATATTCTAATTCAATTCACCCTGCAGTTTGAGAGGGAGAAGATAAAGATAGTTGTATCCATATTACAGTGGATTAAAGAGAATTACAGAGGCATGAGAGAGAAGCTGGTCAAAACAGATTGGAAAAGAACACTGGCAGAACAGCAGTGACTGGTGTTTCTGGGGCAGTTCAGAAGGTGAGGATAGATCCAGCCCAAAGATGAAAGGAGTATTCTAAAGGGAGGATGGGGCACCCGTGGATGATCAGGGAAGTCAAAGGCAATTTAAAAGCAAGAGAAGCCGTATAATTTGAGCAAAAATTAGTGAGAAGTTAGAGAATTAGGGAAGTGTAAAAAAAAAAACACAAAAAAAAAACCAATAGAAAACAACTAAGAAAACCATAAGGAGGGAAAAGATGAAATATGAAGCTAGTCAAAAATATCAAAGAGGATACCACAATTTTTTTTCAGATATATACAGAATAAAAGAGCAACAAGAGTGAATATTGCGCGGCCCGGACTAGAAGGGCCGAGATGGCCTGTTTCTGTGCTGTAATTGTTACACGGTTATATTGAAAATTACACTGGAGAGGTAGTAATGGAGGCAAAAGAAATGACAGACAAACTTAATAAGTATTTTGCATCAGTCTACACTGTGGGAGACACTAGTGTGCCAGAAATTTCAAAGATGTCAGGGGGCATGCTATTACTAAGGAGAAGGTACTTGGGAAGCTGAAAGGTCTGATGGTCAGCTGGAGCAGATGGATGAACCCTCAGCATTCTCAAAAAGGTGGCTGAAGAGATTGTGCAGACATTAGTCTGTGGAGAAATTATCTTTCAATAATTTCTAGATTCTGGAATGGTTCTGAAGGATTGGAAAATTGTAAATGTTACTCTACCCTTTAAGAAGGAAGCGAAGCATTGGAAAGGAAATTGTAGGCTGACTTCAGTATTTGGAAAGATGTTGGAGTCCATTATTCAGGATGAGGTTTTGAAGTTATTGGAGGCACACGATAAAGTAGTCCAAAGCCATCAAGGTTTCCTGAAAGGGAAAATCTTGCTTGACAAATCGGTTGGAATTCTTTCAGGAAATAACAGGTAGGATAGACAAAGGAGAGTCAATGGACGTTGTTTACTTGAATTTTTCAGAAGGCCTTTGACAAGGTGCTGCACTTGAAGCTGCTTAACAAGACAAGAGCTCATGGTATTATAGAAAAGGTACAAGCGTGGATAGAAGATTAGCTGATTGGCAGGAAGCAAAGAGTTGGAATTAAGGGGGCCTATTCTGGTTGGCTGCTGGTGATTAGTGGTGTTCCGCAGGTTCCAGTGTTGGGACTGCTTCTGTTCATATTACATGCCAATGCTTTGGATGAAGAATTTGATTGCTTTGTAGCCAGGATTGCAGATGATACTAAGATAGTAGATAGATAGATAGATAGATACTTTATTCATCCCCATGGGGAAATTCAACATTTTTTCCAATGTCCCATACACTTGTTGTAGCAAAAACTCATTACATACAATACTTAACTCAGTAATAATATGATATGCATCTAAATCACTAACTCAAAAAGCATTAATAATAGCTTTAAAAAGAAGTTCTTAAGTCCTGGCAGTTGAATTGTAAAGCCTAATGGCATTGGGGAGTATTGACCTCTTCATCCTGTCTGAGGAGCATTGCATCGACAGTAACCTGTCGCTGAAACTGCTTCTCTGTCTCTGGATGGTGCTATGTAGAGGATGTTCAGGGTTTTCCATAATTGACCGTAGCCTACTCAGCGCCCTTCGCTCAGCTACCGATGTTAAACTCTCCAGTACTTTGCCCACGACAGAGCCCGCCTTCCTTATCAGCTTATTAAGACGTGAGGCGTCCTTCTTCTTAATGCTTCCTCCCCAACACGCCACCACAAAGAAGAGGGCGCTCTCAACAACTGACCTATAGAACATCTTCAGCATCTCACTGCAGACATTGAATGACGCCAACCTTCTAAGGAAGTACAGTCGACTCTGTGCCTTCCTGCACAAGGCATCTGTGTTGGCAGTCCAGTCTAGCTTCTCGTCCAACTGTACTCCCAGATACTTGTAGGTCTTAACCTGGGAAGGTGGTTTTCAGGAAGCAGGGAACCTGCAGGACTTAGACAGATTGGGAGAATGGACAAAGAAGTGGCAATGGAATATAGTGCAGAGTAGTGTACGGTCATGCACTTTGCTAGAAGGAATAAAGGCATAAACTATTTTCTAATCAGGGAGAAAATATAAACATCAGAGATGCAAAGGAATTTGGGATGTCTTGTACAGGATTCCCTAAAGGTTAACTTGCAGATTGAGTCACTGGTAAGGAAGGCAAATGTGACGTTAGCATTTATTGTCTAGTCCTCTTGGAATCAGAGAATGGATGTGATGCTGAGGCATTGGACAGATCACACTTGGAGTATTGTGAGCAGTTTTATGCCACTTATCTAAGAAAAGATGTTCTGGCAGTGGAGAGGGTCCAGAGGAGGCTCAGGAGAATGATTCTGGGAATGAAACTGTTAATATATGAGGAATATTTGATGGCTGCTGGCTTGAACTCACTGCAGTTTAGAAAAATTGGGGGGAGGGGGAGGAATCTCTTTGAAACCTGTCGAATATTGAAAGATGTGGATGTGAAATGCGTTATTTGATTTAACAACCAACACATTCTGAGGATGTGCTGGGGGCAGCCTGCAAGTGTTGCCACACTTCCAGTATCAACGCAGAATGCCCACAATGTTCGGCAGAACAACACAAACAACAACAACAACAACAACAAAACAATTCTTCTTTAATACTTTTTAAATGCCAAGGGTTTGGAGTAACTTCACTCACCCCATCACTGAACTGATTCCACAAACCATAGACTCATTTTCAAGGACTGTACAGCTAGATACTTATTACTTATGTATTTATTGTTGTTATTTTGTTTTTTTTTCTTTTTGTATTTCCACATTCTTTGAGTTAGTGCTGCTGTTCGGGGGGTCTGGGGTTCTTGTACAGAAACTGCTACATGTTACTGTTCATGAACAGTGAGCATCTGGGTGCAAGGGTACCCAGTTGTATGTATTCCAGTTGTATGGTGAAAATGCTCCTGGAATATTGATCCCAGGCCTGGCTTCATTATAGATGTCCAGCTGAGGAATTGCAGCATTAGATTCATCAGACTAATCCCTGGGATTTCTGATGGTTGTCCAAGGAATAGGTAAGCAAACTTCCTGAAGGTATACTTCCTTAAGTTCAGAAGGATGAGTGTCATCGAAATGAAACGTTTAGAATCATTATTACGCTTGACAAATAGGCGTGGCTTTCCCTGTTTGAGGTGTCTAGAGGGTCTTCATCCAGAGGGTAATAAACCTTTGTAATTCTGCCTGAAGATTCTTCAGAATTCTCCCTCTGCCCAAGAGGCCTACGGAAGCTCAGTTACTGAATATCTTCAAGACATGATGAGGTGTTTTGGTCTGTAACGTCAACTGTTTATTTATTTGTTTTGGATACTGCCCGACCTGCTGAGTTCCTGCAGCATTTTGTGTGGGTGTGTGTGTGTTACTCTGGCTTTCCAGCATCTGCAGAACCTCTTGCCTTTATGATTTGCTGCTCCGCTGTGAAGCCTCTTCGAGGGATGTCTACCCTGAAGAAGGGTATGTTTTCTCTTTGATGGGAGTTCAGTGAGACCTTCACCTAGTACTCCCTCTCTGTGATCTCTGACAGTCCTGATGTAGGGGCTCAGCCCAGAACGTTGACTATTTATTCCTCTGCATAGATGCTGCCTGACCTGCTGAGTTCCTCCGGCATTTTGTGTGTGTTGTTCTAGATTTCCGGCATCTGCAGGTCTCTTGTGTTTATGCATTTTTCTGTATGTTTTGATGCACGTGTGATAAATAAATGAAAGAAATGAGTATGAATCTGAGAATTTGTGGCCGTCAGAGTTGGGAATAGAACACAGAATAGTGCTGCACAGGAAGAGGTGCTTCAATTTAAATGCTGGGCCAGATGGACTGAAACAGCAGGGTGTGAGGGTTGGACCGGTTCTGCTCACTGCCCTGTGATGCTTACTCTGCTCTTCACTGCACTGAGGCTTCGGGCCTGCTCTGGCTGCTCTAGGTCTCATGCTGACGACTCACTTCTGTCCGAAATGCTATTTGCTTATTTTTATTGATTGCGTGATTTGTTTTTTTTTCTCTCTCTGCACGTTGGGTGTTTGTCGGTCTTTTTTAAATGGGTTCTTTTGGTTTCTTGTAGCTGCATTGAAGGAGATGAATTTCAAGCATATAATGTGTACGTACTTCGATAATAAATGTACTTTGAACAACAACATTGTGCCCAAACAATTAGTAATTAAATGACCAACTAAACTCATCCCTTCTGCCGACACCATGATCATAATCTTCTTTTTCCTCACATTCAGGTGTCTTGTCTAAATGTCCCTAATGTATCTGCCTCGACCACACCCCAGAGAGCACACTCCAGGCACCCACCTCCCTGTTTGATTTTTAAAAAGCCTGCCCCCTCCCACCTTAAATACATGCCCTCTGGTATTAGACATTTCAGCCCCGGGAAGCTGAAGCTCCCTGTCAACTCTACCTATGCCTCTCATAATGTTACAAACATCTGTCGGATCTCCCCTCAGCCTCTGTTGCTCCAGAGAAAACAGCCAAGTTTGTCCAACCTCTCATTATAGCACATGGCCTCAAATACAGGCAGCATCCTGATAAACCTCTTCTGCATCCTCTCCAAAACCTCAACATCATTCCTTTAATGATTCAGTACTCCAGATGTGGCCTTACCAGAGTTTTAAAAGCTGCAACATACCTTGCTGCATTTTGAACTCAGTGCCTTGACTAATAAAGGCAAGCGTGCCACATGCCTTCTTAACCATCCTATCAACCTGTGTAGACACTTCCAGGGAGCTGTGAACTTGGACCCCAAGGTCCCTCTGCTCATCTACACTGTCAGAATGTTAACAGATTTATTTTGCTCTCTGCAGAATGAAGTTGCTGATTGTTCCCCTTTTCCTCCTCCTGTTGTCTTTGGTATCCTTGAAGATCTCCGCCGGGGCCAAGATAATGGTTATTCCACCCATCATGTTTGAGAGCCACCTGCAGATATTCCGGACGCTGGCCAAGGCTCTGTACAGCCAAGGGCACGAGGTAGTCCTTGTGGTGTCCGAGGGGCGAGAAATCGAGCAGTCCCCATACTACCGGTCTCAGCTGTACCCTGGGATGTTCACCAGTCAGACTGCCGACGACTTCCTGCAGGAGAGAATGAGGAACATTTTCTCTGGTAGGCTGACCTCCCTGGAACTGTTTGGCATTCTGGAATCCTACACAGCAAACTGTGACAGGATGGTGGGCAATCGAGAATTGGAGAGTCGTCTGAGGGAAGAGAAGTTTGATCTGTTACTGGTGGACCCCAATGAAATGTGTGGCTACGTCTATGCTGAGATCTTGGGCTTAAAACACGTGACATTTTCCACTGGGCTGTGGTTCCCAGCGGAGCTCGGGGCTCCTGCACCTATTTCCTACGTCCCGGAATTTAATTCTCTCATGACCGATCGGATGAACCTCTTGGAACGTGCATGGAACGCTTTGATTTACATTGTCAGCCGCATAGGCACCAGATGGGCCATCCTTCCAAAATACGATGCAATTGTGCAGAAGCACAAAGTGGGATCCTCCAGGTCGATGATGGAGGTTGTCCAAGGCTCGAGCATGTTCCTTCTCTGTACGGATGTGGCTCTGGAGTTTCCGCGTCCCACTCTGCCCACAATTGTGTTTGTGGGAGGAATCCTCACCAGGCAGGCAAACCCACTGTCAGAGGTGAGTTACACCAATCACTCTTTAACCAAAGGCCCCATTTTGCCGGGTCTTGAGGGAGAGAGCTTGAGCAGGATGGGACTTTATTCTCTGAACATAGAAGACTGAAGGGTGAACTTACAGAGGTCTATAAAACCGTGAGGGTTGTAGAAGGGGTGAATGCGCACAGTCTTTTTCACAGGGTTGAGGAATAAATGATTAAAGGGCATGGGTTTATGGTGAGAGAGGAGAGATTTCATTGGAATTTGAGGGGCAACATTTTCACCCTGAAGGTGGTCAGTATTACAGCCTCAGAATACAGCGACGCCCTTTAGGACAGAGATGAGGAGGAACTTCTTTTATTAATTTTTTTATTAGTTTTTCAAAACATTTTACAAAATTAAAAACCCCAAATCCCAATGAGGAGCATTAATACAGTGCAAGGTTAAGCATACAATAACAATATGCTACAGAGGAAGAGAATTTAACAAAAAAGCACCTAAATTAAAGACAAGTGAGCTTAGTGTCCTCCCCAAACCCCACAACACAAGAAAAAAACAACAACAATTCCAGACCAACCACCACACAGTATAGAGAGTATAAGTCCGGACAGTCAAACTCCCAGACTGTGAATACACTTAGCAACACAGGATAATAATGCCTACTACCAGAAAAAGAAAGGGAGCTGAAAGCAAGGGACCGAAAAGAAAAAAAAACCCTAGTCAAGAGGAAGGTTATGAAAGTACTTGATAAAAGGCCCCCAGATCTTATGGAACTTTAAATCCGAATTGAGAACTGAATAATGAATTTTTTTCGAGGTCCAAGCAGGCCATAATGTCGTTAAGCCATTGCGCATGAGTGGGCGGGGCAACATCTCTCCATCTAAGGAGGATCAAGCGTCTCGCCAGGAGAGAGGCAAAGGATAGTATTCGGCATTTGGTCGGACCCAGACATAAATCTGTCTCGCCCCAAAAAACCGAACAGGGCAATTAAGGGGTTAGGTTCTAGGTGCTGATTCAGAATACCCGATAGTGTAGTGAAGACATCTTTCCAGAATTTCTCCAAGCTAGGACAGAGCCAGTACATATGGATGAGAGAGGCCACGCCCCCTCTTGCATTTATCACAGAGCGGACTAATGCCAGGGTAGAATCGAGATAGTTTAGATTTAGACATATGGGCTCTATGAACAATCTTAAACTGTAAGAGACAATGGCGAGCACAAAGAGAGGTTGAGTTAACCGATTTGAGAACTGAATCCCAGCTCTCCTCGGATAAGGAGATATTTAAATCCTGCTCCCAGGCCATTTTAATTTTATCCACAGGGGCCCATCGTAAGGCTGCTAGTTTATCTTGGATAATTGAAATTAAACCTTTACCTAGTGGATTAATGGAGAGAAATAGGTCCATAGCATTTTTCGCAGGCATTTCAGGAAAGTTAGGAATTAAAGGAGCAGTAAAGTGTCGAATTTGGAGATATCTGAAAAAGTGAGCGTTAGGCAGGTTGAACTTAACAGAGAGCTGTTGAAAAGAAGCGAAGCGATTATCAATTAAGAGATCTTCAAAATGTCTAATGCCCTTCCTGTACCAAACATGGAATGCTGAATCGAACGTGGTAGGTAAAAAAAGGTGATTATGTGCGACAGGGCTAGAAATGGAAAACCCCTGGAAACCATAGCATTTTCTGAACTGAGGAGGAACTTCTTTAGCCAGAGGGCGGTGAATCTGTTATAGCTGTGGAGACCAAGTCATTGGGTATATTTAAAGCAGAGGTTGATAGGTTTTTGGTGAGGCAGGGTGTCAAAGGTTACAGGGAGGAGACAGGAAAATGGGATTGGAATGCATTAAAAAAATCAGCCATGATGGATTGGCAGAACAGACTTGATGGGCCGATTGGCCTAATTGTGCTCCTATCTCTTATTGTATATGGAATAAGCTGCCATAGGAAGTGACTGTCAGATACATTAACGATATTTGAAAGACACTTGCATGGGTACGTGAATAAGAAAGGTTGAGGAATATGGACTGAATGTGGGCAAATAGAGCTAACTCAAAAGGGAATCTTGGTTGACCAAGGACTAGATGGGCTGAATGGCCTGCTTCCATGCTGTATGACTCTAGGAGCTGTAATGATACACACAGTGCAAACTAGACAGTTTCAAATAATGGGCATTGAGAAGAAGAGAGTGTCAAGTCCCAGACAGCTTAACCCCTGAGGTGAAAAATGAGACCAAGTATGGATTTGCAATTTAAACAAAAAGGAGGAAAATAAACTCTATTTTGGATGCTGAAGACACTGAGGTCAAGTGGTATCTTCTGAGGGAGGAAAGTGACCCAATCTGAAGTTATGAAGCAGAGGAGGGCGAGTGTTGGAGTCTATAACTTAGGAAGTAAGACAGTTTAAAAAACTGTAACTCAGACAGTTAAAACAATACTTCTGACATTCTCCTTATACTTTCCTTCAATTACTTAAAATTATGCCCTCTCATGTTAACCATTTCAGCTCTGGGGGAAATGTCTCTGGCTGCCCACTCTATCTAAGCCTCTTAGCATCTTGTACACCAAGTCATTTCACATCCTCCTTCACTCCCAAGCTGGCTTAACCTATCTTCATAGACTTGCTCTAAACCAGTCAGCAATCTGGTAAATCTCCTCTGCACCTTCTCTAAAGTTTCCATATCAGTCCTATAATGAGGCATCAGAAATGAGTTCAAATAAAAGTACTAAAAGGGAGTTCAGACTGTAATTAGGTTTGCACACCATTTTTGAGGAAAACTCCAATAAGTTTCTTGTCATATACACCAGGTGCAATGAAATGCTTTGTTTGTGTGAAGCACACAGAGTAAACAGTGTCCATGGTAATAACAAATACAAGGAACAACAGAATGGTGCAGAGGTTGCAGGAGTTGGAGAGGTGCTAATTGAGAGGTTGCCCATTCTGATATGTCTATCCATGGCCTCCTCTACTATCAAGATGAATCCACATTCAGGTTGGAGGAACAACACTTTATATACCGGCTGGGTAGCCTCCAACCTGATGGACATTGACTTCTTTAACTTACGTTAATGCCCCTCCTCCCCTGCTTACCCCATCCCTGACATATTTAGTTGTTTGTTTTTTTTTCTCTCTCTCTGCCCATCACTCTGCCTGTTCTCCATCTCCCTCTGGTGCTCCCCCCTCCCCCTTTCTTTCTCCCGAGGCCTCCCGTCCCATGATCCTTTCCCTTCTCCAGCTCTGTATCACTTTCGCCAATCACCTTTCCAGCTCTTAGCTTCACCCCACCCCCTCCGGTCTTCTCCTATCATTTCGCATTTCCCCCTCCCCCCACTACTTTCAAATCTCTTACTGTCTTTCCTTTCAGTTAGTCCTGACGAAGGGTCTCGGCCTGAAATGTTGACAGTACTTCTCCTTGTAGATGCTGCCTGGCCTGCTGTGTTCCACCAACATTTTGTGTGTGTTGTTTGCTAAAGAGATAGCAGGTACATTGGTTATAAACTTTCAAGAATCACTTGATTCTGGCATGGTCCAGGAGGACTACAAGATTACAAATGTTAAGAGGGAGGAAGGCAAAAGAAAGAAAATTACTGTCAGCCGAATCTCCGTGACTGGGAAAGTGTTGGAGTCTATTAGTACGGGGTACTTGAAGAGTGATGATAAAATAAGTCAAAAGCAGCATTGTTTCTGTACAGGGAAATCTTGCCTGACAAATCTGTTAGTGTTCTTTGAGGAAGTAACAAGCAGGATGGACAAAGGAGAGGCAGTGGATGCCAATTACTTGGAATTTCAGAAAGCATTTGATAAGGTGCCTCACACGAGGCTACTTAAGGTAAAATCCTATGGCATTACAGGAAAGATACTGGCATTGATAGAGGAATGGCTGACAGGCAGGAGGTGGTGAGAGGGAATAAGGGGGTCTTTTCTGGTTGGCTGCTGGTGACTAGTGGTGTTCCTTGGGTCAGTATTGGGGCTGCTACTTTTCACATTGTTTGTCAGTGATTTAGATAATGGAATTGATAGCACTGTGGCAAAGTTTGCAGATGATATGAAGATAGTTAGAGGGGTAGGTGGTGTTGAGGAAACAATGTGATTGCAGCAGAACTTAGACAAATTGGAAGAATGGGCAAATAATGGCAGATGGAATACAGTATTTGGAAATGTGTGGTAATGCAGTTTGATAAAAGGAACAAAAGTGAAGAATATTATCAAAATGGGGAGAAAATTCAAAAATCGGAGGTGCAAAGGGACTTAGGAGTCCTTGTGCAAGACTCCCAGAAGGTTAATTTACAGGTTAAGTCTGTGGTAAAGAAGGCAAATGCAATGTTGGCATTCATTTTAAGGGGAGTAGAATATAAAAACAAGGAGATAATGCTGAGGCTTTGTAAGACACTAGGCAGGCTGCATTTGGAGTATTATCAACAGTTTTGAGCCCCATATCTGCAAAAGGATATGTTGTCATGAGAGAGAGTTCAAAGGAGGTTCATGAAGATGATTCTGGGAATGAAGGGGTTAACATATGAGGAGCGTTTGGCAGCTTTGGGTCTGTGCTCACTGGAATTTAGAAGAATGCAGGGGGATCTCATTGAAACCTACTGAATGTTGAAAGGACTAGAAAGGGTGGATGTGGAGAGGATATCTCCTGTTGTGGGGGTATCCAGCACTAGAGGGCACAGTCTCAATATTGAAGGGTGATCCTTTAGAACAGAGGTGAGGAAGAATTACTTTAGTCAGAGAGTGGTGAGTTGTAGATTGTTCCGCCACAGTCTGCTGTGGAGACCAAGACTGTGGATATATTTAAAGTGAAAATTGTCAGTTTCCTGATGGTCAGTGCATCAAAGGATATGGCAAGAAGGTAGATGTATGGGGTTGAATGGGATCTGGGATCAGCCATGATGAAATAGCAGAGCAGACTTGATGGGCTGAATGGCCTAATTCTGCTCCTATGTCTTATGGAGAGCTGAAAGAAATGTTAAAGTGACAATAAGGGAAGAGTTAGTGTTGAGTTCGAGAACGTGGCCACACTAGTTTATTTATTTAAAGATACAACCCAGAAAAGACTCTTTTAGCCCAACAAGCTGCACCGCCCATCAACCCAGCTATTTAACACTAGTCTAATCACAGGATAACTTACAATAACTAATTGACCTACCAACCGATATGCCTTTGGATGTGGAAGGAAACTCGTGCGTCACTGGAAGGAGGTACAAACGTCTTCCAGGCTGTGTCGGAATTGAACTCTGAACTCTGATGGCCCGAGCTGTAATGGCATCACGCTGACTGCTACGTGACTGTGGTGCCCATTGTCAAAGAAGTGATTGATTCGGAAATCTGACAGCAGTTGTCACAATAATTTCTCGTGCTATTTATTACATAAGTGTTGCCCCTACTGGTGGTGTGTATGGTGGAAGGTCAGGGGCAGGTCGGACAGGTATCTCCTGGAACGAACCAATCTGTGAAAAGGGACCTGTGTGCAAATCAGAATCGCGTTTATTATCACTGACACGTCGTGAAATTTGTTCTCTTTTGGGCAGCAGTACAGTGTATGACATAAAATATACTATAAATTACTATAAGAAACACTGGTAATAACAAAAAATAGTACAAGAAGGGAGCAAGAACAGTGGGGTAGTGTTCGTGGACTGTACAAAAATCTCATGGCAGAGAGGAAGAAGCTGTTCCTGAAACATTGGATGTGTGTCTTCAGGCTCCTGTAGGTCCTCTCCGACAGTAGGAATGAGAAGCGGGCTCGTCCTGGGTGGCGGGGCCTCGTGATGATGGATTCTGCCTATTCGAGACATCGCCAGATGCCAGGGTTGGAATGGTGACTGCCCATAGTCCAGAACGGAGGCTGTACTAAGGACACCGAAAGGTTACTGATTGTGGTGTGTAACATATATGAAAGTCAAAAGTAGCTGTGGATTCTTTTGTCCGTGAATTATTAGAGTTATAAAATGAGAAACAGCTCCTTTGTTCCATGCGATCAAGATTCCCATCTAAGCCAGTCCCATTTGCCCACATCGCTTTTAACCTTTCCTATCCATGTACCTGTCCAAGTCTGCTTTTTAATGTCCCTCCCTCAAGCACTTCCTCTGGCAACTCCTTCCATATTCTAACCACCCTCTGTGTGGAAAAGGTTACCCCTCAGCTTCCTATAAAATCTCTACCCTCTCAACTTAAACTTAAGCTTTCTAGTTTTTGATTCCACAACTCTGGGAGAAATATGTTCACCCTGTCTCTGCCCCTCATGATTTTGTACATCCCCATAAGATCATCTCTCATTCTCCTATGCTGCAGTGAATCAAGTCCCAACCTCTCTCGAAAACTCAGTCCTTCCTGGTAAAATCCTCTTCCATCTCCTCTGCACTCTTCAGCTTCATGACATCTTCCCCATAGTAGGGTGATCAAAACTGAACACTGTACTCCAAACGCAGCCTCACCAATATCTTGTAAAACTGCAACAGCTCACATGTTTGATAGACATGAAGGCCAGTGTACCAAAACCCTTCACCACCTTGTCTGCCTGTAATGTTGCTTTCAGGGATCCATGTTCTTATATTTAACATTCAAGGGAAGTTTGGATGTGAGGGGTATGGAGGGATGGCCCAGATGGGACTAGGCAGGATAGTAATTTAGAACAGACTAGATGGGCTGAATGGCTTGTTTCTGTGCTGTAGTGCTCTATGACTCTGTTTTATAACAGAGCATTCAAAGCAAAACAACACCTACTCAGTTTTAATGTGGAGCTTTCAATCTTCCTGATTACTTGGATGAACGTGTTGTTAAACATGTTCTCTGCTGTCATAGATGTTGCCATGCCAACTTGGTGGCAGAGCTGGGCCTGGCGTGTGGAGACAGGCTTGTCCCAGTGATCAGTACAGTGGCACAATAATGAGTTTAATGATGCAGTCTTGATTCAAGTGGTTAATGGTACCCATGCAGACAACAAATAGGAAAATACGTTTCAATAGATTTTTTTTTTGCGCTTTGCATTGGGTCTGAAGCACAAATGGTTAAGTGACTTGTTGTACGGAGTGACGAAGCTTTTCCATGTCAAGTTGACACTTGTCCTAGTTGTATGTGGGTCAGCTCTGGTGAAGTTGAGTGGCATTTTGTAGAAGTGTTGAAGCTGCTTGTCCACTTGTTCTGCTTGTTAATTGAACCCATATTCGTGGACAATTTAGCGACAGTTAATTAATGGCCTTGTGGTTAGAGAGTGGGCAAATGCAAGTGTAATTTCTCCTTGTTTGTGGGTCCTCAACAAGTCTCTGGTAATAAAATTACCTCTCACAGTAGAGTGCTAGTTGGTACAAAAGTGCAGAGCCAATTTGCAGTGGGTGCTTTAAACCCCACTGAACGTGCTGCCCTGGGGTTCCAGCTAAAGCCCACATCAGGAACTGAAAAGTATTGGGTGCTTGTCTCTCGAGCCTTCCTTCAGCCAGAGTGCGGTGAATCTGTGGAATTCATTGCCACTGACGGCTGTGGAGGTTGAGTCACTGGGTATCCTTACAGTGGAGGTTGAGTCACTGGATATATTTACAGTGGAGGTTGAGTCACTGGGTATCCTTACAGTGGAGGTTGAGTCACTGGATATCCTTACAGTGGAGGTTGAGTCACTGGGTATCTTTACAGCGGAGGTTGATAGGTTTTTGAATAGTCAGGGCACCAAAGGTTATTAGGAGAAACAGGAGAATGGGGTTGAGAGGGATCTGGGATCAGCCATGATGGAATGGAGGAGAGGACTTGATGGGCTGAGTGGCCTCATTCTGCTCTGCTGTGTAATGGTTCTCTGGCTGAAAAGGCCAGGAGGCTGACCATCACTGTAGCTGTGAGCACTCACGCGTTTCATTTGCGGGGAGGCTCGTGGGCTGCCGTGTCAGCTGGTCTGTGATGTGGGAAGGCCGGGGCGATGCCGATCCAGTCCAGCACTGTCCCAGCTGCTCCTGTAAATACAGCAACTGCTTCAGAGGCACGGTGAGCAGGCAGCTTGAAGTGAACGGTGACGGATGGATAATGTAGAGGGTGGTTAATTAAAGCGGTGATGTGCTGATGAAAGAGTGGAAATTATTCTGTGTGTGTCACTGCAGTGTGAGAGCGAGCATTGAGGACTCTGTCCCTCAGGGTGTTGAAATTAACATCTGTGTCCTTGAGAGGAGAAGAAGCCAGTATTTGTCTTTTGCAATCCTTAGACATAGATAAAAATAGTTAGAATATAGAACAGTATAGGCCCTTTGGCCCACAAAGCTGAGCTGATCTTTTAACCGAATTCAAGATCAACCCTTCCCTCCCACATAGCCCTCCATTTTTCTTTTATCCGTGTGTCTGAGTCTCTTAAATGTCCCTAATGTGTCCACCTGTACCATCACACTGGCAACATGTCGCATGCACCCACCACACTCAAAGACTACTAACATACCCCCTATGTTTTCCTCCAATCTCCTCAAATTATACCCTCTTGTATTAGCTGCTTCTGCCCTGGGAGTGGACAACCAGCAAGGTGCTGTTTATCCTCTCTTACTTACCTCTGTCCCTTAACATCTTGTACGCCTCTATCAAGTCACCTCTCATTCTCCTTCACTCCAAAGAGGAAAAAACCTTAATCTGCTCAATGTATGCTCAAAAGACATGCTCTCTAATCCAGGCAGCATCCTGGTAAATCTCCTCTGCACCCTCTCTAAAGCTTCCACATCCTTTCTATAGTGAGGCAACCCAAACTGACACAATATTCGAAGTGTGGTCTAACCAGGGTTTTATAGAGCTGCAACATTATCTCACAGCTCTTGAACTTAATCCTTCAACTAATGAAAGCCAACACACCATATGCCTTCTTAACCGCCCTATCAACTTGTATGACAACTTTGAGGGATCTCCAAGTTCCATCTGTTCCTCCACACTGCTAAGAATCCTGCCATTGATGTTGTACACTGCCTTAAAGGAGATTTACTGTGAACACTGCAGAAGTCTGCAGTTGATCGCAATACAGCTTGTCCTCTGGCGGGTGGGGGAAATTGATAGCAATACAGCTTGTCCTGTGGCGGGTGGGGGAAATTGATCGCAACAGCTTGTCCTCTGGCGGGTGGGGGAGTTGATCGCAATACAGCTTGTCCTCTGGCGGGTGGGGGAAATTGATCGCAATACAGCTTGTCCTGTGGCGGGTGGGGGAAATTGATCGCAATACAGCTTGTCCTCTGGCGGGTGGGGGAGTTGATCGCAATACAGCTTGTCCTCTGGCGGGTGGGGGAGTTGATCGCAATACAGCTTGTCCTCTGGCGGGTGGGGGAAATTGATCGCAATACAGCTTGTCCTCTGGCGGGTGGGGGAGTTGATCGCAATACAGCTTGTCCTCTGGCGGGTGGGGGAGTTGATCGCAATACAGCTTGTCCTCTGGCGGGTGGGGGAGTTGATCGCAATACAGCTTGTCCTCTGGCGGGTGGGGGAGTTGATCGCAATACAGCTTGTCCTCTGGCGGGTGGGGGAAATTGATCGCAATACAGCTTGTCCTCTGGCGGGTGGGGGAGTTGATCGCAATACAGCTTGTCCTCTGGCGGGTGGGGGAGTTGATCGCAATACAGCTTGTCCTCTGGCGGGTGGGGGAGTTGATCGCAATACAGCTTGTCCTCTGGCGGGTGGGGGAGTTGATCGCAATACAGCTTGTCCTCTGGCGGGTGGGGGAGTTGATCGCAATACAGCTTGTCCTCTGGCGGGTGGGGGAGTTGATAGCAATACAGCTTGTCCTCTGGTGGGTGGGGGAAATTGATCACAATACAGCTTGTCCTCTGGCGGGTGGGGGAAATTGATCACAATACAGCTTGTCCTCTGGTGGGTGGGGGAGGAGAGAGCAGTACAGCTTGTCCTCTGGCGGGTGGGGGAAATTGATAGCAATACAGCTTGTCCTCTGGCGGGTGGGGGAAATTGATCACAATACAGCTTGTCCTCTGGCGGGTGGGGGAAATTGATCACAATACAGCTTGTCCTCTGGCGGGTGGGGGAGTTGATCGCAATACAGCTTGTCCTCTGGCGGGTGGGGGAGTTGATCGCAATACAGCTTGTCCTCTGGCGGGTGGGGGAGTTGATCGCAATACAGCTTGTCCTCTGGCGGGTGGGGGAGTTGATCGCAATACAGCTTGTCCTCTGGCGGGTGGGGGAGTTGATCGCAATACAGCTTGTCCTCTGGCGGGTGGGGGAGTTGATAGCAATACAGCTTGTCCTCTGGTGGGTGGGGGAAATTGATCACAATACAGCTTGTCCTCTGGCGGGTGGGGGAAATTGATCACAATACAGCTTGTCCTCTGGTGGGTGGGGGAGGAGAGAGCAGTACAGCTTGTCCTCTGGCGGGTGGGGGAAATTGATAGCAATACAGCTTGTCCTCTGGCGGGTGGGGGAAATTGATAGCAATACAGCTTGTCCTCTGGCGGGTGGGGGAAATTGATCACAATACAGCTTGTCTGATGGCGAGTGGGGGAAATTGATCACAATACAGCTTGTCCTCTGGCGGGTGGGGGAGGAGAGAGCAGTAGTGACTCCAGCCTGGACCACACCGCCCCTGGTGGAGTGCGCCGGCTTCTCCTTGAGACAGCTTGGGCTTCCTTCCACATTCCAAAGACAAGGTGAATGATAAATAGTTAAATTAATGTATTATTATCATGTACTGAGGTACAGTGGAAAAAGTTGTCCTGCATACCATTCATTCAGATCAACTCAATACATAGTGCATTGAGCTATTAGAAGATAGAATAGCATAATGCAAATTAAAGTGTAACAGCGGCAGAGAAAGTGCAATGCAGGTGGACAATTAGTTGGAAAGATCATAACAAGGTGGATTGTGAGGACAAAACTCTTATTTTATCTTACTAGGGGACTGTTCAATTGTTCAATAATCTTATAGCAGTGGGATGGAAGCTGTCCTTCACCCTAGTGATGTGTGCTTTTAAAAATTATCTCTTGCCCGGTGGGTGGTGGGGGTGAATATAGAATATCTGGGGGGATGTTATGGGTCTTTGATTATCTTGGCTTCTTTAGGGTCCAAGGGTCCTTTACGGAGGCAGTGAGAAGTGTAGACAGACTTCACAGAGGGGAAGGCTGGTTTCCTGTGTTGTAATGAGTTGTGTCCACAACTCTGCACATTTTTGTTTTACAATCCTGCCCAGTCTCTCTGGTCATATTCTATTGGTCTCTTAAAATTAAACAATTACCCTCAAAAGATAATTGGCAGGTAAGCTGTTTTGAACTATGCTTTGGAAACTCAATATCTAAAACTGTAAGGATGCAGAATCAGTTGAGACTTTTAAACACCAACACAAAACTTTATTTATTTAACCCTACTTTTAACTAACATCTTTTTGTCTTTCATTTTCATGTTTGCAGCTTATCCCATTGTAAAGCATTTTTAATTACTTTGTGTGGAAAGTGCTCTATAAATAAGTTATCATTATTTTGGCAGTCATGTGTAGATGGATTTGCAGTAGAATCTGTGAGTGGACAGGTGGCTGAGGTCGCAGGGTTGAGAATAATCATGGTGGAAGTATTGCTTTCTGTCCTTAACAACTGTAAGTTCCCTTTAAGATGCAGGTGAATGGTAGGATCTGGGAGCATTTGATGAGAATGTGTGGAGAATATTTCTTGGCCTGACTACGTGTCTCTGTTCTTTAGTAATACTGGGTTTTTGCAATTAGCTTGGTGTTAGGAATTCAGATGTTATGGAATTATGTGAATGCACAGTTGTTGATTTAAATAAGAATCTGTCTTCAGTTCTTAGTGTCAATTGCATGCAGTGAACAGTTTAAAGTTAAAAGGACAGCTTTGTTATCAGATGTATTGTCGACAGCAGGCAGCTGACTCACAGCAAGTGGTTGGCTGCTCGAGGGAAATGGTTTGCAAAGTGAGATGACCATGAAACATAATCAGTTCAATGCAAGTCAGTGGGGATGTGGTAACTGGCTGGCATCAAATCAGGCATGTGGACTGAATTTGTTTTGCAACATTGTGACTTAACTCCCTAGGAAGTTCATAGACCAGGCAGATGAGCATCAATTAGCACATTAAACATGGTCTCAGGCATATTTGTTGGGACATTTGTGTACTCAGAGAGTCGGCCCTCACAGCGTTAGTTCTGGGAACTGGCATCAATGTCTTCAGAAGCTTTTCGACCACCTTGTGTTGAACTTTGTAGATATACCTGGGCAGATACTTTGGGACATTTAAGAAACTCTTAAATAGGCGCATGGTTGACAGAAAAATGGAGGTCCATGTAGGAGGGAGAGTGAAGGGGTGGAGATGCATCCCAACCAAAGAAGGTATTAGATACTCCTTTCCTTCCCTACCCTGATCAGGGTCATGTGAAGCCATGGGAGCAGGTGGTGGATGGTCGTATGAGGGACTGCTGCATATCACAGTCCTGGTTAGCAACCACTGACACCAGGCAATCTCTGAAGAATACTGTGCCACAGTGTTCTATGTGGAACTCAGCAGAAATAATAACAGACCCCAAAAATATTGAAGTACAATGTCATTGTAGCTCTTGGAATTGGATTGACTCACCTGCTGTAACCTTTGATCTTAAGAATATTTACTTATTGAGATACAGGGTGAAGTAAATCTGATTTTCATGTTTGCTAAGGGCAGAATTTGTGCAAGAAGTACCAAAAGGCTCTTGGGGGAGAAATCTAACTTCACTAAGATTGAGATTAGAAGGTGGTGGCTGTTGACACAGTGGAGGGCCTGGTTAGATCGTCGTTGATAATTCTGCAGCTTCTGTGATGACTCAGCATGAAAGTGAGGGAGGGAAGCACAGTTCTGGTGTACCATTCTATGAAGGGTATACTTGTTACAGAAGGCATTTCATGAAGATTCAGTAGATTTTCCTTGGATTGGGGATTCTATCACTGAGGGTTGACAAAGGATGTGGTTCCATGCTGTAGAGTTGACAAATGTAAGAGGTGATAGAACAGACATGAAATGATCTACTCTAGAGTTCATGGAGTTATGTAAGTAGCTAAACAGGCCACTCGGCTAACCATGTTAATGCACGTGGGGAAGATTTTCAGAATCAAGCATCAGATGTTTAGTGTGGAAGTACAACAACACAGGTTGGGGAAACAGCACTGCTTTTATTTCTGCCATGGGCTATCAAAAAGTCCAAATGTAATGATGCCTTAGGATTAGTAAAACAATCTCTCAGAAAAGAGAGCTGAGAATGGAGTGCTCAACTCTGCCGAGGTGTCCAACAGGTGTGCTTTGTCTGAAGGTACTGTCAGCCTGGGTGCAGGACGCGACGGATGGGGTGGTGGTCGTGTCGTTCGGTGCTGGAGTCAAGTACCTGTCTGAAGATTTAACCACAAAGTTAGCAGCTGCTCTTGGTCGCCTACGCCAGAGAGTCATATGGAGGTAAGGGGGAAGTGGGGTGTGGATGAGGAGGACGGGAGAAAGAGTGAAGAGGGAATGGGGAGAGGGAGGGACACTAATCTCCGGCTAAAGAAAATCCTCATCTCTGTTCTAAAAGGATACTATTATTCTGAGGCTGTATCCTCTGGTCTTGGACTCTCCCACCATGGGACACAGTCTCTTCACCTCCACTCAACAAGGCCTTTCATCTTGATAGGTTTCAATGAGGTCACCCCTCATTCTTCTGAATTCTAATGGATACGGGCCCAGTGCCATCAAACAGGTTAAAAGCGATATGGGCAAATGGGACTGGCAGCTCATTCTCTCCCCATCTAAATAATAGTCTGCCATTTACTATTTCTACCAAAGTGCATGTAAGTAATGGTACTCTGTTCCCATCCCTCTGCAACTCTAGTTTAAACCCCACCATAAGATATAGGTGCAGAAGTAGGTCATTTGGCCCATTGAGTCTGCTCTGCCATTCAATCATGGGCTGATCCAATTCTTCCAGTTATCCCCACTCCCCTGCCTTCTCCAACATTGTATTTTATTTGCCACTTCTTTGCCCATTCCCCTAAACTATCCGAGTCTCTCTGCAGGCTGTTTCCTCAACACTACCTGCTGCTCCACCTATCTTTGTATCATCAGCAAGTTTAGCCACAAATCCATTTATCCCATCATAGTCCAAATCATTGACATAGCATACATCATAAAAAGCAGTGGTCCCAATACCGACCCCACTGGAACTCCACTGATAAACGGCAGCCAGCCAGAATAGGATCCCTTTACTTCCACTCTCTGGTTTTCTGCTGATGAGCCAATGCTCCACCCATGCTAGTAACTCCCCTGTAATTCCATGAGCTCTTATCTTGCTAAGCAGCCTCATGTGTGGCACCTTGTCAAAGGCCTTCTGAAAATCCAGGTATACCACATCTACTGTATCTCCTTTGTCTACCCTGCTTGTAATTTCCTCAAAAAATTGCAGCAGGTTTGCTGGGCAGGATTTTGGCCTATCTTGTCATGTGCCTCCAGGTACTCCGTAATCTCATCCCTAACAATCAATTCCAACAACTTCCCAAACACTGATGTCAGGCTAACAGAACTATAGTTTCCTTTTTGCTACCATGCAGCATTAACAAACCTTCCCGATAGAATATAAGACCCCTCCAGTTCAGGTGCAAACCATCCCTTCTGTACAGGAACCACCTTCCAAATATAGTAAGCCCTCCCTCCTACACCAACTCCTTAGCCACATGTTCCTAGTTCTGGCCTCACTAGCATGTAGCAATCCTGAGATCACAACCCTGGAGGTCCTGCCCTTTAAATTAGCACCCAACTCCCTATGCAGAACCTCGTCACTTGGTACCTACATGAACCATGACTTCTGGCTGTTCACCCTCCCACTTAAAATGCTGAGGACTCCATCCGAGATATCCCGGACACTGCCACGCGGGAGGCAACATACCATATGAGAATCTTGTTCTCGCCTACAGAACCTCCTGCCCATTCTCCTAATGAATCCCCTATCACCACAGCGTGCCTCTTTTACCCCCTTACCTTCTGAGTCACAGAGGCAGACTCAGTACCAGAGACCCGGCCAATGTGACTTTCCTGTGTTAGGTCTTCACCCCCCGACAGTATCCAACGTGGTGTACCTGTTGCTGATGGGGGATAGCCACAGGAATACTCTGCAAAGGCTCCGTACCCCCTTTCTCCTTCCTGCAGTCGCCCAGGTTCCTGTCTCCTACACCTCGGGTGTAACTACCTCTGTGTATGTCCTATCTATCACCCCTTCAGCCTCCCGAATGATCTGGAGTTCATCCAGTTCCAGCTCCAGCTCCTTCATGCAGATTGCTAGAAGCTATAAGCTGGATGCACTTCTCGCAGGATGAGGTGTGGGGGGGGGAAGAAAGGAGGGGAAAAGGGAGGGAAATGCACTAATGTTGTTCCTGGGAGGGTAACGGGATTGAAAGATGATTCATCTTTGATCTTCACTCCTCAGGTATTTTGGGAAAAAGCCCCGTAGCCTGGGCAGTAATACAAAGCTGATGGAATGGATCCCACAAAATGATCTATTGGGTATGTGTGAACAGTTTGGCCACAGTCCACAATACATTTATAATCAGTTTCACTCGTTTGATATTTAAACCCTGGGTCAGTAAAAGATCAGTGGGTTTAATTGAAGCATTTCTCTCCCATTCAGCATCAGGAAGGTAAATAAATAAACAGACTCACTTCAGCCCAGTGAGTCAGCACTGACCATGAGACACCTATTTAACCTGAACCCTCTTGATTCTCCCTATATCCCCATCAACTCTCTACTAGCGTACTTCCTAAAGATCCCTGGCGAGAACAATACAAACTTGATGACATTACCAGAGGATGAAATCAAGCTCGGGCCATTGGTACCTCAGGGCAGAGGATTTGTTTGTCAAGCCACTATGCTGCCTGTTGGGTGGAGCAGGATGAGGGCAAATTGGCTTTCACATTCCTGATACTGAAATAATAATTACATGTCATAAAACTACTTGGAGGTGGCCTGTGAAATGCTCTCTACGAATGAACAGATCTGTTTTAGACCTCTTTTGGATTCAGTCATCTAGCATGGGTTGTGTAATGAGTCTATTCCTGTAGGTAATTCAACCCCAAAATTCTTCTGGACAGCATAGCTGTCACTGAACAACTCCAGTGACCCAGGTTTGATCCAGACATTGGGTGGGTGCTGTTGAGGCATTTGCATTTTCTTGTTGAGACCACATGGGTTTTCTCCTACTTCTCAGAGACCTGCAGGTTGATAGGTTAATTAGTATTGCAAATTGCCACTAGTGCAGGGGTTCCCAACCCGAGATCCACAAATTCCTTCTTGTGAAGGTGGTCCATGGCATAAAAAAGGTTGAGAACCCCTGCCCTAATGTGTAGTTGATGGAGATGCAGAGAAAATAAAATTGGATTAGTGTTAGATTTTTTTTTAAATTTTAGAGGTTTAGCAGAGAATCACCATTTTGGCCTAGCAAGCCTGTGCCACCAAATAACACTAAATTTGACCAATTAATTACTAACCCACGTCTTTGGAATGTGGGAGGAAACCCATGTGGTCACGGGGCGAGCATATAATATCCTTACAGACAGTAGCAGGAATTGAACCTGGATCACTGGTGCCGTGAAGTTTTGTCTACTGTATGCCCGACACCAGATTAATGTAAATAGTTGCTTGAGTCCTGAAGAAAGGTCCCTGCTGAGTTTCTCTAGCATCTTGTGTGTCGCTCTAGATTTGTAGCATCTCTTGTTTATGAATGACCTGTTTCAGTGCTGTATGTCTCTACAAATATTGAGCCAGAACAGTTTTTCCTGACAATGCTAGTTATATTGACATTGGGATATTCTACTTAGGTCACCAGAATGTGAAGGTGTTTCTGAGCCACGGAGGGTTAAATGGTATCTATGAATCAATCTACCATGGTGTGCCAGTGGTAGGGATACCATTCTTTGGAGACCATTATGATGTAATGACAAGAATTCATGCCAAAGGAATGGGGATTTATCTATCCTGGAACAGAATGACAACAGAGGATATTTATCAAGCCCTTACCACAGTTCTCACGGATCAAAGGTAAGAATCCATTTGGCATGGTAGCCTAGCAGTTAGCACGTTTTACAACGCATGCTGTAAGATTGGGGTTTACTTCCTGTCGCTGTCTGTGATTTTTTTTTCCCCCTCTGACTGTGCTAGTTTCCTCCTGGTGTTCTGGTTTCCTCCATATTTCAAAGATGTACAGTTAGAGTTGGTGAATTGTGGGTATGCAATGTTTGTGTGACGACACTTGCAGGCTGCCCTCTGCTCAATCTTTGCTGATTTATTTGATGCAAATGATGCATTTCACTTACCTGTGACAAATAAAGCCAATCCGTACAATGGTACAGTCAGACTGACCACTTAGCTCAGCACTTTCTATGAGCAGCCCAATTAGTTCCAGTTTTCTGTCTATCCAAATCTTTGCCTTTTCCCTTTTTTTCAACCTTTCCCAAATGTCTTTGAGTCTATATCCACCACCTCAACAGGGCTTAACATAGACAGCTAGTTCTATTTAAGACTGGAGATGCTATGCACTTTTCTAATGCTGTTTGATGGCAGTCACTACTGCATTAACTCCTGAATTACAAGCTTTAGTCTACCTTAAGGACAGCAAAAACTTGATACTGATGAAAAAGGTTTAACATTCCAGGAGCATGGGAGGGCTCTGGGCCTATACTCAATGGAGATGAGAAGGCTGGTTGCCAAGGGTGGGGAAGGAGAAGGGAAATCTCACTGAAACCTACGAGATATTGGATAGAGTGAATGTGCAGATGATATTACTATTAGTGGGAGAGTCGAAGATCAGAGGGCACAATCTCAGATTAAAGGGATGTGGAATTTGTTGCTAGAGGGCACTGGAGGCCAAGTCAGAGCCTTGGGAGTAAGGGGGTTATGGATTACAGGGAGAAGGCAGGGGAATGGGTTGGAATAAAAAAAATCAGCTACGATTGAATAATAGAACAGATTCAATAGGCCAAATGGCTGGATTCTACTTCTGGATGATGTATAAACACAGTTCACTGAAATCAATTTGTTCTGATCACCAGGTACAAGAAGCAGGCTATGTACTTGTCCACGCTGTATCGGGATCAAGCTCTTCACCCAGTCAACCGCACAGTCTACTGGCTGGACTATGTACTACGACACGATGGAGCACCACACCTACGCCCTACCTTGTATGAGATGTCCTTCTATCAGTATTACATGCTGGACGTGATGGTCATTTTCACTACGTGTGTGATAGTACTTTGCTATTCTTTAGTCAGAGTGTTAAGAAAATTGAAAGAAAGGGTATTGCCACAGGTTAAAAGTAGTCAAATGCAGAATGGTTTGCAGAACAGAAAATCCGTATCACACAGAAAAAAAATGAAGTAATCCAGTTTACCAATTTTCAGACCACAGTGGGAAACAGATACCTCAACTGGGTTTCTTAACACCTGAAACTCAGTTGCATAAGTATTTTGTTAGCCTAATGTTATTTCTACTGAATTTTTTATATAATAAAAATTATCTTTATAAGTTGGTGGTTTCTAAAGGTGTTTCACTTATTATCTGCTGATTCCTTCCCTGCAAGGTGGCTTCAAGACGAGCTGTTAACTGAACTGAGAATGGCTGTAGGGTACACCTTACTAGGAATCCAGACAAGTGTGGAGCCCCTCTCACACCCTGAAAACCTTAATAATGTGCAGATCTTCAGTGAGTGTTCAGCTGGGACAGTCACAGAGCACTACACCATGGAAACAGGCCCTTTGGCCCAACTAGTACGTGCTCTGTGGGCACTTCAACCGGGCTGAGCACCAACACATTAAATGTTGAGTCTGGAACAGAAAGAGGCACTGTTTATCAAAGTCAATCAACTGTACCACTCTTTGCAGGTGATCTTACTTCTGTTCAGAAATTACCATGATAAGATAGTAATGTTTAAATGAAGTGGGTTTATTCAGACACACACACACATTGTTTAAACATCTCTGCAACCCTTCAAAATCTATCCAAATGCAGGCAGACCAGAACTATGTTGCAAGCACCAAGTTTGCCACCTGAATGATGATGCCATTAGTGTCTGAGAACTTCATTGCCTTTTGAATGTTCGACTATTTCTGGTTGGTCAACATTATTACCGGCTAACACCTCAAAAACTATGCCCATTTAGCAGCTTAACATCTTGTATCGATCACATGTCATTTCAAGGTTTTGCCACTCTTAATAGCTTGAAGTTATAAATAATGTTAACAAACCCATGAGCTCATGAAAAATCCATTGATCAGGTTTAAAATAAACATTATGACAATGAAATTAATCTCTCTTTAGCAGCCACTCAACAACGGTATCCTTTTACCAGGTCTTTCTTCTGTTGTTCAGCTTTCCTGTCTCATTTTCTGGTGTTCTGTTCAGATGTTTCTGAAGAGTTTGGTCTGAAATTTTTGAATAAAAATTCCAACCTCATTTGTAGATTTTGAGACATAACATAGGATGCTACCGCTGCCTTTGCCGAATTCTCTGGTTCAAAGCAGTCTGTGCATCTGTTGCTACGTAACCAATGAGATATGAAATTCATTATTGTCAAAAATTAAAGGTCTCTTAGGTGGGTTTGGGTCCTTGTCAGCTTTGTGGAGTAGCTTGAATAGTCCTGTTCCAATGTTCATCGGGATTCCCATGATAATGCATTCAGACACACCTTCAGAAAGAAAAGGAAGAGGTTGTTAAGATCAGAAAGGATGAAGACTGATGGCTAAATATTGTGGTCATAGTTATGGTTAATCAATTCTGACACAATATGACATGCTTACCACAGACGGAGTCCTTCTGCCCAAAGTAAGCAGCGTCAAAGAGGTGATCTGCAGTTTTCTCAAATGACGCCAACATCAGGACACTTTCTTTCATTTTTGCTAAGCCAAACCGTGTTATTCCCAGCACTTCACCCTACAACATTAAGGAGAGTAAAATGAAATATGTCATTATCTTTAACCTCAATAATGTACACTTGTTCAAAACTCCTAATTTGTGAACTAAATTTTGGATCAATTTTGGAAGTAGAGCAAACTTCTGGGAGAATCAAATGGAAGGGAGGGCATTTTGTAAATTCAAAACGAAGGAATTTGGAAACCCATTCTAGAACATAGAACAGCACCGTACAGACCTGTGATTCGTCATGTTGAGCAACCTTTTAGCCCACTCAGCAGTCCTACAGTCCCCTTCAATGTAGCTCTCCATTCTTATATTATTCATGTGCCAAGGTAAAAGTTTCTTAATTGCCTGTAATGTATCTGCCTCTACTACCACTCCTGGCAGGGCACACATCCACCACTCTGTGTAAAGAATTTACCTCTGGCAACCCCCCATACTTTTTTCCAAACACCTTAAAATTATGCCCCCTTGTATCACCCATTTCTGCACTGGGAAAAAGTTTTGACTGTCCACTCAGTCTATGTCTCTTAACATCATGTACAACACTATCAAGTTAGCTTGCGTCCTCCTTTGCTCTGAAGAGAAAAGCCCTAATTCAGTCAATCAAATTCTGTGTGAAGACATACAAGGCTTCCACTTCAAGCACTTGTCTATTTTTGTATTAGGATTTTTTGTAAATTCATCTTTGCAATGCAAAACCAGAGGTATACTAAACACACAAAATGCTGGTGGAACGCAGCAGGCCAGGCAGCATCTATAAGGAGAAGCACTGTCGACATTTCGGGCCGAAACCCTTCGTCAGGTATACTAAAGAAGACTGGCATCCACAAAACCTTATTTTAACAATAAATACATGAAGCTTGGTGGAAAGTCGAGTTATCTGTTTATTATACATCACTACACTGACCAGGCATAGATACTGAATTCTTCCTAGTTAAAGGCAAAGCATATTTCCTTGTCCAATAGGTTTCTTGTTAAAACTGAAGAATATTCATCAGTCAAGTTTAGGACTGAAGATAAATCACCTGGGATACGAATACGGATTAAAACTGGCTCCTCTGCAATGCCTCTTGTTGTGTTAATTACCTTGTAAGTCATTAGGTCTGACAACAGCATGACATGCCTTCTGTCAATGCTCATCCCGTGATTTTTCATTGTGTATTGGATCTCATGAATGATGGTGGATCGAGCACCTTCGATACCCAATGTCTTCTCTACCTGCAAAGTATTTCAAAATATGAACTGGGAAGCAGAAGTATTAACATTTCTAAATGACTCTTCAAAAGATTTGAGCTGAACACCCTGACAAGGCCTATTAGGGGGGTGCTACAAAGATAATTACAAAGATGCCTGTTCACTCATATTTGAAGATGGCTCTTGCAAATGGGAGATGATAATTAAACTGATACAATCTTATAAATACACCTACACACTATTACACATCCCCATTATCTGCAATGGAGCAGACTCCACTTTCCTTAGTTATCCTCACAAAAGGTTTTCTACGTTAAACATATCAAATGACGGTGTTTATTAAAAGTTGGATGCACACAATAATCACACTGCTAAAATAAATTGTGAATAGAAGTTCTATGTGATGGTTTTCATTGCTGGAACATTATTTGTAATGAATAGGTAAGCTTCTCTTTCTGGTTACTCCGGTATTGCTCACTACACTCAGTTGCCATTGTATTAGGTGCACCTGCTCATCAATGCAAATATAAGCCAATCATGTGGCAGCAACTCAATGCATATAAGTACGCAGACATAACGATAATAATCATTTATATAGCAACTTTCAAACACTAAGACACAGGCTCAAAATGCTTTATATAGATTGTAAAGGTAAATCAATATAGTCATAAAAATAGGAGACAAAATTATTCTAAATAAAGACAAGCATTATATAGAATAAAATGTAATTGAATATACCAAATTATAAGATCAACATCAACAGGCATTACGTAATCCTACAAGGAGACCAAATTTAAAATGTAGGTTTTTAGAAGTGTTTTGAAACACTCCACAGTACTAGTCTGCCTAGTGACATGGTCAAGAGGTTCAGTTGTTGTTCAGACCAAACATCAGAATGAGGAAGAAATGAAATTCAAGTGCTCTTTGACCATGAAATGATTGTTGGTGCCAGATGGGATGGTTGGAATATTTCAGAAATTGTTGATCTCCTTGGATTTTTAAGCAGAACAGTCTCTAGAGTTTACAGAGAATGGTGTGAAAAATAAAAAATTTCAAGTGAGCAGCAGTTCTGTGGGTGAAAACACCTTGTTAATCAGAGAGGTCAGAGGAGAGTGGCCAGACTGATTCAAGCTAACAGGAAGGTGACAGTGACTCAAATAACCACACAATTCAACAGGGGTGTATAGAACAGCATCTCTGAACACACACGTCAAGCCTTGAAGTGGATGGACTACAGCAGCAGAAGACCACACCACAACATTTTCCACTCCTGTACCTAATAAAGTGGCCAAGTAATCATTTCACCCATAACATAGAACTGAGGGATAGAACAGGACAAATGCACCGTTGCTCGAAAGCAGCATCACAGTATATAGGACGGTGATAAAAATGTTTAGCATGCTAGCTGTCATTAGTCAGGGCATGGATAAAAGAGCTGGGGCGTTATACAAAATACAAGGGATATAAATCAAGAAAATGCGAGCACTGATGCCGGATGAGACTAGGACTAGAAGTCATCGGTTAAGGGTGAAAGGTGATATTAAATAGAAACCTGAGGGGAGGCTTCCTCACTCAGAGGGCAGTTAGAGTGTGGAATGAGCTGCAACCAGATGTGGCTACAAGTTCAACTGTAATGTTTAAGAGAAGTTTGGATAGTTTCATACATGGATGACAGGGGTATGGAGATCTCGATCTGAGTACAGTTCATGGTACTAGGCAGACTAACAGTTTGGCACAGACCAGATAGGCAAAAGGGTTTTTTTCAGTGTTGTATTGCTCTATGACTCTATTATGTTTCAGTTGTATACGTCACTGGTGAGGCTGCACTTGGAGTACTGTATACAGTGTTGGTTACCTTCTTAAAGGAAAGGTATGTTTAAACTGCAAAGAGTACAGAAAAGATTCACAAGGATGTTGCCAGGACTAAAGAGTGGCTGGCCAGGGTTAAGTTTTTATTCCTTGAAACAAAGGAGAATGAAGGGCAAACCTAATAGAAATATTTAAAATTATGAAAGACATAGGTAGGATAGATGGACAAGTCTTTCCCCAGTGTGAGGCAGGCCAAAACTAAAGGGCATCAATTTAGGACAAGAGGAAAAAGATTTAAAAGGGACCCGAGGGGCAAATTTTTCACCCAGAGGAAGGTGAGCATATGGAGTGAGCCAGCTGCCAGAGGAAGTGGTTGAGGCAGATACAATAGTATCAATAAAGGAGCACTTGGAGGGGTACATGCAAAGCTAGAAGGGATATGGGTAAGTAACTGGGACTAGCTAGGCAGGCATTATAATCGGCATGGAGTGGTTGAGGTGAATTGCTCTACGGCAGGATATAGGAATTGTATAAAAATGCAAGAACTATTCTAATTTTTGTTCCTTTCATTGCTAATACCAGATCCGGCTTTGAGTCATAGAGCACAGAAACAGATCATTTGGCTCACAGTGTTCATGCTGACCAGAGGGCACCTATCTCTGTTGTTTTAATTCAATTTTTGATAATAGGAAACACCCTCTCACATTGTGTCTTCAAGAACAAAAACAAGTGAAGTATTCAAGGTAAATCTTCAGATTTCAGCAGGCCATCTTCAGATTTATACTGATTCAGCTTTGGATCAAGCACAGGATGAGAGGACATAAACTTTGCCGAGTACAGTAACTCAAAGCTACTGGTGACTGAATGAAGGGATGGATGCTCTCCACTAGATGCAGGAAAGTTCCCACAGTTAGGGGCGACATGGTAAGCATCATGCTATTAGAGCACCAGACACCCAGGTTCAATTCTGCTGTCTGTAAGGAGTTTGCACGTTCTCCCTGTCACTGCATGGGTTTCCTCTGGATGCTCCGGTTTCCTCCCACATTCCAAAAGATGTAAGGGACAGTAAGTTAATTGAGCAGCGTGGGCTCATTGGGCCAGAAGGACCTGCTCCCATGCTGGATTTCTAAATAACAAAATACACACCTTATATTGCACCTGAATAAC
The DNA here is from genome assembly GCF_048418815.1 of Hemitrygon akajei. Classification (NCBI taxonomy): domain Eukaryota; kingdom Metazoa; phylum Chordata; class Chondrichthyes; order Myliobatiformes; family Dasyatidae; genus Hemitrygon; species Hemitrygon akajei. The sequence goes on along the minus strand of NC_133144.1, from coordinate 64,911,278 downwards.
CTTGAAACCATATTCCTGAACATGGATTTCTTTCAGTAATTTCTCCACCCCTCTTCTCTTTCCGCTCACCTCTCCCTGGTGCCCCTCCACCTTTCCTTTCTGCCAAGGCCCACTCACCTCTCCTATCAGATTGCTTATCTTCAGCCCTTTACCTTTTCCAGCTATCATCCGCAAGTTTCTAACTTCCCCCTCCCCCACCCACCTTCCCCTCACCTGGCTTCACCTGTCCGCCATCTTATTCTAGCTTCATCTCCTTGCTTTTCCAGTCCTGAAGGAGGGTCTCAGTCCAAAACATTGACCTTTTATTCCCCTCTATAGGTACTGTCTGATCAGTTGAGTTCCTCCAGCATTTTGTGCTTTGGAATTCCAGCATCTTTGGAATCTCTTGTGTTCAGCATCCAATCATTGCAGAATGTAGTGCAGACACAGGGTATGAAACTAAGAAGAGTTGTGGACAACCTTACCTCATAAGTGTTGTTTGATGTCGTGTGTGTTCCTTTAACCCCATGGGTCGCCATGACAGCACGCAAATTATCTCCTTCCACCAGTAGTTTGTACTTCTCCTTTCCGCCCTGCTCATCAATATGAATGACTGCCCTGGAGACCTCTGGGATGCCCTGGACAACAATCTGAAACATTTTACTGTGTCAGATGGATTTTCTTCAATGCTTTATCATACAGTAAAGTGCTGGCAAAGCACACATGCAAATTTAAATATCCAAGGTACCACATCCATTTTTATCTTTAAGCAACACACAAAAGATTCACTGAATGTGACCACAAATTTGGATATTCCCCACACGTGAATCCAACTTCAGTGCCATAAACTTGCTATTTACTCCAGCACAAGACACAAGGTATGAGAGGAAAAGCACTTTTATTCTAAGCAGAGATTGTTCTGATCTGGAACTCTCTACTTCTGAGGTCTAAGGTTGTTGAAAGTTCTGATTCTCAAAAGGGGAACTGTGAGAAACTAATCTGTCAGATCATGGGGAAAGAGTGGGGGAAATAGGAGTGATATGAATACTCAACAGGTTGCCAACATGGACTTGATGGCATGAATGGCCTCCTATAATAATTCCAAGTTCATCTGTCACAATTCTCCAACATTTTCTTACAGTTTGATAGATGACTGACATTACATCTCAGCATAATAATAAATTTCCCTTCTCCTTCCCTGACAATTATTATCCTTTAATCATCAGGCTCCTGAATAGGTACAGATAACTTCATTCATCTCTACACTAAACTGACTCCACAACCTATGGACTCTCTTTCAAGGATTCTGCAACTCATTATCTCAGCATTATTTATTTATTTTTATTATTTGCACTATTTGTCCTTTCCCTCTTCTGCAAACACTGGTAGCTTGTCAGTCATTGCTAAGTAGAATTTTTCATAAATTCTATTTTATTTCTTTATTTTCCTATAATGCCTGAAAGAAAATAATTCTCAAAAAAGTGGTGACATACTGTACATACTTTAATAGTAAACTTACTTTGAATTATACACTTCAGTTTACTTCAAAAGTAAGATATACCAATCTGTATTTACAAATTTGTTGATATTTTCCCTTTGGCCAATAAGCCTGCTGAGGAGAGAGAGGTTCAGATTGCTATCTGAAGCTCAGTCATCACCCCCTGACATCAGGCCCTCGAACCAGAGGGTTCACCCCACTCACTCACCACATCAATGAACTGTTCCCACAACCTACTGATTCACTTTCAAGGACTTTTCATCTCATCATCTTGATACTAATTACTTAATTATTTATTCTTTTTTTTTAAAATTGGGGGACTGCTTCATTGAGCGCCTCTGCATTATTCACCGCAAGCAGGACTTCCTGGTGGCCAAACACTTAAATTCCAATTCCCATTCTGACATGTCAGTCCATGGCCTCCTCTTGTGCCAAGATGCAGCCACCCTTAGGGTGGACGAGCAACACCTTATATTCTGTCCTCATAGCTTCCAACTTGATGGCACGAATACCGATTTCCCCTTCCGGTAAACAAATCCACCCCCTCTCTGCTATTCCCTTTTCTGACCTCTTACCTCTTTTCATGTGCCTATTACTTCATTCTGGGTCCCTTCCACCTTCCTTTTCTCCTATGATCCATTTTCCTATCCTATCAGATTGCTTCTTCTCCAGCACCTTGTCTTTTCCCACCCACCTGGCTTCACCTATCACCTTCCAGGTAGCTCCCTTCCCCTTCCCCCACCTTTTTATTCTGGCATCTTCCCCCTTCCTTCTCAGTTCTGAAGAAAGGCCTCAGCCAAAAACATTAACTATCTAGTCATCTCCATAGATGCTGCCTGACCTGCTGAGTTCCTCCAGCATTCTGTGTTTGTTACTATATTTTCTACCTGGTTTTCGCATGGTTTATTGTCTTTTGCACATAGTTTTTTTTTGTCCAGCTTGTGTGCAATTTATTGCAAATGTCTGCAAGGAAAATGAATCTCAGGCTTCTATAGTGACACATATGTACTTTGATAATAAATTTAGTTTGCCTTTGCACCTGACCTTTGGCAGCTCTTCTTTTAGATACTGAAGCACATAATACATTGAACTTTTGCTGTTCTCTCGAGGTGTGACACACACGACTGCTTCACCGTGAACCACAACATCTCCTGGTTTCACCCGCAGTTTCGATGTGCAAATGGAGTATCTCACAGTTTCCGCGTTCACCTTGAAAGCAAAGGAAAGTTAAAAACGCCTCAACCCATGGTGCTAGACACTGCCACTATTTGGCCAAATGGACCATACAACAGTACAGGCCCTTCGTCCCACAATGTTTTGTTAACCTCTTCAGCTAACCATGATTGTACAAAAGTACAGGACACCCCAAAGCAGTTTAGAAATACAACACTGCAGCACAGTACAGGCCCTTTGACCGACCTCTTAACCTAGTTCAAGATCAATCTAATCTGTCCTTCCCACAAGCCCTCCATTTTTCTTTCATTCATGTGTCTATCTAAGAGTTTCTTAACTGTTCCTAAAGTATCTGCTTCTACCGCGCCTGACAGTGTGTTCCACACAACTAACATGCTCTGCGTACTTGCCTCTGCCACTGCCCTAACACTCCCCAATACTTTCCTCCAAACACCCCTGTTTCTGCCCTGGTAAAAATTCTCTGGCAATCCATTTTCATCGATTTTTTAAACCTCAAAATCAGTTTTGGCCCAAGCAGCAAATGAAAGCCCAATGACCTCAATCGTCAGCTCTTCCTCCTTCTCCAGCGATGCTGCTTGACTCAGCCTTTTCTAGCATGTACTCTTTATTTTTGACACGTGTTATTTACCTCCAGTCTCAGTAATCGGATTCTCTCCAGGGAAAGTTTGATGAGAATGAAGCAGTCATCGGGCAGGAAAACCTCTTCAATGTACTCTGAGATCTGCAAATTGGAGACAATTAGATTGAGAAAGGTTGCTGCTGGTTACTGGTTTCAGTTCAGACACTGCATGTGTTTTCCAGTAGGACACATTATTCTAATTTTTATAAAACCAGCAGGACATATATTTGAATTGATTCTCCCTAGTTTGTGGTGTTCAGTTTTTGTGATGGCTATCTCCCTTTGCAGGTGTGTGAATAATTCCACAGTGACTTTGCCTTTCCTATTTGCAAGATACTGCTGGTTCAAGTATTGTTGTTCATCAGGTGAAAACCCCCCTGTAGGGTTTTTAATGGTTCCTCGAACAGTTCAAAAGCAGCCATTTCCTTAACTTACTGGCAGAGAGTAAATGATAGGGAAAACATAATCTCTACATCTAGTTATCACTCTTCAGAAGAAATGAAGCAATAAGTTCACCTCTGATGCTTTGAAGCACCTTCATCTCTCCCTGATGAGCAACTCCCCACTCCAGAAGTCAATCTAAGATAGATAGATAGATAGATACTTTATTCATCCCCATGGGGAAATTCAACTTTTTTTTTCCAACTTTTTTTCCAACTAGTAAGCCACCTTTAGCATTCCACTGCCTTAAGTGGATCCTTTCTGAAGTAGAGAGACCAGACCTCTGCTGTCTCACCATAACTATATAATTGCAGGAAGACAATTTTCCTCTCGTACTTGAGACAATATATTGTTTGCCCCCGTAATGCTTAACCGACTTCCATTGATTTATGTACAAGAATACTCAGGTCCTCTTAACACCAGCATATTTCAGCCGCAGTCAAGTTAACATTGTGTTTTACCAAAATGGATGACCTCACTTTTAAAGAAATTCTGCAGAAATCCAGAGCAGCACACAGAGTATCAGTATGTGGATGAGAGGACCAAGTGTAATATATCCAAACCTGCCATGAGGAGGATGCAGAGAGCTTCAAGTGGACACAGACGACTAAATAAATAGGCAGTTACATGGTAGATATAATAGAATATGTATATGAGATCAACAAACACAAAATGCTGAAGGAACTCAGCAGGTCAGACAGCATCTACAGAAAGAAATAAACAGTCCATGTATATGGTCCAGGTTTGATGAAGGGTCTTGGCCTGAAAGGTCGAATGTTCATTCCTCTTCATAGATACTGCTTGACCTGCTGAATTCTTCCAGGATTTTCTTTGCTGATCTCATATTTATCCACAAATTATTTTATCTACTATGTAACTGATCAGTTTGGATTGGCAACAACATCTCCTCCACAATCTCCATCAGCAAAGGAGCACCACAAGGCTGTGTGTTTAGCCCCCTGTTCGACTCGTTTTACACCTATGACTGTGTGGCTGAGTACAGTTCTAACACCTATGACCTATCACCTAAGAAATCATCGTTGTAAATGATGCTTTTTGTTATGTTTGTACTGAATGAAATAAATTAATTTCATTTCATTTCAAGTTTGCTGATGACATCACTGTATCAAAGTTGGTGATGAATCAGCATACAGGAGGAATATTGAAAATTTGGCTGAGTGCAGTAATAATAATATCCTCTCACTCAATGTCATTAAGACCAAGGAATTGATAGTAGACTTCAGGAGAGAGAAACCAGAAGTGCATGAGCCAATAATCACTGGAATTCAGAGGTGGAGAGGGTCAGTAACTTTAAATTCCCGGGTGTCAATAACTACACTCATTTAAGAACTCTTTTATCTTGTTATTTCATGGTCGTTATTTATTGCTATTTATTTACATCTGCATTTGCACAGTTTGTTTACAGTTTACAGATCCTGATGTCTATAATTTACAGATCCTGTTTACAGCTACTGTTTGATAGATTTACTGAGTATTCGCTCGGGAAAAAGAATCACAGGGTTGTATGTGGTGACATGTATGTACTCTGATAATACATTTTACTTTGAACTTTTATTTATTTGGTTGTCCATTTCCCTTGAAGCTCCTCTGCATTCTCCTCACGGCAAGCCTGAATATATTATACTTTGTCCTCTCATACATTGTGGACAGCTCTCAGGCCCAGCAGCAGTACGAGGAAGACCCCACTAGACATAGCTGTGTCCATTAATTCCTATTGCTTTTTGCTCGATCTTTAACCCATACTTGCATATGATCACCAAACCATGTAGTTATTTATTATATAAACTTCTGATTGAAACCTGTCCAAAAATCAAAATATACTACGCTCACTAATTTGCTCTCATTTATTCTGCTATTTACAAACTCTCAAAAATAAGTTTCCTTTCATAAATAGGACTACACTTAGACCTTGTATAGCGCTGATTCGTTCTAATGCGTTAATTTTTTATTGAAATTTTTTAAAATGACAAATTCATTTTAAACAACACTTAAAACTTAAGAGTAGCCACCATTACAGTAAACATTCAATCAGCCAATGAGAGCACTTTAGATACTGTAGGCTCTGAGCCACTCACAGCCAATCATGTATTAGTGTTCTGCCTCCCCTGCATGTGTAAACATTCTTGCTTCCTCGCCAATTTATTCTATTTTTTTCACCCATAAAGTCTGGAAAATGGCCTGCAACTTCTAGTGAGGGTAGTACATTTAAGATGTCTCAGAAAAGCATTGGCATGGATGTGAAACTACAAGTAAAACGGTGTTTAGAAGCTGGTGAGTGTCAGGATGATGTTGGCATTTCTCTGAAATTGGCTACATTGATGATCAGAACAATTATAAAACATGCAGACAAGGCAAAAGCTTCTGCAACGATGACCTCAAAGTTATCATCAACAAAGGTGACTCTGATAATACACTTTACTTTGAACTGATCATTCAACGAGCTATTTGCTTGAAAAAATGGAAAATATACTAAATACATGGGTGGATGATCAAACACAAAGAAACATGCCCCTAAGGGGATGAATTTCCCCATGGGGATGAATAAAGTATCTATCTATCTATCATCTAAGCCAATTGATAATAATGGAAAAGACAAGAAACATCTTCAAACATATTTAAGAAGATGAAAAAGATATGTTGGTACCATTTAGTCAGCAGAGGTTGGATTGATAGACTTAAACAGAGCTGTAACCTCCATAGCATATGTATCTCTGGTGAAGTGGCTCGTGCAGACAGCAAGGCAGCCCAGGATATTCCTGCAACACTGAAGGCCATAATCAAAAAGGACAAGTTTGTCTTCAATGTGGATGAAACAAGCCTATTTTGGAAAAGAATGCCTTCTCATACTTTCATCTCACGAGAAGAGAAACGAGCATCTGGATTCATGGCTGCTAAGGACCAATTAACTCTCTTGCTAGGAAGCAATGCTAAAGGTGACTTTAAGTTAAAGGCTATGATTGTGTATCTCTCTGACCATGAGCAATGAAAGGCATTTTAAAGTCTACCAGTGATTTGGAAATCAAACAATAAAGTCTGGGTGATGATTGAGGTTTTCCGAAATTGGTTTGTTTCGTGTTTTTGTCCAGCAGTGAAGTGGTATTGTGAGGAACATGACCTTGAACCTAAAGCATTATTGGTGCTTGATAATACCCCAGGCCACCCTAAGAATCTTGATATGCTTTGGACCTGCATTCCTGTAGAAGTGGTTTACCTTCCTCCAACACCACTCCATTATTCCAGCCAATGGATCAAGAAGTAATATTGAATTTTAAAGCCTACTGTCTTCATCACGCATTCAAGCAGCTTGTAGAGGGAAACAGTCAAGATTAACAATCCTCAGGCAATTTTGGAAAATCTACAACATCATGAAAGCTGGAGACAATATCAGAGCAGCCTGGGATGAAGCAACTTCAAACTGCATGAATGGAGTGTGGAAGAAGCCACAACCAGAAGCATGGACCAACAACCTAGGGTTTCTTGCAGAACCAGTCATCCAAAATATCATTGAACTGGCCAATGAAATGGGATTAGAGAATGTTAATGATGGCAGTGTTGCTGCATTCTCATGGTGAGAGTCTTAATAACGGAGAGCTTCGAGAATTGACAGAGCAACACAGCCTGAGTGAATCTGAGGACACGGATTGAGAAGAGGAAAGACCAGCAAGAAAACTCACCACAAAACTTCTCAGCACTGGCACCACCATGATCACCCAAATCCTGACCCTAACTGGGAGTGAAGGAATAAAGCAGTTTTCGATACGATTTCCTGCTACCAAGAACTGCTTCATGAGAGGGAACTTAAGAAAAGACAGTCAAATCTCGACGTCCACTTGAAGAAGAAGCCAAAGTTAGAGAAGGACCCACAGCCTGGTCCTTCCTCTAAGTTGTAACCACCACCCGCTCCACTGCTCTCCTGCTGCGATGTGTTGCTGCTCCACTGATATACTAATAGGTTAGGCCTATTTGCGTGTTTGTTACTCCACAAATTAATATGTATACATAAATTATTATCATATATTATTGATTTTTCTTATCAGGCACACGTCCATTTACATAATGTTATAGTGACCTCACATAGTGCTAATTTACATAGTGCACCACCTCCGAGGAACACATCCTCAGCGTTAAGCAGGGTCTGAGTGTACACCTAATCCTATTCTTAGTCATATTGCCTGCATCAGGCTAACTAGCTTTGTCTCTGCTTCCATTTTTTTCAGATTCCAATCTGCGGAAACTGTTCTTGAATCTATGAAATTTTAGACGAAGCTGACAACTTGTGCAAACCACCATCTTAAATAACCAGCTCGGTAGCGTAGTGGTTAACTCAACACTTTGGGATTCAATTCCTGCTGTTGTTTGTAAGGAGCCTGTACGTTCTCTCCCGTGACTCCCACATTCCAAAGACATAAGGGTTAGGGTTAGTAAGTTGTTGGTATCCTATTCTGGCACCAGAGCATGGCAAAATTTGTGGGCTGCCCCAGCACATCCTGCGCTGGTCACTAATGTAAATGATACATTTTACTGTGTGTTTTTATGTATATGTGATAAATAAATCTAATCTTTATGTCTGCAGATAAAGTGGAGGTGATCCACTGCATGCATTCCATGTGTCCCCACATGGCCTTTGGGGAGAGTTTCAGGATGTGAAGTTTCCAAGTCAGGGTGGTGTCTGTCTTGAAGGTCACTGGCACTATAATACCATTTTGCTAACTGCTACACTACTGTGCTGCCTCAAGGGTATACAATGGACATAATCAAGATACGTTTTCTAGTTTGGGGAAAATGTAACTAAAACGTATTTAACATTTAAACACTTCATGATGGTTGCACACATTAATTAAAATTCAAGACATTTGAGATTAAACCTTGATCATTTATAATAGAACACAAGATAACCTACTTCTCCCAACAAAGTCTTTTCAATTCTTCCTTTCACCAGTCGAGCAAAGTCAGCATTGTCGTCTTGATCAAGATGTGCTGTGATAATCGGGGTGCTGCAAACAGAGCGAAACCATAATCAGTCACACACTGATAGAAAAAACTAGATGATAAGCTTAGGTGACTGACATAGAGCTGCTACAGCACAGGAAGTGGATGACTTAGCCTAAATGATTGGTGCTAGCATCCAGCACCACAATCCCAACAGCTCCCCTCACCTTTGAGGTGCCAATCCAAATCTCCTTTGAAATCCCTCATTGACAACCCCGACAGGCAGTGAGTTCCAGATCTTAATTACCTTCAGCAGACAAATTTTCCTTGCATTCTTTTAGGCAAATTAAAATTGTGACCTTAGGTCCTAGGACCATCCACAAATGGGAACACTGCCCTCCATTTACACTATTTTATTGATTTTATTTAGAGATACAGCACGTAAGTGGCCCCTCTGGCCAAATGAGCCCATGCTGCCCAATTGCACTCGTGACCAATTAATCTACAGACTGGTACGCCCTGGAGTGTGGAAGGAAACCCAAGCACCCAGAAGAAACCCACTGGTGCCACAATAGCTATGCTATTGTGCTGTCCCCATAAAGGTTAGCTTTATTTGTCGCACGTATGTTGAAACACACAGCAAGATATGTCATTTATGTCAACAAGCAGCCTGCAAGTGTCGCCATGTTTCTGGCACCAACACAGCATATCCACAAATTACCTAACCCAACCCATATGTCTTAGAATTTGGAGGAAACTGGCTCATCTGGAGGAAATGGGGAGAACATACAAACTCTTTATACACAATGGTGGGAATTGAACCCCGATTGCAGGCATTGTAATAGCATTATGCCAACCTTTACTTTACCATGCCAGAAAAGAAAGATTAATGCTTTTCTCTATCTCCTTTGCTCCAACAAGGATATCCCCCAGTCTCTCTAGTTTAACCCAAAGCTGAACATCCTCAGCCCATGAACAACGGTAGTAAATCTTTTGTAGGACCTTTAATAAAATCATCATAACCTCCTTCCAGTGAGGTAACCAGAATTGGGACTTCCAAGTAGTTCTGATCAATATTTCTTACAAATTTATCTTTCTCTGAGTCTGAATCACAGGATTAGTTATGCTGTATTTAACTCCTTTCAAATGTGCCTTTCTATCTTTCAAACACATATCGACATAAATCCTTCTGTTGCTGCTCTCTACCATCCAATTAATAATGCCTCTCTTGTTTTTTTCCTGGTTTCCTCCCACATTCTAAGACATATGAGTTAGAGTTAGGTAAGTTATGGGGATGCTATGTTGGCGTTGGAAGCACAGAGACAATAGTGGGCTGCCCCAAGCGCAATCCTCTTGACTGTGTGGTTGTTGACGCAACGATGCATTTTACTATATATTTTGATGTACATGTGACAAAAATGTTAGTCAGGTAATTAAAGTACTGGAACAATCCATAAACAGATGTGGTTTGGGAAATTTCAGTATCTATTGATGAATCTGGAAAAGGTATGAAAAGCAGGCACTGACTTGATCATTATAGGCTCTTGGTTGCAATAAAAAGCACATTTGGTGTTTCAGGAATCAACCTATGACCAAGACGTTCCAGCATCCCCCTTGTTCATCACTTTATTAGCATTTCCCAGCATCCCTTTGTTCCTCAATAACAGAGTTGTGGCAAAATATGCACACAGAAAAGAATGGACATGAAAATAAAAGTTTAATTCCCAACTCAATGCATAAAGTTATTGCAAAAGAGAGCCAGTGCATACTGGAATTTACAACCTCTTGTATGCAAGCTGCTTTCATATTAGAATTACAAATTACAAAGTGATCCTGCAAAAGCTCCCTTCTGAAAAGCATTGTATGTTTATTAAAACAAAAACTTCACACCACCTTAAATATTACCTCAGGTAGTCAATCTGATCAATCATTCCAGTTAGACCACCTCCCCAACCCCTCTTATCTACTACCTCAGTCACGGTACTGTAAACACTTTAAACCACTTTTTATAATGCTGTTTACATTTTAAATATACACTGGTATTCGAATATATATGCATGTTATTACATATCTGTACTTTATTATAATTGTTGAATATTGTTTCTTACTGCATGTTGTACTGACACACCACAGCAAATTCCTAATAAAAGACTTGTTGACCCTTGAATAAAAGGCAGCATAATGGAACTATATGTGAATTTACCTTATTGATTTTGATGCATTGATGATTTCCTTTATTCTGGGTACACCCAGAGTGATGTTCATGGAAGCAACACCAGCAAAATGGAAGGTCTTCAATGTCATCTGTGTGCCCGGCTCTCCTATACTTTGTGCACACAAAGCACCAACAGCAGAACCAGGCTCCATCTGAGCTCTTCAGCAGAGAAACAGGGAAGATATCAGGAAAAAACATACTTCCTACATTAATGAATTTTAATTTAAGAGATTATATGCTTGGCAAAATACCAATAAGCTATTCAGACCATAAAGACAAAGGAGCAGAATTGGGCCATCCCACCAGCCAGAACAGGCAGAACAGGACTGCCAACACAGATGCCTTGTGCAGGAAGGCACAGAGTCGACTGTACTTCCTTAGAAGGTTGGCGTCATTCAATGTCTGTAGTGAGATGCTGAAGATGTTCTATAGGTCAGTTGTGGAGAGTGCCCTCTCCTTTGTGGTGGCGTGTTGGGGAGGAAGCATTAAGAAGAGGGACGCCTCACGTTTTAATAAGCTGGTAAGGAAGGCGGGCTCTGTCGTGGGCAAAGTACTGGAGAGTTTAACATCGGTAGCTGAGCGAAGGGCGCTGAGTAGGCTACGGTCAATTATGGATAACTCTGAACATCCTCTACATAGCACCATCCAGACACAGAGAAGCAGTTTCAGCGACAGGTTACTATCGATGCAATGCTCCTCAGACAGGATGAAGAGGTCAATACTCCCCAATGCCATTAGGCTTTACAATTCTACCGCCAGGACTTAAGAACTTTTTAAAAGCTATTATTAATGCTTTTTGAGATAGTGATTTAGATGCATATCATATTATTACTGAGTTAAGTATTGTATGTAATGAGTTTTTGCTACAACAAGTGTATGGGACATTGGGAAAAAAGTTGAATTTCCCCATGGGGATGAATAAAGTATCTATCTATCTATCCTTACACCTGTGAAGAAACCATCTAATAGGCTCATTAAACATCCAATCCATTCCCGTTACAGATTTGCCAACTACCTCAGGGATCTCTGAATGTGTCATAAGACAGTAAGCCAAAGGAACAGAATTAGGCCACTCAGCCCATCGAGTCTTCTCCATCATTCCATCATAGCTGATATTTTTCTCCACCCTGGAACACCTGTCTCCTGTCTTCTCCAAAGCCTGAGAGTATAAAGTGGTATTTCTGTTCTTTTTGCTAATGTAGACTCAACATAGACACTCTCCACTCTATCAAGGCCTTTCAATATTCAGTTGGATTCAATGAGATCCTACCCCTGCCACCACATTCTTCTAAACTCCAGCAAGTAACAGGCCCAGACCCATCAAATGTTTCTCATGTGTTAACCTTTCATTTGCTGGATAACTTCTGTGAACCTCAACAGATCCTCTCCAATGCCAGCACATCCTTTCTGAGATATGGGGCCCAAAACTGCTCACAATACTCCGTGTAGTTTGACCAAAGCCTTATAAAGACCATGACCTTAAGGGGAAAAAAATACCAAAACGAGAAATCAGTGTTGATGCCATCGGGATGGAGGCTACCTAGATGGAATATGAGATGTTGTTCCTCCACCCTGAGAGTGGCAAAAGAGGAGGCTATGGACCAGCAAGTCAAAACAGGAATGGGGATAGGAATTAAAATGGTTTGACCACTGGGAAATTCCGCTTTTGGCTGATGGAGCAGAGGTGTTCAACAAATCCTTTCTGAGATATGAGGCCCAAAAATACTCACAAAACTTCAAATTAACATAACGTAAGAATTGCAACATAAGGATTCAGAAAGTGAAGGTCATTCACTCAAGCTGCTCAGTAATTAGATATCATGGAAGATCTCTTATCTCAACACCATCTTCCTGCCCTACCCTTACATTCTTTCATTTATTTAGTTTCCAGAAACTGACTGATTTTGGTATAAAGTGCAATCAAAAACTGAATTTCACAATCCTCAGGATACAAATTTCCGAGATACACCATCTTCTGAGTGCAGGAATTTCTCATCATTTCAGTCAATCATGGCCAACCCCATAACTTGTCTGTGACCCCTGGCTCAGGACTCTTTATCTAAGGGAAACATCTTCCCCACACTGGGGCCTTTGGACATGGAGAAAGAGTACCCTATAACGGGGAACCTAGGACCAGAGGGCACAGCCTCAGAATAGAAGGACATCCCTTTAGAAAAGAGGTGAGGAGTGTTGTGTTTGTTATTGAGGGATAGTTCAGAGCTCACCGGGATGCCAGCATGCAGGATACTCAACTGAACTTTATTGATAACCCTGCTTGTACAATGTGTGAACTCCTCCCATGTGGGAGTGGCTAACAGAGCGGCATAGAAATAACACTATTAACTACCACTACAAGGAGGAATTTGCTTTGCCTAAGGGTGGAGAATCTATTAAATCCATTGCCACAGATGGCTGTGGAGGGCAAGTCTTTGGGTATCTTTAAAGTGGAGGTTGAAATGTTCTTGTTTAGTAAAACTGTCAAAGGTTATAAGGAAAAGGAAGGAGAATGGGGTACAGAGAGATATAAATCACCCATGATGGAATGATGCAGCAGATCAAATGGGCCAAATGGCTTAATTCTGCTCCTATGTCTTATGGACCTTTAGATATCTTGTATGAGTACTTTCCTCAAGTTCATCTTACTGAAGCTGTGTTTATCTAAAAAGAATGAAAAACTGAGGTTGCAATCAGACTTAAGTTTTTACTGTTCAAGATTTTCTGAGGACAGTGTATAATGATGGGGTTTGATTGGTGGTAAATTGATTCACACCCATCTCACTGAATTAAAGTGACAGTCATTTCAGATATAAATCAGAAACTATTTGAAAGAACCATCCAAGCAGTCACACATTTCTGCTCTTTTACTATAGCTCAATACATTTCCCCTTTCAAATGCTTATTCAATCAACATTTGAAATGACAACTGAATCCAATTCCACCAACCTTTCAATACAGGATCATGAACAACACACCATGTGAATAAAAAACACTTTCTGCTTGTTATTTTTGATCTTCGTTTTGGCAATCACTGTACATCTGTGCTCTGTGTTTAACCTTTTCAGGATTTTGAACACTTATCAAATCTTGCTTCAATCTGCTCTGCTTAAGGACCAATAGAGATCAGTATTTGTTTTTATACAAAGTTTTCTATCACTAGTTATTCTGAGATTTAAAATGAAATCTACTTCCACCATGCATTGTTTATTGAAGACAATAACTTGCTGCCATTCAACACAATTAAAAAGTTATTTTTAAAAGGCAGGACTGTGCCAACATCATAGATTGGCAGGCAATGTAAAGTAAATTCATTATCTAAGTACATATATGGTAACACGTAACACCCTGAGATTCAATTTCTTTTGGGCACTCACAGTGAGTACAAAGAAACACAATAGATTCAATGAAAAACTGCACACAAGACAGACAAACAAACCAATGTTCAAAAGACAACAAACTGTGCAAATATGAAAAGAAAAAAATTATAATAAAAATAAATAAGCAATAAATATCGAGAACAGGGGTAAATGAATTTGAATGTAGTTATTCCCTGTGGTTCAAAAACATGATGGTTGAGGGGCAATAATTGTTCCTGAACCTAGTGGTGTGGATCCTGAGACTCCTGTACCTTCTTCACACTCTCGAGAGCAGCACACTTTGTAGATGTGCTCAATGGTGGGAGGGCTTCACCCCGTGATAGACTATGTAAATTATGAAGGTTCTTGCTCCATCTGCTGGTGTCTATCTAAATTGCATTTATCTCTAAGAACATCATGATGCAAACAGCCTATATATTTACATTTAATTTAGAAATACATGTCTGAGACTGAAGACTTATATAAAGGCCTTTGGTTCTGACCATAGATGACTTCATAACATGTTCATGGTTTATGCTTATGTATCAAAGAAATGCCATACTGCTTAAGGTATCATCTTTTGGATAGCAGATTAAACCAAGACCTTGTCTGCTCTTTCAGCCAATGACAGATTCCATGATTCTCATATAGGAGCAGGAAAGCTGCCCTCCCACAATGGTGCCTGGTTTCCAAATTACAGTTATTCAATTAACAATATTAACATAATTTAAACACTAATCTCCATTTATTTTGATCTTTATGGACTCTATTCCCTACGTTACACTTTCAAACAACTTGATTTCTCTAAAGCACGTTGGGACTGAGCAGGTCAGACAGCATCTATGGAGGAGGAACAGTTGGCATTTTGTGTGAGACCCTTCATCAGGACTAAATACAAAAGATTCTACAGATGCTGGAAGAACTCAGCAAGTCAGGCAGTCTCTATGGAGAGGAGCCAATAGTCGACATTTTGGGCCAAGACCCTTCATCAGGACTAAACACAGTTCATTCCCTCCACAGATGCTGCCTGACTTGTTGAGTTCCTTCAGCATACTGTGTGTGTTGCTCAAGATTTCCAGTATCCGCAGAATCTCATGTTTAATATTTAAAGACATTTTCTTTCTTCCTCTCTATGATTACACATTAGATAGGATTAAATCTAAATATATTTAGAATGCTGACAAATAAATTCCACATGACAGCCATATACATTAAATATATCAGTACTATTGGGGATATGACAATGCAGATTTGGCATTGTGGTTGCACCAAACTTCAAACATGCCTCTTCTCAAGCAAGATGTTGATTAGAAACACTTCAATCTGATAGCTGAACAAACCAAGCTTTAAAACTTGTATCAAAATTTTCAAGCAAAATTATATTTTCATCACTCAATGCTTTCATTAGATGCTTTACTCTTTAACGGACCACTTTCAAAACTAAAAATTCTCAAATGTGAAAAGTTTTTTTGAGAAATACTACATTAAGCCAGAAAAAGAAAATACATTGCTTTGACAAAATGTTCTTCAGAATTAGTATTTAGTATTTCCCCAAATAAAGTGGGGGGAAAAACAAAGTGCAGTAACAGTAACATATGATTTTACCCAAAGAATACATTGTTAGAATGAAACACTTTTTGATTGGAATGCTGAAAATTGATGACAATTTACACTTAAAACAGAACAGCAGATATCTCACCTCATGTACTTGTCCCTGCAGGTTTCTAGAAATTTGTTTATTTGCGTAGGTGTTATTCTGTCCAATTGATACAGAACTCTAGGCTAAAGAAATGAGATGTTAGTAACCAAAAGGCTTTTGTTTTAATAGCAATCCCACAGAATCTAAAGTAAATACATTTGTGTAAGTTTATTGATTATATAGCCATAAATCATGTGAACATTTGAATTCAATAGATTAAAAGATCAAATCTTCTTCCACTTTGCATTGTGACAAACCTATTCCAGACATTAGAGAACAGTACCTCAGTGGTTCCATTGTCATTAATGCCGTATTTATCTCTCGTTTTCTTGATTTTATCAGAAAAATCCTTAAGAAAATTTCTGATTGCCTGAAAAAAAGCAATATAGAAAGCAGAAAAGTTCAACTTTAAGCATTTTGTAAGAAATCCAATTATTTATTATTGATGCAGAGATGAATAACTTAATCTCTTATTCACTGATGTCACAGATCTACAATATAGTTTGTCAGGTGTTGGAATTTTATTTCATACACGCACAAAAGAAGATTAGATGGAAGAATAGAAGCTAGTCCTAGAAATTCACACCAGTTATTGTAGAGAAGATGTACATTTAGAGCAAACCATAGAGGATGCTTTATTGCTCATTCACATATCAAATTAATTGGCATTTCATGTACAAAAGATGCATCATAATTACTCATCCAGTGTCACAACTAAGTTATTTCAAAGCACCATGCGAAGTCAAGACATTCATGCACTTCCCATTTTTAACTGCACCTGAATCAAATCCCAGCTTTTATTTATTCTAACATACCAATCTGATGACTAACACTTAACACTAAGATTTGAAGAAACCAGTAACTAAGTGAACAATGAGAGTGAACTTATTGCAGAGCATGAATTGTCCACAAGCTGTACGATTAAACATTTATAACAGAACCTCCTTGCCATTTTATATGATTACATTACCCACTCCTCACTAGAACATATAATATACAGCACAATACAGGCCCTTCGGCCCATGATGTGCTGTCAATTCTTTAACCTGATCCAAGGGTGAGAGGAGGGAGAAACACAAGATGATAGGTGAAACCAGGAGGGGGAGGGGTGAAGTCAAGAACTGGCATGCTGATTGGTGAAAGAGATACAGGGCTGGAGAAGTGGGGATCTAATAGAAGAATCAGAGGCCATGGAAGAAAGGAAAGAGGGGGTGCGGGGAGAGGAGCACCAGAGGGAGGAGATAGTCAGGCAGGAGATAAGGTGAGAGAGGGAAAAGGGAATGGGGAATGGTGAAGACGGGGTCCATTATTGGAAGTTTGAGAAATTGATGTTAATGCTATCAGGTTGGAGGCTACCCAGACGGAATACAAGGTGTTGTTCCTCAAACCTGCACCCAGAACAAAATTCTCCACAACTTCCATCATTTCCAATGGCCTCATTATGAATCATTATGACAGTAGAGGAGGGCATGGATAGACACATTGGAATGGGAAAAGGAGTGGAATTAAAATGGATAGCCACTGGTAGATCCCGCTTTTCCTGGCGGATGGAGCGTGGGTGCTAGTGAATGAGTCTCCCAATTTACATTGGGTCTCACCAATACACAGGAGGCCACACCAGGAGCATCGGACACAGTATATGATCCCAACAGACTCACAAGTGAGGTGCTGCCTCACCTGGAAGGACTGTTTGGGGACATGACTGGTAGTGAGGGAGATGTAGGGGCAGGGTAGCACTTATTCCCCTTGCAAGGATAAGTGCCAAGAGGGAGATCAGTGGGGAGGGACGAATGGACAAGGGAGTTGTGTGGGGAGTGATCACTGTGGAAAACAGAAAGTGGGGTGGGAGGGGGGGATCTGCTTGGTGGTGGGATCCTGTTGAAGATAGTGGAAGTTGTGGTGAATTATGTGCTGGATGCAGAGGCTTGTGGGGCGGTAGGTGAGGACCTACCTACCTATCCCTGGTAGGGTGTGGAAGGATGGGGTGAGAACAGACATGTGTGAAATGGAAGAGATGTCGTTGAGGGCAGCGTTAATGAAGGAAGGGACTCTCTCTCTTTGAAGGAGGAGGACATCTCCTTAGATAGCTGGATATCAACATCATCCAAAATTGAACAAGATTAAAGATTGGCTTCATTTGTCACATGTACATCGAAACATACAGTGAAATTGTCGTTTGCATCAATGACCAACACAGTCCGAGGATGTGCTGGGGGCAGCCCACAAATGTTATTTCTGGTTGTATTGAAGCACATAAAAACTCAAAAAGTATTTAAATAAATTTAATAACATTTAGCTGAGCCCAATTCATTAAGGAAAAAAATTAACTGAACATGCTTCCTTTATAGCTATTCTCCATTCCAACAAACACCAGGAAATGATTATACTAGTGCTCAAGAGTAGTGTGAGCTGCCTTAATGACTATTGTCCAGTAGCAGTCACACCTATGGTGATGAAATGCCTTGAGAGGTTGATCATGGCTAGAATCGACTCCTGCCTAAGCAAGGACCTGGACCCACTGTAATTTGCATGTTACAATAGTCTATGTCAGACACAATCTCAATGGCTCTCCACACGGCTTTAGACCACCTCGACAACACAAACACCTATGTCAGGATGCTGTTCATTGACTATAGCTCAGCATTTAATACCATCATTCACACAATCCTGATTGAGAGGTTGCAGAACCTGGGCCTCTGTACCTTCCTGTGCAATGGGATCCTCAACTTCCTAATCGGAAGAACACAATCTGTGTGGATTGGTGATAACATACCCTCCTCGCTGACAATCAACACTGGTGCACCTCAGGGGTGTGTGCTTAGCTCACTGCTCTACTCTCTCTATACCCATGACTGTGTGCTTAGCCCAAATATCGTCTAAAAATTTGCTGATAATACAAACATTGTTGGTAGAATCTCAGATGGTGACAAGAGGGAGTACAGGAGCGAGATATGCCAATTAGTGGAGTGGTGTCACAGCAACAAGCTGGCACTCAACGGCAGTAAGACGAAAGAGCTGATTGTGGACTTCAGGAAGGGTAAGACGAAGGAACACATACCAATCCTCATAGAGGGATCAGAAGTGGAGAGAGAGAGCAGTTTCAATTTCCTGGGTGTCAAGATCACTGAGGATCTAACCTGGTCTCAACATATTGATGCAGTTATAAAGAAGGCAAGACAGCGACTATACTTCATTAGGAGTTTTAAGAGATTTAGTATGTCAACAAATACACTCAAAAACTTCTACAGATGTACTGTGGAAAGCATTCTGACAGGCTGCATCACTGTTTGGTATGTGGGGGAGGGGGCAGGTAGGCTACCGCGCAGGACCAAAAGAAGTTGCAGAGGGTTGTAAATTTAGTCAGCTCCATCTTGGGTGCTAACCTACAAAGTACCTAGGACATATTCAAGGAGCGGTGTCTCAGAAAGGCAGCGTCCATTATTAAGGACCTCCAGCACCCAAGGCATGCCCTTTTCTCACTGTTACCATCAGGCAGGAGGTACAGAAGCCTGACGGCACACACTCAGCAATTCAGGAACAGCTTCTTCTCCTCTACCATCCGATTCCTAAATGGAAATTGAACCCTTGAACAATATCTCACTTTTTAAATATATTATTTGTTTTTGAATGATGTTTAATCTATTCAATATATGTATACTGTAATGGATTTACTTATTATTATTTTATTTTTTCTATATCATGTATTATATTGAACTGCTGCTGCTAAGTTAACAAATTTCATGACACATGCCAGTGATAATAAACCTGATTCTGATTCTGAGATGAAAGGAAATTATAGGCTAGTTAGTCTGACTTCAGTGGTTGGGAAGATGTTGGAGTCCAGTATTAAGGATGAGGTTTTGGTGTACTTGGAGGTGCATGATAAAATAGGCCAAAGTCAGCGTGGTTTCCTTAAGGGAAAGTCTTGCTTGACAAATCTGTTGGAATTCTTTGAGGAAGTAACAGGATAGACAAAGGAGAGTCAATGGATGTTGTTTACTTGAATTTTCAGAAGGCCTTTGACAAGGTGCCGCACAAGAAGCTGCTTAACAAGAGCCCACAGTATTACAGGAAAGATACTAGCAAGGATAGAAGATTGGCTGGAGAGAATGAGTCGGAATAAAGGGGGACTGTTCTGGTTGGCTGCCAGAGACAAGTGATGTTCCACTGGTGTCGGCATTGGGACAGCTTCTTTTCACATTGTATGCCAACAATTTGGATGACGGAATTGATGGCTTTGTGGCAAAGTTTGCAGATGATACCAGGACAAGTGGAAGGGCAGGTAGCATTGAGGAAGTAGGGAGTTTGCAGAAAGACTTGAACAGATTGGGAGAACAGGCAAAGAAGCAAAGAAGTGGCAAATGGAATCTAAACATAGACTATTTTCTACATGAGGAGAAAATTCAATAATCAGAGGTGCAAAGAGACTTGGGAGTCCTTGAGTAGGATTCTTTAAAGGTTAATTTGCAGGTTGAGTCAGTGGTAAGGAAGGTAAATGCAATGTTAGCATTAATTTTGAGAGGACTCGAATAGAAGAGCAAAGATGTGATGCTGAGGCTTTCTAAGGCACTGGTCAGATCACACTTGGGAGTATTTTGAACACTTTTGTGGCCATTTTCAAAGAAATTAAGCGACAGGATGGAGATACATGCCAGCCAAAGGAGGTGTAAGGTGCTCCATCCCTCTGCTAGCCTGCAGGTCATCCTTGGTCAAGGTGTAGCACCTGCTTAGCCCCCCCCCCCCCCCACCCCGATTGGGGTCACATGAGGCAATTTGAGCAGGAGCTGCATGGTCGTATGAGCAGTGGGTGCATATTACAAGTTATGGTTATGGGATCACTGATGTCAGGCAGATAATCTCTGAAGAGTATTGATAATGATTGGGGTCATCCGTCTTGTAAAGACACTGCCCAGAAGGCAATAGCAAACCACTTCTGAAGAAAAATTTACCAAGAACAATCATGGTCTTGAAGATGATGATCACACGTCAAATGACATTTTTACATAATGATGATGATCTAAGAAAATATGTGCTGGCATTGTAGAGGGTCCAGAAGAGGTTCACGAGAATGATTCCAGGAATAAAACGGTTAAAGCATGAGGAGCATTTGATGTTTTGGGTCTGTACTTACTGGAGTTCAGAAGAATGGATGTGGAGAGGATGTCTGCTAACGGGCAAGTCTCAGACCAGAGGACACAGCTTCAGAATAGAGGGACATCCATTTAGAACAAAGATGAGAAGAAATTTCTTTAGCCAGAGGGTGGTTAATCTGTGGCATTCATTGATTCATTGCCATGGACAGCCATGGAGGTCTAGTCATTGAGTAGATTTAAAGCTGAGGTTGATAGTCTTTTGGTTGGTCAAAACGTCGGGTTACAGGAAAAAGGCAGAAGAATGGGGTTGTGAGGGATAATAAATCAGTCATGATGGAATGGCAGCACAGACTCGATGGGCTGAGTGGCTTAATTCTGCTCCTA
Source organism: Hemitrygon akajei (assembly GCF_048418815.1). NCBI lineage: Eukaryota > Metazoa > Chordata > Chondrichthyes > Myliobatiformes > Dasyatidae > Hemitrygon > Hemitrygon akajei. Next base: position 64,889,853 of record NC_133144.1, on the reverse strand, counting down.
TGTTTTATGGTAAGCCTTTTCTTGCTAGTTTTAGGAATGAAAGGGATCTAGTCCCCCAGAGTTTCCTTTCAAGATTAAAGATAATTAAGAATCTAATTCTTAATATCTATTAATAGGTGGTGTTGGCGCGTGGCCTAGTGGGCAAGGCATCAGACTAGTAACCTGAAGATCACTGGTTCAAGCCTCAGCTGAGGCAGCGTGTTTGTGTCCTTGTGCAAGGCATTTAACAACACATTGCTCTGCGACGTTACCGGTGCCAAGCTGCATGGGTCCTAGTGCCCTTCCCTTGGACAACATCGGTGGCGTGGAGAGGGGAAGGCCTGCAGCTTGGGCAACTGCCGGTCTCCCATACAACCCTGCCCAGGCCTGCGCCCTGGAAACTCCAGGCGCAGATCCATGGTCTCTCTCTCTCTCTAGAGACCGACGGATGCCACCACCACCATTAATAGGTGGCACAGTACTGTAGTTGTTGGTGTAATGCTATTACAGTGCCAGTGACTGGGGTTCAATTCCCACCATTATCTGTAGAAAGTTTCTATGTTCTTGCTGTAACTGGATGGGTTTCCTCCTGGTGCTCCAGATTCCTTCCACATTAGTAAGTTGTAGGCATGCTATGTCGGCACTGGAAGTACCCTCCCCACCCCCAGTACATCCTTGGATTGTGTTGGTTATTGATGCAAATGGCACATTTCATTCCATCTAAAGATGTTCTGATGTACAGGTGAGAAAACTCATCTTTATAAAAATCTTTAACTTTATAAACTTTCATGACAAACCTGGACTGACATTTTAAGATTTAGATCAGCAGCAAAATAACTTAGAACCATAGAACATTACAGTACAGTACAGGCCCTTCAGCCCTCCATGTTGTGCCGACCCATATAATCCTTAAAAAAAGTACTAAACCCACACTACCCCATAACCCTCTATTTTTCTTTCATCCATGTGCCTGTCCAAGAGGCTCTTAAATACCCCTAATGTTTTAGCCTCCACCACCATCCCTGGCAAGTCATTCCAGGCACTTACAACCCTCTGTGTAAAAAAAAATACCCCTGATGTCTCCCCTAAACTTCCCTCCCTTAATTTTGTACATATGCCCTCTGGTGTTGGCTATTGGTGCCCTGGGAAACAGGTACTGACTATCCACCCTATCTATGCCTCTCATAACTTGTAGACCTCTATCAAGTCCCCTCTCATTCTTCTACACTCCAAAGAGAAAAGTCCCAGCTCTACTAACCTTGCTTCATATGACTTGTTCTCCAAACCAGGCAACATCCTGGTCAATCTCCTCTGCACCCTCTCCATAGCTTCCACATCCTTCCTATAATGAGGTGACCAGAACTGAACACAATACGTCTAACCAGAGATTTGTAGAGTTGCAACATGACCTCTCTATTCTTGAACTCAATGCCCGTTAATGAAGCCTAGCATCCCATAGGCCTTCTTAACTACCCTATCAACCTGGCAGCGACCTTGAGGGATGTATGAATTTGAACCCCAAATTCCCTTTGTTCATCCACACTCTTAAGTAACTGACCATTAATCCTGTACTCAGTCTTCTGGTTTGTCCTTCCAAAATGCATCACCTCACACTTGTCCGGATTGAACTCCATCTGCCATTTTTCTGCCCAACTCTGCAGCCTATCTATATCCTCTTGTAACCTTCGACAACCTGCAGCTCCATCCACAACTCCTCCAACTTCTTACCCAACAGCACTCTTTATAAAAAATATATGGACAGCAAAGTGTATCAAAACATGCTGATATAGGGTTTAAACAAGTGACAATCCTAAGTAGTTTTATTTTGTTAAAAACACAAACACAAGGAAATTTGCAGATGCTGGAAATTCAAGCAACAGACACAAAATGCTGGTGTAATGCAGCAGGCCAGGCAGCATCTGTAGGAAGAAGCACAGTCGACGTCTCCACCCGAAACGTTGACTGTGCTTCTTCCTATAGATGCTGCCTGGCCTGCTACGTTCCACCAGCATTTTGTATGTGTTGCTAGTTTTATTTTGTAAATGCTTTAAATTACTTTGGTCAGATACAGTGAGTAATTAGTATCAAAACCAATAACGGTGGCATTTACAAGTCGCAAAGACAAAAATACACAAGCCACACAACCATGATCATTACCTCAATGAACTTCTCATAACTGGTCCCTGTCAGAGCCTTTAGAAATGGGATAGACTAGTCAGTGTAGGAAAATAAAGTCACAAGTAGACATGAGCTACATTTCCATCAAATATACAAAATGATGGAGGAACTGAGCAATCAGGCAGCATCTATGGATGGGAATAAACAAATGACATGTTGGGCTGAGTCGCTTCATCAGGACTGGAAAGGAAGGGGGTAGAAATCAGAATAAGAAGGTTGGGGAGGGGGTGAAGTGAGAAACTGAGCGGTGTCAGGTAGAAAGCTTAAAAGGCTGGAGGAGGAGAGATCTGATAGGACAGGAGAGTGGATTATAGAAGAAAGGGAAAGAGGAGCACCAGAGGGAGGTGATAGGCAGGTGAGGAGAAGGGAATGGATAACAGAGGAACCAGAATAAGGAATGGAAAATGAAAGAAGGGTGAGGGGGAGAAAATACCAGAAATGAGAAAAATCGAGGATCACGCCATTAGTTTGGAGGCTATCCATACAATATGTGAGGTGTTATTCCACCAACCTGGGAGTGGCCATATCGCGGCAGTAGGGGAGGCCACGGACCAACATACCCGAATGGGAATAGGGAGTGGAATTAAAATGGTTTGCCACTGGGTAATTCTTCCAGTTACGACTGAGCGAAGGCGCTTGTCAAAGCAGTCCCCCAATCTATGGTGGGTCTCACAGACAAAGAGAAATTTGCGGAAGGAACACCAGATACAGTAGACGACTCTTTATTTCTCACCACAGATGCTGCCTGACCTGTTGAGTTCTTCCAGCATTTTGTGTGTGTTACTCTGCATGTCCACCATCTGTAGAATCTCTTTTCTTTACAATATACAGGGTGCTTTGATGAAAGAATAAGAATTTTGCAAACCTGCAGATATTCATTTTGACAACACATGAACTCGCTTCTCTTCATAATTGCCTCAGAAGTCAGAATCACTTCATTCTTACTCAGAGGTGGTTCATTGGGAGATGGATAAATGGCCTAGGAAATAAAGAAAAGTTAGATATCAGAAGACAGTATCTCTTTTTGAAATGTAATTTCGAAGGAAATGGTTTGATATTTAAATAACACATCTATTCTATGGTTACTTTTATAGATGGTGATCAAACATTTCCAAGAACAACCACATGAATAAGTTGCCTCCAGCGATAATAAGAGCACAAATGATAAATACTTTGAAATTACATTGCATTTTGGCAAATTAAACCTGGACAGGAATTGTGGAGTAAATGGCACAGCTATACAGAGTGCTGTAGAACCGTGAGGTGAGGGGGAAGGATACACAGTTCCCTAAGAACAGCAACATATTGAACAAAGACAGGGTGCTGGAGAAGGCATTTAGCACAGTTGCCCCCAGCTTTCAGGGTACTGAGTACAAGAGCTGTCATAGTAGTATGACCTCTTGAGTTGAGTTTGATGCTCTCCTGAGGACTTGTCTATTGGTGGGTCCCCAGGTGACTGTGGTGGCTGCTCAGGATCCACATATTCTGGTTTAGTGTGGGCAAGAGTATTTGGTTGCTGTGGTCAGTGGTTGAGTTTTTGCTTGTTCAGTCTCTCCTTTCGTAGCTGTTGCTTGTTCTCTGTGGCACAGTGGAGGTTGTTCTCATGAGCTGCACAAGAAATTGATTAGACTACACTTGGTGTACTGTGTGCTGACCTGCTTACACAGGTATAGGAAGGATGTCATTAAGCTGCAGAGGATGAAGAAAAAATTTACAAGGATGTTAAGTGGAATGGAAGGCTTCAGTTATAAGGAGAGGCTGGATGGACTGGAGCTTTTTTCCCTTCAGTGAAGGAAGCTGAAGGGTGTCTTGAAAGAGGCATATAAGATCATGAGAGCATGGATAAATTGGATGGTCACAGCCTTTCCCCCAGAGGGTTTAGGTTTAAGGTGAGAAGTGAAAGATTTAGAGGAGACCTGAAGGGCAACTTTCTCCACACAGAAGGTGCTGGTTTCATGAAACAAGGTACCAGAGGAAGTGGTAGAGGCAGGTACAATTACAATGTGTAAAAGATGCTTAAGGATGTTTAAGGATAAGAAATATTTCAAGCAGCAGTTCCCATCCTGGGATCTATGGACCCTTAGTTTAACAGTACAAGTCCATGGCATAAAAGAGATAGGAAACCTCTGGTTTAGAAGGATATGGGCAAAATGAAGGCAAATGGGATCAACTTAGATAGGTAGGCACTTTGTTCAGCATGGACAAGTTGGGCTAAAGGGCCTGTTTCCATGCTGTAGAACTCCATAACTATAAGATCAAAGGTATCAGCCATATAATATTATTTAATATGAAGATAGATGTAGTTAAAGCCATTGACCCTGCTCTGCCATCCAATTTTGGCTGATTATTTTCCCTCTCAGCCCCAGTCTTCTGCCTTCTCCTAAGCTCAAGAGAAAAAGTCGCATTTATGTTCATTTTGTTGCTGTAGATTCAACTTGTTAGCATGTGCTTCAGCCTGAAGCAAAACCTTTACTCATATACTGTCATGCACTTTTACAGATCAGATAGTCCTGATTGTGGTTTGACAGCAATATGGATAAAGAGGCTGCCTTTTGGAGGTGGACAATGACAAATACCTGAGAAAATTGTGATATTAAATATTCTACCGGAAAAATCATTCTTCCACACTACTAGTCTCAAAATTGAACATTTACCTCAGTTTATCAGTTTAAGTTTTTATCAACATAGGGGAAAAATCTACAATTCTCAGAATAAAATTAGTTTGATAGTTGTACAATTAAGAACAGAAGGTTTTAGAGCCATCACGGGATCTTGTTATTTCAATTTTGGCTTTATATTGCTATATTTCTATACTATTCTTGGTTGGTGCGACTGTAACAAAACCCAATTTCCCTCGGGATCAATAAAGTATGTCTGTCTGTAATTTAGATGCAACTGTAACTAACTTCAGATTTTTTAAAAACTGAAAGCCATTTTGAAACTACCTATAGTGACAACTCCACAAACAACAGTGAGATATTTAGACCATCATGGCAAAGACACTGCTGTTTTGAGATGTAAATTTTATGGAGAAGATCTATGCATCTATATTCTCTGCAGAGCATTCTTTCAGATGAATTTACCCTGCTTCTATTGGGAGAAGTTACTGTAGTTTCCATTTGCAGCACTCTCAGACTGCAAATTTACACTGTTGTGCCACAGACTTTGTATGTTTTGCGTCAACTCTAGCCACTGACTGATAAAAGTTGGCAATAAATGCCAACATTTTAACTACTGAAATTAAAGTAAGGGCAGTTTCTGCATATATTTAACATTAAGCTTGCAAGGACATAATTTGTAGAAGCAATATTTCAATGTTTATTATTATAGGAAGAATGGGGAAGCTTTAGAGAGGGTGCAGAGGAGATTTATCAGGATGTTGACTGTATTAGAGAGCATATCTTATGAGGATAGATTGAGCAAGCGAAAGCTTTTCTCTTTGGAGTGAAGGAGGATAAGAGGTGACATAATAGAGGTGTACAATATGATGAGGTGTAGATCAAGTGGATAACCAGAGAGTTACTCCTAGAGTGGAAACAGCTCATACCAGGGGATATAACTTTAAGGTGATTGGACAAAAGTATAGGGAGGGATGTCAGAAGTATTTTTTTTAAACAGAGTGAGTGATGAGTGTGTAGAATGCCCTGTAAGGAGTGAAGGTAGACACAGATACGTTAGTTACAATTAAGAAACTCTTAGGTACATTGATTATAGAAAAATGTAGGAGGGAAAGGTTAGATCATTTTTAATGCCATGGACCCCCTTTCATTAACCAAGCGATCATGACCCCAGGTTGGGAACCCCTGGGTTCGAATGTTCTTAGAGTAAGTTAAAAGGGTGCTGTAGTATTCTGTGTTGTATACTAACCAAAATCAAACACATCACAGTACGGTACAAGTTATAAAAACACTCTCATTACCCTAATGTTATCCAGAACCCGTTTAAACTCCAATGGCTCATCTTTGCCTTCCATAGCTGCTGGATCTAAACCATCTCCACCATAGATAAACTGGATAATGTCACCAGTTGAGCTGCGAACAGTTAGATCATACTGCGTGCAAAGATCCTCCAAAGATTTTACCAGACGTCTCTGGGGAAAAAAAACCAGAATTGAGTAAATAAGAAAAACAGGCTACCATATTTAAACTGTACTCACCATCCTTAACGAAATGTCCCCAGAAATAAGTTTCAAAATTGAAGAAAAATGGAGTGATGGCAAACTCAGAGATATCAGTCATGGCTTTCTTTAATACATAACAAAAATTTCAGCAATAAGAGATCTTACCTACTCTGTAGAATATATATTTAAAATGCATACATTGCTGGAATTTATTTGACCAGGAAGGGGTATAGTGGGGGCAGGAGAAGATGGGGGTTGGAAAAGGTGTACTGGCCTGGATTGGACTTACCACAGCCAATACAAACATCAATCACCTGAGCCAACAGGCTCTGACCCAAGCATTGCCAAAAACAGACTAAACTCACCCATATTATTATTTTTACAGGGTAATCCCAATGAAGCTGAAAATGTACACTAAATGAAGACTTGCTGGTACTCAGGTACATTTAGTCTAAGTCAGCATGGGTGAGCCCAAATACGAGACACATTCAGTATGTATAGCAGATTGTGTTGGATTTGGGCTGGCTCATCAGCTCTGCTGCTAGGTAACAGGCCTTTGTAAAGGCTTAGACACACTGGATGGTGAAGTCAATATGATGGAACAAAGTCTGTCCTGGAACTGTTACTAGAGGATACCCTCCAGTACTGGTTACTACTAACAGTAGTGCATCTCTACTGAAGTGGAGATATATCAGGCATGGTACAGGACAGACAACCTGGATTCAATTCCCGCCACTACCTGTCTCTTTGTGACCGCATGGGTTTACTCTGGGTGTCCTGACTTTCTCCCCCAGTCCAAAGATGTATGGGTTGGTAGGTTAATTGGTCATTATAAATTGTCCTGTGATTTGGCTAGGATTAAAAACAGGGGAATGCTGGGTAGTGTGGCTCAAGGTGCCTATTGCAAGCTGTATCTCAATAAATAAACAAATCCCATATCAAACGATTTCATCATGGCTGATTTATTATCTCTCTCAACACCATTCTTCTGCCTTCTCCCCATAAGCTTTGATGCTCTTACTAATCATGAGCTTATCAATCTCTGCTTTAAATATATTCAATGACTTGGCCTCCACAGCCACCTGTGCAATGAATTCCACAGATTTACCATCCTCTGGATAAAGAGATTCCTCCTGATCCCTGTTCTAAAGGGAGTCCTATTCTGAGATTGTACCCTCTGGTTCCCCTCTACAGAAACCATTCTCTCCATGTCCATTCTAGGCCTTTCAATATTCAACATATTTCCATGAGCTTCCCTCTCAAACCTAAATTCTGGTAAGGGCTCTCCTGATCTTGTTTCTTTTGGTCTTACTGGCTGCAAAAAACATTGAAGTGTGTAAGATTCTATATTTAATCTTAAACATGATAGACTTTGCACATGCTGGAAATCCAGAGCAAACACACAAAATGCTGGAGGAACTCAGTAGGTCATCTATGTAGAGGAATAGATATTGACATTTCGGGCCAAGACCCTTCATCTTCATGTATTCAATCGCTCTGTTCCCTCAACATTACCAAAGTTGTCAATGCTACAACGATGTGCAACGCTGCCATTACCTGCATGTATCCAGTTTCTGCTGTTTTGACAGCAGTATCAACCAGGCCCTCACGGCCAGCCATCGTATGGAAGATAAATTCTGTAGGTGTTAAGCCAGAATAGAAACTATTTGCAACAAAACCCTTTGCTGCTGGAAGCTGCAGAAAGAAAATTGTGAATATAATTAGAAGTTGCCAAATTTGTGTATTATTACCAATATTGAGAATCCAGGTATTGATCAGAGCTCTGTTTAAATAATTAGCTCACCTTGGAATGCTTTTCAAAGTGAGGTAGAGATCTGTTCTCAAAGCCATCCGGAACACGAGATCCACTAATAGCCTGCTGTCCTACGCAGGCAATCATCTGGGAGATGTTGATGAAGGAGCCTATTAAGAGTACATTACATCTGAGTTAATATGTTATAACAGATTGAAGTTAAAACATCTGAGTTTATCATTATGTCAGATTTTTAAGAGAAATGTGAATAGGTACATGTATGGGATGGTCAGGTTCCAGGTCAATGGGATTAGGCAAAATTGGCACAAACTAGATGAGCCGATGGGCCTGTTTCTGTGCTGTGGTGTTCTATGACTCTGAGGGAAAAACACCAAGATTCAATTGTCAAGGTTACAAACTGCAGTTTAACTGGAGCACTAAATCTGCACGTTGCTTCCTGCAGACAGTGAATTATGGCAATGTCATGCAGCAACACTAAAAGGAGACAAGGTTCCTCCAAGAGAAAAGAAGCAAACTACCCACAATCCATCTGCTGTGGCAAAGACCATGGAAAAATCTGTTTACAATGGTGAGACAGGTGATGACATAAATTACCTTTATTCATAACCTTGTCAGCTTGATCTATTCCAAGTGCAAAACTCAAGGTCAGTCCCACCTACCAAACACGCTGTTTACACTTCTCTGATGGGAATATGGTCCCATTGGGGTGACAGCCCATCAATACCTTACACAGACAGTTATTCCTCATGTGATAATGTCACTGCAATGCAAGGCTTAAAAGTAGAGCAACACACACAAAATACCAGAGGAACTCAGCAAACTAGGTAGCTGAGTTCCTCCAGCACTTTGTGGGGGAAATGAACAGCCATCATTTCAGGATGAGATCCAGATACTGACTGTTCATGTCTTTCCATAGATGCTGCTGACCTGCTGAGTTCCTCCAATATTTAGCATGTGTTGTTCAAGATTTCCAGTATCTGTAGTCTCTCATGCCTCCAAGAGATAAAGTACCTACTTCACTGATTATGACTCCATTTTAGCTCGTATCTCACAATGTTTAATGGTTATAGTTATCTTCTTCACTGTTTATGATTAATCAGAGGAAAGTCTGTAGCCCTGACTGAATCCCTATCTGTGGAAAGTATAAGATACGGATGGTTAAGGAGTCAGGATAATTAACTGAAGGGTAACCACCTCAACTTTGCAAGTTGACCAGAAAAACTTTATATATGGAACTTGGGAATATTCCGTAATCGGAGTTCATCAAGGACTAATCACAACCGATGCCATGAAGAGTAAAGGTGACACTGTTGGCTGTTGAATCAGGAGCCTCAAACAAGCAGACTGGGAGAGCAACAATGCCTAAAACTTCTATTTAATTTTGTTATCAGTTTAGTGAATCATAGAGGTTTGCTACAACTTTCTGTGTAGTATTCTCTTTCTTTTTCCATAACACCAACCAAACTCAAAAGAATTGTATTCCATTCCATTACAGTTGGAAGAAGTTAGAAACATAGAAAACCTACAGCACAATACAGGCTCTTCGGCCCACAAAGCTGTGCCGAACATGTCCTTACCTTAGAAATTACCTAAGGTTACCCATAGCCCTTTATTTTCCTGAGCTCCATGTACCAGACCAGAAGTCTCTTAAAAAATCTTATCGTATCTGCCTCCATCACCATCGCCGGCAGCCCATTCCATACACTCACCACTCTGCATAAAATATTTACCCCTGACATCTCCCTGTTCCTATTTCCAAGCACCTTAAAACTGTGCCCTCTCGTGTTAGCCATTTCAGCCCTGGAAAACAGCATTTGACTATCCACACGATCAATGCCTCTCATCATCTTATACACTTCTAACAGGTCACCTCTCATCTTCCGTCGCTCCAAGGAAAAAAGGCCAAGTTCGCTCAACCTATTCTCATTAGACATGCTCCTCAATCCAGGCAACACCCTTGTAAATCTCCCCTGCACCCTTTCTACGGTTTCCAAGTCCTTCCTGTAGTGATGCAACCAGAACTGAGCCTAGTACTCCAAGTGGGGTCTGACCAGGGTCCTAGATAGCTGCAACATTACCTCTTGTCTCTTAAACTCAATCCCACGATTGATGAAGGCCAATGCACCGTATGCCTTCTTAACCTCAGAGTCAACCTGTGCAGCTGCTTTGAGAGTCCTATGGACTCGGACCCCAAGATCCCTCTGATCCTCCGCACTGCCAAGAGTCTTACCATTAATACTATATTCTGCCATCATATTTGACCTACCAAAATGAACCACCTCACACTTATCTGGGTTGAACTCCATCTGCCACTTCTCAGCCCAGTTTTGCATCCTACCAATGTCCTGCTCTAACTTCTGACAGCCCTCCACACTATCCACAACACCCCCAAACTTTGTGTCATCAGCAAATTTACTAACCCATCCCTCCACTTCCTCATCCAGGTCATTTATAAAAATCACAAAGAGAAGGGGTCCCAGAACAGATCCCTGAGGCACACCACTGGTCACTGACTTCCATGCAGAATATGACCCATCTACAACCACACTTTGCCTTCTGTGGGCAAGCCAGTTATGGTTCCACAAAGCAATGTCCTGTTGGATCCCATGCCACCTTACTTTCTCAATAAGCCTTGCATGGGGTACCTTGTCAAATGCCTTGCTGAAATCCATACACAATACATCTACTGCTGTACCTTCATCAATGTGTTTAGTCACATCCTCAAAAAATTCAGTCAGGCTCGTAAGGCATGACCTGCCTTTCACAAAGCCTTGCTGACTATTCCTAATCATATGATGCCTCTCCAAATGTTCATAAATCCTGCCTCTCAGGATTTTCTCCATCAACTTACCAACCACTGAAGTAAAACTCACTGGTCTATAATTTCCTGGGCTATCTCTGCTCCCTTTCTTGAATAATGGAACAACATCTGCAACCCTCCAGAACCTGAGGGTTCATACTGATGATGCAAAGATCATCGCCAGAGGATCAGCAATCTCCTCCCTTGCCTCCCACAGCAGCCTGGGGTACAACACGTCCAGTCCCAGTTGTTCTCTTCTCCTCACTTGCATCTCCTGGCTGTCCATAGGACAAGTTAGGGCAGCATTAAGAAACAGAAAATGTGGCTGTTTTTTAGTTTTCTACTGCTAAACTGCATGGATATAGTACCAGATACCAACCAGCACCCTGGGAAAATGTCTCAGCTGCAGCAGTGTTGTGCAAAGGACGATCTGACTGTAAAGCTAGAAACTCTCAAATGAATGGTATAATACTCATGTAAATGATGCAGGAGCACAATTAAACTATCAATATTCTTGCTTTTCTAATATTCCTTTCGCATATAATTCATAATCCTTGTGAACGGACTTTCTTTATCACCTAAAACCAAACATTAACTTATCCCATGTAGATGAATTAGATACACAAAAAAGGTCACAGTGCAGCAACAAAATGACAACAGGAAAACAAGCCATCCCTCCCTTGCACCACTGTAGCAAAGCAGTTTGCACAACACTATTCCATCTCAGGGCATTCCCAAGTTCACAGTTCAATTCCTGTGTCATCTGTTAGGAATTTGTACATTTTCTCATGATCCCTTGGATTTCCCCCAGGTGCTCCAATTTCCTCCCATGTTCCAAAGACGTATAGTTGCAAGAAAACGTTTGTGAACCCTTTGCAATTACCTGGTTTTCTACAATCATTACCGGTACTCAAAATGCAGTCTGATATTCATCAAGTCAAAATAATAGACAAAAATAATCTGCCTAAACACACAAGAAAAAATCTGCTGATCTAGAAATCTAAGCAACACATACAAAATGGTGGAGGAACACAGAAGGTCAGGCAGTATCTATGGAAAGGAGTAAACAGTCGATATTTGCATGTGTTGGTTGAGCACACGAACAATTGTACTTTTTCTCATCAATATTGAGTACACCACTTAAACAATCACAGTCTAGGTTCAAAAAATATGTAAACCCCTGGGTCAATGTCCTCTATGAAAGCTATTTAGAGTCAGGTGTTCAAATCAATGAAATGAGACTGGACGTGTGGGATGTAGAGGTGTCCTGCCCTATAAAAAGTCAGGTTACTGACAGAGCCTGCTCTTCTCAGGAAAGATCTGTTTATGTGCATTATGCCTTGATCAAAACAACTTAGAAGAGGACCTCAGAAGAAGAATTGTAGAGATGCATGAAGTTGAAAAGGCTACAAGAGCATTTCTAAAGGCCTGAGTGTTCAACCCACAGTAAGAGAAAATGTCTACAAATGGAGGAAATTCAGTACTGTTGCCACTCTCCCTAGGAGTGGGTGTTCTGCAAGAATCACACCAACAGTACAATGCGTACCGTTGAAGGAGGTGAAAAAGAATCCAAGGGCAACAGCAAAAGACATGCAGAAAACTCTATAACTTGCTAAAGTCTCTGTTCATATGTCCACTATAAGAAAAAGACTGAACAAGAATGATGCTCATGGAAGGCCACCACAGAGGAAACCACCGCTTGCAATTGTTGAGGAAACAATGAATTCAAAATCATATCAAGACATTTTACAGGAGAATGTCAGGATAGTGGTCCATCACCTGAAACTTAATAAAAGTTGGATGATGCAACAAGACCATAATAGGGGATTTGATTAGGGGAATAGATAGGTGTTTCTGCGGCCGCAAACGAGACTCCAGGATGGTATGTTGCCTCCCTGGTGCAAGGGTCAAGGATGTCTCTGAGCGGCTGCAGGACATTCTGGAATGGGAGGGTGAACAGCCAGTGGTTGTGGTGCACATAGGTACCAACGATATAGGTAAAAAACGGGATGAGGTCCTACAAGGTGAATTTAGGGAGTTAGGAGATAAACTAAAAAGTAGGACCACACAGGTAATAATCTCTGGATTACTACCAGTGCCACGTGCTAGTCAGAGTAGAAATAGGAGGATATTTCAGATGAATACGTGGCTTGAAAAATGGTGCAAGGGGGGGAGGTGGGACCGGTATAAACAGGACGGTCTGCACCTGGGCTGGACTGGAACCAATGCCCTAGGGGGAGCGTTTGCTACTGCTGTTCAGGAGGCTTTAAACTAATGTGGCAGGGGGGTGGGAACAAGTGCACAGAGACAGAGGGGTGTAAAATGAGGGTAGAAGCAAAAAGTAGTAAGGTGAAAAGTAAAAGTGGCAGGCAGGCAAATCCAGGGCAAAAAGCAAAAAGAGCCACTTTTCAACATAATTGTATAAGGGCTAAGAATGTTGTAAAAACAAGCCTGAAGGCTTTGTATGTCAATGCGAGGAGCATTCGTAACAAGGAGGATGTATTGAATGTGCAGATAGCTATTAATGAATATGATATTGTTGGGATCACAGAGACATGGCTCCAGGGTGACCAAGGATGGGAGCTCAACATCCAGGGATATTCAATATTCAGGAGGGATAGACAGGAAAGAAAAGGAGGTGGGGTAGCATTGCTGGTTAGAGAGATTAACGCAATAGAAAGGAAGGACATTAGCTTGGAGGATGTGGAATCGATAAGGGTAGAGCTGCATAACACTAAGGGGCAGAAAAAGCTGGTGGGAGTTGTGTACAGGCCACCTAACAGTAGCAGTGAGGTTGGGGATGGCATTAAACAGGAAATTAGAAATGCGTGCAATAAAGGAACAGTAGTTATAATGGGTGACTTCAATCTACATATAGATTGGGTGAACCAAATTGGTAAGGGTGCTGAGGAAGAGGATTCCTTGGAATGTATGTGGGATGGTTTTCTGAACCAACATGTCGAGGAACCAACTAGAGAGCAGGCCATTCTAAATTGGGTATTGAGCAATGAGGAAGGGTTAGTTAGCAATCTTATCGTGCGAGGCCCCTTGGGTAAGAGTGACCATAATATGGTGGAATTCTTCATTAAGATGGAGAGTGACATAGTTATTCAGAAACAAAGGTTCTGAACTTAAAGAAGGGTAACTTTGAAGGTATAGGACGTGAATTAGCTAAGACAGACTGGCAAATGATACTTAAAGGGTTGACGGTGGATATGCGATGGCAAGCATTTAAAGATCGCATGGATGAACTATAACAATTGTTCATCCCAGTTTGGCAAAAGAATAAACCAGGGAAGGTAGTGCACCCGTGGCTGACAAGGGAAATTAGGGATAGTATCAAGTCCAAAGAAGAAACATATAAATTAGCAAAAAAAAGTGGCACACCTGAGGACTGGGAAAAATTCAGAGACCAGCAGAGGAGGACAAAGGGCTTAATTAGGAAAGGGAAAAAAGATTATGAGAGAAAGCTGGCAGGGAATATAAAAACTGACTGTAAAAGCTTTTATAGATACGTGAAAAGAAAAAGAATGGTCAAGACAAATGTAGGTCCTTTACAGTCAGAAACAGGTGAATTGATCATAGGGAACAAAGACATGGCAGACCAATTGAATAACTACTTTGGTTCTGTCTTCACTAACGAGGACATAAATAATCTTCCGGAAATACTAAGGGACCGAGGGTCTAGTGAGATGGAGGAACTGAAGGAAATACATGTTAGTAGGGAAGTGGTGTTAGGTAAATTGAAGGGATTAAAGGCAGATAAATCCCCAGGGCCAGATGGTCTGCATCCCAGAGTGTTTAAGGAAGTAGCCCAAGAAATAGTGGATGCATTAGTGATAATTTTTCAAAACTCCTTAGATTCTGGATTAGTTCCTGAGGATTGGAGGGTGGCTAATGTAACCCCACTTTTTAAAAAAGGAGGGAGAGAGAAACCAGGGAATTATAGACTGGTTAGTCTGACATCGGTGGTGGGGAAAATGCTAGAGTGGGTTATCAAAGATGTGATAACAGCACATTTGGAATGAGGTGAAATCATCGGACAAAGTCAGCATGGATTTGTGAAAGGAAAATCATGTCTGACGAATCTTATAGAATTTTTTGAAGATGTAACCAGTAGAGTGGATAGGGGAGAGCCAGTGCATGTGGTATACTTAGATTTTTAAAAGGCTTTTTGACAAGGTCTCACACAGGAGATTAGTGTGCAAACTTAAAGCACACGGTATTGGGGGTATGGTATTGATGTGGATAGAGAATTGGTTGGCAGACAGGAAGCAAAGAGTGGGTGTAAATGGGACCTTTTCAGAATGGCAGGCAGTGACTAGTGGGGTACCGCAAGGCTCAGTGCTGGGACCCCAGTTGTTTACAATATATATTAATGATTTAGACGAGGGAATTAAATGCAGCATCTCCAAGTTTGTGGATGACACGAAGCTGGGCGGCGGTGTTAGCTGTGAGGAGGATGCTAAAAGGATGCAGGGTGACTTGGATAGGTTAGGTGAGTGGGCAAGTTCATGGCAGATGCAATTTAATGTGGATAAATGTGAGGTTATTCACTTTGGTTGCAAGAACAGGAAAACAGATTATTATCTGATCAGTGGCCGATTAGGAAAAGGAGAGATGCAACGAGACCTGGGTGTCATTGTACACCAGTCATTGAAGGTGGGCATGCAGGTACAGCAGGCGGTGAAAAAGGCAAATGATATGTTGGCATTGATAGCAAAAGGATTTGAGTACAGGAGCAGGGAGGTTCTACTACAGTTGTACAAAGCCTTGGTGAGACCGCACCTAGAATATTGTGTGCAGTTTTGGTCCCCTAATCTGAGGAAAGACATTCTTGCCATAGAGGGAGTACAGAGAAGGTTCACCAGATTGATTCCTGGGATGGCAGGACTTTCATATGAAGAAAGACTGGATCAACTAGGCTTATACTCACTGGAATTTAGAAGATTGAGGGGGGATCTTATTGAAACGTATAAAATTCTAAAGGGATTGGACAGGCTAGATGCAGGAAGATTGTTTCCGATGTTGGGGAAGTCCAGAACGAGGGGTCACAGTTTAAGGATAATGGGGAAGCCTTTTAGGACCGAGATGAGGAAAAACTTCTTCACACAGAGAGTGGTGAATCTGTGGAATTCTCTGCCACAGGAAACAGTTGAGGCCGGTTCATTGGCTATATTTAAGAGGAAGTTAGATATGGCCCTTGTGGCTAAAGGGATCAGGGGGTATGGAGAGAAAGCAGGTACAGGGTTCTGAGTTGGATGATCAGCCATGATCATACTGAATGACGGTGCAGGTTCGAAGGGCCAAACGGCCTACTCCTGCACCTATTTTCTATGTTTCTATAATCTGAAACACAAGAGTAAATCAACAACAGAAAGGCTTAAAAAGAAGAAAATTCATATTTTGGAATGGCTAAGTTAGCACAATTGGTTAACCCAATTGAGATGTTGTGGTATGACCTTAGGATGGCTGTTCATGCAAAGTATCCCAGAAATATTAATGAACTGAAACAGTTTTGTATGGCGGAATGGTCTAAAATTCCTCCTTGCCGTTGTGCAAGTCTGATCAGCTGCTACAAGAAATATTTGGTGAAGGTTAGTGCTGCTAAAGGAGATTTCACCAGTCATTAAATACGAGGCTTCACATACTTTTTCCAGCTTGGACTGTGAATGATTAAACAATGTATGCAATAAAAACATGAAAAGTACAATTGTTTGTGTGTTATTAGTTTAGGCAGATTGTGTTTGTCTACTATTTGTGACATAGACGAAGATCAGATCACACTTTATGAGTAATTAATACAGAAAACCAAGTAATTTCAAGGGGTCCACACTACCTTTTCTTGCAACTATAAATTAATTGGTCACTGTAAATAGTCCTGTGATTAGGCTAATGTTAAGTAAGTGGTTTGCTGGGTGTCACATCTTGTTGGGCCAGAAAGACCTGTTCCACACTGTATCTCAAATTAAAAATAAATAAAAATCTACCTAAAAGGTTGCATCATATAATCAAATGGCAGAGGAAAAAAGTGGTCAGATAACCTGCCATTCAACAATGTTATGGTTCATTCTGTGTCTCCAGCTTACTTCCCATGCTATCCACCATTTTCACTTCTTCCAATTTCCAAAATCTCTTTTTCAGCCTTCAATATACTAAGCCACACTCCTCAAAGTACTGTATTCTAGAAGTTACTATTCTTTATAAAGACTATCTCATTTATGATCTAACTGTTCCCTGCATCTTGAGAGCACATTCTGGTTCCGGACTTAAAATACATACCACTCATATATAATGGCAGAACAATTTTTAATGCAAACAAATAGAAGTAATGTTTTTTACTTCAAAATGCTGGAGGAGCTCAAGCTCAGGTCAGGCAGTGATCTATGGAAAGGAGTCGACACTGCATTGACTGATTTCCAGCATTTGCAGAATCTGTTGTGTTTAAAATTTTACATTGATAGCTCAAAATTTTCAGGATTTCTTTAACTGTGTGGGTAATGACCAAGCCTGATCTATGAAATGGCTTTTTACCCACGTTCAGCTTGAAGAAGAGTACCTTTCCCCGTTACCTTTAGAACCGCAGAGAGCCATGGTGAGTGGACTGTTGCTTTTATCCAACTCCCTGAGGCATGCACTGCCGGCATGGTCTCTGATTACAGAAAGTTCCTTAAGAATCAGGGCCTGGAAGGGATAAAAATGTCAAATCAGTTCAGGTGAAATGTATATTTTTCTTTGCTTATGATCAAGCACAGAAATGAAAATAAAACAGCCAAATATCATTCTAATTCAAGTATAATGATCAGACATACATCTTTATATCTCTTAATAGATTTGTACTTTGACATAGAATAATATTGTTTAAAACCAGCTTCACTAAGCAATAGCAACAAAGTGAACTAATTGATCTCCAGCAACAATAATGCAGACAGGTGTTCCAGAATAAAATACCAGCCAATGAAATCAAGGTAATCAAACCATTAATCCTTTGAAACTTTAACTCATACAAATTAGAAGTTTATGGCTTCAACTGTCATCAGTGTTTATACAGATCACCAAACAATTTCCCATGTTCTTATAAATCAACATTACTGGCAGCTTTGGCATTAAGTGAAGCCAGTCATTTTCATTAAGAATTGAATATTCACTGAAAATGGTTTCAGCTAAAAAGGAACATGTCAGGAAAGAGCCGCATCCACATTACTTAGGAGAATCATTTTGGCAGACAAATTTCTTCATTAAATACCGCAACCATTCTGCTTTTATAATGTCAATACCAATGTATTTTGCATTCCTTAGGAATTACATTTTTATTGTTAAAGGGAATAAATTGTTCTTGACATAGACAATAAAGAAGAAGTTTTAAATGTTTTTTTTAAACTATGCAAGTATTTGTGCCCTCTTACTTCTAATGTTTCTTCTGCTGTACATCCAGGCTGCTGCTGAAGTTTGCCTGTATTGAGTGCTTCAATAAATTCATTACATTTCTTATAGCCAGCATCAAGTAGCTCCTGCTTGGCTCTCAAGAGTCTCCGCCCTGGCGTAACATCACCAATACCAATGGAAAATCCTCGATTGGCTAAGTTTTAAATAAACGTAAACAGGTAAAATTAAGCTTTAAAACAAAAGTATTTTCTCTTTTTTAATTTCAGATTTCCAGCAATGGCAACTGTTTGATTCAATGTTACTCTTGACTGATATTATTTTAATGTAAAAGGTTTTCTTTACAAGATTTACTCTAAAATTGCACAAAATACCTATACAGCAGAACAGAAAAAGTGTGGAAACAAGGAAAACAAGTATTAACGTTGAACACAAAGTTGGCAAAATAACTTTCTTATTGTCTGGTATATTCAAAATAGTACAGTGGGTTTCTGGTATGAAGAATTCAACACCATCATCCCCTCAAAACTAATCAACAAGTTCCAACTCAACTCAACCTATGGACTCAACCTTCAAGAACTCTGCAATTCATGTTCTCAAAATTATTTATTTATCTATATTTTGATTTTTCTTTTGCACACTGATTGCTTCCCAGTCTTTGTGTGTAGATTTGCATTGCTTCTATTGCATTTCTTTATTCTATTGTTAATGCCCCCAAGAAAAAAAGGCTCAGGGTAGTATATGGTGACATAAACACACAAATTTACTTTGAACTTTGAGAAAGCGAAGTTACAACATGAGGTAAGACAGTACAAGTTCCTGGGAAATAAGATACATCGCAGCAGTAGAATTAATTTAAAATACTGTTGCATTAAAAATTGTAAGCAAATAGGATGTAATCAGATAAAGAATACACTTTGATGGACTGCTTACATCAGAAATTATTTTATTTTCCAAAAATAAACTGGTCACATTTTGGCCTAAATTAATTATAACTAAAATGGATTGAACAAATGCTTATCATTTTGATGTGTATTTATTAAGTTAGGTAAAAATGAAAAGATAACAGGCATTGATCATTAATTTTGTTGCCTGTAACTGGAACATTAAAATTATTAAATGTATAAATCCAACACTTATTCAGGCAACAGGATTTTATAGCAAAGTTACTACTTGCAAATACTCACAGAGATAAACAGGAGCCAGGCGAGCAAGACGAGACATAGCATCTGCAGCTGCCATCTGCCCCCAGTCTCTCAGCAGGATGTAGAAGATGTTGTTCTTGGAACCTGATCCCAAAGTTCCTTTATCCAGGCTCCCAGCCATCAGTTCACTGTTCTGGATTACGACGACTGCAGATGATAAATAAAATTTGCACTTACGCAGAAAGATAACAGCTCAATACATTTGTTAGGGGTACATGAGTAGCCTTAGTTGGAATGCTGTAACTGCACATGTTGCCCTTACAGCATTAATTAGTGAGAGAGCCCTTCTGAACAAATGTAGGCTCAGTGAGAACAGAAATAAAGACCTGCACTTTGATGAGCATTCCAACAGATTGAATTGGTTTTGCACATTATCCATTATATCATTTGAGATACTTAAAGTGATGCAAGAACATATTGAATGGTATACAGACAGAACCTTCTACATTTGAACTAGTCTCTCTAATCAATGAAGAATTACAAAAATAAATCACATCCAAATATAAAGGATATATTAAAAAAATTTAAAGGGTACAAAAACTTATGATCACTGAATATTCCAAGGACCATAGTGCGGCCCGAATCTAAGTATCATAAAACTGGTCCAACTGGTATAACCCTGACCTGCGTTTGGTGCATATCCTTCCAAATTTTTCTATCCATGTCCTTGTAAAATGTTGTTAATGTACCAGGCCTGAAGCATGTCCTCTGGCAGCTCATTCCATATACTGATTCCCGCCTGGGTGAAGATGTTACCCCTCAGCTTCCTATTCAATCTCTCCCCCCTCTCACTCTATCTACATCCCCTATAAGATCTCTGCGCATTCTCTTATGCTCCAGTGAAAGAAATCCCAATCTGCTCAATCTCTCCATAATTCAGTCCCTTGAGTCCCAGCATCATCCTCGTAAACTTCCTGTGCATGTTTCCAATTTAATGGCATCGTTCCATCAGCAGGGTCACCAACACACAATATTCTAAATACGGCCTCACCAACGCCTTGTACAATGGAAACATGTACATCCCAACTTCTCTACTGAATACCCTGACTGATGAAAACTAGTGTGCCAAAAGCCTTTGTCACCATCCTATCTACCTTCGAGGGATCCATATACCTGCACTTTGTTCTACAATACTCCCGCAGGGCCTTATCGTTCACTGTGAAGGTCTAACTCACATTTATCTTCCCAAAATGTAACTCCATTTGCCATTCCTTTGCCCACTTACCCAGCTGAACAAGATCCCTCTGTAAATCATGATAACCATCTTCACTGTCAACGACACTACCTAAATACTTCTTGCATTTTTATAATTCCAAGTATTATGGGCCACAGTCACCAACAGACAAGTTTCAATTAAACTCACTAACATGCCATTTAAGACATTTGATTGGAACCTGAAGTGAGCTTTAAAATTAGAGGTTCCCACTTGAGAACAACATTGCCTTTTTTTTGTGGATCTAACATTGCTGACTACTAGGATATAATTTAAACAAGTTAGATCTGTAGAGCACTTAATGGATCAGAGGTGCTACAATGGGTTTTGAGCAGATCCGAAACAGTAAAATCCCACAAGGCTGGACAATGGAGAAAGGTGTGAGCCAGATCATGCTCTATTCATGCTGCTGCCATCAGGAAAAAAAGTACAGGAGCTTAAGGACTCACACCACCAGGTTGAGGAACAGTTATTACCCTTCAACTATCAGGTTCTTAAACTAGTGGGCACAATTTCACTTGTCTCATCATTGAACTGTTCCCACAACCTAAGGATTCACTTTCAAGAACTCTTCAACTCATGTTCTTGACATTTATTGCTTGCTTGCTTGTTTATTTATTAATTATTTTGTATTTCCTTTCTTTTTGTATTTGCACATTTTGTTGTCCTTTGCACTCTGGTTGTCTACCCAGTTCATGCGGTCTTTCAATAATTCTATTACGGTTCTTGGATTTATTGAGTTTGCCCACAAGAAAACAAAATCTCAGCGTTGCATATAGTGACATATATGTACTTTGATAATAAATCTACTTTGAACTTTTTGAATGGTCCATGAAACCCAGGGAATATTGCCTAGTTTTTTCGCACTACTTTTTAATTCATACTAAGTGCATACCTTTGTACGATGCTGCTACTGCAAAACAACAAACTTCACAACATGTTCTATAGATTGGAACATAGATGACAGAAAAATGGAGGAGGGTTAGATTGATTTTGAAATAGGTTAAAAGGTCAGTAAAACATTGTGGGCTGAAGGGCCTGTTCTATACCGTTCTATGCAAGTGAGTGATGATAAATCTGTTTCTGAATACTGCCCGCAGCTGTACAAAACTCTCTTACATATCTCTCATTACTGTACTTATACAAATTTTACATGGCGCTGGTATCAAACTGAGAAAAAATTCAAGTGTTATGGAGATAATAAGAAAATCAAAGGAAATGGGACCGAGTGAGAAAGAGAGGGTGGAAAATCAATTCTGATTTTACTGAAAGTGCAACTGGCTTAAGGGGATTTTATGATATATTCTTGCTGTCTCAGCAAATGTGATACCAAGAATAACTCAGAAAAGAATTAGAAAGCATGTACGCATAAATATGTAAGCGGGTTCAATTTCAACATTTAAGAGAAGTTTGGATAGGTACATGGATGGGAGGGGTATGAATGAGTAAGTTGCAGGTGCTGTTGATGGGGCTCAGCAGAATAATATTTTGGCACACACTAGATGGGCCAAAGAGTGTAATTCTGTGCTGTAATGTTCTATGACTGTATCAATCAACTCTTCAGCAACTGACTTGTGTATTCCTCTGCCTCGTTATTCGCTCTAGCACAGAACGCTAGGTCTGATTTCCACAACAATCCTGGAAAACGCAATTAGAAATCAAACGATAGGAGTACAGTGCATAAACATGAGATTCTGCAGATGCTGGAAATCCAGAACAATACACAGAAAACTCTGGAGAAACTCAGCAGGTCATGGAGGAAATGAAGTTTCATTTCTAGCTGAGACACTTCATTAGGACCTCATCAGGAATCAAGTCCTCATGAAGGGCCTCGGCCCTAAAACCCAATTATTTATTCCCCTCAATAGATACTGTCTGACATGCTGAGTTCTTAAAGCATTTTGTGCATGTTGCTCAGAATACAGTGTGCTATGTTCCACTGGGTTCAAAATTAAATTTTAAATGAATGCTATTTTGTAAAACAAAAATCACATCCAAATGCACTGTAGGAAACTAAAACTTAGAATGAAAAAAGACTAAAATTAAACCTGCAAATTTTATTTGATGCCAGTCTGAATAATATCATATCTGGAGCAATCAGTACCAAAATTGATCTCATGAAAAATCATTTTCAACTTTCCATTCAGTTCTGATGACAGTAAGATGCCTTATGACTTACAGGAGTCATTGGAGCAGAGATCTTCGCCTTTTCCACAGTACTGCTTCCCCTTGGTGCGCAAGTTGGCATTAATAGTACAGTCTTTGTTTGGTTTGAGAATGAGGCTAAAAATTTGCTTCCCTGTCCACAGAGTTACAGGCTGTAAAGAAAACAGTTTGACTTTATCTTGCACATTAGCACAGATCATACTCAGCTCTCATACAGAACACAATAGATTTGGCAGATGCTGGAAATTCAGAGTAACATACACACAAAATGCTGGAGGAACTCGAGAGATACCTGTCCTAATGAAGGGTCTTGGCCCAAAACATTGACTATTTATTCTCTTCCATAGAGATTGCCTGACTTGTTGAGTTTCTCCAGCATTTTGTGTCTCAATTGCTAAGATGGATTTATAAATGACAATTTCTTTCCTCATTACATCTGTCATAAAACATTCAGAAAGGAGAAAACAGTTTCAATTTAAATAAATGCATTTATTTATTTATAGGAAATTGTGATGATTTGGGCCTCTTATTTAAGAAAATATAAGGTTGACCAGCAGGCACACCTCAGAATACAAAGATGTCCCTTTAGAACAGAGACAAGGGGGCATTTCTTCAGCCAGAGGAAGGTGAATCTGTGGAATTCATTGCCACAGACAGCTGTAAAGGTCAAATCACTAGGTATATTTAAAGTGGAGTTTTATAGGTTCCAGATTAGTCAGGACCTCAAAAGTTAAAGAGAGAAGGCAGAAGGATGGGGTTGAGGAGATAAATAAGCCATGTTCGAATGGATGAGCAAACTCGATGGACTGAATGGCATAATTCTGCTCCTATGACTTTATGGTTTAATAGTCTAATCCACCCATCTACATTTTCATTCAAATCACTGACACATGGTGAACAAGAACTTGCAATACTACAGATAAGGGGCCATGGGATAGAGTGAGTTAGTTACTCTGGGAGACATTTGGCATGGAAATGATGGATGACAGTGCCTTACCCAAACTTGTGGTTAATAAAACATCTTAAGAACTATGAAAAAAAAAGACTACAGCAATTTCCAAGCTTCCAGGTTAATTTTCATATCTGAATATAAATATGTTCAATTACCTTCAGGATTGCAGGATATGGTAGAGTGATTTTGATTCGCTCATCTTTCCCTGAAAGAATGGAAGCCACAATCTGGCATGTCTTTGCTCTGTCAAAAAAAGTGTCTTTCAAGGTAAGTAGATAGGCACCTGCAGAGACAAGGAGATATTTTCCAGTAAGTAGAGTTACTAGAAACATAGCTGCCAAGTCACAAGGTTGGACTTCATCACATTGAATGCCCGAACACTGACATTGAATGTTCAAATACTGAATTCGTCAACTTAACTATCAATAATGGGAGAATCAGGGATTCCCACTCCAGAAACATCAGGATGGGTGTTGGAATTCCAACTTCAACAGATCTAAATGCCCTTGACTAATAGGGCTAGCCTCAAACCATCAAGTAAATAAAGTTTAGAATTCAAAGTAAATTTTATTATCAAAGTACAAATATGCCACCATATGCGACCATGAGATTAATTTTCTTGCTGGCATACTTAATAAATACTATAGAATAATAATCATAACAGAATCAATAAAAGACCATGCCAACTTGGGCATTCAACCAGTGTGCAGAAGACAACAAACTGGAAATCACAACAAAAACTGGGAAATCAAAATAACTTAAGTATTGGACAAAGACAAAGACATTAAATACTGGAAATACAGAATGACTCAGGAAAAGGCATTTGTTAAAGTGGTATTTGACGACTCCCATGGTTGATTCAAGATCAACCTGAAATTGAAACCGGAAAACTAGTTTGGATCAGTTTAACATTTGCTTACAGAATAAGAAGTTCACTAAGTTTAAATACTTATATGGTCAACTCTACTAAAACAAATATAGAAATTTGACTTGGGTAAAGTGTAATCAACTAGTTCTCTGTGTTCTCTCACTTCCTAACTAGATATTAACAAAAATACAGCACAGAAAATATTTGACATTGAGGATTAAATTGTCAATAATTACATATTTAAAAATGGATTCATGAATAGAAAAATGGAGGGTTATGTAGGAGACAAATGTTAGATTGATCTTAGGAATTGGTTATGAGGTCGGTACAACTGTGCTGTAATGTTCTACGAATATATTTATAACAGAATTTAAAAATATACAGAAATTAAAAATGATTACTCTGGTTAACAGCAAATTCCATTACACAAATTTTCAAAAGGAAGTAAGGTTGCAAGTCCACTCAAAAGGAGTTAAAAATTAAAAATAAATACATGGAGCTGTCCTGATTTAATTTCTGCTTAATTTTGAGAGAACATAAAGCTTGAAAGATTCACAAGCACATTGAATTTCCATTATCCCTGTCAATGCTGTTCAATCAAATCTCAGACTTTGACAAGAAAATGCTCAACTTTACTTCACCTGTCAGAAAGTCCTGTATTGCAGCAATTAGTGGCTCCCCATTTCTTGGAGTTACCAAGTTGGCTTTTGTCTAGAGGGAAAAGAAAGCCAATAATGAACTGTGCATCTTAAAGGTTTAACAGACTGATAAAATATTAGTGAAATTAATCTAGTCATATGAGAAACAAGTACATAAAATTAGGGAGAACAAAGTGGCTTAGAATGCAGAATCCAATCAAAGATAAGCAAAGCAAAATTCAGGTTCAAGCGTTTTTAACAACTTGTTTCAAAGGAAATTGCTGTGAAAGGTGAAAGCTATTTTATTTACTTTGGTTCCTCATTACATTTCTTTCTTTCCACACTACATCATTTTGATACATATAAAGTAGGATTCCTAACAATTACGGTAACCTACAGGATCCCTTATAGGTTTGTTTTCAGGTTGAGTCAGAGGTGAAGAAGGCAAATGAGATGTTAGCATTCATTTCAAGAGGACAAGTGTTGATACTTTATAAAGCACTGGTGAGGGCTCAATTGGAGTATCGTGAGCAGTTTTGGGCTCCTTATCTAAGAAAGGATGTGGTGACATTGGGTTCAAAGGAGGTTCACAAAAATGATTCTGGGATCGAAAGGCTTGTTATTATGAGGAACGTTTGATGGCTCTGCGCCCATACTCACTGGAATTCAGAAGAGGGCTGACCTCATTGAAACCTATCAAATGTTGAAAGGCCTCAATAGAGTGGTTGTGGGGAGGATGTTTCCCTTGGTGGGAAAGTCTAAGACCAGAGGATGCAGCCTCAAAAAAGATGGGCATCCTTTCAGAACAGAGATGAAGAGAAATTTCTTTAGAGAGTATTGAATCTATGGAATTTGTTGCAGCAGGTGATTGTGGAGGTCAAGTCATTGGGTATATTTAAGGCAGAGGCTGACAGATTCTTGATAGGCCAGGGCATGAAGGGACACGAGAAGAAGGCAGGAGATTGGGGCTGAGAGGGAAAATATACCAGTGATGGTGAAATGGCATAACAGACTCAATGGGCCAAATGACCTAATTCTGCTCCTATATCTTATGGTCCTAACAATCATATCTGCTGGAAGTTTTTTTTAAAAACTTTTTTTTATTGTGTTTTCAAGTAGTTACAGAATAAAAGTATATGAAAAAGAAAATGTATGTTACCCATCCCCCTCCCCTCAACCCCTCCCCCCTAACATCCCTATAGAAAAAAAAAGAAGAAAGAAAGAAAAAAAAGGAATGCCTGGATATTGGAAGATCCCCACATGCTCCATGGAGTTCGTAATAACTTTAGTATATATATTTATTTCTTTCCCCAAGTAACCAATTTGATATTATAACCATATAACAATTACAGCACGGAAACAGGCCATCTCGGCCCTTCTAGTCTGTGCCGACGCTTACACTCACCTAGTCCCACTGGCCCGCACTCAGCTCATAACCCTCCATTCCTTTCCTGTCCATATACCTATCCAATTTTACTTCAAATGACAAGTGTATTTCCTTCATTTCCTTGTCAAATTAGCTTTGAAACCTTAACTTTTTCTTTCTATAGATGTCCAGTAAAAATAATCTGTTCAGATTCATTATTTATTTGTATTTGTCAAAGCCTACATCATAGTTAGTAATATTCGTTTCTTGTAGGAAAATAAATTGATCTTTATAGCTAAGGCCTTAATCCTGGAACCACTGTGTTAAATATTATCCAGAAGACCCTACAGGGTCTAAAGTACAGAGGGTTCATCAAGCAGAAACTATACTTTTCCGTAAACTTGACATTGTTGGTTGTCCTTTGAAATACAGAGTTGTTGATTTAATCTTCAAGAAACACTGGATGCAACATTTACAGAGGGCTACAAACATGATAAAGCTTAAAGAACTTTAATGATTAATACTTTTAATAATACTGTCTTGAAACAGACATTATACCCATTGCCTCCACCCTTCCTTAAATATCCTTTCTAACTTTTATCTTGATGAAAGGTCATCAACCTGAAATGTTAAATGCTTCCCTCTCTAGAGACTGCTTGACCTGCTGAACATTGCCAACACATTTAACACAGTGGCCACTTTATTACGTACACTTGTACACCTGCTTGTTAATGCAAATATGTGACAGCAACTCAATGCATAAAAGCATAGACATAGTCAAGTAGTTCATTTATTGTTCAAACAAAACATCAGAATGGGGGAGAAATGTGATCTAAGTGACTTTGACCGTGGAATGATTGTTGGTGCCAGACGGGTTGATTTGAGTATCTCAGAAACAGCTGATCTCCTGGGATTTTCACACACACTGTTTAAAATTAACAGAGAATAGTGTGAAAGACAAAAGACATCCAGTGAGCTGCAGTTCTAAGGGTGAAAACACCTTGTTGATGACAGATGTCGGAGGAGAATGGCCAGACTGGTTTAAGCCAACAGGATGTCGACAGTAACTCAAATAACCACATGTAACAACATTGGTGCACAGAAGAGCATCTCTGAATGCACAACACATCAGACCTTGAAGTGGATGGGCTATAGCAGCAGAGGATCACATCAGGTCCCACTCCTATGTCCACTTTATAGGTATACAGAGACAGATAGACATACTTTATTGATCCCGAGGGAAATTGGGTTTCGTTACAGTCGCACCAACCAAGAATAGTGTAGAAATATAGTAATATAAAACCATAAATAATTAAATAATAATAAGTTAATTATTCCGAGTGGAAATAAGTCCAGGACCAGCCTATTGGCTCAGGGTGTCTGACACTCCGAGGGAGGAGTTGTGAAGTTTGATGGCCACAGGCAGGAATGACTTCCTATGACGCTCAGTGTTGCAGCTCGGTGGAATGAGTCTCTGGCTGAACGTACTCCTGTGCCTAACCAGTACATTATGGGAGACATTGTCATGGCATGCAACTTGGACAGCATCCTCTTTTCAGACACCACCGTCAGAGAGTCCAGTTCCACCCCCACACCATCACTGGCTTAACGAATGAGTTTGTTCATTCTGTTGGTGTCTGCTACCCTCAGCCTGTTGCCCCAGCACACAACAGCAAACATGATAGCACTGGCCACCACAGACTCGTAGAACATCCTCAGCATCGTCTGGCAGATGTTAAAGGTCCTCAGTCTCCTCAGGAAGTAGAGACAGCTCTGACCCTTCTTGTAGACAGCCTCAGTGTTCTTTGACCAGTCCAGTTTATTGTCAATTCGTATCCCCAGGTATTTGTAATCCTCTACCATGTCCACACTGACTTCTTGGATGGAAACAGGGGTCACCGGTGCCTTAGCCCTCCTCAGGTCCACCCCCCCGCTCCTTAGTCTTTTTCATATTAAGCTGCAGACGATTCTGCTCACACCATGTGACAAAGTTTCCCACCATAGCCCTGTACTCTGCCTCAACTCCCTTGCAGATGCATCCAACTATGGCAGAGTCATCAGAAAACTTCTGAAGATGGCAAGACTCTGTGCAGTAGTTGAAGTCTGAGGTGTAGATGGTGAAGAGAAAGGGAGACAGGACAGTCCCCTGTAGAGCCCCAGTGCTGCTGACCACTCTGTATGACACACAGCGTTGCAAGCGCACGTACTGTGATCTGCCAATCAGGTAAACAATAATCCATGACACCAGGGAAGCATCCACCTGCATCACTGTCAGCTTCTCACCCAGCAGAGCAGGGCGGATGGTGTTGAACGCACTGGAGAAGTCAAAAAACATGACCCTCACAGTGCTCGCCAGCTTGTCCAAGTGGGCGTAGACACGGTTCAGCAGGTAGATGATGGCATCCTCAACTCCTAGTCGGGGCTGGTAGGCGAACTGGAGGGGGTTTAAGTGTGGCCTAACCATAGGCTGGAGTTGCTCTAGAACAAGTCTCTCCAGGGTCTTCATGATGTGGGAGGTCAATGCCACTGGTCTGTAGTCATTCGAGCCACTGGGGCTCAGTACAGGGACGAGGCAGGACGTCTTCCACAGCACAGGAACCCTCTAGAGACTCAGGCTCAGGTTGAAGACATGGTGAAGTACTCCACATAGCTGGGGGGGCACAGGTTTTGAGCACCCTGGGGCTGACACCATCCGGGCCTGCAGCCTTGCTTGGGTGCTCTACCTAATAATGTGGTCATGAGTGAATGATTTTATTTCAGAGTTCCAGCATCTGCAATTTTTGGCTTTGCAATTACAATTCAATTCACCTTTATTCCAGTAAAGTCCAGCATTGAGCAGTTTTAACTACCTGCCTTATCCACTCCTCTCATAATCTTACTTTTATCAGGTCATCCCTCAAATTTTTCCTCCAGGTAAAACAAGCCCAGTCTATCCAATCTCTCCCTATAAATAAAGTCTTTATAAATGCTAGCTAAATAAAATAAGGGCTTAATCCTGTTAAATCACAGCCACAAGAACAAAATATACAGTATCTTCAAATTGTACTCACCCCCATAAGGACAAGAGCTTCAGCTTTGGCCTCCTCAGTTTGAGGAAGGTGAAGGTTCATTTCATCACCATCAAAATCAGCATTATATGGTGTACAAACACATTCATTGAATCTGAATGTACGGTGTGGTTTCACTTTAGCCTGAAATAAAATCGATAGAGCAATTGCAGTTATAATTTTTATTATCTTGTCAACATTTATTATTTGGTGCTATATATTGGCTATGCTTTTCTTCTTACATTTTTCACATCTTGCAGAGATGTCAAAACAATCAAGAGCACAAAATATTAGCTGGGTTTAAAATAACACATTTGTCTAATTATTTTTGCAGTATTGTGTCCAATTAGCTGATGTGAAAGGTTTGTTGATGTTATATACTCCAATAATTTGAGAACCTGGGGTATGAAAAATACATGTTTCACAGTGGTTCATGCTTTTACAGAACACTTACTATATGGGCCATGATGCTCAGTTTGTGTAGGGATGGCTGTCTATTGAACAGCACTATATCGCCATCAATTAAATGTCTTTCCACAACGTCACCATATTTCAGTTCCTGTGCCATTTTCTCTCTATTTCCGTACCTCAGAAACCTGTTTTTAAGGAAACAAGAAAATTAAGCATGCACTCAGAGAAACATAAGCAAAAATAAAGACTTGTGGACATTAGCAATTTGATTACAAAACAGTTTGTCTCTTATTTCAGAGGTGGGGAAGGAGCAGTGCACATGCTTCTACCTACATAAGTGGAGTTGAAGTTGAGAGCTTCAAGTTCCTAGGTGTGAACATGGCCAAGTACGTTCACCAACACCTCTATTTCCTCAGAAGGCTAAAGAAATTAGAGCATATCCCCATTGACACTTAACACTTTTTATCGACGATCTACAGAAAGCATTCTGTATGCAAAATAGGGAGAAACGTCGACAGCGCTGCCTGGCTTGCTGTGCTCTACCAGCATTTTGTGTGTGTTGTTCTTTGAATTTCCAGCATCTGCAGATTTCCTCGTGTTTGCTGTATGCAAAATGCTTGGTACTGGCAACTGATCTTCACGTGAACACAAAAAGAAACGCAGAGTTGTGGACACAGCTCAGAATATCACAAGAACCAGCTTCCCTCTACGGACTCTTGTCTACACTTCCCACTGCCTCAGTAAAGCAAGCATAATCAAAGACCCCACTCACTCTGGACATCCTCTCTTCTCCCCTCTCCTATGGGCAGAAGATACAGAAGCCTGAAAGTGCGTTACCACCAGGCTCAAGGACAGCTTCTATTCTGTTGTTATCAAACACTTGAATGGATCTTTTGTACAATAAGTAACTCTTGGACTCACAATCTACTTTGTTATCATCTTGTACTTTATCGTTTACCTGTACTGCACTCTTCTGATAGATTTTACACTTTATTCTGCAATGTTATTGTTTTACCTTATTCTAGCTCAATGCACTGTGTGATGATTTGATCTGTATGACCAGTATGCAACACTGTATCTTGGTACCTAAGACAACAATAAACCAACACCAATCCAAAATGTTATTAAGAACAAACATTTTTTCTTAGGAGGATCCTTGGAATCAGGATGACTTGCTTCTGCAGCCTCTGCCACAGGTGAGGCAGGAGGTCCAGAGCTGTGAACAACTGTGGATGGTCTATGAAGAAGCATAGTTGGTTCATTCTACATTCTGAGTGTCAAATTTCCATGGAGTCCAGGATCTCAGTGACACCCTGGTTGCTCCTTCACCCTCAAATGGTCAGTTTTCCAGCAGGGTTGAGACCCTTCAGCTTGACAATCACGACAAAGGTTCCTGACCCAAAAAGTAGTCTGTCCATTATCCCTCCACAGATGATGCCTGACCGACTGAGCTCCTCCAGCACCTGCAGTTTCTGCTTACTTTAAACTTGCCAGCTCACTGCACAGTACAAAGGATAAAAGCACAAGTGAAATCAAAATGTACTTGAGTATTAATAGAATAAACATCCAACAGTCCAGCACCAAAGTCCTAAGGATGCCAGATTATTGAAACCTTTCCGTATATACAGTGGCATGAAAAAGTTTGGGCACCCTGGTCAAAATTTCTGTTACTGTGAATAGCTAAGCGAGTAAAAGATGACCTGATTTCCAAAAGGCATAAAGTTAAAGTTGACACATTTCTTTAATATTTTAAGCACAATTTATTTTTATTTCCATCTTTTACAGTTTCAAAATAACAAAAAAAGGAAAAGGGCCCGAAGCAAAAGTTTGGGCACCCTACATGGACAGTACTTAGTAACACCCCCTTTAGCAAGTATCACAGTTTGTAAACGCTTTCTGTAGCCAGCTAAGAGTCTTTCAATTCTTGTTCGGGGGATTTTCGCCCATTCTTTCTTTCAAAAGGCTTCTAGTTCTGTGAGATTTTTGGGCCGTCTTGCATGCACTGCTCTTTTGAGATCTATCCACAGATTTTCGATGATGTTTAGGACGGGAGACTGTAAGGGCCACAGCAAAATCTTCAGCTTGCGCCTCTTGTGGTAGTCCATTGTGGATTTTGAGGTGTGTTTAGGATCATTATCCTGTTGTAGAAGTCATTCTCTTTTCATCTTCAGCTTTTTTACAGATGGTGTGATGTTTGCTTCCAGAATTTGCTGGTATTTAATTGATTTCATTCTTCCCTCTACCAGTGAAATGTTCCCCGTGCCACTGGCTGCAACACAAGCCCAAAGCATGATCGATCCACCCCTGTGCTTAATAGTTGGAGAGGTGTTCCTTTCATGAAATTCTGTACCCTTTTTTCTCCAAACATACCTTTGCTCATTGTGGCCAGAAAGTTTTATTTTAACTTCATCAGTCCACAGGACTTGTTTCCAAAATGCATCAGGCTTGTTTAGATGTTCCTTTGCAAACTTCTGACGCTGCATTTTGTGGTGAGGATGCAGGAAAGTTTTTCTTCTGATGACTCTTCCATGAAGATCATATTTGTGCAGGTGTCGCTGCACAGTAGAACAGTGCACCACTACTCCAGGGTCTGCTAAATCTTCCCGAAGGGCTTGTGCAGTCAAATGGGCATTTTGATTTGCCTTTCTATCAATCCTACGAGCAGTTCTCTCAGAAAGTTTTCTTGGTCTTCCAGACCTCAACTTGACCTCCACCGTTCCTGTTAACTGCCATTTCTTAATTCCATTACGAACTGAGGAAACGGCTACCTGAAAACGCTCTGCTATCTTCTTATAGCCTTCTCCTGCTTTGTGGGCATAATTTATTTTAATTTTCAGAGTGGTAGGCAGCTGCTTAGAGGAGCCCATGGCTGCCGATTGTTGGGACAAGGTTTGAGGAGTCAGGGTATTTATAAAGCTTTGAAATTTGCATCACCTGGCCTTTCCTAACCATGACTGTAAACAAGCCATAGCCCTATCAAGCTAATTAAGGTCTGAGACCTGGTAAAAGTTATCTGCAAGCTCAAATCTCTTAGGGTGCCCAAACTTTTGCCTGGTACTCCTTTCCATTTTTTCACTCTAAAATTGTACAAAACAAAAATAATACACTAATCTTGCTTAAAATATTGAAAAGAATGTTTCATCTTTAACTTTATGACTTTTGGAGATCAGTTCATCTTCTACTCACTTAACTATTCACAGTAACGACGAGATTTTGACCAAGGATGCCCAAACTTTTGCATGCCACTGTAAAAATACAGTAACATCAGAATTAAGGGGTACAAACCGAAGATGGAAATGTGAAATTAAGTCACCTATTTGACATAATGTTGTAGACAGCAAATCAAGCACAGGGACACCTAAAATAAATTAACAGTATTTAAAATGTATTAATTTAATGGAACAGGCTATTCTGGCCTAATGAGCTGTTCCACCTGAATAGGAAATTGAAAACAAAATAAGAATTCCTTTTGTTGTAAAACAAAATTCCAAGGAAATCAACATTTGTATGTTGCTGCTAAATGAACGTATTGGAGTTTTACCGTACATAAATAAAATATACTTTAATATTGGAATTGAAGCATACAAACCGATGATGGAAATGTGAAATTAGGTCACCTAGCTGTCAAAATGTCATAGACAGCAAATTAAGTATAGGGTCATCCAAACTAAATCAAGACTAAATAGAATCAGAATTTCTTCTGGTATGAAACAAAACTGTTGATGAAATCATCAACACAAGAGATTCTGCAGATGCTGGAAATCCAAAGCAACACACACAAAATACTGGAGGAACTCAGCAGGTCAGGCAGCATCCATGGAAATGAATAACAGTTAATGTTTCAGGCTGAGAATCTTCATCAGGACTGGAAAGGAAAGGGGAAGATGTCAGAATGAAAAGGTAGGGGGAGCGGAATAAGTACAAGTTAGAAGGTAATAGTAAAGCCAGGTGGGTGGAAAAGTTAAAAGTCTGTGGAAGAAGGAATCTGATAGGAGAGGAGAGTGGACCATGGGAGAAAGGGAAGGAGGGGGGGCACCAGGGGGAGGTAATAGGCAGGCGAGAAGAGGTAAGAGGTCCGAGTGGGGAATAGATCATCACCTCTTCAAATTTGTATGGCGCTGCTGAATGAAGTTAGCTCCTGGATGTACTTCTGGCCCATTACGCACAAGTTTTTGCATTAATCCCAGATTAGCCTTTGTCACCTGCAGTGAAAATAACCAAGTTTATGTGTATTAACATACTCCTTCCAAAACAAGGAAAAAAGTACCTTAAAAAGAGAACTCACTCTTTCGGGATAGGTCAGGATCTTTGCCACATGCACTGGAACCGCTACTTCATCTATACGCAGATTTGGATCAGGAGAAATTACAGTCCTGCTGGAAAAATCCACTCTTTTCCCAGACAAATTGCCTCGAAATCGACCTAAAGTGTTTTGAATGGAGGGTTAATTATTATTAAATCTTTAGGTATGATTATAAGGGTGCTTTTTTTATGTTCCTGATGGCCTTATTATTTGATAGCTAATTCAATATGACAAATACTGTATGCAGCTTGCCTGAGTTCATTGTTACTTTGGCTCAGGATCTGAACTGGAACAGCTTGCAGTTACATTTTATGATACAGAGATTGAAAATGACCTTTATTTGTCACATGTACATCAAAGCATACAGTGAAATGCATCATTTTTGTCAACAACCAACATAGTCCAAGGGTATGCTGGTGGCAGCCCGTAACCGTCTTCGTACTCCTAGCACCAACATTACCTGCTCACAACTCACTAACCCTAACCTGTATGCCTTTGGAATGTGGGTGGAAACTAGGGTACCTGGAGGAAACCATGGGGTCACAGGGAGACAATCAAACTCCTTACTGACAGTGACCAGTATTGAATGTGCATTACTGGTGCTGTAAAGTTTTACTCTGACCACTACGCTACCATGCTGCCTAAGATCCAGACAGAATGAAATTTAGTTTGGAGATACAGATGTTATATTATTGTAACAACACTTTGTCAGAGGAGTTGAAAATTCCTGACAGAAGTGAAAATTACCTTTTTCAATTCACTCATTATTGGACTCTAAAGTTTGGGACTTCTTATTTCATTAAATAAATGCTCCCTATCAATCGTACCCAAAGCAATAACATTTTGGATTAAGTTATTCTAATTTCCTATGAGAGTCTTTAGGCCTCACTCTATTTTGATATAATTATCTTCAATGTCGACTTCATTCAGCTACGGAAAACATCTACATATTTGTTTTGATAATTAAGTTTTTCTTTGTATACTTCATTCTACATAACTTTCATGC
The DNA here is from genome assembly GCF_048418815.1 of Hemitrygon akajei. Lineage (NCBI taxonomy): Eukaryota > Metazoa > Chordata > Chondrichthyes > Myliobatiformes > Dasyatidae > Hemitrygon > Hemitrygon akajei. The sequence goes on along the minus strand of NC_133144.1, from coordinate 64,854,444 downwards.
CTGTTGGTTAATTTCATACCAGGATTGGTGGCCAACAGCTCTCCGGGTCTATCACTTGTCATAACAGCACCTCTGCTTTCTAAGAAGTTTCCACAGATTCAGCTTATCACCAAAAACTTTGACAAACTTCTATAGATACACAGTGGAGATAATCCTAACTGGCTGCATCATGGGCTGGTATGGAAATATCATACCAGGAATGTGCAGGAATGGAAAATGCTACAGCTCAGTCCATCACAGGGAAAATCCTCCCCGGTATTGAGCTCATTTACATGGGAGTGCTACCTCAAGAAAGCAGCATCCATCATCAAGGACCCCCCCAACATCCAGACCATGCTCACTTCTCCCTGCTACATTGGGGAAGGGGGTACAGAATCCTTGAGTCCCACACCACGAGGTTCAGGAACAGTTATTACCCTACAACCATCAGGGTCTTGAACTGATGTGGATAACTTCATTCACAACTCTTTGACTTGATTATTACCAGTATTTTCTCTGAGCATTTAGATAGACAGACATCCAGTCTAAACAACTTACCCTGTTTTCCTTTCAGCCGCTGCACAAAGCCCCTGGTCCACTTCTTTGGTGCCATGTTGAGAGGAATGCCAGAAAGCTCACTATTGATATATAGGGCACACTGCAATTGTAAAAAGTCCCAGTCTTCCATGATCATTTGAGTCTTCGCTCCAGACATGCGATGCTGAGGACACAAGGGTTCATTAATAGATTACGATCTGAAAGGGGAAACTACTGATAAATTACCAGTATGAAGTTATTCTATATGGCAACAGAACCATTTCCTTCTCTTTCCCCTGCACAATGCTGTGCTCATGTTACGAGGGGTGATTGATAAGTTTGTGGCCTAAGATAGAAGGAGTCAATTTTTTTAAAAAAACTAGCACATTTATTTTTCAACATAGTCCTAGGAAAGGACACACTTAGTCCAGCGGTCATGAGCATACTGATCTTGGACCTCCAGAAAGTGTCCACAGCAGGGGTGATTGATAAGTTTGTGGCCTAAGGTAGAAGGAGATGAGTTATACAGCTCTCGTTACATGCACATGCAGTTCAACTCTTTGAGAGATTATGCAGAAAGTTTGAAGTTAATAACAGGGGTGATTGATTAAGCTCGTGGCCTAAGGTAGAAGGTGATGAGTTATCCCCCACCCCGACTTGTTCAATTTTTGTAAAATTTTTTTACAATCTATACTTTCACAATACCAGCTCAGCTGCTCTTTCCCGCCTCCCCCGCAAATGCCATCAACTGCACATCATTCATCACTACAGTTTTCAAAGTTTAAACATAACTTCTCAAGCTTTCTTCAGTCTGTCATGAACACCATCAACATAGTCACGACTCTACACTCAAATTCCTCCCAAAATTCAGAAGTCAAACCATCAGCATGTTATAACACAAAGCATATTTGACAGGGGTACACATGCCAACAGTTAACATTTATCTTTAACTTTCCTTCCCTCATAACTTAACCTAGGTTTTCTAATTTTTGCTGCTTCTCATCTCTTCTGCATTGTGTATATTACCTAACGTTTCACAGATTTAATATAAAGACCAAAAATATAATTTTCACTAATTATGTAGTTATGTACATAACAAGTTACTTTTTTAAAGACCATGGTGCAGAACAAAGAAGGGCCATTGTAGATTGGGATCAGGTGAAAAGGCTTCTGGCAATTGCCAGAACACACGAGAAACAAAAGGTTAGGCCAGGAATGTGACTCAGGTCCAAGCCACACAGCACCATACCAGACAAAAAGAGTGTGGATGTAGCTAAATTGTGACAGTGGATAAGACCAAACCAATAGGGAGGAAAGTGAGCATTAAATATGGAAAAATAACTTGGGGGCAGAAGTTGAAAGAACAAAGTTCTAGTTAATCATCATTATGTGCCATGTCGCATGATATGGGCAATCACAATCTCATGACCATGATTGTGCTTGGCAAAGGTTTCTACAGAAGTGGCTTGCCATTGCCTTCTTCTGGGCAGTGTCTTTACAAGACGGGTGACCCCAGCCATTATCAATACTCTTCAGAAATGTCTGCCTGGTGTCAGTGGTCACATAACCAGGACTTGTGATATGCACCAGCTCCAGCTGCTCATACGACCATCCACCATCTGCTCCCATGACTTCACATGACCCTGATCGAGGTGGGGGGGGCACCCTGTAGGCTAGCAGAGAGGAGCGCCTTTACGCTTCCTTTGGTAGAAACTTACCTCCACTAGTAAATAGGAAGGTTAAAAAACAACAGGTTTTGTGCACATTATTTGAAGCAGCTGTAAGATACTGTATTATACAGAGATGGTAAAGTGGGGAAGGTTACTCACAATGACCACAAGATGGTGCCCATGTACTCTGTCCAGAAGAAACCCAAACTAAATTCCAGATGTATGCACCAGACTGAGTTGCTAATAATAAATTACATCAGAACCCAATATAGCTGTCAGCATTCATTAAGATATACAATATTATGTGGTGCACGCAAACATTATTGTATACAATTAAGAGACACTGCCTTTAACCAGATTTAATATTACATCTCCTTACTGTTGTAATAATTCAAAAGCTTTCAAAGTGCACTCTGCAGTAGAACATCATTCCCCGCTCAGTTTTATTATGCTTAGTTTAAATACAGGACTTCCACTGCTGTACGCTAGGTCCAAATCGCAGCCTACACTAATGGGTTTGTCAAACAAAATCACACAGCTCTATTGTGTAGATAAATCCTCCACGTTTCAATGTAAACAATATAGGTCAGCCAAGAGGATGAATATCATTCTGAGAATATCACTACATTTCTCCCTACGTAAACTTCCATCATCTACTCAAGCCGCTATATCACCCTGATGTCCATACTTCAGGCCAATAGTCCTGCTTTCAACTTTACATGCTGACATCTGACACTGGGTCTTCACTCTGCCATTTTCACTGTTACGATGGTGCGGTGGTTAGCACAATGCTTTTCAGTACTGGCGACCCAGGTTCAATTCCTGCTGCCGCCTGTACGGAGTTTGTACGTTTCCCCAATGGCCACGTGAAATTCCATCCACAGTTCAAAGCCTCACTGGTAGGAAGGTTAATTGATCGTTGTAAGTTGTCCAGTGATTAGGCTAGGATTCAAAATTGGGGGATTGCTGGGCAGCACAGCTCAAAGGGCCAATTAACACATTGCATCTCAATAGTAAATAAATCATTACAGTATATAGTCGTGACTGTACACTCAAATTTCTCCCAAAATTCATAAGCCAAACCATCAGCATGTTATATATTCTTTTCGTTATCAAGTAGCATAAGGCATGTTTGACAAGGGCACAATGTTATGTTTAATTGTTGAGTATTTGGAATAGAAAAGGATCTTGGCAATTGTAGGGATGACTTGTAGCAGACTGAAAAGCTTGATAGATACATAGATACTCCACTCATCCCCATGGGGAAATTCAACCTTTTTTTTCCAATGTCCCATACACTTGTTGTAGCAAAACTAATTACATACAATACTTAACTCAGTAAAAAATATGATATGCATCTAAATCACTATCTCAAAAAGCATTAATAATAGCTTTTAAAAAGTTCTTAAGTCCTGGCGGTTGAATTGTAAAGCCTAATGGCATTGGGGAATATTGACCTCTTCATCCTGTCTGAGGAGCATTGCATCGATAGTAACCTGTCGCTGAAACTGCTTCTCTGTGTCTGGATGGTGCTATGTAGAGGATGTTCAGAGTTTTCCATAATTGACCGTAGCCTACTCAGCGCCCTTCGCTCAGCTACCGATGTTAAACTCTCCAGCACTTTGCCCACGACAGAGCCCGCCTTCCTTACCAGCTTATTAAGACGTGAGGCATCCCTCTTCTTAATGCTTCCTCCCCAACACGCCACCACAAAGAAGAGGGCGCTCTCCACAACTGACCTATAGAACATCTTCAGCATCTCACTACAGACATTGAATGACGCCAACCTTCTAAGGAAGTACAGTCGACTCTGTGCCTTCCTGCACAAGGCATCTGTGTTGGCAGTCCAGTCTAGCTTCTCGTCTAAATGTACTCCCAAATACTTGTAGGTCTTAACCTGCTCCACACATTCTCCATTAATGATCACTGGCTCCATATGAGGCCTAGATCTCCTAAAGCATGTAGATATTAAGGAAGAGATGTGCTGGAGCTTTTGGAAAGCATCAAGTTGGTTAAGTCACCGGGACCGGATGGGATGTACCCCAGGCTAATGTGGGAAGCGAGGGAGGAGATTGCTGAGCCTCTGGCGATGATCTTTGCATCATCAATGAGGACAGGAGATGTACCGGAGGATTGGAGGGTTGCAGATATTGTTCCTTTATTCAAGAAAGGAAGTAGAGATAGCCCAGGAAATTACAGACCAGTGAGTCTTACTTTAGTGGTTGGTAAGTTGATGGAGAAAATCCTGAGAGGCAGGATTTATGAACATTTGGAGAGGCATTATATGATTAGGAATAGTCAGCATGGCTTTGTTAAAGGCAGATCGTGCCTTATGAGCCTGATTGAATTTTTTGAGGATGTGACTAAACACATTGATGAAGGTAGAGCAGTAGATGTAGTGTATATGGATTTCAGCATGGCATTCGATAAGGTACCCTATGCAAGGCTTATTGAGAAAGTAAGGAGGCATGGGATCCAAGGGGACATTGCTTTGTGGATCCAGAACTGGCTTGCCCACAGAAGGCAAAGAGTGTTTGTAGGTGGGTCATATTCTGCATGGAGGTCAGTGACCAGTGGTGTGCCTCAGGGATCTGTTCTGGGACCCCTACTCTTCATGGTTTTTATAAATGACCTGGATGAGGGAAGTGGATGGATGGCTTAGTAAATTTGCTGATGACACAAAGGTTGGAGGTGTTGTGGATAGTGTAGAGGGCTGTCAGAGGTTACAGCGGGACATTGATAGGATGCAAAACTAGGCTGAGAAGTGGCAGATGGAGTCTAACCTAGATAAGTGTGAGGTTCATTTTGGTAATCAAATATGATAGCAAAATTCAGCATTAATGGTAAGACTCTTGGCAGTGTGGAGGATCAGAGGGATCTTAGGTTCTGAGTCCATAGGACACTCTAAGCTGCTATGCAGGTTGACTCTGTGGTTAAGAAGGTATACGGTGCATTGGCCTTCATCAATCATGGGATTGAGTTTAAGAGCTCTGGGTCTGTACTCGCTGGAATTTAGAAGGTTGGGTTTGGGGGGGGGGGGGGCGAAATCTCATTGAAACCTTTTGAATGTTTAAAGGCCTAGACAGAGTAGATGTGGGAAGAGTCTAGGACGAGAGAGCACAGCCTCAGGATAGAGGGGCGTCCATTTAACACAGAAACATAGAAAACCTACAGCACAGTACAGGCCCTTCAGCCCACAAAGTTGTGCCGAACATTTAATACAGAAATGCGGAGGAATTTCATTAGCTACCAGAGGGCGGTGAAGTTGTGGAAATTGTTACCACAGGCAGCTGTAGAGATGAGGTCGTTGGGTGTACTTAAGGCAGAGCCTGATAGGTTCTTGATTGGACACAGTATCAAATGTTACGGGGAGAAGGCTGGGGAGTGGGGCTGAAGAGGGGGAGAAAGGATCAGCCATAACTGAATGGCAGAGCAGACTCGATGGGCCAAATGGCCTAATAGTGCTCCTATATCTTATGGTCTAACCTACTAACCCGTATGTCTTTGGAACGTGGAAGGAAACCAGAGTATCCGGAGGAAACACACGTGGTTCACGTGGAGGATGTACAAACTCCTTGCAGATGGCGCCAGATTTGAACACCAAACTCTGAAGCCCTGAACTGTTATAGTGCCACACTAACCGCAACGTTACCATGGCTATTTTGGGCTTTGCTGCTTCTACCAAAACTCTGGGCCCCTTGGTAGCATAGCAGTTAGCTCGGCGCCATTATAGCTTGAGGTATCGGACTTTGGAGTTTAACTCCCCTGTCATCTGTAAAGAATCTTTGTATGTCCTCCCCGTGGAATACGTGGGTTTCCTCCCACAGTCCAAAGACGTACCATTTAGTAGGTTAACTAGTCATTGTAAATGGTTCTGTGATCAGGCTGGGGTTAAATAGGTGGTTACTGGGCAGTGCAGTATGGAGGGACAAAAATAAAAATAAACACAGAGTTAACATACTTAATAAATGTTTTTTTTTAAGAGTTTTGTTGTTTATTGTGAAACCCCACCAAAGGCCCAGGGCTGTACTGGTTAAGATTGGACCTTTGATGAGCTGATTTTAGCTTTACATCTTAAACCATGCCGATCATCATCGAATATTGTATTTCATTCATTTATAATTCAAATTCTAGAAACATTAACAAACCTTTTTAATGACATCATTTAAGAAGATAATTTCTGTCAGTTTCATGGTTAGGTCATCTTCGTTTGTGCCCGATTTCAAGTCGCTCACCACGGAGGGGCGAATACACAGTGGAGGAACCAATAACCGAGTGAGGACCAGGTCGGCAGGCTTCCCGGCCTCTGGGTTCATGAGGAGCAGCGGGATGTCTTCTGAGGGAATTCGTTTGAATAGATTCAAAACCACAAGGGGGTTGAGATTCTCCTGGAAAATAAATATAGCAAGTTGCAGCAAACTTTTGCTAGATTTTAGGGCATGTAATCAATGTTGCTCAAGGATCAACTTTATTTGCTATATACATTTACATGTATTAGAATTTGCTATGGTGTGGTAGTCAGGGCATAACATGCACCAAAAAATATTCAACAATTATACAGAATAAGAAATTAAAGAAAAAATAAAATTAGAGATTAAAGGGCAGATACAGAATAAAATGTGCATAGATTAATACCAGCATGTACTTACAATGTAAACAGCAAGATAAAAAGTGGATTAATGTGGTTGCAGTGTAATGACATGGGAAAAGATTGGGGGGGGGGGGGGTGTGGAGAGAGCCTAACTGGAATGGTTGATCAGATTAACTGCCTATGGCAAGAAACTTTTAAAATGGCATGGTTTTTATTTTAATAACCCAATGGATCTTTCGGAAAAGGCAGTTTGCAGGTTGGGTAGTGTCCGCAATATTTTTCCTGTCAGCTTCTTTGTCACGGACACATAGAAGTTCAAGCTGTTATGTAAATCATACAACGGAGCTATTCATGAGTCTTATAATAGCAGGACTGAAGCTGTCCTCGAACGGGCTGGCATGTGCTTTTAGACTTTTGTATCTTCTTCCCAATTGGTGAGGGGAGAAGAGAAAATGCTCGGGATCCTTGATTATGTTGGCTGCTTTACTGAGGTAGCAGGAGGTACAGGCAAAGTCTGTGGCAGGGATGCTGATTTCCATGCTTTGCTGAGCCACGTCCCCAATTCTCTGTAGTTTCTTACGGTTATGAGCAGAGGAGCTGTCATACCAAGCCGTGATTAATCTAGACAGGATGCATTCTATGGTGCATTGATAAAAATTGTTAAGGGTTAATAGGGGCATGCCGAATATCTTTAGCCTCCTGAGAAAGTAGAGCCATTCATGACCTTCCTTGGCTATGGCATCTACATAGTTGGACCAGGGCAGTTATTGGTGATGTTACTCCTGGGAACTTGGATATCATCTGGACTTGATGGCCTAAGTTACGAGGACAGATTGTGTAAACTAGGATTTTATTCCTTGGAACGCAGGAGATTGAGGGGCGATTTGACAGAGGTTTTTTAAGTTCATGAAGGGTACTCAGAGTGAAAGCACAAAGTCTTTTTTTCCAGGGAGTAAGTGCTAAAAACAAGAGGATGTAGATTTAAGATTAGAGGCAAGAGGTTTAAAGGGGACATGGGGGAAGCAACCTCTTCACACTAAGAGTGGTAGGTATTTGGAATGAACTGCCAGAAATGATTGAGGTATGTACAACAGCGATATTCTAAAGCCATCTGAATAAGTACATGGACGGGAAAAGTTTAGACGGCTAGAATCAGACACAGGGAGATGGGACTAGATCACCAGGCAACTAGTATGGACTAGTGGGTCTGAGTGGCCTGTTTCAATGCTATAAGACTCTATGATTTGATTGACAAAGATAATAAAGCAATGACATATGTAAAAAAGTTTACAATGAAGAGCAAGCATAAACTGCAAATGTATGTCTCACATACTCGACAAAGCAACTGCACCAATTAAAAATAAGGTTCAAAATCTATTTCTGCAAATAATCAATATGTTCAAGAAGATTCAACAGTACTAACTTGTGCTCTTCCAAGCAAAGCCTCCACCTCTTTGTTGTGTTCAATGGCTGTATCAAAGGACTGCAGAAAATCGGATACCACAGGATCCACTACTTTCTTGTTGGTTTTGTACTTTTCGTGGATAATTTTTAGCAAACCACATTTTTTCACTGGACCTATTTAAAGCAGAGGACCAAAACTTTTAACCTGTTGAGCACTACTTAAGTATAAAATATATATCATTCATCTTCAAACCAGAATAAAATAGAAAAGCTTGGATTTATAGTATGCTTTTATCTTATTCCAGAAAGTCCCTTAGTTGTTCCTTGTTGAACTGTCATGTACTCCGACATATACAATTTTCAGTGCAATCCCCCGTATAGCGTATGTTTATAAAATACCTTATTTATATACCTTATATAAATATACTTATAATACCCTATTTATTACCTTATATACAATATATTTAAAATACCCTATTTACATACTTTGATCTGATATATTTATATAATACCTATATATACCCCAATTATATTTACATATACTATTTATATATCCTATATACTGTGCACTTATATGGTAGATTCCAGTTAATTGGGACAGCCATTTATTTTGGACAACTCTTAAAAGAACAAAAACTAAATCTAGAAATAGCTGGGATTCCCTTCATTTATTTGGAACAATATGCTGCTTAATTGGGACAGGTGACTGCCGCTGATCAGATTCTAATCAGCATCTGTCACTTGCATTTGTATGGTTGTTAGACACTGCACCATGCTTAGAGTGAAAAGTTTTTAAATAATGTTAGTAGTGTCTGCTCGTGTTCAAAAAGCAATGATTTTTGTCACTGACAATTGGCGAAAAATAAGCAGTAAGACCTTTCAGAACTGTTTTTCTCACCGCAGTTTCAAGCATTCAGGCTTGGAGATGCCCAGAAATGGTCGGGAAAATGAAACAATTTCACTATTTCAACAAGTTAGGAATTACGAAGGTATCGACAGTTATCTTGAATATTACAATGAAATAAAGGTTTGGAGGATGCAACCGTCTAAAGTATTGTATGAAGGCAGCCCATTATCTACACTAGGTGTCTGTGCTGATTTTGTTCATTTACAGCCAATCAAACGAATACAGCTGTGTTCTGATGAAGGGTCTCGGACCGAAACGTCAACTGTTGACTCTTTTCCATAGATGCTGCCTGGCCTGCTGAATTCCTCCAGCATTTTGCGTGTGTTACAGCAGATGAATTCCTCAGTTCCTAGCTAATAGGCACTAATATAGTTTAATAGCATAGTAGAAATAGTGGTAGCATTCTAATTTGTTCTATATTTCGTTTAAAAACGTAACTTCTTACTCAGTTAAGTGGTAGTTTGTCTTTTTTTAATATCTTTTAGCTATTCTCATGAAACTTCAACCAATTGCGGCAGCCGCAAAGAGAAAGCCACTGTTGAGAAAAAAACTCACAAGAAATTTCAGCTAGAGTTTGCCAGAAGGCATATGTAAGACTGAAGTCAGCTGAAAGAAGGTTCTATGGTCTGATGAAACCAAAATTGAGCTTTCTGGCCATCAGACTAAATGCTATGGTTGGCATAAGCCAAACACCACACTTCATCAAAAATACACCATCCGTACCATGAAGCATGGTGGTGGCTGCATCATGCTGCAGGGGGGCTTCACTGCAGCAGGTCCTGAAAGGCTTGTGAAGGTAGAGAATAAAATGAATGCAGCAAGATACAGGGAAACCCTGGAGGAAAACCTGATGAAGTCTGTGAGAGAACTGCGACTTGGGAGATTTGTTTTCCAGCAAGACAATGACCCTAAGAATAAATCCAAAGCTACACAGAAATGGCTTAAAAACAACAAATTTAATGTACTGGAGTGGCCCAGTCACAATCCACAGCTCAATCCAATTCAGAATTTGTGGCTGGACTTGAAAAATTCACTCAGAATCACCATGCAAACTGACTGAGCTTGAGAAGTTTTGTAAAGAGAATGAGGAAAAGCTGCAGTGTCCAGATGTGCAAAGCTGTTAAGAGACCTATTCACACAGACTCAAAGGTGTAATTGCTGCCAAAGGTGTATCTACTAAATACTGACTTGAAGGGGGTGAGTAATTACTTTGTGTTTGATAATTGTAATAAATTTAAACCAACTTGTAGAAATTCGTTTTCACTTTGACACAAGTCTTTTTCTGTTGACCAGTGTCAAAAAAGCCAAATTAAATCCACTGTGATTCAATGTTGTAAACTTTTTGTGGGAGAGGTTGAATACACTGATAGGCATGATATATAAAAAACTTAAATTAAATAAGTAGTGCAAAAATAGAAAAAATAGTGAGGTGGTGTTTATGGTTTCAATGTCCATTCAGAAATCTGATGGCAGAGGGAAAGAAGCTGTTCCTGAATCGTTGAATGCATGCCTTCAGGCTCCTGTACCTCTTCCCCAATGGTGGCACATGACCTGGGTGATGGGGGCCCTTAACCCTTTGGTTCAGAAACAAAAGAAACAACGATCACTTTACAATGAAACTTCATAAAGTCAAGGATACTCTATCAGAATTGTTATTCATTTCCAAATTGTATGCTTTCAAGCAGGGTTTCTATGAACACATTAAGAACATCCGATTGTTTGCAGATCAAGCTCATCGCATGTGTCTGCCTCAACTTTTTGTTACAAAGGCTACAATAGATAAAAGGCTTTCAACGTCACAAGCACAAGTAAATATGAGACTCAGAGATTCTGCAGATGCTGGAGATCCACAGCAACACATACAAAATGCTGGAGGAACTTGGAAAAGAATAAATAGTCGACATTTCCGGCCAAGACTCTTCCTCAGGGACTGAATTTGACCGTTTCCCTCCGTCGATACTGCCTAACTTCCTGAGTACCTCCACCATTTTTTTGTGTAAAATAGATTATCCGTAGATTCCGGATTTTAAGCCGCTACTTTTTTCCCACATTTTGAACAGCTTTGAACTCTGCGGCCTTTAATACGGAGCGGCTAATGCATTATTTTTTTTCATGCCGCCAAAAACATTTTGCCTCGTAACAGTAGACCAATAAAATTGATGAGTAGTTCACAGAGGTCCAATGAAATTGTACGATAAATCAAGCGCACTTTCACAATTAAATTATTGTAAATCAGTCATTTGTTCTCACCCTCATCAACATGGAAAACACTCGAAGAAAAGCATTGTGCTGCCTTTATGGCAGTTATTTAGTTTATAATATTTTCGCTTAGTAATTCATTTTCTAGTTAAAGTTAGAAGAGTTTTAACTATATTTGTTTTCTGTACTACATCTCGAGATGCTATGACGTCACACCTGGTTTCGCCGCGTCTTGTGGGAAAAATACCAGTTTGCGATAAACGGGACGGCGAGGGCGAGCGGCGGAGCCAAAACGCTGCTTTTAAGTTAAAGGCGATCAATAACTTTTCCTGGTAGGCTGCAGTATATATATTTTTTACCAGTCGTTAGGAGATATTGGAATGTTGTTCAGTAAAAAAGTATACGCAACGTATATTTAAAAGTAGCCGCGTTACAGGCACGGTTCGAAAAAAAGCATTTGCAATATGTATTTGTTTATGTTACCATATGGATTTAATTAAAAGTTAAAAAATCCTCACGTGTAATACCTTTCTGTGTAAATATCTCATATTACAACGTGGGACACCTGCGGCCGAAAATCCGGTGCGGCCTGTACAAGTAAAAAATTGATTTTCTTTCTAAAATTAGAGCCAGCGGCTTTTAATCAGGTGCGCTCTGTAGTCCGGAATCTACGGTACCAGTTTACATTTAGAACTTCCCTAATTTGATTGAGGTGAAACACCTAATTTAAAACCTTCCACTCGTTTTTAAATAGTTTTAAGTCCACTCTGAAAACATTTTTCCTTCAACTATTCCTGAAGACCTAGCAGATTTTTTTCCTTACACACCAGAAATGATCACCTTCAAACTGATAACACCTTGGTCAGCTCATCCCTAAAAGGACAAAATTGAAGACATGAAGTCAATAGGACACTGTGTTCAAATTATAATCATTTAGCTCAGCAGAAAATGTTTTGTATGAGCTTAGGTTACCCCTCCAACATTCTAAATCTGCTCTTCAATCTCACAAATGTCCTAATTAACCTGAAGTTATGGGTAAGTTTGTCCTGTGCAAGGTTCTTCCTCAGTTCAACACAATGACCTTCAATGCAGTTCACATTTAAAGTATATAGAACATAGACCAGTACAGTACAGCACAGTACAGGCCCTTCGGCCCACAATGTTGTGTTGAACTTTTAACCTACTACTAGATCAATTTAACCCTTCCTTCCCACATATCCTTCCATTCTTCTTTCATCCAAGTGCCTATGAAAGGGACTCAAATGTTCATAAAGTATCTGCCTTAACCACTAACCCTACCATCATGCTCCAAATACCCAAGGCTCTGTGTAAAAAAAAGTTAAAAAGCCTAACTTCAATATCTCTGCTAAACTCTCCTCCAACTGGCTTAAAATTATACCTAACTGTATTAGCTATCTCATAGAACATAGAAATTTTCAGTACATTACGGGCTCTTCGGCCCACAATGTTGTGCTAACCATGTAACCTACTCTAGAAACTGCCTAGAATTTCCCTAGCAGATATCCCTCTATTTTTCTAAGCTCCATGTACCTATCTAAGAGGCTCTTAAAAGACCCTGTTGTATCCGCTTCAACCACTGCCACCGGCAGTGCATTCAACGCACCCACCACCCGCTGTATGAAAAACTTAACCCTGACATCCCCTGGGTACCTACTTCCAAGCACCTTAAAACTATGCCCCCTTGTGTTAGCCATTTCAGCCCTAGGAAGAAGTCTCTGGTTATCCACACAATCAATGCCCCTCATCATCTTACACAGACCCTGTATTTCACCTGGGGAAAAGTTCCAGGCTGTCCACTCTATCAATGCTCTTATCATCTTGTACACCTCTAACAAGTCATTTTTCATCATCCTTCATCCCAAAGGGAAAAGCCGCAGCACTCTCAACCTATCCTCATAAGACATGCTCTCTAACCTAAATAGCATCCTGGTAAATCTCTGCACCCTTTAAAGCTTCTCACATTCTTCCTATAATGAAGCAACTAGATATGAACATAATACTCCAAGTGTGATCTCAAAGGTTTATAGAGCCGCAACATTGCTTTGTGGCTCTTGAGCTCAGTCCCCCAACTAATGAAGGCCAATACACCATACACCTTAATCACCCTATCAACTTGCACAGTCACTTTGATGGATCTTTAGACCTGGACCCCAAGATCTCCTGTTTCTCCACACTGCTGAGCATCTTGACATTAACCCTGTACTCTGCCTTTAAGTTTGACCTTCCAGAGTATTACTTCACACTTTTCTGAGTGAACTCCATGCCACTTCTTGGCCCAGTTCTGCATCCAGTCAGTACCCTACTGTAACCTATGACAACCTTGTACACTATCCATAACATCACCAACTTTTGTGTCATCTGCAAACATACTAACCCATATTTCCACTTATGCAGAATACACCACTACCCAGCTAGAACGCAGTGGTTACAGCAGGAAAAACAAAGTAAACACTCATTTTTTTTCCATTCAACATCTATGCATCATTTAAGTGAGACACACAATTTGCAAGTGATGTGTTTTGTTCTTTATCTATTAAATAGCAGCTATATTTTTGTAATGAGCTTTTACCATTAAATGATCCACAGAATAGACAGTACGTCCTCTTCCTGCATTTTTCAGATATTTTCTTTTTTAGGCCGCGTTTCTGAAGATAGGTTAAGCCAGGCTTTTTTAAAGCATCCAGAAATGTTTTCCTCTCTTCTTGTGACAGCATGATACGAGAACATATTTTGCAGATCATCTGTGGAAAAGCAAACGAGGGCAGAGGGCACCCGTGAACACTGTAACTAAAATCACTTGCAATAGTATTACTGCCTCAACACTTGTAGGTCATCATGATACAAACCTGTACAGTACCAACACCAGACTCTTATCAAAGAAACCAAATTACTTGGCAAAATATCTAAGAGATGCCATGAAACTTCAGCTCATGACAAACAAATGCCAACATTCCAAGCGCTGTACTCTGTTGTAGTTTAAAATGGAGGATTATGGGCTGTGCAGGAGTGAAGGGTTAGGTGGAGTAGGTTTATGTGGCACAACGTCATGGGCTGAATGCCTGTACTATATCTAAAACACAACACACGTCTGCAAGTATCAAGAGAAAAGCTCTAGATAGCTCAATCCTTTGTTGGATTGAGATATAGAATTATTGTTTATCTTGTAACTTTAATTTTCTTGTCAACTCTGCCATGGGGAGTCCCAAACCTGACTGTGAAAGGAGGTTTGTGCATGGGGCTGTTTTTAAAAAAAAGTGCTACAGAAATGCCAAAAGCTCCACAAAACTTCGTCCCTGAGAGAGGAATCTAGAAAATGGGCTACACCTGGAGACAATTTGAAAGACTAGCCCAGGACAGCTGCTGCCGGAGGACTATGCTCCAATAGGGATGATGGGCTTAAGAAGATGATCTTTCCTATGCTTGTTTGTATTTGAATTGAATTGAATTGACTTTATTTCTTACATCCTTCACATACATGAGGAGTAAAAATCTTTATGTTGCATCTCTATCTAAATGTGGCATGTGCAATCATTGTAATTTATAATAAATAAAACAGTCAATGTAATATGGAGTACAGTCAAATCAGCATGAGTTCATCAGTCTGATGGCCTGGTGGAAGAAGCTGTCCTGGATCCTGTTGGTCCTGGCTTTTAAGCTGCGATACCGCTTCCTGGATGGTAGCAGCTGGAATAGATTGTGGTTGGGGTGACTCGGGTCCCCAATGATCCTAAGGGTCCTTTTTACACACCTGTCCATGTAAATGTCCTGAATTATATTTGTATATAATCACCTATGTACATATGATTGTTCAGCAAATGTTCCAGTAATTGCAGTGCAAGTTGCCTGTGTATTTTTCTAGAAATTTTGTGGTTTCAGTGATGGGTGTCATATTACTTGAATCTGGCTGTCATATTTGTTAACTGTTATCAATGGAATTTATGTTACCAGTGGTCTGGTATGAAAAGACCACAATACTTTTAATCTTTCTCTTTCCTTTGTCTCTCACCAGGCTTCTTCACTATTGTAATACTTGATAAAATGACCATAAGCAACGAGTTTTTCCCTCATTCTTGAGTTTTGACGAATCTTTGCATTGCAAAAACATCCAACACATTCTTTGGAAGATATGCTCTCTAATCCAGACAGCATTCTAGTAAATCTCCTCTTCACTCTCTCTAAAGCTTCCACATCCTTCCTATGAGGCGACCAGAACAGAACACAATATTCCAAGTGTGGTCTAACCAGGGCTTTATAGAGCTGCAACATTACCTCACAGCTCTTCAATTCAATCCCCTGACTAAAAAAGGCCAACATACCACATGCATTCTTAATAACCTTATCAACTTGTGCAGCAACTTTGAGGGATCTATGGACATGGACCCCAAGATCCCTTTGTTCCTTCACACCACTAAGAATCTTGTATTCTGTCTTGAAATTCACCTCAAAGTGATCACTTCACACATCTCAAACCAACTCTGCATCCTGCAATGTTCTGTTGTTACCCACTACACAATCTACACTACCAACCTTTATGTATCTGTGAACTACACCATATATCTCTGAAATTCTAGGAAGTTAACCGGGTGATAGTATCAGCATTATGTATTTGACACCATCTCACTTCTATCAACCTTCTCAAGACAGACGTCTTCACCCGGTTTAGCTTGATGCACAATTACAATTTTAGTCAACTTTACAGAAAAATATCAAAACTCACAGAGCTGATCAGACCTAAACATAACCTCTAGGAAATGAAATGGCCGCATTTAACACAATCACCTACAAACCCTGAGAAACTCATGAACAACCAGTCAATGTTCCAAATAGTATAACCACCGTACACATGGGCATCTGCACAAACACACTAAATCAAGAAAATGAATCAATAAATTTTTTTTAGAGATACAGCATGGTAACAGGCCCTTCCAGCCCAATGAGCCCGTGCCACCCTATTACACCCATGGGACTACTACCAACCTGTATGTCTTTGGAAAGTGGGAGGAAATTGGAGCACCAGAGGAAACCTAAGTGGTAACGGGAGAACATTACAAACTCCTTACAGATATGAGCTGCATTGTAATAATACTTATTTTTTAAAATATATTTTTACTCTATTTTTAAAGATAATTACATAGAGTAATAACGCTTATTAACCAATATGCTACTGTGTCGCTCTAACAATTATAGCAAAGAATGACAGTGCATTGGTGATTATTTGTAGTATTAGTATGTCTCATAGCTGAATGCTATTTCTGCTTACCTGTAATATTCCAATAATGGCTTTAAAATAACCAACATGGAAACAAGGCAGCTCCAAGTCAATATAACCATAGTGTCCAATGCAGTCAGCCAAATTCTTCCCACATGTTTCACATGGACGGTCTTTCTCACTGGTTCCCTATTGATGTATAAGAATTACAATTTTCAGAACAATTAGTAACTGTTCACGCACAGAACATGTTTAAGATCAATTATATCATAAAATTCAGTAAGGCAAGTGCAACTTCTTCCTGGACACACAAAACACTATTTTCTTGATAACATGACCGCGTGCATATGTGTTGTAATTTAAAGAAGTATGAATTCCAGTTTTGCAGTCAATACCAGACACCACCCCGAGTCTGTGAATCTTGGCGAGTCTAAGGTCCATTGTTTGAGTCTACTGAAAGCTGGAGGCTGAAGACAGCCTGTCCTCTGATTGGAGGAGTGTGTATGCATGCATGAGCGTGTGTAAGGAAGGAAGAAATGGGGCTTGTTTTGCTGTTGTTATGTTCTGCTGAGGATGGTGGGCATGTTATGTTGGCACTGAAATGAGTAGCGACACTTACAGGCTTCCCTCAAAGTTCAAAGTAGAATTACATGTCACCATATACAATCCTGAGATTCATTTTCTTGCCATTATACCCAGTAAATCCAGGAACCATAATAGAATCAATGGAAGACTGCACCCACCAGGGCAGACAACAGCCAATTGCAAAAGACAACAAACTCCAAATACAAAAGAAAACAGAAGAAATCATACATAAATAAGCAACAAGTATTGAGAACATGAGATCAGGAGTCCTTGAAAGTAAGTCCATAGGCTGTGGGTACAGTTCAGTGATGGGGCCAGTGAACTTACTGTCACTGGTTCAAGAGCCTGATAGTTGAGGGCTGATTACTATTCCTGAACCTGTTGGTGAGAGTCGAAGCTCCTGTGCCTTCTTCCTGATGGCAACAGTGAGAAAAGAAAATGACCTAAATGGCAGGGGTCTCTGATGGATGCAGCTTTCCTGTGACAACATACGTGTAGATGTGCTTGTGCTTTACCCATGATTGACTGGGCTGTATCCACTACTTTTGTAGGAATTTCTGTTCAAGGGCATTGGTGTTTCCATACCAATGCAGCCAGTCAATCTCCTCTCCCCCACACATTTATAGAAGTTTGTCAAAGTTTTAGATGTCAAGCCGAATTTTTGCAAACTTCTCTGCCATGCTTTCTTCGTAATTGCACTTTATGTGGTGGGTCTAGGAGAAGTACTCTGAAATGATATCACTGAGGAATTTAAAGTTGCTGAAGGAATAGCCCGTGGACCTGCAGCTTCCTCCTTCCAAAGTCAATCAGTCAGTAACAAGTTGTTGTGGTGGAACCACTCAGCCAGATTTTCAATCTCCCTTCTATATGCTGATTTGTCACCACCTTCAATTTGGCTCACAACAGTGGTGTCATCAGCAAACTTAAATATGGCATTGCAGCTCTGCAGTCATAAGTGTAAAGCGAGTAGAGCAGGGGGCTAACCTCACAGCCCTGTGATGATGGAGATTGTTCCTCAAGCTGAGGCCTTGGCAACAACCTATGACTCACTTTCAAGGACTCTACAACTCATGGTCTCAGTATTATTTCTTACTTATGTACTTTTACTTTTGTATTTGCATGAATCTCTCCTTTTGCACATTGGTTGTTTGTGTAGTTTTTCATTGACTCTACTGTATTTCTTTGATCTATTGTGAATGCCTGTAAGAAGACAAATCTCAGGGTAGCATTTGGTGAGATATATGTACTTTGAACTTTTTAGTCTATCTTATTGCCCCGATACTAGAGTGAAGAGATCCCATGCTTACCATGCGATGATCCAGCACACCGTGTGACAAAGGGGTGTGACTGTTATCCTGACTGTACAGATTCTTACTGACCACCTGAATGTGCGCCTGCTGTCGCATCTCTTTTGCTGATTTCATTCCAAAGCAGATGTGGCTTCTATGTGAGGAACCAAATCAGGGGCAGTTATATAAATTTCACAGATTAAACATATAAACTCCTTACAGACAGTGGCAGAATTGAACCTGTGTCAGAGGAGATGTAACAATGTTATGCTAACACCTACACTACCGTGCCAAAGTTCTCCATACACACATCCCATTCATGGCTCAAACTTTCTAGCTAATTCTGGGAAGTGGGCGTTAGGGAAGAAAATGTGCCAAAGAGCCACACAGCACAGACTCAAGGTCTCAACACTAAATCCATTTTCCCTCTTACATTCAAACTGACTTCCACGCCATCCCTATCCGCCAATTCATCTACACCACCAACAAATTTGCAGGGCCAATGAGTTTACCAACCCACACACCTTTGGCATGTGGGATGAAAGCAGAGCACCAGGCAAAATCCACGATAAAAAGAGAAAGTACTAGCTACAGAGAAAGAATGGGCCTCGGGAGCAGCGAGGCAGGTACTGAACACCACGGTGCCTCTATGTCACCCCAAAACAGTCATCAATATGCAGAATCTGCATATTCTCTGCTACTGTTCCAGCATCAGTCCTCTTAAACCATAACAGTAGTGTGATCACTCAAGCAGAGTGTGATGTTCTCGAAAGGGGTTAGCAAGTCTTTAGGTGGTTAGAGACTGATCCAGGATTCACCACAAGAAGGTGACGATTCTCGAAGAAGTAATGACTACCTTCTGAAAATGCCTCAAGTGCTCCCCTTCAACATACACAAAATGCTGGAGGAACTCAGCAGGTCAGGCAGCATCTATGGAAAAGCGTAAAGTTGATGTTTTGGGCCGAAACCGCTTGCTGAGTTCCTCCAGGGGTGTGGGTGTGTGTGTGTGTCTGTCTGTCTTGGATTTCCAGCACCTGTAGATTTTCTCTTGTTTGCTCATGTTCCTTTCCCACTTCCATTACTGGCCCACTATCCCCAGATTTCCCAAATCTCCCACACAATTCCTCCTTGCAATTACCCCCAGAATGATTACTCCTCTCGCTCTCTAGTTCTTATCGTGCACTCACACTGGTCCTTCATGCTATTAATCCCCACATCATTTGCCCATATACACCCATCACTTTAACCAGGTTAACCCCACACAGAAACCATCCCACTCTCATTAACTCCCCTCACTCTTTCCAGTGACTCCCCTGTACAGTCTCCCCACCGCATAACCCCACATTAAGCCAACCCCCAATACTGGCCCCATATTACCCCTAAATACCTCTGATTAACCCCTCAAACACCGACCTCATATTAACCCCCAAATACCACTCAGATTAACCCCATAAACACCGACCCCATATTAAGCCCCAAATACCACTTTCAGATTAACCCCTCAAACACCGACTCCCCTCCCACATTAACACCCAGCAATTCCCCACATTAATACCCTAACACCATTCCCTGCACATGAACCCCACACCCAGCTCCACGTGTACCCCATCACCACCACTCCTCCCCACCCGCTGTTCCGTCGCTCTGACCCCGAGCTCACATTTTCTTCGCCACATCCGTCTCCCGGAACTGTTCCTTCACCATGGTGGCGACGGCCGAACGGGTGCCCGGTCTCCCCGAACACCCCCCTCACCTCACCTACCACCAACAGCCCAACTCACGGCCCGGCTCCGCCCTCAGGTCCTAGCACCGCCCGCAGGCACCGGCTCGCACTCCCACCCTCCCTATACAGCGCCACCCGCAGGCACCGGCTCGCACTCCCACCCGCCCTACAGCGCCACCCGCAGGCACCGGCTCGCACTGCCACCCTCCCACTACAGCGCCACCTCGTACCCCTACCCTCCCACAACACCGCCACTCTCTCCCGACTGCGCCTTCCGCTTTTCACGGCTGCAGCGCCACCTTGCACTGCCACCCTCCCGCTACAGCGGCACCGCCCGCGCCCGGCCTTCACTGCAAGTCCTTACAGTGTGTTGGATTAGCACCAGGGACTGTAGGATCTCAGCTACTATCAGGGGAAACTCTAAACTACCACGCGTCCTCTTTCCTTTTCAAGTGTAAATGGGAAAAATTTTAATGGGAAAAAATACTCAATAACTGATCTCCCAATAACTGTCTATTATTTACATAACGGGCCAACCTACAGAAGTAGTAAAAGTCAAAGTCTTGAAGAGAATTTTAAATGGTGGAAGGAAGACGATGTTATTGGAATGACTTTCGGAGGTACGATAGCTCATCCATTGAGCAGTTAATGCAAAATAGGCTTGACCTCAAAAACCCTTTTTTTGCCGTTTAATAAATGTCTACCACTGGAGGGAGACAAGAGACAGAAGCACCACTTGAACACTGATCAGCAGGAGGAGCTCAAACTTCTTCGGAAGGATCCAAACCCCAAACTCATTCCCGCGTCTCCCCTGTATTGTTTTACCACCTCTATATACCCGTGTACGGTATGGGCTCGGGAGTTTAGCGGTTAGCACCACGCTATCACAGCCAGAAATCAGAATTCAGAGTTCGGTTCTGGTAGTCCTCACTGCGGAACGTGTGCGCTTTCTCCGCCTGCTCCGGTTCCCTCCCACAAAACAAAACAAAACTGGCCTGTAGGTTAATCGGTCGTTGTGAATTGTCCTGTGATTAGGTCAGGGTTAAAACAGATTTGCTGCTCGACAGACTACTGTCTCTCTAAATAAATAAGTGGTCTGACTGGATGGCACACAAACAAAAGCTTTTCACTGTGTAATTATCAGGTTTATTATCATTTACATACATGTTGTTTTGCCGCAACGGTGCAGTGCAAAAAAAAGAGGAAATGTTCATGGGTTGATGGCTGAGGGGAAGAAGCTGTTCCTGAATGTTTGCGTGTGGGGTCTTCAGGCTCCTGTACCTCCTGACTGTAGGTAGTAATGAGAAGAGGACATGCCCTCAGTGATGGATACCACCATGAAGATGTCATGGTGGGAAGGCTTGTGCAGTGATAGAGGACCAACCCCTTAGCATTAGAGCCTGCATGCCAAGTATGGTGTAACAATGATAAATCACTATAAGAATTTCAAAATCTCGCTATCTCCTCTAGATTTACTGATAACGTCACAGAATTTGGGCCATTTGGCCTATTGAGTCTGCTCTGCCATTTCATTATCGCTGATCCATTTCCCCCTCAGCCCCATTCTCCTGCCTTCTCCCTGTATCCTTTCATGTCCTGACTAATCAGGAACCTATCAACCTCTACCTTAACAAATTCCACGGATATTTAAAGAATGATTGAATGAGACACAGCTGTAGATTAGTTGCATAGTATTTATCTTTATTCATTTACATTTCTGAGCATATTATATTTTGCCTTCTTCCATTCGCTCCAATTCCTGATGGTGGCCTTTGCCAGCAATCGGCTCTTTGGGACAGACGGTGTCTCACAGATAATTCAGAGACACCAACTCTCTATCTTCGTATGGTAGCCCTGAGGCCTTATTGAAGCTCGAGGGGGCACGTGTGGATTCTTTGGTCAGTAAGGCTGAAGGTGTGAAAAGCAGATACTTGCATTGGAAACATCACCCTCAAGTTGTACACAGGATGAAAATTCCTGATTTTGGCCACCAAAAATGGCCTCACTGCTGGTTCGAGTTAACAAATCCAGACATTCTGCTGGAAATCCAGAGTAACACACACAAAGTGCTGAAGGTCAGGCAGCATCTATAGAGAGGAGTAAACAGTTGACATTTCGACATGAGGCCCTTCACTGGGACTGGGAAGATGCCACAATAAGAAGGTAGGGTGAGGACAAGGAGTGCAAGTTGGCAGGTGAGGGGAAAAGTGGGTGGGTAGGTGAGTGAGATGACGTCAGAAGCTGGGAGGTGATAGGTCAAAAAGGTGAAGGGCTGAAGAAGGAGTAATCTGATAGGAAGGGAGAGTGGACCATGGGAGAAAGGGAAGGAGGTAGGGAACCAGAGCAGCAGGTGAGGGGTAAGGGGGAGTCACGGTGGGAAATGGAGAAGAGAAAAGGGGAGGAGGAGAAGATTACCAGAAATTAGAAAGATCAATTTAAGACTATTGACTGAACACAAGAGGTTCTGCAGATGCTGAAAATCTTGAAGCTAGGCTTCTTCCACCACCCCCTTCCTTTCCAGTCCTGATGAAAGGTTTCATTCTAAAACACCGACCGTTTATTCCCTCCGCAGATGCTGCCTGAATTGCTGAGCTCCTCCAGCAGTTTGTGTGTTGTTCGAGTTACGAATAATAAGCCTTGTCAATGCACATTGATCTCTAATTAAGGGTGATAAGGAAACACTTTGCATTTGACAGTTCCTAAGAACTGGACAAGATGGCAAAAGGTGAATGCCGGTTATATTGGCACGCAATATGCAAATTTACAAAAAAGATATAAAATACAAGAAACGCAAACTGTTCCAAGCCTTGAAGTAGTCAGTTGACTTCTGTTTAAGCCAACCATAAGTTTTTGGACCATGCGAGAAAGAGAAGGAGGTAGGGAACCAGAGGGAGCAGGTGAGGGGTAAGGGGGAGTCACAGTGGGAAATGGAAAAAGTAAGCAGGAGAGGAGGAAGAAATTGCTGGAAGTTAGAGGAAACCAAGAACCTCGTCTACACTTCAACTCAGCCATGAAAGGGCTGATTGACGGCAATGATTGTCTAGGTAGTCAGAGAAAGTTCAAAAAGTGAAACGCAATGGGGTGGGGGTTTGTCATTAGCAGTGTGTGGGATTTTTTTTGTGGATTCTATTGTCTGTTCGTCTTGTGGCTGCCTGCAAGAAGGTGAACCTCAAGGTTGTCAATGGCCTATGTACTTCGATAATAAATGTACTTTGAACTTTAAATGAGTGTGATCATTTCCGAGATCAAATAAACTGAAGAGTTCAACAGAAGAGGCAGGGGTTAGTAGAGGCAAGTTAGTGGGGTAAAACCCTCAAACAAACATTGCCCTTGGAAATACAATAGGACAAATCTCTACCAAGCCCCCCAACACCATCTCAAACTTCAGCTGAACAAATACATATTGAACATGCCAATACACAGGATTACATTTACAAGCTGACAGAAAAGGAAATTAAACAAAAGAAAGCTGAGGACACCCCTGCTCTATGACAGGTGGAAGCTCAAACCTCCACCAGCTCAAACCCCGCTGTCCTCCCTCAGTCATTTGAGCCACAAAGCTGCAGCAACAACTTCTTGTAATCACCGGAGCAGTCGTCCTGGCAACAGAAGAAACAAAGGAATGATTAGACAATAAAACACCTGGCCACTGCCTGAACCTACACCTAGACCGAGCGGTGTCGGTTGTACTGCAGAGCTGCATTGGTGCTACGGACTGCAGAGGCCAAGCCACCTCACTGGGACCTGCAGAAACCACTCAGAGACTTGAGGTTGTAGGGTAATGTAACGGGTGTAACCGTACATAGTTCACAACCACTGACATTGGGTTGGGGTTCACTTCAAGGGGCTGGTCTGACGTGATGAGGTAATTACGTACTTTTACCGTATTTTGTGTTCAGTTTTTTGGTGTTCAATAAATGATTTGCTTTGAGTTTTTTTTCCTGAACATAAAACGTCTCTGCTGTTTTATCTGTGAAAACCTACAAGGTCAAATCCCACAGCAGTTTAGAAGATGTCCAATTAATAATCTGGAGACCCAAGGTACAGGTAAAGTGGGGACACAGGCCTGCAGGGTGGTGAAGAAAGAATCTGGCATCTTGGCCTTCATCAAATCAGGGCACTGAGTACAGGAGTTGAACTTAGTGTACTTGGGATGTGTTGATACAAGCAACATTTCCCTGTACCATTCAACGTACACATTGTAAACACAGCTAATTTTTGTTTTGCACATTTAAATATAGAAATATAATTACCGCTATAAATGAGTACAGCGACTTCCCATACATCCTCTTGAATTCAGCCCTTATGTCCAACATATCAACTTCACAGCGGGACACCATAATGCGAACCAGGGTCTTGTCATCTGTACCCAGTCCCTAGAGAAGGAAGGGAGGGAAGAGTCACACCTCAACATGAGATTCAAGAACCTCCCTTTCCCCAGTACACTCTTTCCGTCAGATCCTATACCTCCCGGTGCTCCAGTTTCCTCCCTCATTCCAAAGATATAGGGGTTAAAGTTAGAAAGTTGTAGACATGCTATATCAGTGCCAGAAGCACAGCAACACCAGCAGGCTGCGCCCAGCACATGCCCGACTGTGTTGGTCGTTGATGCAAACGACACATTTCACTGAGTTTCCATGTACTCGTGACGAGTAAAGCTCATGTATTATCTTTTACCCTTGGGGTTTCCCCACTGTTGCAAAGCACAGGAGACTTCAGCTTCTGGTGTGTGACAAGGAAGCAGCTGGCTGTTGTCCTGCCCTCCCAACACCCGTTTCTCCTGAAGACCACCTGGATGCACAACCCCAGCAGTGAGAGCCGCTGGAAGTTACCTTCATGGACTTGTAGAGCCTCTCAGCAAAGAACGCCGAAGTGTTTCTCAGGCACTTCACTGCAAAGAGAACATATTGGTCATCAGCAGGGTAGGACACAATATCAGTATGGTAAGAGAATACAGATAAAAACATTTTAACACACACCTCATGGTCAGTGAGGCGAAATGCAGTCAACTTGGCTTCCCCTCTCTATTAATTAATTGACCTAAAAAAGCGTAGGGGCGGCGCAGTAGTGTAGTGGTTAGCAGAACGCTGTACAGTGCCTGCTGTATGATCAATTCCTGCTGCTGTCTGTAAGGAGATTCTAGGTTCTCCCTGTGACTGCGTGGATTTCCTCCCACATTCCAAAGATGTACGGGCTAGGGTTAGTAAGTGATGGGTGTGATACATTGGTGCCGGAAGTGTGGAGGGACTCGCTGGCTGCCCCCAGCATATCCTCAGACTATGTTGGTCATTGACGTAAACAACACTTTGACTGTGTGTTTCAATGTATATAATCACATACGCAGCCAATAGATTACAGATGGAAACATTGTTATAACACACAAAAAAAATCCCCTTTGTCAATAGATTATAGATAAAAACCTTACACCACACTCAACACACACGGTATAACATGCACAAACAACCAATATCCCTTTGTCAATAGATTACAGATGAAAACGTGTTACACCACACTCAACACACATGGTATAACATGCACAAACAGCCAATATCCATTTGTCAATAGATTATAGATGAAAACATTTGTTAGGACAGGTAGAAAAGGTTAGTCTGGGAGGGCTTAGAGAACTACTGAAGGAGTCAGCATTAGCTGGGGGCCTCATTACATTAATGAGGTCAGGGAGTCATTGTCCAAGGCTGTGGGTGTCAACTGGTGCTAGACTGGAGCATCGGATATACTGGTCTTCATCCAGTGAGCAATCCAATCAGTTCCCAGACCATAGTGTGGAAAAGAGTCCCAGCTCCTCAGTGTTTCTTATGCCCCTTTTTGGTTGAGCTAGCTTTAGAATGAGGCAATTCCTTCAAATCAACTACCAGAGGGTTGCTCATACCCCAACTTCACTCTGTCTCTCAACACCAGAGGCATAGAATATAGAATAGTAACTATTACAGGATTAATGAAAGATCAACCAGAGTGCAGAAGACAACAAACTATACAAATGCAAATATAAATAAATAACAAGAACATGAGATAGAAAGTCCTTAAAGTGAGATAATTGGTGGTGGAAACATCACATTGGGGCAAGTGAGTGTAGTTATTCACTTTTGTTCAGGAGCCTGATGACTGAGGCGTGGTAACTGTTCCTGAACTTGGTGGTGTGAGCCCTGAGGCTCCAGCACCTTCTACCTGGGGGCAGCAGGAAGGGAGCATGGCCTGCCTGGGAGTCTGGATCCCTGATGATGGATGCTGCTTTCCTACGACAACACTGCACGAAGATGATGTACTCAACAGTTGGGAGAACTTTACCAGTGACATATTGGGCCGAATCCATTACTTTCTGTAGGATTTTCTGTTCAAAGACATTGGTGTTTTCATACCAGGCCATGATGCAACCAGTCAATACACTCTCCACCACACACCTACAGGTCTAAATGTTTGTCAAAGTTTTAGATGTCATGCTGAATCTTCGCAGATTCCTAAGGAAGTAAATCTTTCTAAACCTTTCCTATCGATGTATCTGTCCAAATATCTTTTAAATGCCTGCTTCTACCACTTCTTCTGGCACTTCGTTCCACACACCCACCAAGCTCCGTATGAAAAACCTGTTTCTCATGCCCCTTTTAAAATCTTTCCCCACTCATTTTAAACCTTTTGATTGAGCTGCCAGAGGGAGTGGTTGAGCTAGATCCATTAACAGTATTTAGAAGACTTTTGGACAGGTACACGGACAGGAAAAGTTTAGAGCAGGGGTTCCCAACCTTTTTTTATGTCACAGACCTCCACCATTAACCGAGGGGTCCGTGGCCCCTGGTAGAGGGACAAAGGCCAAACATGGGCAGATAGCTGAGATGGGAATCCTGGTTGGAGTAGACCTGCTGTACTACTTTATGACACAATGGCCTCTAGTTTTGGACTCTCCTACCCTGAGAGAAAAACTGTGCCACCTTATCTAGGTCCCACATGTTTTTATAAACCTTTCTAATGTCACTCCTCAGCTTCCTTCATTCCAGGGAAAAGATCTAAGCCTCTCCAGCCTCTCATTATAACCCAAACCCTACAGGTAGCAGGTTACTCATTGTTTCTGGTACCTTTGCAGTCACTCTGCAAACCCCTCTAGCATGCCACATCAGCGACAACTTTGACTCCATAGCAGTCTGCTCCAAGTCGTGGGTTTTGGGTTCAAATCCTGTTCCAGACATTTGAGCACAACAACCCAAGTTTGGATTGCTTTGTTGTGCAGGCAGATATACCACTTATTACCCCATCAGAAAAGATCCACGGTGTTATTTAGAAGAGCAAGAAGAGTGTTTTGGCTGGTAGTCTACATTAAATTCATCCCTTGACCAACTTCACTCAAACTAAGTATCTGGAGTTATCAGACTGCTGTTTGTGAAGTCTTGCTGTGCCCACATTGGCTGCCAGGTCTCTATTACATGGATCTACAGTACACCACAACAATATTTCAGTGGGGAAGATATCAGGACGTTCTCCAAGGTTTAAATAAGTGAAGTCACACACTCAATGTTTCAGGAACAACTTCTTCCCCTCCACCATCAGATTTCTGAACAGACACTGAACCCATGAACACTACCTCACTATTCTGCACTATTTATTTATTTTTAAAATATTTCTTATTGTAACTTATAGTATATTTTATGTATTGCATCGTACTGCTATCATAAAACAACAAATCTCGTGACATATGTCAGTGATAATAAACCAGGTTCTGATTGCCACTTGGCTCACCCAGACCATGTTGGCCATGTAAGGGGCATTCACTTAGCATATTTACAATCTCATCAGAGGGTCAGAGTTGGAGAGGGTCAGCAACTTTAAATTCCTAGGTGTTACTATTTCAGAGGACCTGGCCTGGGGCCAATACACAAGTGCAATTATGAAGAAAGCAAGGCAGCACCTCTACTTCCTTTGGAGTTTGCAGAGATGTAGCGTGACATCTAAAACTTTGACAAACTTCTCTAGGTGTGTAGTGGAGAGTATATCGACTGGTTGCATCATAGCCTGGTATGGAAACACCAATGCCTTTGAATGGAAAATCCTACAAAAAGTAGTGGACCATCATGGGATAAGCCCTCCTCACCATCGAATACAACTACATGAAACGCTGTCACAGGAAAGCAGCATCCATCATCAGAGATCCCAACCACCAGGGCTCTACTCTTTGGAGAGAAGGAGGATGAGAGGAGACATGATAGAGGTATACAAGATGTTAGGAGGAATAGACAGAGTGGACAGCCAGCGCCTCTTCCCCAGGGCACCACTGCTCAGTACAAGAGGACATGGCTTTAAGGTAAGGGGAGGGAAGTTCAAGGGGGATACTAGAGGAAGGTTTTTTACTCAGGGTGGTTGGTGCGTGGAATGTACTGCCTGAGTCAGTTGTGGAGGCAGATACACGTATGAAATTTAAGAGTGTACTAGACAGGCATACGGAGGAATTTAAGGTGGGGGTTTATATGGGAGGCTGGGTTTAAGGGTTGGCATAACATTGTGGGCTGAAGGGCCAGTACTGTGCTGTACTATTCTATGTTCTACAAAGTACAAAAGACTCAAGAGTCACATCAGCAGGTTCAAGAAGAGTTACTACCCCCTCAAGCAATAGGCTATGGAACAAAATGGGATAGCTACACTCAATTGCCAATCCATAGAGATGTTCTCACAACCAATGATCTCACATTAAGGACTCTTTATCTTGTTATTTCATGTTCTCATTATTTATTGCTACTTATTTATACTTGCATTTGCACAATTTGTTGTCTTCTGCACTCTGGTTGATCTTTCATTGATCCTGTTATAGTTATAATTCAACAGATCTGCTGAGTATGCCCATAGGAAAATGAATCTCAGGGTTGTATGTGGTGACAAATATGTACTCTGGTAATAAAAATTACTTTACCTTATACTACAAGGCTTGTTTACCCTGCAAGATGGGAAATGGCACTCAGAATACCTCATGACAAATGAAGTAAAGAGAGAAATATCTGAATGAAAATGGCAATGAGATGATACTTGTATTAGTCATTGGAAAACATCCAGTAAACTAGAAGTTGGAAAGGCACCATGTTTAGGATATTGACACATCCAATTGCTAACAGAATGACCTTGGACACTACATTAAAGATAAAATGTTGGGTAAGGCTTGCAACTGTGAGACTTGATGCCAGTGATCCAAAACCACGATATAGATGTAGATATACTATTTCTGAGCGATTTTGTTTGGGGTGCTTTGATGCAGACAGCCACAGCGACCTGCAGTCAACAAATGCTAAACAGCCCTGAATGTTGCTAGATTGTGGCTTCCTGTTTAATTTCTATGTGCTATTCACTCACTTATTTTGCTATGTGTGCAATTTGTTCTTTTTTTCAGCACAATGGGTGTTCCATATTTTGTCTGAATGGTTCCATGGTGTTTTTGTGCTTTGCGGCTGCCTGTAGAATGACTAATCTCAGGGTTGAATACTACATATATACTTTGATAATAAATGTACTTTCAATCTTTGAAAGAACCTGCAATCTGCAGCCAATAGTTTCCCTCTAAGACACATGGGTTGTTCGTCAGTCTTTGTTTGTGTGTAGTTGTTCATTGATTCTATGGTGTTTCTTTGTTCTACTGTGAGTGCCCACAAGAAAATGAATCTCAGGATTGTGTATGGTGACATATGTGCTTTGCTAATAAATTAACTTGAACCCAGCTACAAACATGGGAATCAGAATCAGGTTTATTGACACTGACAGACATGTGTTGTGAAATTTGTTGTTTTGTTGCCACAGTAAAGTGCAATACATAAAATACACTATAAATTACAAGAAGAAATACACACACACAAACAAACAAACTATTCAGGCCCTATAACTATTTCCAGATTTTACCGACAAGATTAATTCTATCTGCAGATGCTGGAAATCCAAGCAACAAACACAAAATGCTGGAGGAACTCAGCAAGCCAGGCAGCATCTATGGACATTTCAGGCTGAGACCCCTTCGGCTGGTCTCATATTCTACTCCACATTTAACTGTCTCATTTTCTAAATATTAAATATATTGAAGTAGGCTTTTTTAAGCTAATCTTCAAAACATTGTGCATCATATCAAATCCAAAGAAAATTCCAAAACCTGTTACCAATTTACTAAAAATTTAAAACCAACATTGTTTTTAATGAATTCATAAGAATACTGCAAATATCTCCTCTCTCTCTAAGGTCCAACAGTATGGTAGATTTTCAACAGGTCAAACCAAAATGAAGACAAAAGAGCATTCAAGACAAATCAGGGAAATGATAAGAGAGAAGCACAAATCTGGGGAAGGGTACAAGACCATCTCAAAGGCACTGAACATACCACGGAGCTCAGTAAAAAGTGGAAAAATATGAAACTGTAGCCACACTGCTTAGGTCAGTCTGCCCCTCTAAATTTAGTCGCTAGAGAAGAATGGCACTTGTAAGATACCAACAGTCACTCTGAGTGAGCTGCAGAAGTCAACAGCTGCAACTGGAGATGCAGCACAGTCTAATAGATAGATAGATAGATACTTTATTCATCCCCATGGGGAAATTCAACTTTTTTCCAATGTCCCATACACTTGTTGTAGCAAAACTAATTACATACAATACTTAACTCAGTAAAAAATATGATATGCATCTAAATCACTATCTCAAAAAGCATTAATAATAGCTTTTAAAAAGTTCTTAAGTCCTGGCGGTAGAATTGTAAAGCCTAATGGCATTGGGGAGTATTGACCTCTTCATCCTGTCTGAGGAGCATTGCATCGATAGTAACCTGTCGCTGAAACTGCTTCTCTGTCTCTGGATGGTGCTATGTAGAGGATGTTCAGAGTTATCCATAATTGACCGTAGCCTACTCAGCGCCCTTCGCTCAGCAATACAGTAATGCTAATGGTTTTACTGCCAGGAAACCATTCCTACTGCAAAGTATGGTGGGTGTAGCATCATTCAGCAGTAAAGACAGGAAATCTGGTCAGGATTGAGAGGGAGGTGAACACTGCTAAATACAGAGAGATCCTGGATTAAAAACCTGTTAGTCTCTGCCAGAATGCTTAAACTGGGAAGGAGGTTTGTCTTTTAGCAAAACAATGATGCAAAGCACGCTGCCAGGACCATGGAGTGGCTTCAAATTAAGAAATCTGATACCCTTGAGTGGCCCAGTCAGAGTCCGGACCTTAATATGATCAAACATCTCTGACAAGACCTCAGGATTGCTATCCACTGCTGCTCCCCAAATAACCTGGCACAGCTTGAGCAATTTTGTAAGGAGGAATGGGCAAATCTTATTCCATCACATTGTGCAAAGCCAATGCAGACTTATCCTAAAAGACCACTGACTGTAATGGCTACTGGAGGTTCTTCAACTAAGTACTGACCAAAGACGAATGGATATTTTTGAACTGCTGACATTACAGTTTTTGAAATTTTAGTTTTACAACTTTCCCTGCTTTTTTTGGGATCTACTGTGTAAAAAGGGAGAAAGTGATCACAAATAAAAAACCTCTGTTAAATTGATCAAAATCCCTGGTTGTAATACTCACTTATGTGAACATAAGGTTGGGCTGAATACTTTTACAAAGGCCTTATGCATATACACACATACACACAGTGGATTCCAGTTAACTGGACCATCTCTTAATCAGGACAGCCACTTATTTAATCCAACTCTTAAAGAACAAAAACTAATTGAGGAAATATCCTGAATTCCCTTTGTTTATTTGGGACACAGCGTCGCTTAATTTTGGCAGGAGACTGTTGGCGAACAGTTTTTAAACTTGCAAGTCGTGGGCACTTGTGTCACCGTTAACACTACACCATTGTTACAGCAAAGTTTTTAAAACAGCATCGCTTGTGTGTGTCTGTGTTCAAGAAGCAGTGATTTTTGCCACTGATAGTTGGTGAGAA
This sequence comes from Hemitrygon akajei, assembly GCF_048418815.1. Classification (NCBI taxonomy): domain Eukaryota; kingdom Metazoa; phylum Chordata; class Chondrichthyes; order Myliobatiformes; family Dasyatidae; genus Hemitrygon; species Hemitrygon akajei. Next base: position 64,822,408 of record NC_133144.1, on the reverse strand, counting down.
ATAAGCAGCAAGACCATTCAGAACTGTTTTGTTCACTGCGGTTTCAAGCATTCAGACTTGAAGATGCCAGAAACAGCTGGGAGTAAAAATGGAACGATTTCATTGCTTCAACAAGTTAGGAGCTATGAAAAATTTGAAGGTATTGATAATCATCTTAAATGTTACAATGAAAATGAAGAGTTGGAGGATGCAATAATCGAGAGCCTCGTATGAAAGCAAACTATTATCTACACATAGTGTCTGCACTGATTTTGTTCAATTACAGTCAATTAAAAGAACATGACAGTAGTCACTGGATAATTTCTCTGTTAACTGTTAGGACATGTAGTTTTATATTACTGTAACAATATTGATAGTGTTTTAATTTGTTCGATATTTCATTCATCTACATAATTTGTTACTCAGTTAAATGGTAGTTTGCCTTTTTTTTACACCTTTTTAACTATTTCCATGAAATTGGAGCTAATTGAGGCAGCCACTTAATTGGGCCAAAATGTACTGGTCCTGATGTGTCCCAATTAACCGGAATCCTCTGCATATAATTAAATTAGTGTGAAAAGAAAGCAAAAAAAAGGAGCAAGATGCAACATACACTGTTACAATCCACAGTTTTTTCAACTGTGAAGATTATTTCAATTTGTTTGATTTGTAAATATCCTTTCACAAGGGGAATACCCCTTCAAATATGCCAGTTGTAGACAGCCACACAGACAGACGGGCAGACACACACACACACACACATGCATGTGGACAAACAGAAGGCCAACAGTATCAAAATACTGTACTAACCCACAAACTGTGAATCCAGAAAGCATGGGAGAGGGAACAACACCAGCAAAAGCATTACGTGTAATTGATTAATAACACCTTGATAACTTCCCTGCTCTTAAACCTGTCCCACAGCTGCACAGAGTGGCTGGAGGGGAGTGTCTACCGAGTTGCAGGTCAACAATCGTGCTCTTCATTCTAAACTGGGACTCTGTATTACCAGGCTCAATGATAGCACAGGAAAGACAGCAGTACTGCAGTCTCAAAACCCTCTTTCAACAGGACTTCATGAAAAATGAAGAAAAAAGCCTTAAGAGTTGCTACAGATGCTGGAAATCTTGAACAGCACACAAGATGCTGGAGGAGCTCAGCAGGTCAGCTAGCGTCTATGGAAGAGAATAAAGAGCCAACGTTTTGGCCTGAGATCCTTCATCAGGATCGTTCAACAAGGAAAATATCTGCCTGTGCATCAGCAATTCATAGTTCAAAGTAAAATGTATTATCAGTATACATACACGTTACTACATACACTTCTTGAGATTCTTTTTCTGCGGACATAATTAGTAAACCTAGTTTACGGTTACTGTTCTTAAGGACAACGGACTGTGCAAATGCAGATATAAATAAAATTGTGAGACTGGCTCAATGTGACTGCACTCCAGTCTCTGAAATCATGCTCCACAACTTGCCTTAGGTTAACACTTCAGTTCAGTAACTAGGGAGCCTGTTGGACTGAACCTGATGAGTTTACGGGGTGTGGAACATGTAAAAAGGAGATACAAGAGACTGCAGATGCTGGAATCTGAAGCAACAAGCAATGTGAAAACTCCACTGAGAATTTAATAGAGTAATATAGAATGGAAACAGGCCTTTCAGCCCAACTCATCTGTGTTGACCAAGTGCCTTCTTTTGTGCTCTGCATTCTGGGAAGTCATCTCAATGAATTAAATTTTCCTACTCCCACCTCCAACCTACACGTGTCTGCTGTTGCCTACTGATTGAAGACCTTCTCTATCTACCTAATCTCATCGCAGCAGAGAGAGTAAATAAAGGGAACGGTGTGGGTTCGCTGATGGTACAGACAAGGACTCCTCACCTACTGCCACCATGCCTCTTTCCAGATTCCCAGACATCTCACGGGCGATGGTCTTCTCAATATCGTGCTTACACACCTGGCGATACTCTTCAAACACTGAAATAGAAATAAAAGCAGAATTTTCAGTCACAGAACGTCTTAAAATGATATTTATGAAAAGCAAACACCATCTTAAATCATCTTAAGCTGGTTTATATTGCAAGTGTTGGGCCACACACAGAAGTTCCAGTTCTAACCTCTAATCTTTACGAGCATGTGTGCAAGAGTCAGTTAACGTGAACGTAAAGAGGTAGGAATGAATGAGTGAGGAGTGTGCGTGTGTGTGTACCATTGTGTGGGTGTTAGTTCCCAGGTCTTAGCGGATGGTGAGCTAATTGTTGTGTGCACGAGTACGGTGTAGTTCCAGGAAAACGAGAAGATCACTTGCAGCAGGATCACAGGCACCTCAATACAGACCAGGTATAGAATATAAACTATACATAAATTATTCAAGACAGTGCCGAGGGAAGAAAAGACCATTGTTGTCTCGTCAAAGTCAAAATAAAAGTTATTATCAAAGTACTGTATGTATACGTTACCATATCCTACCTTGAGATTAATTTTCTTGCAGGCATTTACAGGAAAATAAAGAAATACAACAGAATTGATGAAAAAAATTACATATACTGTAAACAAAGACTGGCAAACAACCAATGTGGAAAAGACGACAAATTGTGCAAACAAATAATATGGGAACATGAATTGTAGCGTCTGTAGGTTGTGGAATCAGTTCAGTGTTGAGGAGAGTGAAGTGATCCTCTCTGATTCAGGAGCCTGATGGTTGAGGGTTAATAACTTTCCTGAACCTTAAAGCATTACAGACAACCTTCAGGTCATTTATTACACACGATTAGACAAGACAGTGAAGAGAAAGGCTGCAAAACAAGAAATTAGTGTGACAACTCAATGGAGAAACTGATTGTGGACTGAAGGAAGGGGACATCAAGGGAACACATGCCTGTCCTCATCGAAGGATCAGAAATGGAAAGGGTGAGCAGTTGCAAGTTCCTGCGAGTCAACATCTCTAAGGATCTATACTGGGCCCAACATACAGATGCAATTACAAAGAAGGCACGGCACTTCATTAGGAGTTTGAGGAGAATTGGTGTGTCTTTAAAGACACTCACAAATTTCTACAGACGTACTGTGGAAAGCATTCTAACTGGATGCATCACTATTTGGTATGGAGGGGCATTGGAAAAAACTGCCAGGATTTGTAAATTCAGGAATAAGCCTCCCCAGCATTGAGGACACCTTCAAAACCTGATGTCTCTACAAGGTAGCATCCATCTACAACAGGGATGGCCAACCTATGGCGCATGCGCCGGAAGTGGTGCATTGGATGATTAGAAGTGGCGCATTGCACCCCAGTGATAATAATAAAAAAAAGGAAGCCTACTCATACAGAAAGTATTAGCCAAAAACCGATTGGTAGAAAAAAAAATCTAAAACAGGAATTAGAGCTAGAAATGGGTCTGCACCAGTGGTGTGCTGCAGGTGTTTGCTAGTCAGTTTACAACTGACACTCGGGTGCTACGGAGTTGTGCTTTGTTTGTCCTTTGTGAACATTTGCAGTTTTGTACTTTTTCGAAGATTAAGCCTTGCTTTTACATTTAGTTACCCATCATAGTGCAATAGAAAATGAGCAAAAGAAAAGCAGAAAGTGATAGTAAATGTGAATTCAATGAACTGTGGGAAAATGAGTTCTTATTTGTAGCGGGTCCGTCAGGAAAACCGTTGTGCATTGTTTGTGAAAACACTTTCTCACATAATAGAAGACATGATAACTCTTTAGGTTAACCTCCAGGCTGAGTCGGTGGTGAAGAAGGCGAATGCAATGTTGGCATTCGTTTCTAGAGGAATAGAGTATAGGAGCAGGGATGTGATGTTGAGGCTCTATAAGGCACTGGTAACACCTCACTTGGAATACTGTGAGCAGTTTTGGGCTCCTTATTTAAGAAAGGATGTGCTGATATTGGAGAGGGTTCAGAGAAGATTCACTAGAATGATTCTGGAAATGACAGGGTTAACATATGAGGAACGTTTGACTGCTCTTGGACTGTACTCCTTGGAGTTTAGAAGAATGGGGGCGGGGGGGAACCTCATAGAAACATTTCAAATGTTGAAAGGCATGGACAGAGTGGATGTGGCAAAGTTGTTTCCCATGGTGGGTGGAATCTAGTACGAGAGGACATGACTTGAGGATTGCAGGGTGCCCATTCAGAACAGAGATGCGAAAAAAGAGGGTGGTGAATCTATGGAATTTGTTGCCACAAGCAGCAGTGGAGGCTAAGTCATTGGGTGTATTTAAGGCAGAGATTGATAGGTATCTGAGTAGTCAGGGCATCAAAAGTTATGGTGAGAAGGCGGGGGAATGGGACTAAAGGGGAGACTGGATCAGTGCATGATGAAATGGTGGAGCAGACTCGATGGGCCGAATGACCAACTTCTGCTCCTTTGTCTTATGGTCTTATGATCTTAATAGACACTATAAAACACAACATCAGACTGAAATAGAAGGAAAACTGAAGCTAGTGGTTGGGACTGAATTATGGAAAGAATATGTGATTAAGAAAAAGTAAGAAATCAAAAGAAGACAAAATTGTTAAAATTCTCATTAAGGTAAGTAATGTTTATCTTGATTTTATATCAAAACAAAATATCATGTAAAAATGCTAAATATGTCTATATTAAAATATTTTTACAAGAATTGAATGGGAGTACAAGAGTTGTATGGTGCATCTGAACTCATGCATGAAAAAATTGATGCACAGAATGTAAAAGGTTGGCCACTCCTGATCTATAAGGACCCCCGTCATCCACTCTTCTCATTGCTACCATCAAGAACAGCTTCTTTCCCTCTGCCATTAGATTTCTGAATGGACAATGAACCCCTGAACACTACCTCGCTATTTTTCTTCTCTTTGTGCACTACTTATTAAGTTTTTTCTGAAATATTCATATTTCTTATTGTAACTTATAGTTTTAAAAAATTATGTTTTGCCATGTACTGTGTCGCAAAACAAGAAATTTCACGACACGCTAGTGATGCGAAATCTGATTCTGGTTACTTTGCGCAGGAGTTTCCACTGTGTACAGCTGTTGATGAAGCCTCTTACCTGCTCTCAGATGGGATCGATTTCTGGAGCAGAGAACAGCATTAAACTTCGACTCGTCTGTTCCCATACGTCCTTCTCCTGCATTGTACAGATCCTGAGAAAGAAATATAAAACAGATTGGGCCTTCATTGTGATAAACCTCTTCACCGTTGGACTGAAATACGTTCAGAAAACAAGCATCAACACTTACTGGGAAGTCTCCTTTTTAACCACAATGGTTACATTAATGCAGAAAGGTCAAACCAAAGTCAAGGAATTAATCTCTGACCTTAGAAAAGGGAAGTGGTGAAACCACAAGCCAGTTTTCACTGAAGAGGAAGTGTTTGAAACACATAAAAAATAATCTAATATTTTGGCTTGTGCCAGTGGGGTTCATCTTTAACCCAAGACACTCGGTTTGTATGTAGGAGGCTGAGGGATGACCTCATATCAGGCTTTTAAATGATCAAAATAAACTTTATTCATAATAAAAAGTTACTGACAAGAATAAACAGTTTAATTCCTTTTCATTCTTACATTCAGTCTTTAAATTATGAGCGGTTTATTTAAGGCAGATGGTAAAAGTCTTTTCCCCAGGGTAAGGGACGATAAAACTAGAGGGCACAGGTTTAGGGTGAGAGGGGAAGCTGAGGGGTAACTTTTTCCATACAGAGGGTGGTGAATAAATGGAATGAGCTGCCAGCAGAAGTGGTTGATAGAACACACTGTGATGGGCAATGAGAAAGGCATTACAACAGGCAGGCACAATGTTGGTTTTAAATGTGTCATTATCATTTCTCAAATTAATTTAATTAATGCTAACAAGAGGGGCATAATTTTAAGGTAATTGGAGGAAAGAATGGGGCGGGGGGATGTCACAGTTAAGTTTTTTGTATATACACAAAGTGTGTGAGTGCTGGAATCCAGGGGTGGTCGGTTGAATATTCAATCTTACTTACGTCTTTCCTGAAGGTGGGTAACCAAAACTGTGCACAATATACCAAATCAGGTCTCACCACTGGCTTATACAATTTCAACACAACATCCCATTTCCTGTACTCCAATACATTGATTTATGAAGGCCAATGTGCCAAAAGCTTTCTTTAGGACCCATAAACCCGTGACGGCACTTTCAATGAATTATGGATCTGTATTCCTTCTGTTCTGCTGTCCTCCCCATTGCTCTACCGTTCACTGTGTAATTCCTACCCTGGTTAGTCCTTCCAAAGTGCAACATCTCACACTTGTCTGCATTAAATTCCATCTGCCATTTTTTCAGCTCATTTTCACAGCTGGTCCAGATTCTGCTGCAAGCTTTGATAGTCTTCCTCGTTGTGCACTACACCTGCAATCTTGGTGTTATCCACAAATTTGCTGATCCGGTGAGCCACATTATCATCCAGATCATTGATATACCGTAGATGACAAACAACAACGGACCCAGCACTGATCCCTGCAGCACACCATTAGTTGCAGGCCTCCAGTCAGAAAGGCAACCATCTACTACCACTCCCTGGTTTTTCCTGCAAGACCAATGTGTAATCCAATTTACTCCCTCATCTTGAGTCTGCGGAGGTTCGGCGAGTCATCAACAGCCTCGGCAAACTTCTATAGATGTGTAGCAGAAAACGTGCTGACTGGCTGCATTATGGCCTAGTATAGGAAGACTAATGCCTTTGAGTGGAAAATCCTATAAAAGGTAGTGGATTCAGCCCAGTACATCATGGGTAAAACACTCCCAAACACTGAACATTGCCATAGAAAATAAGCATTCATCATCAAAGATCCTCACCACCCAACCAGGCCATGCTCTTTTCTCACTGCTGCAATCAGGTAGAAGGTACAAGAGCTTCAGGGTTCACACCACCAGCTTCAAGAACAGGTATTACCCCATAACCATCAGGCTCTTGAACAAAAGGGGATAACTACACTCAATTAAGGACTCTGTTGATTTGTTATATTGATGGACGTTATTTCATGCTTGTTATTTATTGCTATGTATTTTTATCTGTATTTACAGAGTTTGGTTACAGTTTACAGTTCCTGATGTTTACAGATACTGTTCTGTAGACTTGCTAAGTGTGCTCACAGAAAAAGAATATCACGGTTCTACATGGCGACATCTGATAATAAAATTTGAATTTTGAATACCAGGTGACTGAACCTTCTTCACCAACCTCCCATGTGGGATCTTGTCAAATGCCTCGCTAAAGTCCATGTAAACACCATTCACTGCCATGCCTTCATCCACTTTCCTGATAGCTTCCTTGTAAAACTGAGATTGGTTAGACAGGTCCTACCATACATAAAGCCACATTGACTATTCCTAATCAGCCCCTGCCTATCCAAATACTTATATTTCTTCCAGCCCCTTAGAAGAAATTTCCCACTACTGATGTCAGAGTACCTCCTTGGCTTATTCTTAGAGCCTTTCTTAAACAATGGAACAACATTAGCTATCCTTCAGGCTTCTGGCACCTCACCCGTGGTTAAGGAGGCTTTAAATATCTCTGCTAGGGTCCCTGCAATTTCTGCACCAGCCTCCCACAGGGTCCATATATAACCATATAACAATTACATCACGGAAACAGGCCATTCTAGTCCATGCCGAATGCTTACTCTCACCTAATCCCACTGACCCGCACTCAGCCCATAAACCTCCATTCCTTTCCTGTCCATATACCAATCCAATTTTACTTTAAATGACAATATCGAACCTGCCTCTACCACTTCTACTGGAAACTCATTCCACACAGCTACCTCTCTCTGAGTAAAGAAGTTCCCCCTTGTGTTACCCTTAAACTTTTGCCCCCTAAGTCTCAACTCACATCCTCTTGTTTGAACCTCCCCTACTCTCAATGGAAAAAGCCTATCCACGTCAACTCTATCTATCCCCCTCATAATTTTAAATACCTCTATCAAGTCCCCCCTCAACCTTCTGCACTCCAAAGAATAAAGACCTAACTTATTCAATCTTTCCCTGTAACTTAGATGCTGAAACCCAGGTAACATTCTAGTAAATCTTCTCTGTACTCTCTCTATTTTGTTGACATCTTTCCTATAATTCGGTGACTAGAACTGTACACAATACTCCAAATTCGGCCTTACCAATGCCTTGTACAATTTTAACATTACATCCCAACTCCTATACTCAATGCTCTGATTTATAAAGGCCAACATACCAAAAGCTTTCTTCACCATCCTATCCACATGAGATTCCACCTTCAGGGAACTATGCACCGTTATTTCTAGATCACTCTGTTCTACTGCTTTCTTCAATGCCCTACCATTTTACCATGTATGTCCTATTTGGATTATTCCTACCAAAATGTAGCACATCACACTTATCAGCATTAAACTCCATCTGCCATTGTTCAGCCCACTCTTCTAACTGGCCTAAATCTCTCTGCAAGCTTTGAAAACCTACTTCATTATCCACAACGCCACCAACCTTAGTATCATCTGCATACTTACTAATCCAATTTACCACCCCATCATCCAGATCATTAATGTATATGACAAACAACATTGGACCCAGTACAGATCCCCGAGGCACACCACTAGTCACCGGCCTCCAACCTGACAAACAGTTATCCACCACTACTCTCTGGCATCTCCCATCCAGCCACTGTTGAATCCATTTTACTACTTCAATATTAATACCTAACGACTGAACCTTCCTAACTAACCTTCCGTGCGGAACCTTGTCAAAGGCCTTACTGAAGTCCATATAGACAACATCCACTGCTTTACCCTCGTCAACTTTCCTCGTAACCTCTTCAAAAAATTCAATAAGATTAATTTTACACTGTCTGAAGGAACACCTTGTTAGACCCTGGGGATTTATCAGTAGTGATTTGCCTCAAGACTGCAAGCTCCTCCTCCTTTGTAAACCGTAGGGTCCATGACCACACTGCTGCTTTGCCTCCGTTCTGAAGATTCTATGCTGATCTCCCAAGTAAATACAACATCCACTTAGTTCTCCCCCTATCTCTTTCGGTTCCAAACACAGATTACCTCCGATCTTTCAGTGCACCAATTTTGTCCCTTGCTATCCATTTGCTCTTAATATTAACTGTAGAAGCCCTTACGACTCTCATTCACCTTGCCTGCTTGTTCTATGTTCTCACCTATCAAAACAGCAACAAGGAGCTGGACTGGCGAGTTGCAGTCATTTCCAATGCAATAGCTGAGCAATGCTAAAAACCCATGCAACAATCAGGAAATAATTATCTAAAAAGAAACAGTATTTAAAATGTGCAAGTGCAGACTGAAAAAATCTTGGACCTCTCCCTTCATTAATGAATGCATTCAAAAATACTGCCAAGAAATAAAAGTATCTGCCATTTGGGATCACATCCAGTTATGGCTTTCTTTCATATTTTTACACTGACAGTATTCAAACTGATATTCTACACCTTTATCCCAGAGTTGTGTAAGTTGTGAAAAAATGAATCCTTCCTGATTTTCGCAATAAAGGAGGTGCTTTTAAGTCAACCCATTAGGCAAGGCTGCAGTTTCTGGCTCCCTCCCGATGCACAGCAAATCCACGGGCTGGGCAAAGGCCAGGTTTCTGCTGGTTTTTCTGCACTATAGCTTGGATCTGAAGAGTTATGCAATTCCTTGGGAGGGAGTGCCTGACTGCAGTCTCTTCCTCTTTTCCTCTTCCAAGGCTGTCCCTAAGCCAGCGTGCTTGCCTTGTTCTCCAGAAAGCTAGAAGCCTCATTTTTAAGAAAGACTAGCATTTCTAAAACACTTTGGTTGTCCCTTTCTGAACATAACATGTCTTACTGGCAACAAGACGCAGGAAGGGAATCAGGTTTAATATTACCCGGCATATGTCGTAAAGTTTTAACTTTGTGGCAGCAGTACAATGTAATACATACAACGCACACAGAACGCTGGAGGAACTCGGCAGGCCAGGCAGCATCTATGGAAAAGAGTAAATAGTCGATGTTTTGGGCCGAGACCCGAGCTCAGCCTGAAACGCTGACTGTACTCTTTTCCATGGATATTACTCGGCCTGCTGAGCTCCTCCAGCATTTTGTATGTGTTCCAATCACAAACAAGAGAAAATCCGCACATGCTGGAAATCCAAACAACACACACAGAACGCTGGAGGAACTCAGCAGGCCAGGCAGCATCTATGGAAAACAGTACAGTCGATGCTTCAGGCCAAGACCCTTCAGCAGGACGGGCTGTTGCCTCTTCCCCTCAGCCACCAGATGGTGATGCAGCCATCTCTCCATGGTACATGGTACATTTGTGGAAGTTGTGGATTTATGGAGTGTTTCAGGTGACAAACCAAATCTTCTCAAACTCCTAATGAAATATAGCCACTACCTTGCCTTCGTTATAGCTGCATCAATATGTTATGACCAGGTTAGGCTCTCAGAGATACTGACACCCAGGAACTCGAGACTGCTCACTCTCTCCACAAGGATTGATTTGCAATAGCCAACTTCATGCCTGAAGGTTGGAGACCTGGAGTCACAGGACTGTGTGTGTCGGCGTGACTGGGAGGGGGGATAAAAACTTGTTTTGCTGTATGCTTGTTGTGTTCTGCTCTGTTCTCTGTTGTTCTGCTGAGCATGGTGGCACCAGAGTGTGTGGCAATGCTTGTGGGCTACCTCCAGCACATCCTTAGTTGCGTTGGTCGTTAAAGCCAATGACTTATGCTTAGACATGCACGTAATAAATAAACTTGAATCAGAAAGTGAGTCATGCAAAGTCCCATAAACCACATGGTGATAATTGCCAAATATACTTGTCACATGTACAGTACTGTGCTAAAGTCTTAGGCACCTATATATAGAAACTTGAAACTTGCACAATACTGTAGTAATTATAAGCGTTGCACTGTAGTGTTCCCACAAAATTCAAATTTCATGACATACAGTATGTGACTGATGATAAACCTGATTCTGATTGTGGACTGAGAATGGGAAGGGGACAGGGAGAGGGGAATCTTGGTTGGAAAAGGGGAAGGGAGAGAGGGAGGGAGTGGGAAGCACCAGAGAGACATTTTGTAATGATCAATAAACCAATTGTTTGGAATCAAATGACCTTGCCTGGCGTCTCAGGCTAGGTGTGTGTGTACTTGTGCCACCCTGCTCCTGGCACTCCTTCTCTAGTGCCTTTAACACCATCCAGCCCAAGATCTTAAAGCACAAACTAACGGAGATGGGAGTAGACTCTCACATGGTGGATTGGATAGTGGACTACTTGACAGATAGACCTCAGTATGTGCGGTTGGGAGACTGTAGGTCTGACACAGTGGTCAGCAGCACAGGAGCGCCACAGGGAACCGTACTCTCTCCGGTCCTGTTCACCCTGTACACATCTGACTTCCAATATAACTCGGAGTCCTGCCATGTGCAGAAGTTCGCTGATGACACGGCCATAGTGGGTTGTGTCAGGAATGGACAGGAGGAGGAGTATAGGAAACTGATACAGGACTTTGTGACATGGTGCAACTCAAACTACCTGCGTCTCAATGTCACCAAGACCAAGGAGATGGTGGTGGACTTTAGGAGATCTAGGCCTCATATGGAGCCAGTGATCATTAATGGAGAATGTGTGGAGCAGGTTAAGACCTACAAGTATCTGGGAGTACAGTTGGACGAGAAGCTAGACTGGACTGCCAACACAGATGCCTTGTGCAGGAAGGCACAGAGTCGACTGTACTTCCTTAGAAGGTTGGCGTCATTCAATGTCTGCAGTGAGATGCTGAAGATGTTCTATAGGTCAGTTGTTGAGAGCGCCCTCTTCTTTGTGGTGGCGTGTTGGGGAGGAAGCATTAAGAAGAAGGACGCCTCACGTCTTAATAAGCTGATAAGGAAGGCGGGCTCTGTCGTGGGCAAAGTACTGGAGAGTTTAACATCGGTAGCAGAGCGAAGGGCGCTGAGTAGGCTACGGTCAATTATGGAAAACCCTGAACATCCTCTACATAGCACCATCCAGAGACAGAGAAGCAGTTTCAGCGACAGGTTACTGTCGATGCAATGCTCCTCAGACAGGATGAAGAGGTCAATACTCCCCAATGCCATTAGGCTTTACAATTCAACTGCCAGGACTTAAGAACTTTTTTTTAAAGCTATTATTAATGCTTTTTGAGTTAGTGATTTAGATGCATATCATATTATTACTGAGTTAAGTATTGTATGTAATGAGTTTTTGCTACAACAAGTGTATGGGACATTGGAAAAAATGTTGAATTTCCCCATGGGGATGAATAAAGTATCTATCTATCTATCTATCTATCTATCATTCCAAACATCTTTGTCCCCGCCAGATTTACAAACTTGCTCTCCGCTCCACAAAGACAGATGGAATACTGTGCAAAAGTCTTAGGCACTATATATATATAGTGGAGGAAACACATGGGGTCACAGGGAGAATGTACAAACACTACAAACAGCAGAGGGAACTGAATCCCCATTGTAGTGTTACACTAACTGTAATGTTGCCGTGGCACCTCTAATATCGGCCAAGACACAGGCAATAAGAGCCCTCTGCTCAAATTCTAAATGGTGCCATGGAATCTTTGACAGCATGTGAATCATTTAATGTCATCAAATTCAGCAGTGCTTCATCGGAACGTGAAAGGAGATTCTTTGCTCAGGTCCCTGGGATAGTCTCAGGACTCAGTACCCACAGATTCAGAGTCTCTGACTCTCTCTGTCCCTTTAAACATTTCAAATAACTTTTGGTCATTAGTCTTTTCTAACAGTACAGGACAGCGTGATAGTGTAGCAGTTACTGTAACATTATTACAGCAACTGTGATCACCGATCAGGGTCCAATTCTTGTAAGGAGCTTGATGCTTGTAAGATGCTTGTAAGGAGTTTGTACATTCTCCCTGTGACCACGTGGGTCTCAACTGCATTCTGAAGACTTATGGATTAGGGCTAGTAAGACGTGGGCATGGTACGTTGGCACCAGAAGCACAGTGACTCTCGTGGCCTGCCCAGTACAATCCTCGCTGATTTGATTTGAAGCAAACAATTCATTTCGCTGAATGTTCTGATGCTTTCATGTATATGGTACATGAAGTTACTTAATCTTTAACTTGATGATGGGGAAAGGTTAAGTGAGCAAAAGCTTTTCTCTTTGGAACAGAGTTTGAGGCCCACACACAAAGTACAGGAGGGTCTGAGCAGCTAAGGCAGCATCTATAGAGGAGTAAAGAGTGAATGTTGCAAGCCAGTCAGCTAACATCTGTCGAGAGGAATAAACATTTAGGCCTGAAATATCAACTGTTTATTCTTCTCCACAGATGCTGCCTGACCTGCTGAGTTCCTCCTGCATTTGTGTGTGATACTCAAGGTTTCCAGCATCTGCAAAATCTCTTGTATGAGAGGTGACTTGATAAGAGGTGTATAAGATCATGAGAGGCATAGGTAGAGTGGAAGGCAGTGCTTTTTCTCAAGGTGGTAGTGACCAATAAAAGAGGACAACCTTTTAACGTGATTAGAGGAAAGTACCGGAGGGATGTCAGAGTAGGCATGTTTACACAGAGAGTGTTAGGTGTTTGGATCGTACTGCCAGGGGTGGTGGGTGACACAAATGGGACATTTAAAAGACTTTTAGATAGGCACAAGGATATGAGAAAAACAGAGGGATTTGGGCTATAACCCATAAGCCCATAAGGGAAGGGTTAGATTGATCATGGAGTAGGTTTATAGAGGTCGGCACAAAATGGGCCAAAACGGACTGCACCATACTGTTCCACGTGCATATCGACGCAGCTACAAAGGAGGCACAACAGCAACGAGATTTCATCAGGAGTTTGAGGAAATTTGGTACGTCACCAAAGACATTAGTAAATTTCTACCAATGTACTGTGGGGGGGGGGGGGGGGGGGAGGACTACTGCACAGGATTGAAATAAGCTGCAGAGGATTGTAAACTTAGTCAGCTCCACCATGGGCACTAGCCTCCTTAGCATCCAGGACGAGGAGCGATGCCTCAAAGAGACGGCATCCATCATTAAGGATCCCCCATTCACCCAGGTCACAATACTCTGAAGAGTATTGAGAGATTGTCTGATGGTTGGGGTCACTGTCTTGTCAAGACACAAGCCAGAAGGTGGCAATGGCAAACCACTTCTGTAGAAAAACTTGCCAAGAACAATCATGGTCACGGAGACCATGATCATCCACGTCTTACAGCACAGCACACAATGATGATAATGATTATGACTTATAAATACACAATTTTTAATGTAATTTATTGTTTTTCTAATGTATTGCAATGTACTGCTGCCACAAAACAACGAATTTTATGACATATGCCAGTGATATTAAACCTGATTCTGATTCTCCCACAGATTCTGTCTGACCCACTGAGTTCTTCCAGCAGTTTGTCTTTTATTGTTCCAGATTCCAATACCTACAGACTCTTGTGTCTCCAGCACTGCATTAGTGTCTTCCTGCAGGGTGTTTGGATATTTTTGAATTGGCATAAAACAATCTCACCACTGCAGTAAGTTTGTCAGTATTAGAATGAGCTCCAGGATATAATGAACACAGAAAAGGAAGTCAAACATAGCATCACATACAGGCTGCATTCCAGATAGGTTTCTATCTGCTTTCTATTTGAAAAATTCAAAACGCTTACTGATAAACCTAATCATGGCTCCTCAATGACAGCTGGAAAATTTAATATTAAAAAAAAACTTGGGTTTTATAAACACAGGAGATTTAGCAGATGCTGGAAATCCAGAGAAACAATCACAAAGTGCTGGAGGAACTCAGCAGGTCAAGCAGCGACTATGAAGGGGAATATACAGTTGACGTTCCAAATTGAGACCCTTCATTAGGACTGGAAAGGAAGGGGGAAGGAGCCTGAATAAGAAGGCAGAGAGAAGGGTCGAGGAACACAAGCTGGCAGGTGATAGCTATAGACTTTCTCCCCCAGAGCAGAAATGGCTAATATGGAATGGCATAATTTTAAGGTGATTGCAGAGAAGTATAGAGGGGGGACTACAGAGGTAGTCTTTTATTCCCCGCTCCCCACAGAGAATGGAGGGTGTGTGGAATGTGCTGCCAGGGGCATGGTAGAGGCAGATATTTTAGGGGCATTTAAGAGATCCTTAGATAGGCTAGTGGATGAAAGCAAAGAAATGGAGGCTATGCAGGAGGGAAAGGTTGGATTGATCTTAGAGTAGGTTAAAAGGCTAGAACCAAGGGCCTGTATTGGCTATGCTGTTCTAACTTCTATTTTCAATGTTTGCTCTACAGACCTCGTCCTGATCCAGGGTCTCGATTTGTAACGTTGACCATCGTTCTGCCTCCACAGATGCTGCCTGATCTACCAAATTCCCTGTAGCAGCACAGAAAGTGTTGGAGGGACTTAACAAGTCAGGCACCATCTCTGAAGGGGAAGGGACAGTTGGTGTTCGCGATCAAGACCCTTCATCTGGAACTCCAGCAAGTTATTTATAACATCAGCTGAAGTTGGCTTGTAGCCCTGGGAACAAGGAATTCAACCATCTGACTAAATCAATGTGATCGAAGACTCACCGCATCAGATAAACCACACAAACACAGTCTGTAATTAAGGACAGAGACATAAACGCATTGACAAATTCTTAGCTGACTTGGGTCTAGGTAAGATTAGTCATGCTGGACAAAGCTGCTTGGAATTTTTGAAGACAACATGAGGGTAGGGGAATGGGGCAAAAGTCTTTGAATGTCATGTACATGGAATGATGGGAGGCATTTGATGAAGTTCTAGCTGCATTGTCCACAACAATTAGAAAAGTGACAGTCACAAAAACTGTTGACTTACTTGCGCATCTCTTTTAACCAGCGTTATATCCACGTTTTGACTTTCATCTCGGTTGCCCTGGAAACCAGGAGGAAAGCAAGGTCAGTTACTGAGAACACTGGGTTGCTCAGGGTTCATGAACATGAAACAGAGTTCCTGTGAGCCACCTTCTCGATTCCAACCATTCTTCATTGAAAACTCAGTGCATTCTACAGACTCTCAAAATAACCTCTTCACCAGCAGCTCTCCCCCTCCATCGTCAGATTTCTGGGCAGACAACGAATGTTTTTCTTCTAACCCAACCCTAATCAATATTGTATAATGTACACATACTTTGATAATAAGTGTACTTAGAACTACCTCAATTTATGTTCTCTTTTATGCAATATTTAATTTAATTTTAAATATACATTTCTTGTGTTTTAGGTTTTTATTAAACGTGTTACAAAAAACACTGCTAGGGTTGCATGTGGAGATACATCTCTACGCAGGAGATGTAAGGTGCTAGGCCAGCCTGCAGGTCACCCTGGGGCAAGGTGTCATTCCTGCTTAGG
The DNA here is from genome assembly GCF_048418815.1 of Hemitrygon akajei. Classification (NCBI taxonomy): domain Eukaryota; kingdom Metazoa; phylum Chordata; class Chondrichthyes; order Myliobatiformes; family Dasyatidae; genus Hemitrygon; species Hemitrygon akajei. Next base: position 64,806,081 of record NC_133144.1, on the reverse strand, counting down.
CACCCCCCGCCCCACACATGAAGCCATGGGAGCAGGTTGTGGATGGTCGTATGAGCAGCTGGTGCATATCACAAGTCCTGGTTAAGCGACCAGCGACACCAGGCAGACAATCTCTGAAGAGTATTGATAATGGCTGGGGCCACCCATCTTGTAAAGACACTGCCCAGAAGAAGGCAATGGTAAACCACTTCTGTCGAAAAATTGACCAAGATCATGACCATGGAAAGACCATGATCGGCAATGTCATATAGTGAACAAACGGTACTGCTGCCCCAAAACAACAAGTTTCACGACATACAGTGCCTATAAAGGTATTCACCCCCACCCCTCCCACAGAACTTTTAATTTAGATCGCTTTGTAGGGAAAACAGATCTCTACAAAGTGATCTAAATTAATTACAAATATAAAACACAAAATAATTGATGGCCCAAGTATTCACCCCCTTCAAGTTAGTATTTAGTAGGTGCACTTCTGGCAGCAGTTAGAGACTGGAGTCTGAGTATATAGTCTCTATCAGCTTTGCACATCTGAACACCGCCGTTTTTCCCATTCCTCTTTTCAAAACTGTTCAAACTCTGTCAGATTGCATAGGGATCGTGAGTGAACAGCCCTTTTCAAGTCCAGCCACAAATTCTCAATTGGATTGAGGTCTAGATTCTGATTTGGCCACTCCAGGACATTAACTTTTTTGTTTTTAAGTCATTCCTGTGTAGCTTTGGCTTTATGCTTGGGGTCATTGTCTTGCCGGAAAACAAATCTCCTAAGTCACAGTTCTCTTGCAGACTGCATCAGGTTTTCCTCCAGGATTTCCCTGTATCTTGCTGCATTCATTTTGCCCTTTACCTTCACAAGCCTTCCAGGGTCTGCTGCACCAAAGCATCCCCATAGCATGATACCATGTTTCATGGTAGGGATGGGGTGTTTTTGATGATGTGCAGTGTTTGACTTAAGCCAAACATAGTTTAGTCTGATGGCTCAAAAGCTCAATTTTGGTTTCATCAGACCATAGAATCTTCTTCCAGCTGACTTCAGAGTCTCCCACATGCCTTCTGACAAACTCTAGCCAAGATTTCATGTGAGTTTTTTTCAACAGCAGCTTTCGCTTTGCCACTCTCCCATATAGCTGTGACTGGCAAAGCACCTGGGCAACAGCTGTATGTGCAGTCTCTCCCATCTCAGCCACTGAAGCTTGTAACTCCTCCAGAGTTGTCATAGGTCTTTTGGTGGCCTCCATCACTACACATCTTCTTGTGCGGTTACTCAGTTTTTGAGGAGGGCCCGCTCTAGGCAGATTTACAGCTGTGCAATATTCATTCTATTTCTTGATGATTGACTTAACTGTACTCTAAAGGATATTCAGTGACTTGGAAATTTTCTAGTATCCATCTCCTGACTTGTGCTTTTCAATAACCTCTTTATGGAGATGCTTGAGTGTTCTTTTGTCTGCATGGTGTAGTTTTTGCCAGGATACTGACTCACCAGCAGTTGGACCTTCCAAGTACAGGTGTATTTTTGCTACAATCAATTGAAGACCTTGACTGCACACAGGTGATCTCCATTTAACTAATTATATGACTTCCAAAACCAATTGGTGACAACAGTGAGGATTTCTTGTGTCATATTAAAGGGGGTGAAATATTTATGCGACCAATTATTTTGTGTCTTATATTTGTAATTAATTTAGATGACCTTGTAGAGATCTGTTTTCACTTTTGACACTAAAGAGTCTTTTTCTGTTGATCAGTGTCAAAAAAGCCAAGTTAAACCCACTGTGATTCAATGTTGTGAAATGATAAGACACAAAAACTTCCAAGGGGGAGGAATACTTTTTATAGGCACTGTATAGGCCAGTTAATCCGATCTCAGTGGTTGGGAAGGTGGTGGAGTCGATTATTAAGGAATTGGTCTCAGGGTTCTTGGAGGCACATAGTCAGCACGGAATCGTCAAGGGAATTCTTGCCTGACAAATCTGCTGGAATTCTTTGAAGAAATAACAAGCAGGATAGACAAAGAAGAATCACTTGATGTTGTGTACTTGGATTTTCAGGTCTTTGACAAGATGCCACCCATGAGGCTGCCCATGGTAGTACAGGAAAGATTCTATCATGGAGAATGCAGTGGATGAATGGCAGGAGGTACAGTGGGAATAAAGGGAGCCTTTTCTGGCTGGCTGCCAGTGACTAGTAGTGTTCCACAGGGGTCTGTGTGGGACCAAATCTTTTTACGTTATATGTCAATGATCTGGACAATGTAATTGATGGCTTTGTTACCAAGTTTGCAGATGGTATGAAGATAGGTGGAGGGGCAGGTAGTTTTGAGGAAGTAGAGAGGCTACAAAAAGACTTGGACAGATGAGGAGAATGGGCAAAGAAATGGCAGATGGAATACAGTGTTGGAAAGTCTACGGTCGTGCACTTTGGTAGAAGAAATGAAAGGGGTAGGCTATTTTCTAAATGGAGAGAAAACACAAAAAACAGAGGTATAAAGTGATTTGAGAATCCTTGTGCATGATTCCCTAAAGGTTGTTTTGCAGGCTGATTTGTAGTGAGGAAAGCAAATGCAATGTTAGCATTTATTTCAAGAGGACTGGAATATAAAAGCAAAGGTATAATATTCAGACTTTATGAAGCACAAGTGAGGCCTTACTTGGAGTATTGTGAGCAGGTTTGGGCCCCTTATCTTAGAAAGGATGTGCTGAAACAGGAGAGGGTTCAAAGGAGCTTCACGAAAATGATTCCAAGATTGAATGGCTAGCCATATGAAGAACGTTTGATGGCTCTGGGCCTGTATTCACTAGAATTCAGAAGAATGAGAGGTGACTTCATTGAAACCTATCAAATGGTGAAAGGCCTTGATAGAGTGGACGTGGAGATGATGTTTCCTATAAGGGAGAGTATAAAACCAGACGACACCGCCTTTAGAATAAAGATGAGGAGTAACTTCTTCAGCCAGAGAGTGGTGAGTCTGTGGAATTATTTGCCACAGGCAGCTGTGGTGGACAAGTCTTTATGCATATTTAAGGCAGAGCTGGACAGATTCTTGACTGGTCAGGGCATGATTGGATACAAGGAGAAGGCAGAAAATTGGGGCTAAGAGGAAAATTGGATCAGCCATGATGAATTGGTGGAGCAGATTTGATGGGCCAAATGGCCTAATTTTGCTCCTGTATAATATGGTCTTATTAAATTCCTTTTTCAGTCCTTTACCTCTTCTACCTATCACCTCCCAACTTGTACTCCTCCTCCACCCCCTCCTTCTTATTCCAGCATCTGTCCTGTTCATTTCCAGAAATGACAAAGGTCTGAGGCAAAAACGTTGATTGTTTATTCCCCTCCATAGATGCTGTTTGACTTGCTGACTTCCTCAGCAAATTGAGTGTGTTCTGCCAGATTTCTTGTGTTCCCTAAAAACATCACCCCCACAATCTCCATCAGCACAGGTGCACCACAAGGCTGTGTGCTTAGCCCTCTGCTCTACTCACTTTACACCAATGACTATGTGGCTAAGCACAGCTCCAATGCCATATTCAAGTTTGCTAATGATACTATTGTTGTGGGCTGAATCAAGGGATATGGGGAGAGGCAGGAACGGGGTACTGATTTTGTATGATCAGCCATGATCACAGTGAATGGCGGTGCTGGCTAGAAGGGCCGAATGGCCTACTCCTGCACCTACTGTCTATTGTCTATTGAATCAAAGGTGATGACAAATCAGCATATAGTGGGGAGGCTGAAAATCTGGCCAAGTGATGCCACAACAATCTCACTTGATGTCAGCAAGACCAAGGAGCTGGTGATTGACGTCAGGAGGAGGAAAGCAGAGGTCCATGAGTCAGTCCTCACTGGAGGATCAGAGATGGACAGGGTCAGCAACTTTAAATTCCTGAGTGTTATTTCAGAGTACCTGTCCTGGCATGTAAGTGCAATTATGAAGAAAGCACAGCAGTGCCTCTACTTTCTTAAAAGTTTGTGAAGATTTGGCATGACATGTAAAACTTTGACAAATTTCTATAAATGAGGTGAAGAGACTGGCTGCATCACAGCCTGGTATGGAAACACCAAATCCCTTGAACAGAAAATCCTACAAAGAATACCGGCACGACCCAGTGTGTCGTGCCCTCCCAACCACTGAGCACATCTAAACAGAGTGCTGTTACAGGAAAGCAGCATCCATCTTCAGAGACCTCACCACCCAGACCATGCTCTCTTCGCACTGCTGCTATGGAGAAGGTGGTACAGGAGCCTCACGACTCGCACCGTCAGGTTCAGGAAAACTTATTACCCTTCAACCATCAGGCTCCTGAACCAGTGGGGATAACTTCACTCACCCCATCACTGAACTGTTTCCACAATCAACTGGCTCACTTTCAAGGACTCTTCATCTCACGTTCTTGATATTGATTATTTCTTATATTGCTTATTTATTTATTATTTTTTCTAATGTATTTGCACAATTTGTTGTTTTTTTTTATACACTGCTTGTTTGTCTGTCCTGTTAGCTTGTGGTCTTTCACTGACTCGGTTATGCTTCTTGAATTTACTGAGCGTACCAGGGTTGTATTTGGTGACACGTATATACTTTGATAATAAATTTACCTTTAACTTTGAAATAGAAGCTGTTGATGTAAACTGGCTACCTTAAGGACCAACACTGAGAGATCAAAGCAGTGTCTCCCATCCTCCACACTTACCTGGACAAGGGAGACCAGCAGCCGCTCGAAATGTCCAGAGGTGTCACTCTTAATATCTTGTTCCAAAGTCTTCTTAAACTCTGCAAGAACAATCATGGTGTTCAGTGTTAAATACGCTGCACTGAAGTACACGACTGTCTTAACTCTTTATGATATAGGAGGAGACCAATTCAGTCCATCAATTCCAAAAGAACAATCTCATTCCACAGTCACTTACTCTTCTGAAAAGGCCTACAAGTTGGTCAACTTCCTCTGTGCGTGATTGGACCAGGATTCCGAGTCAAAATGGACAGGAATGTTTTGTTTTATTTCTAACAGTTTAATGTATGGGTCTTTTTAAGAATGCAGATTTTAATTAATACTTTAAAAAAAATAACTCTAGTACCTGCCTAGCTAACAGTTCAAGGGCGTAGCTCCACTAATGTTAGACCAGAGTTGGATTACAGAACCAGGTTTATTATCATTGACATATATTGTGAAATTTGTTGCTTTGTTGCAACAATACATATGTTTTGCATGTACTATATATGTGCGTTTTAAATAAATAACTGAACACATATAATATTAAATATGTTTTATATGTGCTTATTTAAAAATATAAGCAAAAAATAGGGAGGTAGTGTTTTCATGGGTACATTGGCCATTCAGAAATCTGAGACAGAACGAGGAAATTTAAACACGGTAAGTGGTTGGGGTGGGGAATGTACTGTCAAGTGGAAAGTGGAGGCAGGCACACTCATAACACCTGGGAGGGAAATGACGAAGTTTTGCAAGGAAAGACTTAGTAATGCCACGGGGAGAGGGGCTGGCTGAACAAGACTTCAGTCAATGTGACAACAGTTACCTCTCTGCATTCAGGCCTCTCCACAGGATGATCGCCTCACTCCTGAACCTCCCACAAACCATGTGGGTATTTGAGCCGTAGATTGTGTTCTGCAGGGAACGGCTTTCCTCTGCTGTGAGGAGGTAGTCATTTATTGTTGAGTAGATTACAGATGGAAGACAGAGTATGAGCATTGAGTGGGAGGGTGGAAAGGGGCTTGTTTTGCTGTTGGCTTGTTACTTGTTGTGTTCTGTTTAGTTCTGGCCACTAGACCATAAGAAATAGTAACAGAATTAGGCCATTCGGCCCATTGAGTCTGCTCCGCCAATCCATCATGGCTGATTTATTATCCCCCCTCAACCCCATTCTCCTGCCCGTAACCTTTGATGTTCTTACTAATCAAGAACCTATCAACCCCGACTTTACATATTCCCAATGACTTGGCCTCCACAGACATCTGTGTCAGTGAATTCCATAGATTCACCACCTTCTGGCTCAAAAACTTCTTCCTCAGCTCTGTTCTAAAAAGATGCCCCTCTATCTGAGGCTGTGCCCTCTGGTTCTAGATTCCCCTACTACAGGAAACATCCTCTCCACGTGCACTCTATCTAGGCCTTTCAATATTCGATAGGTTTCAATGAGATCCTTCCTTATCTTCTAACCTCCACCAGGTACAGATCCAAATCCAGTTCCAAAGAATGATTCGTCATCACTGTAAATAATGTGTACTGATGCCCCGAGCGAAGGGCTGTAACTGTGCAGAATACTGCTCGCAACTCACCTGCTTTGTACACCTTATTGATTTCATGGATTTCAGCATTCGAGCGAGATGCCAAGATTTCGATTAGACACTGCTCATCCGTCCCAGCTCCCTGTAGACAAAAATAAAAGTCAACACCCTTCTTTTTTGATGTGATCCCCCACCACCAGGTTCAGGAAGTTATTACCCTGCAACCCTTTGGGGCACCACAGTTAGTGTGACGCTATTAGAGCTCGGAGCACTGGAGTTCAGAATTCCATCCCAGCTGTCCTTAAGGAGTATGTACCTTCTCCCCGTGTCTGCATGGGTTTCCTCTGGGTGCTCTGGTTTCCTCCCACAGTCCAAAGACGTAGCGGTTAGTAAGTTAATTGGTGATTGTAAGTCGTCCCGTGATTAGGCTAGGGTTAAATAGACGGAGTGCTGGGGGGTGCAGCTTGTTGGGCTGGAAGCACCAGTTCCGCACTGTACCTCTAAGTAAATAAACAAACGCTGCCAACTCCTGAGGTGGCATGGATAACTTCAACCATGCAGTATTGCAATGCTGCGTTCTTCTGCATTTCTGTAACTTGTTGCGATTGAAGTCAAAGGAACTGTTTCTACTACAATGAATTTTGTTTGCGGTAGCATACCAGTTGGCATAACGTTTTACAGTGCTAGCGACCTGGGTTCAACTCCTGCCGCTGTCTGTAAGGAGTTTGTATGTTCTCCCCGTGACCGCGTGGGTTTCCTCCCACATTCCAAAGACACAAGGGTTAGGGTTAGTAAGTTGTGGGCACGTTAGGTTGGCATCAGAAGCATGGCAAAGCTTGCAGGCTGCCCCCAGCACATCCACAGACTCTATTGGTCGCTGACACAAACGACACGTTTCACTGTATGCTTCGATGTACATGTGATAAATAAATCTAATCAAAAATAAAAGAACAAATGCAGGAGAGGAAGGAATAGTGGAGAATGCAGAGAGATGCAGGGCTGGGAACTCGTGTGAGCACCGACATCATTGAGCTGAACAGCATGCTTTGGGTCCGCAAGCCCTGAGTCTGCCACGGTGGTGCCCTTGGGTCCGTGTGCCCAGCTCCTCACCAACCTTGATGGCTTCTTTCATTTCTGTTGCATCAAAGAGCGCAGGGGGCTTCAGCAGGGCCAGTACTGCCTTCTCAAAGTTACCCGATAGCTCGGACTTCAGCTCCTTTATCAAGTCCTGCATTGGGGTAGAGATTGGTCAAAGTGGTGCACAGCAAGATCCTAAATAAACCCATAATACCACACAATCCGCTTTTTAATACCGTCAAGCCAACAATAATGATGTAGGCTGGTCTGCTTGTCTTGCCTTTGAAGAGCAGTGACCTGTTGCATTGTACCAATTCACGAGCTATATAACTATGAATAAGATATTAGTCCTTCAGTCTAAATGAAGAGTTACGACCCAAAACATGGACTGTCCATTTCCATAAGGCCATACAACATGGGAACTGAACCTCTCCATTCAGCCATCGAGTCTGCTCCACCAGTCCATCATGGCTGATTTATTACCCCTCTCAACCCCATTCTCCTGCCTTCTCCCTGTAACCTTTGAGGCTCTGACTTATCAAGAATCTATCAACCTCTGCTTTAAATACATCCAATGACTTGGCCTCCACAGCTGTCTGTGGCTATGAATTCCATAGATTCACCACCTTCGAAAGAAATTTCTCTTCATCTCTGTTCTAAAGGGACATCCTATTCTGAAGCTGTGTCCTCTGGTCTTAGACTCCCTCCACTATAAGAAACATCCTCTCCATGCCCACTCTATCTAGGCCTTACAATATTTGGTAGATTTCAATGAGATCCCCCTCATTGAACAAATTACCTATCTGAGAAGATAAGTGATAGAACTGAAGTTACTTCCCTTCATTTCCCCACTACAGTAACAAAAAAAGATCCATGTTGGACTCGTATCAATACAGAGCAAACAAAGGTGTATTTTAATGACTTAATGCCGATGAAAGGTACTTGCCTTCCCATAGGCAGTCTTAAAGGAGAGGACAATCTGTTGTCTCTGCTTATTTGACCGATGAGCAACGACGTCTATGATGGCTTGTTCGTTTGTGCCTGTGAACAGAAGAATTCAATATCAGGAAGGGAAACAACTCCATCAACAGGTCACAATAACAACCCATAGAAAATCTCCATGACTGCCGACCGCTGTACGTGAACTGCGCTGTTTTCTGCAATGGCAGCTGTATAAACTAGTTTATTATTGTCACATGTATCAAGCTACAGTGACAAACTGCGCCTCAGTACATCAACCAATTCACCCTTTTGTACTGAATGGAGTCCATGCAGACCAGTGCATTGCAACAGTGCATCAAAGGAAAATAACAGAATGCAGAATAAAGTGTAATGGCTACAGAGAACGTGCAGTGCAGGTAGACAGTGAGGTAGTAGTAAGGTCAAAAGTCCATCTTATAATACCAGGGAAGTATCTAGTTTCCCCTTCTTCTATTCCCCACTCTGTCCTTTTACCTCTCTTCACCTGCCTATTACTTCCCCCTAGGTCCCCTCTTCCTTCCCTTTCTCCTATGGTCCATTCCCTTCTCCTATCAGATTCCTCCTTCTCCAGCCCTTTGTCTTTCCCACACACCTGGCTTCACCCTTCACCTTCCAGCTACCTTCCTTCCTCTCTTACCTTTTTATTCTGGCATCTTCCCCCCTCAGTCCTGAAGAAGAGTCTCAGCCCAACACGTTGACTATACATTGATGCTGCCTGACCTGCTGAGTTCCTCCAGCATTTTGTGTGAGTTGCCAGCTATTTAGTAGTCCTATAACAGCGGCTGGGCGGCAGGCTGGAGATACGTCTCTACCGAAGGAGGTGCAGGACACTCCTTCCCTCTGGAAGCCTGCAGGTCACCCTTGGGTACGGTGTAACACGTCCTTAGCTCCCTGATCAAGGTCACGTGAAGCCACGGGAGCAGCTGGTGTATATTACAGGTCCTAGATATGCAACCACCAATGCCAGGCAGAAGAGGAAGTAAAGACACTTCTGCACATTGTTGGTCACAGCGTCTGTGTGCTTTGACCAGGACAGGTTATTGGTAATGGTAACCTAGGAAATTTAAGCTCTCAACCATCTCCATTTCAGCACCATTAATGTAAACAGGAGCATGTGCACCACCCCCTCTTCCTGAGGCCAATGAACAGCTCTTTTGTTTGCTGCCATTGAGGAGAAGGTTGTTACCCTGATGCCCTCTCCCCCTCTCCTTCCCGTGTTCCAGAGGACATGACTTTTGGGTAAATGGGAAGAGATTCTGAGGTGATACAAAGGGGACCACCTTCACCCAGAGAACGGCAAATACCTGAAAAACACTGCATGAGAGCGTGGTGACAGTAGAGTTGCTGACAGCTTAAGGAAGTGTTGAGATGAGCAATGGAATCACAAGGGTCAGAGGTCAAGAGTGTAGAGATGGGATTAACATGGATGGGTGCCCACTGATCTGCATGGATGTGGTGGAGCCAATTGATCCTTTTCCTTGCTGTAGAACTCCTATGAATTCCGCCATGGTGGTCCCATGCCCCACTAGGGCTGATGGGGTTTAAGACTAGGAAGAGCTCCTCTGATAGAAGCCTTTTTTATAGAAAGTACCAGCATCACTAACTATTGAACTGAATGCAAACCTTATCCAGTTACATAAGCAGATACAAGCAGACTTTAACTTGATCAGATGTAGAAATATTTACAAGATTAAAGATGAACTTTATTTGTCACATGTACATCAAATCATACCTACAGTGAAATGCATCATTTGTTTCAGGCACCGGTATAGTCCGAGGATTTGCTGGGGTCAGCCTGCAATTGTTGCCATGTTCCGGCACCAACATAGCACACCCACAAGTTACTAACCCAACCCGTATGCCTTTAGAATGGGGAAGGAAACTGGAACACCCGGGAGAAACTCACGTGGACACAGGGAGAACTTACAGACAGTGGTGGGAACTGAGCTAGGTCACTGCCACTGTGAAGCATTACACTACCACATACAAAACTCAGTGTAGTAAAAATAGGCCAAGTTCCTTTGACTTTAATCGCAACAAATTACATAAATGCAGAAGAACACAACTTGGCAACACTTCCACGTTCTATGTCTGCCTCAAAACCTCTGTGCTACATCCACAAGGAGCTCCTTTAGTTAATGATTGAGAGATACAGTGAAGAGCAAGCCCTTCCAGCCCAATGAGCCGAACTGCCCAACAACCCCGCTTATTAACGATAGCCTAGTATGACCAATTAACCTACCAACCTGTTCATCTTGGGACTCTGGGAGGAAACTGCAGCACCTGGAGGAAACCCATGAGCTTTACAGGAAGAACGTACAAACTCTTTACAGATAGTGCTGGAATTGAACTCCAAACTCCAGAATGCCCTGAGTTGTAATAGCGTCGCACTAACCACTACAGTATCATGAGCCCTGGAACATCGATTGTTGCATTTTTGAAAGATGACGTGAGGACACAACTCCACATCAGACCTCAGCAGCATCGTGAAAACCAGACTCGTTAGAGAATCCAGCACAAGCCTCCCTGTCTAAGGAGTGTTGGGATTTGGAATGCAGCATGTCAGGCAGTGGTTGAAGGGAACAGCATTTCAAGGCGAAGGAATGGAAGGAAGTACTAGCAGGATTAGTTAAAGTGAGGGTTGAAGAGAACATCTGTCAGCTAATGGCCTGTTTCTCTGCTAGTATTTTGTTAGAAGGTTGAGATCAGGGGAATGTGGGGTAGTGGTGAATGTCCACATCATTTCACCTCTACGTCCTGAACTCTAAATCACTTCTCCCTGTCAGCTGTTCAAACATCAAAGAGAACTGAACTTTCCCGAGCCCAATGCCAAAACAATTCAGGACACATTAAAGGTAAATGCAGAGGAAATCTCGCAGGGTGGGGACAAATGAGATGCAAATGTCACTGAGAAATAGAATAGGTTTTTCTCCCAAGATCTGGAAGATCCATTTCTGCTCCTAACACAAGAGAGAAACTGCGGTAGGTGAGGTAATGAGTAAGGCAGAAGGACTAGCATTTAATAACACAGACAACAGTACAAGACCCTACGACAGTGGAGCAGAATTACAGGCCCTTCAGGCCCAATGAGTCTGTGCTGCCCATTACACCCACCTCGTTGGAATGTGGGGGGAAACTGGAGCCTCCAGAAGAAACTATCATGGTCATGGGGAGAATCCTTACTGACAGTGTCAGGAATTGAACCTGGGCCACTGGAGTAACAGCATTACGTTAACCACTATAGAACCGTGATTTATTTTTCCTCTCAACCTCATTCTCCTCATAACCTATGATGCTCTTAATAATCAAGGAACTATCAATCTGCATTTTAATGACTTAACCTCCACAGCTCTCTGTGGCAATGATCTGTACTCATGTGGCAGATGTTCTGTAGCAGAGAAGACTCAATGGGCTGAATGGCCTAGTTCTGCCCTTATTATGTCGTACAGTTTTATGGAGATTTGTGCAGTGTTTCCCTGTCTGACCAAGGAAACTGCCTGCACTAGGATTTCCTATATTGTTACCTTTCACCTTAGTTGACAGCAGTTATAAACAGCTATTCAACCATGGGAGGCATCACACCCAACCCACTAATATCCACAAGCCCCACCTCACAGCACATCATTAGGAGATGTTGGATCTGGTGATATTGATTCAGAAGTTCTTTGGAAAGCAAGAATGAGACATTAAACTTGGCATTAAACAAAAAACAAACAAAGAAAAAGAAAGGCGTGACCTTCTTGCACTCAGACTGGAGATACTAACATCCCAGTGACAGCAATTAACCTATGAAACAGCCAGATTCAAGTGGTGTGACCCTGCTGCAGAAAAACTGCGGAGCTTCGAGAAAATGAAGAAACAGCTATATTATAATTACTGGAGATTTTCACTAAATACACGTATACTGTATAATTTATATAAAAATATAAGCAGACATAGGAAAGATTAAACTACCAGAAAAATTATAAGAGGGCAGGATACTGAGGGGAGATTTGATGGAGGTTTACAATATTATGAGGGGTGTAGATATGATAAATGCAAACAGGCTTTTTCCACTGAGGCTGGGTGAGACTAGAACTAGAGGTCATAGGTTAAGGGTGAAAGGTGAAATGTTTAAGGGGAGTGTGAGAGGAAACTTTATAAAATTTATTTAGAGATACAGCTCAAGACTGGCCCTTTCAGCCCATTGAGCCTCACCACCCAGCAACCCGTTTTAACCCTAGCTGAATCGTGGGGGATTTTTTTTTTACAATGAACAATTGACCTGCTAACAGGTACGTCTTTGGACTGTGGGAAGAAACTGGGGCACCCAGAGGAAACCCACACATCGCATGGAGAAGACGTATGAACTCCTTACAGCAGATGCCAGAATTGAACTCTGAACTTTGACACCCTGAGCTATAATAGAGCTGTGTTAACCACTATGCTGACTTCTTCACTCAGAGGGCAGTGAGAACGTGGAATGAACTGCCAGCGGAAGTGGTAGATGTGAGTTTGATTGCAGCATTTAAGAGAAGTTTGATTAAGTACATGGATGGGAGGAGTTTGGAGGGCTGTGGTCCCAGTGCAGGTCAGTATTATGGTTTGACAAGAACTAGATGGGCTGAAGGGCCTGTTTCTTTGCTGTGGTGTCTGTGACTCAATGCCAACCTTATTTCAACAGGTGTAATGGCAGGTGACTTTTCCTGCTGTAGCACAGAGGCTGAGCAACTTCCCACTCCAGTCTGCAGCTTAATTAGAAAACACACAGATAGGAATTCACTTACCAAACCCCTTCATGGCTTTCCTCAGAACCTCGGCATCCCGCAGAGCATCGAATCCAGCCGCTTCTCTAACAGTCCCCCGGTTGACAGGCTAAACACAAAACATGGATGTCAGGGAGCAGAGGGGGCAGATGCATTTTCAAGTTTACGTCAAGCACTAGTGACCTCCCAGCTGAGATTGTGGGGAAGATTTTCACCCCCTCGGGCTGCATGCACAACCTTACCTGCTGGTGCATGAAAGGGGGGCCATTCAGCCATTCAAACTTGTTCAAACACTATGGATCTTCACATATCATTTCAGATGATCTGTCCTGGGCCCAGTACACAAGTGCCATTATGAAGAAAGTTTGGCAGCATTTCTACTTTCTTAGAAGTTCACAAAGATTTGGCATGTCATCTAAAATTTTAATAAACTTCTACAGATGTGTAGCGGAGAGTATATTGACTGGCTGCATCACAGCCCGGTATGGAAACACCAATGCCCTTGAACAGAAAATCCTACAGGAAGTACCGGATGTAGCCTAGTACATCACAGGTAAAACCCTTCCACCACTTGAGCACATCTACACAGAGTGCTGTCACAGGAAAACAGCATCCACCATCGAGGCACCTTAACCATCCCGGACATGCTCTCTTCTCACAGCTGCCATTAGGAGAAAGGTACAGGAGCCTCGGGACTCACACCACCAGGTTCAGTTATTACCCCCCAACCACCAGGCTCTTGAAACAGAGGGGATAATTTCAGTCCCCTACCCAACCACTGCCCTACACTGTATAAAACAATTTCCAACACACTGTTCACATGCATCAAAAATAATTACCTTATGTTCACCCAGAGTGTTGGGCTAGGTGAGAGGCAGAATGCAAGGCAATGGAAGCGGGAGTTGCTATGTGTTCAGTGTTATGTTGGAAGTTATGGTCGGTGTTCAAAACACTAGGCTTCCTGCTGTTCACCACTTGAACACCCCCCTCGCAATCTAAACTCTCTCTCACAAAAACACAAGGGATGTTAGGAATCCAGAGGAACCCCTTTCTGGGGTGTTGGAGGGAGGGGTGTGACCACTGATCTGAGACAGACACAGTTTGCACTAAGATCACAATGTTAAAGAACTGAGTGAATTGGTGGAGTTGCTGAACAGTTTGTGAATTACTTAGTATTCTAAAATGCATCAATATTTTCTGGAGTAACAACACACAAGATGCTGGAGGAACTCAGCAGCTCTGGCAGCATCTATGGAACAGGAACAAAGAGTCGACATTTTGGGCCAAAACACTTCATTAGGACTGATGGAAAATGCACAATCATGCACTTTGGTAGTAGAAATAAATGTGCAATTTTTTAAATGGGGAGAAAATCCAGTAATCTGAGATGCAGAGAGATTTGGGAGTCCTTGTGCAGAACACCCTGAAGGTTAACTTGCAGGTCGAGTCGGTGGTGAGGAAGGCAAATGCCATGTTAGCATTCATTTCAAGAGGTCTAGAATACAAAAGCAAGGATGTGATGCTGAGGTTTTATAAGACATTGGTGAGGCCTCACCTTGCCTCATCTTAGAAAAGATGTGCTGGCATTGGAGAGGGTCCAGAGGAGGTTCACTAGGATGATTCCAGGAATGAAAGGGTTAACATACAAGGAAGGTTTGATGGCTCTGGGTCTGTACTCACTGGAATTCAGAAGGATGAGGGGGGGATCTCATTGAAACCTTTTGAATATTGAAAGGCCTAGACAGAGTAGATGTGGAAAGGATGTTTCCCATGGTGGGGGAGTCCAGGACAAGAGGGCACAGCCACAGAATTGAGGGGAACCCTTTCAAAACAGAGATGTGGGGTAATTTCTTTAGCCAAAGAGTGGTGAATTTGTGACATTTGTTGCCAAGTGTAGCTATGGAGGCCAGGTCATTGGGATATTTAATGCAGAGATTGATAGGTTCTTGATTGGACATGGCATCAAAGTTTACAGGGAGAAGCCCGGGAACTGGAGTTGAGGAGGAGAGAAGAAAAAGAATCAGCCATAATTGAATGGCGGAGCAGACTCGATGGGCCAGATGGCCTAATTCTGCTCCTACGTCTTAAGGTCTTATGAAAGGCCTCAGCCCAAAAGAATGACTCTTTATTCCCTTTCCATAGATGCTGCCTGACTTGCTGAGTTCCTCCAGCATTTTGTAAGTGTATCTGTAGCCTCCTACATTGTTATAACAAGGATGACAGAAAAACAGAGGACTATGTAGGAAGGATACATTAGAATGATCTTGGAGTACGTTAAACAATCAGCACATCATGGGCTGAAGGGACTGTACTGTGCTGTAGTGTTCAATGCTCTAATAGGGCCCAAAGTAAGAAGCATTTCATCTACTGCCTACGCACGTTACTATATTGGACTCTATATCAAATTCTGCAGCTCCCAATGACTTTTTTTTGTGTAATCTCTACCCCTATACATACTACTGCACCCTAACCTGCTATTTGCAGTTCCTCATAAGCACAGGCAACCCTGCAGATGCTGGAAATCTTGAGTTCTCATCCTGATGACGTGTCTTGTCCCAAACATTGACTCTTTACATCAGGGGTTCCCAACCTGTGGCCCATAGACGCCTCGGTTAATGGTAGGGGTCCATGGCATAAAAAAGGTTGGAAACCCCTGGTTTACATAGATGCTGCTTGACCTTTCTGAGCTCCTCCAGCATTTGCAATTCATCCCTCTTCTTTGTTACCTTCTAACTATCTCCACGGTAACCCTGACCCCACACAGATATTTCCCTTGTCCTATCCATCCCTGGCCTTTACCTTCAGCCATACGCAGTCGTCTTCTGCATACCCACCGACTCCCAGAGTGACCTTGGTTACACCACTTCCCTTTTCTCAGTTCTTCCACCTCCACATGTTCCCATGATGAGGTTTTCCATTCCAGGACATCTGAAATGTCCTCTTTTTGCAGAAAATAGGCCTCCCCACCACTGCCATCAATGCAGCCCACACCTGCATCTCTTGTATTTCCCACATATCTGCCTTCAGCTCATCTGCTCCCCATCCCCCACAGACATAACAAGGATAGGATTTCCCCTTCTCCTCACCTACACATGACTAGCCTCTGCAGCAGCAGAAGACTGCAAATATTCACTCAGTTACCGAATAAGGGGGCTAATGGTGTACATACCTGAACTAACTTGTGTATTTAGGATGAGCAATGTGATGGAGATAATTCACAAAAATACAAAATGTGGTAGGCCACTTATGGTAAGAGAGAAAATTCACATCACACTTTATTTAGTTCCTTAACCTTTTAAAACCTACTGAATAAAGAGATGACATCAGTGATCTGGTCTGCTCTTGCAGTGCGCGATTTCTGTATCCTTCCAAGAATTGTGGTTACTGCACAATTTTACACTGATGTGAGGATTGAGTAAGTGAGAATGCACTGTGTGAACAAGCTTCAGACGTGTTCCTATCACGTTAGGTGTGTACTGGCCGGTTACATTCACTGAATCTGATCTTTATCTGGGACTTACCACAGCATTACTAACATCTGCTTTAAACAGAAAGGAAAACACAACTTGTTGGAAAAACACACAACAGTTCAGGAAAATTTTGCGCAGAGAGGAAAAAAGGCAACGTTTCATATTTCATCTAAATGATTTATCCACCCAAAATGTAAACGGCTCCACTTTCCACAGATGCTGCCCGATGAGTTTTTCCAGTAGTTTATGTTATTCCAGGATTTGTAGATTTGATAAAAACAAATAGCAGGTGTTGGGTACTCGACTCTTGCTCTCGCAGCCAACCATTATCACAACAGAGCTTTGTCCATATTCTCAACTGATGCCCATTTCCTCACTGTACAAAAGAAAACAATCAAAGTGTCTCAGCTAAAAAAGTCAACTGTTTATCCTTCTCCACAGATGCAGTCTGACCTGCTGAGCTTCTCTAGCATTTTGTGTGTGTTGCTCTGGATTTTCAGCATCCACAGAAACTGTTGCGTTTGTGATCTCTGTCTTCAATACACTCATTGACTAAGTGTTCACCACTCTCCAGGTTAGAGAATTCTAAAGATTCATAACCACTGGCTAAAGAAATTTCTCTTCTCTTTCTTTAGTGTCCTTTCTCCTTCTGTTCATCCCCCTAAGAACTTTAAATTCCTCAGGAAGATTAAAAACTCAAATGGGTTTCTCGAGAAGATAAAAACACACATGGCACTATGACCGTGGATGAAACTGATGGCCATGGATGGGGATGATAAGCATGGGTCTGGTCGATGGCGTGGATAGGGCTGACACATGCGCGTGGGTTAGACCAATGTCAGAATGATAAAACCATAAGACAATGGAGCAGTTAGCAATTAGCCCAATTAGCTCATTGAGTCTGCTCCGCCACTTGAACATGACTGATTCATCATCCCTTTCAACTCCATTCTCCTGCCTTCTCCCCAAAACTTTTCACGCCCTTACAAATAAGTATGTATCAACCTCCGGTTTAAGCACACCCAATGACTTGGCCTCCACAGTCGTGTCTGGCAATGAACTCCAGATTCACTAGCCTCTGGCTCAAGAAGTTCCTCCTCATCTGATGGCCCAGATTAATCATTATAGGTGGCACCAGAGCCACTGTAGCACATTACCCCTTCACATTCATCAGCTTGAGTCAAGAATTAGTGATTAGAGGGAAGAAATCTGATACATTTTCATTTCCTAAACGTAAGCTAACATTTTGCTATCATCAGCCTCCTCACCAAAGAGACCTAGTATTGAACTATGGACTTCTGATTCTGAAAGCACAGTGATTCCTTGGGTAAAAACAGAGGATGATGGGCAGCAGAGTTGCTACAATAGGTCAAAGATCTCTTGTAAGAAACACTGACAGATTCTATCTCCATGTTGCTACCTGGTATGTTGAGTGTTTCCAACATTTTTTGTTGTAACTTCAGATTTCCAGCATCTGCTGTGTTTTGTTCTGCTAAGCTCCTTAAACTATAGCTTAAAGTTCAAAAGGCAATGCCTCTAAAAGGCACATTTATCATTAAGGACACCCAGTACCCGGAACAAGTCCTCTTCTCATTTCCACCATCAAGAGACTGAAGACACACACTCAGTGTTTCAGGAACAG
This sequence comes from Hemitrygon akajei, assembly GCF_048418815.1. Lineage (NCBI taxonomy): Eukaryota > Metazoa > Chordata > Chondrichthyes > Myliobatiformes > Dasyatidae > Hemitrygon > Hemitrygon akajei. The sequence goes on along the minus strand of NC_133144.1, from coordinate 64,787,922 downwards.
CTTCTTCACCTCCGCCATCAGATTTCTGAATGGAGAATAAACCTATGAATACTACCCCACTATTTTTTATTATTAAGTTTGTTGCCGCCAAACAACAATTTTTATGGCAAATGCCAATGCCTAATTCTGAAACATTCACAAGGTGTATCTGTATGTCCGTCACACACAAACATACACTCATGCATGAGAAACTCTCTCAAATATAACCACGACTACTTTGTAACATCTCAAGCAATCTCTTCTATTAATGGCGAGACAACCATAACACCTGACATGCATGGAGTGATCCCACAGTAAAGCAGACTTCCTCACAACTTGTTACATGCCGTCATGTATCCAAAACTTCTCTCCACTATCTTCTTTGAAGGCGTTAAGACATTTTTTTAAGATTCCACACTTGAGGCAAGGGGGAAGACTTTCCATTCACAAAAAATGCTGGAAGAACTCAGCAGGTCAGGCAGCAGCTATGGAGAGGAATGGACATATTGACATTTCCAGCTGAGATCCTTCATTCGGACCTATCAGCGGGAATATGCTTCCTGCCTCCAGCGTGTCCAATCCCTTAATAATCTTATATGTTTCAATCAGATCCCCTCTCATCCTTCTAAATTCCAGTGTATACAAGCCCAGTCGCTCCAATCTTTCAAGATATGACAGTCCCGCCATTCCGGGAATTAACCTTGTGAACCTACGCTGCACTCCCTCAATAGCAAGAATGTCCTTCCTCAAATTTGGAGACCAAAACTGCACACAATACTCCAGGTGGGGTCTCACCAGGGCCCTGTACAGCTGCAGAAGGACCTCTTTACTCCTATACTCAGTTCCTCTTGTTATAAAAGCCAGCATGCCATTAGCTTTCTTCACTGCCTGCTGTACCTGCATGCTTGCTTTCATTGACTGATATACAAGAACACCTAGATCTCGTTGTACTTCCCCTTTTCCTAACTTGACTCCACTTAGATAGTAATCTGCCTTCCTGTTCTTGCCACCAAAGTGGATAACCTCACATTTATCCACATTAAACTGCATCTGCCATACATTTGCCCACTCACCCAACCTGTCCAAGTCACCCTGCATTCTCATAACATCCTCCTGACGTTTCACACTGCCACCCAGCTTGTGTCATTGGCAAATTTGCTAATGTTACTTTTAATCCCTTCAACTAAATCATTAATGTATATTGTAAACAGCTGTGGTCCCAGCACCGAACCTTGCGGTACCCCACTGGTCACAGCCTGCCATTCTGAAAGGGACCCGTTAATCGCTACTCTTTGTTTCCTGTCAGCCAGCCAATTTTCAATCCATGTCAGTACTCTGCCCCCAATACCATGTGCCCTAATTTTGCCCACTAATCTCCTATGTGGGACTTTATCAAAAGCTTTCTGGAAGTCCAGGTACACTACATCCACTGGCTCTCCCTTGTCCATTTTCATAGTTACATCATCTTGGCCCAAAGTGTTGATTGCTTATTCGTTTCCTGTGTGTCTATGTGTCTGTGTCTGATATTGCTCTAGATTTCTAGCATCTGCAGAATCTCCTGTGTTTTGGGATTTCCCCAATCTTGGTCTCTGTGCCCAATCCCCTCAGTTATCAGATATCCTGGAGGAACATCAGGAGTGCAGTACGTTGCTCCCCTCCCCTTCTCCACAGACGTTCATGCAACTGCTTTGGCGAGAAGATGGACCTTTCAGCCAGAGTTAGAAGGCACACAAGGGAATCAGCCTACAGAGACTTGGCACAGCATAGCATGCACTTGTTTGAGAGAATCAATCCAAAAGACAGGTCCATGCGCTTACCTCAAATTCTGAGTCAATCTGGGATAAAACACCAAGGAACAGAAAATCATAAACCCCACATAGTTAACGTTTCGAAAGACATTTTCTCAAGGGCTCCCAATCATCCCCAAGCTGGGATGAACACTCATCAATCTCCTCGATACCCTCGGATCTCACCCACTTCCAGCAATATTGCTCCCGAGTATGAAACATGAGAGAGAACATGCAAGGGATTTTTGTTCATTACCTCAGCAACTCTACACCAGGGCTGCCATAATGTCAGGATCACAGAGTATGGAAGCCGCCCCCTTCAGCCCATCTCGTCTATGCTGACCAAAATTCCTATCCTAGCAGGTTTCACTTGCCCAAGTCTGGCTCATATGCCACTAAATCAAAGGGTCCCAATCTGGGGTCCACAGACCCCTTGCTTGATGGTTTCACTCCATGGCATAAAAAAGTTTATAATCCCTGCTCTAATGTTTTCCGATCCACATACCTGTCAGAAGATTTAATACTTATTTACCTATTTATTGAGTTACAGTGCAGAGTACACCCTTGCAGCCCTTTGAGCTGGACTGCCCGGCAGTACCAATTTAACCCTAGCCTAATCACGGGAGAATTTACATTGACCAATGTAATCTGTACATCTTTGGACTGTGGGAGGAAACTGGAACACTTAGTCATGGTCATGGGGAGAACGTAAAGACTCCTGACTGATGACATCAGAATTGAACTCTGAACTCTGATGCCCTGAGCTGAAAGTAGCTAACCACTACGCCACCATAGTGCTCAAAATATCTTTTAAACATTGTTGTAATTGCTATAACCACTTCCTCAGGCAACCCATTCCATTTACTCTCTGAATGAATGAGAGGACTCTCAGGTTCCTATTAGATCTCCCCTCCCCCATCTTAAACCTAGGCCCTCAAGTTTTCGGTTCTTCATCTCTGGTGGATAGAGAACAGAATAAATTACTGAGTTACCACAAAACTGGAGGTGAGAGTAGAATATTCTTTGATTGGCTGGAGTCAGCAAATTGTGAGAATGCCAGAAGCGCAACAACACCGGCAGGCTGTCCCCAACACATCCCCGACCGCAAGGTCATTGACGCAAATGGCACATTTCACTGTATGTTCCCACGTACGCGCGGCAAATAAAGCTAATCTAATGACTGGAAGGGCAATGCAGATCCCTGGGCTACAGAGAACCACTCCTTAAGGGCATCATCAGTAAAGGTTCCCATCGACCCACCCCCACTCCCCGGTGTTTGGACGTGGACCTTTGCTGTAATGAGCTAGGGGTGATCGTAGGCTCATTCACCATCAAGGGCAGCACAAATGGGTAGCAGTTAGTGGAACGCTTTACAGTGCTGGGAAAATGGGGTTCAATTCCTACTGCTGTCTGTAAGGAGTTTGTACGTTCTCCCCGTGATCGCATAGGTTTCCTGAGGGTGCTCCTAACATAAGGGTTAGTAGGTTAATTGGTCACATGGGTGTAACTCTGCGGCACAGGCTTGTTGGGCTGGCGGTGGAGGGGCTGTTACTGTGCTGGATCTAAAAATAAAAATAAATTAATTCAAGTGCTGACAGTGCACGTTCCACAGCAGTTAAAATGTGTGTCCCATTACAGACAGCCACTGCCCACTTCTAGGTCCTGTTGTCTCCACTCCCCTCTCACAACAAATGTCATTGTTACATAAACTGTTCATGCTTTCAATAGTTGGGATAAAAACATTAAACAGATGAAAAATGTCAATCTAAAACATTCATACCGAACATTAACATAAACACCCTCTTCAGATCTCGACATTCCTTACCTTCACAGGAGCTGCAGAGGGGGTTACTGTCGAACCAGGAGTGGCTGAATATCCTTGTGGTGGATTGGACGGATAACTTGGTGCTGGACCAGAGGGGTATCCAGGGGCAGGACCAGAGCTTGGCGGGAATCCAGGGGTCGGACCAGAGCTTGGCGGGAATCCAGGGGTCGGACCAGAGCTTGGCGGGAATCCAGGGGTCGGACCAGAGGGGTATCCAGGGGCAGGACCAGAGCTGGGCGGGTATCCAGGGGTGGGGCCGGAGGGGTATCCAGGTGTGGATCCGGGATATCCCGGAGCACCAGGCTGGTTGGACTGGCCTGGATACATTCCGTATGGAGCTCCTGGCTGCTGGCTGGAAGGTGCGCCAAAACCAATATTCGGTGGTCCAGAACCAAACCCACCCATTACGTTTTGAGCCTACAACAGTAACATACACAAGGCAATGGAATTAGAAAGCCAAGACAACAAAGCAATGCCAAATTCTTATTTTGTTTCAATTTTGCTCAAAGTGAACAGAATAATCAATTTTCTAATATAGGTAAAAGTCAAAGTCAATTTATTATAAAGTACACAGAGGTCACCACATACTACCCAGAGTTTCACAGTAAGTACAAAGAAACACAATAGAATCAATGAAAAAGCACACCCGAAAAAGATAAACTGTGCAAAATGTAACAAATTATACAAAAACAAAAAGAAAATAATAATAAATAAGCAATAAATATCAAGATAATGAATTGTAGAGTCTTTGAAAGTGAGTCTATAGATTGTGGAATCCGTTTAGCTTTGAGAGGAGTGAAGTTATCCACATTGGTTCAGGAGCTGGATGATTGAAGGATAATAATTGTTCCTCAACCTGGGGCCTGAGGCTCCTGTACCTCTTTACCAATAGCAGCAGTGAGGAGATAGCATGGCCTGGGTGGTTGAGGGTCCTAAACAAGTCAGGAGAGAGTGTGGAGAGAGAAACCAGGAGCTTTAGATCTGTCATCAGAAATTATTAATGTTCGATTTCAATTGGTTAATCTCTCAAAGTCATAGAGCAATACAGCACGGAAAATAGGCCCTTCAGCCCATCATGTCCACTCCAACCCAGATGCCCATCTGAGCCAGGCCCAACTGCCTGAATTCAGCCCACATCCTTCTAAACCTTTCCTGTCCACATACCCATGTGCTGTGTTCGATACCAAGGGACAGTGCAGAGTACACCAAGACCCCAGCCTTGCAGGATATTCGACTGAGCTTTATTGATAATGCTGCTTGTACAATATGTGAACTCCTGCCATGTGGGAGTAGCTAACTGAGCGGAATAGGATTAATCTATTAACTACCACAACACTATCCACATGTCTTTTAAATCTTTCTTGTCCATGCACGTATCTGTTGTGTCCGATATGGAGGACATTGAAACTATGAACACTACCTCACTACTTTTTTATTTCTGTTTTGATACTAATTGTTTAATTTAACTATTTGATATGCATATATACTTACTGTAATTCACAGTTTTTCCCCTATGTTATTACCCATTGCATTTTACTGCTGTTGCGAAGTTAACAAGCTTGGTGACATATGCTGGTGATATTAAACCTGATTCTGATTTTGACTTTGAAGTGTCATAATAGACCCTGCTTTAAACTTTTCTCCTGGTTGTTTCTTCCCCACTCCCATCAGGTTCTTGAAACAACCTGAAAGACCCTAGTTCTACCTCAGATTGTACTTCCCTCAACTTGCACCAATGTCATTTATGTTGGCTGTTCGTAATGTATCCTGTCGCTACACAAACAGCTAATTTCCATGGAATTTACATCCTAGTTATGTATGCCCATAAAACTAACCTTGAACTTGTGCTCTTCTCCAGATTAATAACATCTCTATGACATTTCTTACTGAGCTGTGGATGGCAATCAATGTTAAACAAAGTGACAGCATCTGACAAAAAGAAAGGCTCGAATGGCATGGTGCTTTACTGTGCCAGCAATCACCAAATGGGGTCAATTCCTGCCACTGCCTGTAAGGAGTCTGTATGTTCTCCCTGTGACGGAATGCGTTTCCTCCCACATTCTGAAGACATATGGGTTAGAGTTCGGGAGTTGTGGGCACTTTAAATTGGTGCCAAAAGCATAGTGACCCTCGTGGGTTGTCCAGCACAACCTGCCACTGTGTTGGTCATTAACACAAATGATAGACTCCTCTGTATGTTTCACCATCTTCAAGAAGGCAGAGAGGCGGTGGGGAGGAGGTCAAGTACAGCGAGATATAGGGGGTTAATATTATGTGCATGCTACTGTGTGGTCAAAATATTCACCTAATAAAATGCCTTTGTAGGTGGGAATACAGATGACAAACACAGAGCGAACATTTCTGATTGCAGGGTTGACAATTACAGCAGAATTAGGCATAAACCTGGACTGGTCTTACAGTGCCAGTCAGAACATGTTTCCAAAGCGCACTTACCATTCCTTCAAAGTAGGAGGTATTGAGGTGTCCTTGTATGTTGGAAAACGTATCCATTCCAATTGGTGGAGGCAGATTGGTACCCCAGGGATGTCCACCTGAAATCATACCAGAAGCAACAAGCATTAAGTCATCTTCAAAAAAATGGTGCCCTAAGAACCCGACATCCATTATTTAAAGACACTCTTCATCCCTTGTAACATGTGGTTACTTGAGTTATTGTCACCTTCCTGTCAGCTTGAACCAGTCTAGCCATTTTTCTCCGACCTCTCTCATGATCAAAGTGTTTTCACCCACAGAACTGCCTGGATGATTTTTGTTTTTCGCACTACTTTCTATAAACTCTAGAGAAAGTTACCTGTGAAAATCCCAGGAGATCAGCCGTTTCTGAGATACTCAAACCACCCCATCTGGCACCAACAATCATTCCACATTCAAAGTCACTTAGATCACATTTATTCCCCACTTTAATGTTTGGTCTGAACAACAACTGAACCTCTTGACCATGTCTGCACAGAGTTGCTGCCACATGATTGGCTGATTAGATACTTGCATCAGCAAGCAGGTGTACCCAATAAAGTGGTCATAGAGTATGGCTTTAAGGTAAGGGGAGGGAAGTTCAAAGGGGATATTAGAGGAAGGTTTTTCACTCAGAGAGTGGTTGGTGTGTGGAATGCACTGCCTGAGTCAGTGGTGGAGGCAGATACACAAGTGAAATTTAGACAGGTATATGGAGGAATTTAAGGTGGGGGATTATATGGGAGACAGGGTTTGAGGGTCGGCACAACATTGTGGGCCGAAGGGCCTGTAATGTGCTGTACTATTCTATGTTCTATAACACCATCACATATTGGAAGCTGGATAACCGGGGGAGGGGGGGGGGCCGGGGGGGGTTAAAGAAGAGGGAGATAAGTTAAAGATTAGCATTACGTGTCACACGTACATTGAAAAGTACAGTGAATTGTATTGTTTGCATCAAATCACATCAGTGAAAATTGTGCTAGGCAGCCTGCAAAACCCCATGATCCCAGTTCCAATTTAGCATGCCTGTAACTCACAAACCCTAATCTGTACATCTTTGGGACGTGGGAGGAAACTGGATCAGCCGGAGGAAAACCATATGGTTAAGGGAGATTGTACAAACTCCTTACAGACATTGGTGGGGATCAAACCCCGATTCACGAACAGGGAATTGCGTGTCTATGGAAAACTGTTATAGAAGGTAAGTGTTTGAGAGAATTTGTTGGAGATGTCACCTTGTTGACAAAATCGCTGATCCTCCATGCCTGATCTAGTCAATGTAATTAGTCATAGGATCATAGAGCTTATTTGTATTGTGTATGGCATAAAAACAGAGGGGAACCCCTGGCCTAGTCCCATTGACCTGAGCCTGGACCAAAGCCCTCCATAACCCTCCCATCAACGCGCCTATCCAAACCTCTTAAATGTTGAAATCAAACCCAAACCCACCACTTCCATTGGCAGCTCATTCACCCTCCCCTTTCATCACCGTCTGAGTGAAGAAGATCCCCCTCGGGCTGCGTTTAAATATTTGACCTTTCACTCTTAACTCATGACCTCTTGTTGTAGTCTCACCCAACCTCACTGGAAACAGACTGCTTATATTTACCCCACCTATACCCCTAATAATTTTGTACACATATCAAATTTCCCCTCATTCTCCTACACTGGAAATAATAAAGTCTTAACCTATTCAACATTTCCTTGTAACTCGGATCCTCAAGTCCCAGCAACATCCTTCTCAATTTTCTCTGCACTCTTTCAATCTTATTGAAAAATTAAACATCTTCACAAGGGGATTGAACAACATTTTGACCCACATTTAATCTAATAAGAATTCCTAAAACAGCATGAGGCCAAGGATGGATACCAAGGTGTGATGTTAAAGGAAAAGACCAAAGACAAGATCAACACGACACAAGGTTTCAAAATTCACTGTGGATATAACAACCCGTGCAGTACTGGGAGAAGAAAATATGCAAAGAGGAATGTGTATATATGCAGTGATGTTTGGTTGCTGAAATCGAGATATTCAAAGCAGTGTGATTCAAATAAGGAAGCTTGAGTGTGCCTATAGTGAAGGATATCAGGGAGAGGTTGACTACGATAGCAGGGTACACACTGGAGACCTTCTCTGGATGGTCTTACTCCATTCTGAAGGGACTTGGATGGAGAGTTGGGAGTCATGATCAGAGCTGGAAGTTTTGTAATCTGATTCCTTTAATGGGACTAAGCAGAATAACATTTCAGCACAGACTAGATGGGCCAAAGGGCCTATTTCTGTGCTGTTGTGCTCTATGACTCCAAGTACAAAAGGCACAGAAAACCTTTTAAGGAACTGGCAACTGTTCCACCTGTGATCACAAAAAACTGCAAAGTTGTGGACACACCTCAACACATCATCGGAACCAGCTTCATCTCCATAGACTCTGTCTCTACTTCTCAAAGCCCTGGTAAGACCCACCCGCCCAGATATTCTCATTTCTCCCCTGTCCCATCAGGCAGATGATAAAAGAGGCTGAAAGCACATGCACCAGGCTCAAGAACAGCTTCTATCCCACCGTTCAGTTAAATTCTAACTCTCAGTCAATCATACATGAATACAGCCAGACAGGACAGCGTTACTCTGGGGTCAAGGGGCAAAACACAGTACCGACCAATACCAACAGTCACACAGCAGACATAGCATGTATAAGATAGAAAGCACATAAAGGTATCAGTAAGATACAGCCACGTAGTAAAACAGCCCATACTCGAGCCACAACAGAGCCTGTCTTCTGCTGAGCGAACACCGGGGGTGGGGGGGGAAGAGTGCCAACTCCAGCCTGGGTGCCATGCCACACCACCTCCTGGAGGAGAGCATTGGCAGCAACACCTCTCTCCTGGCAGCTGTAAACAGGCAGCACCATGGCCTGAAGCCCAGTGCTCACACATACAAGATAGCAAGCACATACAGGTTATCAGCTAAATACAACTAAGTAAAATACATGCATATATATAGTCCAGACCTAGATGAATAGTTCCCGAGTATTATACTGACCCCACAGTCTACCTCGTTATGACCTTATTGCCACATGCACTGTACTTTCTCCATAGCTTTATTCTGTATTCTTTCAGACTTCAAATCCAATCACTTACCACACATGCATCAAAACGCACAATGAAATGCATATTTTGCGTTAACAGCCAACAAAACCCAAGGACGTGCTGGGGGTAGCCCGCAAGCTTCGCCACCCACTCCAGTGCCAACACAGAATCTCCGCATTCTGTTACTGTTTTATTTTACCTTGGTCAACCTCAATGCACTGTGACCTGATCTGTATAAACAGCAGGGAAGTCAAGCATTTCACTTTATCTCCGTACATGGGACAATAATCAACCAATTCCAATACTGACAAAGTCCACTGCAGTGTGCGCGTGCGCACACACACACACACACACACACACACACACACACACACACACACACACACACACACACACACACACACACACACACACACACACACACACACACACACACACACACACACACACACACACACACACACACACACACACACACACACACACACACACACACACACACACACACACACACACACACACACACACACCAACCCACCAATGTGTGCCATTTATTCACAACTCCGGGAGCTTTCTAAGAGTATGGCATTTCACTCATCAAACCCACCCAATGTATTTAACCGTCTGGCTCGAGTGGGGGAGAGAAATGTGGTCTTGGTCATTCATTCTGGACATTGTGTAAAAGGCCCTGCTTGCTCCATTGCGTTGGCACAGCAGTGCAGCAGTTAGCATAACACAATGAGAATGTCAAATAAAGCTAATCTCTTCATTGTCCTGATGAAGGATCTTGGCTTGAAATGCTGGCATTTTATTCCTCTCCATAGATGCTGACTGACCTGCTGTGTTCCTCCAGCATTTTGTGTGCGTTTCTCTAGATTTCCAATTCCAATGACACACAGGAGTCAAGTTTAGGACTTTTGAGCCCTTAGCTTCTGGGGTAGTATGAGAAACAGCCGGTTATTAATGTCAGAGACGGAAAACATATTCCCATATCAGGAAATCCTCAGTACAAATTGTGTTCATTTCTAGGAAGTGACCCATACTCAAGGGATTAATCGTAAGACAGAAATAACTTGGTTCACAGTGCTGATGTAAAGCAGCATTCAATAAAATCATCAAAAGGCAAACTGCTGGCTGGGCTGTGGAAAAAATAACTACATAGAGAGTCGGTCTTTAAGGATGACGAGCACTTTAGGAAATTATTCAAGAAGAATGCCTGCAGTTAGGGGAAACGAGTGGGCTGCAGCTTTAATGAATGAGGGCAGAAGTAACTCAGTCCCAGACAGGGTGGTGTCTTTGTAGGTGCAGGGAAGATGGTCCGATGGCTGCAGCTATTTCACAGCTCTCTATTTTTATTTACACTGGGACAGCAGAGAGATGACGCAGACTGGACCGTCATCCTTCAGCTGACATAATGTGCTGCATTCTGGGAAGTCAAAACCAGGGTAGGATTTTTACAGTGAAGGAGAGGCCCTGGGGAATATTGTGGAAAAGAGGGACCTAGGAAGTACATTTATTTATTTTTTATTTTTACTTAGAGATACAGCGTAGTACCAGGCCCTTCTGGGCCACGCCACCGAATCACACATGTGACCAATTAAGCTACTAATCCGTACACCGCTAGACTGTGGCAGGAAACTGAAGCACCCGGTGAAAACTCAGACGGTCACAGGGAAGCATGCAAACTCCTTACAAACAGTAGTGGGAACTGAACCCTGACTGCTGACACTGTAACAATTACACTAACCACTACATGATGTATCAGCGCATGGGTTCCCTGAAAGTGACGTCACAGGTAGACTGTAACGAAACCCAATTTCCCTCGGGATCAATAAAGTATGTCTGTCTGTCTGACACAGTGCTTGCTTCTATGCTTTCACCTGCAATTTCTTTCAAAGTGGGCTTGCTAAGAAGCTTTTTTAAAGCCAGGAAAGGTACAGATACGGGTCAGCACACTTGGGAAGCGGGAAACCTGAACAACTTGATACAGAAAAGAGTAAAATAAAAATGAACTGCAGGAAGAATTCAGCATCTGTGCAGCAAGATGGACAAATGATGTTTCAGAATCAAGTCAGGTTTTACAATCACATGACCATGATTGTTCTTGGCAAATTTTTCTACAGAAGTGGTTTGCCATTGCCTTCTTCTGGGCAGTGTCTTTACAAGACGAGTGACCCCAGCCATTATCAATACTCTTCAGAGATTGGCTGCCTGGGGTCAATGGTCACATAACCAGGACCAGCTGCTCGTACGACCATCCAGCTCCTGCTCCCATGGCTTCACATGACCCTGATCGGGGCTAATCAAGTGCTACACCTCGACGAAGGGTAAATCAAGGCCTGCAGGCTAGTGGAGGGAAGGAGTGCCTTTGTTAGAGACGCATCTCCATCCCACTGGAATTCCACAGGACCCAACCAGAGAAGTTTGGGTCAGGGTAGGTGTAAACTTCCCTGTTGGGTCCACTCTCTATCTTAACTTCATTGGGGTAACTTACTTAGTAAAAAGGCAGGTAACCAAGGCTTTCACTGAGGTACAACATTTACCGCTTTGATCAGGATTATGGTAATCACCCCAATCTTCAAACAGGATTCCACGTCAAACATTCAAGTCCTGTAAAGTGCCCAGACCTTAAGACATAGGAGCAGAATGGCCCATCGCGTGCTCTGCCCATCGCCCATCGATCATGGCTGATTTATTATCCCTCTCAGTCCCATTTTCCTTCTTCCCATAACCTTTGATGCCCTGACCAATCAAGAACCCGCAAACTTCCACTTTAAAGATACCCAATGACTTGGCCTCCACAGCTGCCTGTGGCAACGAATTCCACAGATTCACCACCTTCTAGCTGAAGAAAGGCTCAAGAAATGCAAACACCTTCAAACTCCTTTTAGTGCCCGATGTGGGCTTCAGCATGGAACTGCCAGAAAGTCAAAGCCCCTGGGTTGGCGTGCCCAGAAACTGGTGGCCTGTAATCCATGGCCAAGGACTCTGGAGGCAGCCCGTACTTCAGCTGAAAGCTTGCCTGTTTGTGTGAGTGGGCGGCAAATGTGAAAGGAGACTGCTTTTTTTTTGCTAGGAGCAACAGACACAAAACACTGGAGGAACTCAGCAGGTCAGGCAATATTTATGGAAAAGAATAAACAGTCGATATTTCGGGCTGAGGCACTCCTTCAGGATGGAGAAGGAAGGGGGAAGAATGCCAGAATAAAAAGGTAAGGGGAGGGCAAGGAAGCCAGCTGGAAGGCGATAGGTGAAGCCAAATGGGTTGGAAAGGTGAAGGGCTGGAGATGAAGGAATCCGATAGGAGAGTGGACCATAGGAGAAAGGGAAGGAAGAGAGGACCCAGGGGAAGTGATAAGCAGGTGAAAGGGCAGAGTGGGGAATAGAGGAAAGTGGGGGCTAGAATTCGTTAACTGGAAGGAGATATTGATATTCATGCAATCAGGTCGTTGTCCACCCAGACGGAATACAGGGTGTTTTTGGTTTGTTTTTGTTTTGTTGTTGTTGTTTGCGTTGATCTGCTGAGCATTGTGGACATGTTATGTTGGCGCCGCAATTTGTGGCGTCACTTGAGGGCTGCTCCCAGCACCTCCTTAGGCTGCGTTGGTAGTTAATGCAAATGACGTATTTCACTGTTTTGATGTACATGTGGTAAGTACGGTAAATCTGCATCTGCCTCTCTCACAAGAAATGGTGTGGAATATAGTACCTGTTACCGGTGGGTATCCTCCTGGGATTGGCGGGTACCCTCCTGATGCAGGTGGATAACCCCCTGGTGCGGGGGGATATCCCCCTGGAGCTGATGGATATCCTGGATAACTCATCTTCTAGATCTGTAAAGAAAAACAACTTTAAATGCTCCTCTAGGCCACACAGTTTTCTCAACATGTGCAATTTAAAATGAACTTGAACTTTTGAGGCTCAAGAAAGGACACTCTAAAGCAAATAAAGGCTAGTTTTATATTCCATCTGGGTAGCCTCCAACCTGACGGCATAAACATCAGTTTCCCTTTCCAGTAATTTTTTAATTTTCCTTTTTTTTCCCTTTTTCCTCTCCCTCCCCTCTTCTATTCCCAGCTCTGGCCTCTTCTCCTCACCTGCCCATCACTTCCCCGGCACCCCTCCTCCTCCTTTCTCTCCCATGGTCCACTCTGCTCTCCTGTCAGATTTCTCCATCTTCAGCCCTTTACCTCTTCCACCCACCCGCTTCATCTTTTTATTCAGGCTTCTTCTCCCTTCCTTTCCAGACCTGATGAAGGGTCTCAACCCAGAACGTTGACTGTTCATTTCCATAGATGTTGCCTGAGCTGCTGAGTTCCTTCACCATTTTACGAACTTGAGATATAGGAGCAGAATTAGGCCATTTGGCCCATCAAGTCTGCTCTGTCATTTCATCATGGCTGATCCAATTTTCCTCTCAGCCCCAATCTTCTCCCCATATCCCTTCATGCCCTGACCAAACAAGAATCTATCAAACTCTTTGTGTTAGTCTGGCTTTCCAGCGTCTGTAGAACCTCTTACATTTAAAGGTTCATTTCCCAATCCAAGAAAACATTTCAGCTCAGCCCCAGAAGACTCCACATAGAATCACCAGAAAATATTGGCTTGGACCCGTGGAAGGACTCCCCAAGTTTTCTCGAAGCTACAAAAGCCCGAGAGCACATTCCACCGGGCTGAAGGACAGCTTTTACGCCACTGTTAGACTATTAAATTGATCCGTAGTATGATAAATTGGATTCTCAACCTCACAATCTATCTTACACCTTCTTGCCTGCCTGCACTGCACTCCCTCTGCAGCTGTTGGTTGCACCTCATTCTGCATTTTCTTCAGATTTCAGATTTATTCATTTAAGGGGAAAATGAGGAGGAACTTCTTCATATAGAGAGTGTAGAATGAGCTGCCAACGGAAGTGGGTTTAATTTCAACGCTTAAGAGAAATGTGGATATGTATATGGATGGAAAGGGTATGTAGGGCTATGGTCCGGGTGCAAACGGATGGGACTAGACAGAATGACAATTTAGAATGGACTAGATGGGCCAAAGGGCCTGTTACTGTGCTGTAGTGCTCTGTGACTTTAATCACTGTTCATTTCTTACACGTACATCGAAACATACAGTGAAATGTGTTGTTTGCGTTAGCAACCGATACAACTGACATTAAGCATCATTGACTACCTCAGCACATCAGTGATAAAGATAGTTCTCAGTGACATTCTGCCGTGCTATCGACCTCGACTGATTTTTGCCTCTGGATTGATTTCGATCCTGTGCAATTTGCACTGTGGATGTTTGCTCAAGTTCATTGTTATCTGACTGTACATATAAACAACCAAATGAAACCAGACATCTCTCTCTCTGCAGAACTCAGAGTGGAGATCCTCCAGACCACAAAACGTACTGTAGGTCACACACAACACATCAAACTACTTTTTTAAATTACTGCTCATTACGCCACTGGCGTTTAGGGCAGCAATGAAGATCCCCCTTCTCTGGTGGTGTTCAGGACTTCCTCTCGGTTGCCACGACTGTCAGGCATGCAAGTCCCGGGTGGAGACTCAGGAATACCGTCACACTCAGATGTAGAAGGATTTTTCATTGCTGTATCCGTAACGATTATATTTGACCAGTCAGGGTTGTTAGCCCTGAGCTGAACTCCTGAACCTGGAGGGCTGGTGAACTACTTTTAGTCTGGCCTCTACACTTTGACCTGTTTGGCATGGGTGACCCTATCAAGAGCCAAAGCACAAAGCCCTGACTCCAGCCAACATAGCTCTCTGGGTCACTGAGGCACGCATGCCTCCAAACCACAACAAGGTTGTGCTCCTCTCGTTGTTGTTCATTTCTGCGCCTTGCGGCACATGGGGTGGCAGACTTGCAGTTTCTTTAGCTTTATTTTTACCTGTTTTTTTTTTACGAGGCTGAGTTGCAAGCTCGACGCTCAACCCAGCACGGATGGAAAGCGTGCAAGGAGCTGGCTGGATTCAAATTCAGGATCATTCGCCTCGAGTCTGGCGCAGATGCCACTAAGCCACCACCCGGTTGGGGTCTTCTTGGAGGACATAAGACAACTACTACCGTAAATAAGTTCATAATATACGTAATTCAGCACAGGTAAACAGTAAACAGCTTGCAGACCCAGTGTCAAGACCTCGGTGG
Source organism: Hemitrygon akajei (assembly GCF_048418815.1). Lineage (NCBI taxonomy): Eukaryota > Metazoa > Chordata > Chondrichthyes > Myliobatiformes > Dasyatidae > Hemitrygon > Hemitrygon akajei. The sequence goes on along the minus strand of NC_133144.1, from coordinate 64,772,612 downwards.
TGGCAGGGTATTCATTAGTCTCACAGCCTGAGGGAAGAAGCTGTTACCCAGTCTGTCAGTCCTAGTCCTGATGTTCCTGTACCTCCTTCCTGATGGTAGTGGGTCAAAAAGATCGTAGGATGGGTGGCAAGTCCTCCACAATGCTTCAGGCCCTTCCTATTCAATGTTCTTTGTGTGGTAAAGGGGTGTGTGTGCATACAGGACATTCATATCTCTGTGTAAATATGAACGTGTGGCAAGTTTCATTTTGCTCATGGGCAAAAGGGAACAATAGAACACAATGATTGACTGGAGCTTTCCTCACACAACAATGCACATGTTCCCTTCATCCCTCATCTCTGGCCCTTTGACTCTTTTTTTAAATCCATAAATTCACCAACTCCAAAACTCAGAGTGGAGACCCTATGTCACAGAGACCTTCCCCCTTCCAGAGCCCAGAGTGGAGACCCTGAGTCACAGACATCCTCCCCTCTCCAGATCCCAGAGTGGAGACCCTGTGTCACAGAGACCTTCCCCTCCAGAACCCAGAGTGGAGACCCTGTGTCACAGACACCTTCCCCTCCAGAACCCAGAGTGGAGACCCCGTGTCACAGACACCTTCCCCTCCAGAACCCAGAGTGGAGACCCTGTGTCACAGACACCTTCCCCTCCAGAACCCAGAGTGGAGACCCTGTGTCACAGACACCTTCCCCCTCCAGATCCCAGAGTGGAGACCCTGTGTCACAGACACCTTCCCCTCCAGAACCCAGAGTGGAGACCCTGTGTCACAGACACCTTCCCCCTCCAGATCCCAGAGTGGAGACCCTGTGTCACAGACACCTTCCCCTCCAGAACCCAGAGTGGAGACCCTGTGTCACAGACATCCTCCCCTCTCCAGATCCCAGAGTGGAGACCCTGTGTCACAGAGACCTTCCCCTCCAGAACCCAAAGTGGAGACCCTGTGTCACAGACACCTTCCCCCTCCAGAACCCAGAGTGGAGACCCTGTGTCACAGACACCTTCCCCTCTCCAGAACCCAGAGTGGAGACCCTGTGTCACAGAGACCTTCCCCTCCAGAACCCAGAGTGGAGACCCTGTGTCACAGACACCTTCCCCCTCCAGAACCCAGAGTGGAGACCCTGTGTCACAGACACCTTCCCCCCTCCAGAACCCAGAGTGGAGACCCTATGTCACAGAGATCTTCCCTCTCCAGAACCCAGAGTGGAGACCCTGTGTCACAGAGACCTTCCCCTCCAGAACTCAGAATGGAGACCCCGTGTCACAGACACCTTCCCCTCCAGAACCCAGAGTGGAGACCCTGTGTCACAGAGACCTTCCCCCTTCCAGAACCCAGAGTGGAGACCCTGTGTCACAGACACCTTCCCCCTCCAGAACCCAGAGTGGAGACCCTGTGTCACAGACACCTTCCCCTCCAGAACCCAGAGTGGAGACCCTGTGTCACAGAGACCTTCCCCCTTCCAGAACCCAGAGTGGAGACCCTGTGTCACAGACACCTTCCCCCTCCAGAACCCAGAGTGGAGACCCTGTGTCACAGACACCTTCCCCTCCAGAACCCAGAGTGGAGACCCTGTGTCACAGAGACCTTCCCCCTTCCAGAACCCAGAGTGGAGACCCTGTGTCACAGACACCTTCCCCTCCAGAACCCAGAGTGGAGACCCTGTGTCACAGACACCTTCCCCCTCCAGAACCCAGAGTGGAGACCCCGTGTCAGACACCTTCCCCTCCAGAACCCAGAGTGGAGACCCTGTGTCACAGACACCTTCCCCTCCAGAACCCAGAGTGGAGACCATGTGTCACAGACACCTTCCCCCTCCAGAACCCAGAGTGGAGACCCCGTGTCAGACACCTTCCCCTCCAGAACCCAGAGTGGAGACCCTGTGCTGTGACACAGACACCTTCCCCTCCAGAACCCAGAGTGGAAGCAAGTTACTCCGTAACCTAAGGAGACCCCGAGGAGGTGAGAGGGCTGTTCACTGAGGCACCAGAGAAACCTGTTTAACCAGTTACCACATGCTTAGTGTTTGACTCACCCATAGACCATTCTGATTACGTCAAACCAATATAATAAAAGCATCCACCCTAATGCTTTACATTGTTAAAATTATTTACGTCAAGTCACTTGACTGCATAGATCAGTTATTTATTTACATAGAGACACAGTGCGGGAACAGGCCCTTTCAGCTCCGGGAACCCCCGAAAACCCTGATTTAACCCTAACCAAATCATGGGACAATTTACAATGAACCTACCCAGTACATCTCTGGACAGTGGGAGGAATTATCAGTAATTCTCAGTTTAAATGGATTCATCGTAACAAGCCTTAAATAAACCAGAAATCCAAGTAAAATCTTTCACTAAAAACCAACAGTGGGCTTTTAAATCACTAATGCTCATCCACTATATACCCATACTCATTGCCCATTACGCTGCAGGTGTTTAGGACAGCAATGAAGCTCCTCCATCAATGTCTGTCCCCACCGTTGCACACAGATGTAGAAAGATTCTTCATTGCTGTTTCTATAACAATTCTTTTTTGACCAATCAGTGTTGTCAGCCCTGAGCTAAACCCTCAAACCTGAAGAACCGGTGGACCTCTCTCAGCCTGGCCTCTACTCTTTGACCTATTCAGCATGGGTGACCCTACAAAGAGCCAAAGCACAAGGCCCAGACTCCAGCCAACATGGCCCTCCAGAGCACTGTGGCACAGAAGCCTCCACACCCTACAACAAAGTTGTGGTTCTCTTGGAGGATAGACCCAAAGAGTGGATCTGAACAGAGTACAGAGTAATTAATGAAACATCGAGCCCCATTCATCACACTACATTTCATTCAGATCTACTGTATGGGCAGGCTTAAGCAGGAAGGCCGTGGTTTGTGTCGCTGCAAAGCTTTCAGAATAACCACACATTCACAAATTCACACTATTTTGGAAAGACTCAAATTGCTATGGAAACTGATTGGTGTAAAGCCAATGATTTGTTCCTAAATTACACTCAGTGGCCACTTTATTAGGAACTTCCTGTACCTAATTTGCAGGCTTGTTTGTGGTCATCTGCTGCTATAGCTCACCCACTTCCAGGTTCAACGTGCTTGCACCAGATTATGTCCTTATAAAAATTGTGTATAGTTTATATTTACAGCAGGTAAATTATGTTTTACCTCCTCTACCTAATAAAATGGCCACTGAGTTTATGTTCGTGATTTCCTGCTGCTGTAACCCATCAACTTCGAGGTTTGATGATTCTCTTCTCTTCTGCACACGAGTGTTGGAATGCGTGGTTATTTGAGTTACTGCCACCTTCCTGTCAGCTTGAACCAGTCTGGCCATTCTCCACTGACCTCTCTCATTTACAAGGTGTTTTCGCCCACAGAACTGCTGCTCACTGGATGTTTTTTTGTTGTTCTGCACCATTCTCTGTAAACTCAAGAGACTGTTCTGCATGAAAATCCCAGCAGTTTCAGAGACACTCAAACCACCCCATCTGGCACCAACAAACATCCCGCAGTCAAAGTCAGTCAGATCACATTTCTTCCCCATTCTGATGATTGGTCAGGACTACAACCGAACCTCTTGACCATGTCTGCATGCTTTTATGAACTGAGTTGCTGCTACATGATTGGCTGATTAGATAATTGCATGAACGAGCGTGTGTACAGGTGTACCTAATAAAGTGGCTACTGAATGTTTTTAATTATTCTTGTTAATCTTCAATTTACCACGGATAAATCTGAACTGACCCTAAAATTAGCCAGAAGATCCAAATAAAAACTTTCTCTAAAGAAACTGTTTTTGCATAGTGGTGTGGTGGTTAACGTGGTGCTTTTACATCTCAGGGTGGAGTTCGGAGTTCAATTCCGATACTGTCTCTATGGAGCTCGTACATCCTTTCCGTAACCACCTGGGTTTTCCCCCGGTGCTCTGGTTCCCTCCCCATTCCAAAGACGGACTGGTTAGTAGGCTAATCAGTCATTGTGAATTGTCCTGTGGTCAGGCTAGGGTTAAATAGGTGGGTTGCTGGATGGCGCAACCCGTTGGGCTGGGAGGAACCGTTCCGCAATGCATCTCTAAATAACCGTACAGCACTGTAGAGATTGAGCCTCATTCATCACGTTCAGATCCACTGTATGGGCAGGCTTGAGTAGGAAGATTTGTAATCTTGCAGAGCTTTCAGAACAATCACACATGTACAAAGGCACACTATTTTGAAAAGCTTTGTATCGCTAAGGAAACCCATATGTTTAAAACGGTGTAACACCAATGAGATTCGTCTATATTATAGGCCAATGCACATGCAACAAGCTCTAACAAACAGCAACATGATAAGGCATGGATAATCTGAATTTGTGATGCTGAATTTGGAACAAGCATTGGCAAGCCGCTCGATAAAACGCTGACACAAGAGGTTCTGCAGATGCTACAGCCCCGGAGCAACACACACAAAGCACTGTAGAGATTCAGACAGCACCTGTGAAGGGAAATAAAGCCCGCCTTTCAGTCCAACACTCTTCATCAGGACAGAAACGTATGCCATTTGAGGGGTGGGCTTAGATGGGGCCACAGCTTCACGTCATATACAAAAACACCACCTCTGGCGGTGCCTCATTTTGCAGAGTTCCAGCTTAGGTCTTTCCACTCAAATATCTGGAACGGGATTTGAACCTGAAATCCTGAGCTGAGAAAAAATGCCTGCTGTACCACAGTCTGAAATGGTTTTCCATTGAGATAGTGATTAACAAAGCAATTGTCCATTGGGAGAAAACTTTACTCCACAATAACGAGCCTTGACACTTACGATAAGCCCATTATAGTCCTGAAAAATACATGTAGCTCCAGTGGGGAGAAAGAAGTTTCTCTGGAGTAGAAGTTCCCAATCTTTTTTTATGCCATAGACCCCTACCATTAACTGGGGGTCCGTAGACCCCAGTTTGGGAAACCCTGCTCTAGAGAAAGCTATAGAGAGGGTGCAGTGATTGAGGAAAGTATGCAGCTGGAGGGATTTCAGAGGTAGGTTGTATGGCACAGAGAGTGGTGGGTGTATGGAACACACTGCCAAAGGGGTGGTAGAGACTGGGCAGGGATTCCCAATCTGGGGTCCATGGCATCAAAAAGGTTGGGAACCCCATGATCAGGGGCATTTAAAAGACTCGTCAATAGGCACATTAGGGTTACATTATACAACCGTGGGATCCGTCTCCTAACAGGCCACCAACAAAGCAAAGAAGCCCGAAAGAAGCCATAAAGACTGTCAAACACCCAACGTGTAGTGCGAGAAAAAAACCCAAATCATGCAAACAATAAAATCAAACAAATAGCATTTAGAATAAAAGTGAGTCCATAGTCATGAAGACTGGAGCAGCTGGAGGAGGCCTAAAGGATCAGCACATCATTTGTGGGCTGAAGGGTCTGTATTGTGCTGTACTGTACTGATTAAGTGCTATATTGTAAAGTCAAAGTCCTCTTTATTATCCCAAGCAGATGCATGCTCATGTGTAACAAAGAGACTGCTGTGGCATTACAGCCAACATTCACATAAAAGTAACCACAAATTTTAAAAACTATACAAGGCAAAGCAATTGGAACACAATTATAGACAGATAGCTTACAAGACCAGGATCCCAAGGGGAAAATCAGCACAGACAAAAGTTGATGCGTGATAGTCAAAGGGGGCTTTGATTTTTTTTGTCTGTCCTGTTGGGTGTCGTCTTTCATTGATCCTATAGTGTTTCTTGGATTTGCTGAGTATGCCCTTAAGAAAACGAATCTCGAGGTTGTACATGGTGACATATTTGTACATTGATAATAAAATTTACTTTGAACTTTGAAGCAGCAGAATGAAGCACAAGTCGAGCTGGGAGAGCATAAAGTGAAGTCAACAGAACATCATTAAACAAAACAAACAGGAGCAGGAGTCGGCCATCTGGCCCGTCGAACCTGCTCCTCCATTCAATAAGATCATGGCTGATCTGACCGTGGACTCATCTCCACTACCTGCCTTTTCCCCATAACCCTCAACTCCCCATCTAAACAGAAATCTATCCAACCTTATCTTAAAGATATCCACTGCTTCATTGGGCAGAGAACTCCACAGATTCACCACTCTCTGGGGCAAGCAGTTTCTCCTCATCTCCATCTTAAATTTACTCTCCTGAATCCCGAGGCTTTGTCCCCTAGTTCTAGTCTCACCTACCAGTGTAAACAACTGTCCTGCCTCTATTTTCTCTATCCCTTTCATAATTTTATATGTTTCTATAAGTCCTCTCATTCAGCTGAATTCCAGTGAGTACAGTCCTAGGCAACTCAATGTCTAACCCCCTCATCTCTGTAATCAACCTGGTGAACCTCCTGTACACCGCCTCCAAAGCCAGTATATCCTTCCTCAAGTAAGGAGACCAGAACTGCACACAGTACTCCAGGTGCAGCCTCACCAGTACCCTGTACAGTTGCAGCATAATCTCCCTGCTCTTAAATTTAATCCCTCTGGCAATGAAGGCCAACATTCCATTTGCCTTCTTGATAGCCTGCTGCACCTGCAAACCAACCTTTTGTGATTCATGCACAAACACTCCCAATCCCTCTGCACAGCAGCATGCTGCATTTTTTTACCATTTAAATAATAATCTGCTCTTTCTTCCAAAGTGGATGACTTCTCATTTACCCTCATTGTACTCCATCTGTCAGACCCTTATCCACTCACTTAACCTATCTATATTCTTCTGCAGACTTTCCATATCCCCTGCACAATTTGCTTTTCCACTCAATCTAGTATCATCAGCAAACTTAGATACACTACACTCGGTTCCCTCTTCCAGATCGTTAATGTATATCGTGAACAGTTGTGGGCCCAGCACCGACCCCTCGACACACCGCTCACCACTGATTGCCAACCAGAGTAACACCCATGTATCCCAACATCTTTTGTTTTAATAGTATTATAGCACTTTCCAGAAGTGAGCTTTTCTGGAAAAGTCACTTTGCAGGGTGGGTAGTATCACAATGATTTTGCCAGCCTGCTCTCTTTTTGCCCTAGACACATACAAGTCCTGCAGCGATGGTAGACCGCAGCCAGCGAGCTTTTTTGCTGTATACTGTGTACACTGTACACACAGCAGTATGGTGGAGAGTTGAATGTTTTAAGGTCACAGACAGGGTGTCAAACAAATGTGCTAACCAGTCCAAAATTGTGTTAATCATGAGTGTTGGAAATGTCTTTATCCAGACAAGAAAAAAAAAATCCACTCAGCCTCACAGATGGTGGAAAGACTTCGGGTAGGCACCACGTTACCCGGAGTTGGAGTCTGAAATCTGTGGCAGATTCAGAGAAACTCATGAACCACAAGTTGGCCTTTTCCCAGCAAAAAGCCTACTTGCACAAATCCAGCTTCTACATCAAACAACATGACAATGAGATTTATGTTCATTTCCTGCAAACCTGAGGAAATATACTGTAGGTTGAACGTACCCAACAGTGATACACAACCCTCAGCGCTGCCCCAAAGTGCAGGCCTCCAGGGAGATGTGGGAGTAACCATCTAGAGAGTGGTGCGAACCCTTGACCCAGTGACGGACAGAAAAGAGTGATGTGTAGAGGAGTGAAGTGGGTACTCCAGGGGAGGCTGTAAAATATTGATAACCCGCCACTCTCAGGACCTGTTAGTGCCAAACTGGCAGATATTCCAGAAGCCTGGATGCTGCCCGTTAACACCTCACAGTTTCCTCTTTTACATGCCATGCACGTGATGTTAAATTTCCCAGTAAACATTCAAAATTAAATGTTGTTGCTCCGTAAAACCCAGGTTAGACCATACTTGGAGTATTGTGTTCAGTTCTGGTCGCCTCATTATAGGAAGGATGTGGAAGTTTTAGAAAGGGTGCAGAGGAGATTTACTGGGATGTTGCCTGGATTATACAACATTTTGAGGATAGACTGAGGGAGCTAGAGCTTTTCTCTTTGGAGTGAGGGAGGATGGGAGGGGACTAGATAGAGGTGTACAAGATACTAAGAGGCATAGATTGAATGGACAGCCAGAGACTTTTTCCCAGGGCAGAAATGGATAATACAAGGGGACATAATTTGAAGGTGATTGGCAGAGAGTATAGGTGAGATGGTAAACGCAGTTTATGTTTACACAGTGTGGTGGGTGGGTGGAACACACTACTGAGGCTGGTGGTTGAAGCTGATGCATCCAGGACATTTAAGAGACTCTGTTTTCTGTTCTATTAGCTCCTCACGGTTTTCCTGTTTCAGATGTTATACATTTCCATGCTCTCTGCTGCCATCGGGAAGGAGGTACAGGAGTCTTGGGTCCTACACCAACAGGTTCAGAGCGGTTATTACCCTACAGCCATCAGGCTCCTGAAGCAGCGTGGATAACTTCTCACACCTCAAAACCAGTCAGATTCCGCAACCTATGGACTCTATAAAATTCAAAGTCAAAGTAAATTTATGATCAAACTACATGTATGTCACTATTTACTGCTCAGAGATTCATTTTCTTGTCAGAATACTCAAGAAATCCAATAACCATAACAGATTCAAAGAAGGACCGTACCAACAGTGTGCAAAAGACAACAAACTGTGCAAATATCCCTCAAGACAACTCATGTTCTCAATATTATTTATTTACTTATTCATTTATTATTATTTTTTGTATTGGCAGAGTTTGTCTAGTTTTGCATGCTGGTTGCTTGTCTGTCTCTGTGAGGAGTTTTTCATTGATTCTATTGTATTTCTTTGTTCTACTGTGAATGCCTGCAAGAAAATAAATCTCAGGGTGGTATATAGTGACCTATATGTGCATTGATAATAAATTTACTTTTAACTTTGCGCTGAGTAATTCTCAAACTCTACCGATTCACTGAATAATCACAATTAACGTTGTGAGTTTAGCGCAAAGCCGACTCCTGCCAGTGTCTGTCTCAGATCAGTGGAAACACCCCTGCCTCGAAACCAGATGGGTGTGGTTCTCATTCCCAGTCCAGAGTCACAGGCACAGACACTCAATGATAGCTTGCTCTGTGTAAATTACCCGGTGTTGATGAAAGGGCTTCAATGGCTACAAGGTGTTTGCCAGGCCCCAAAGCCGTGGAAAGCAAAACCGCAAACGTTGTCATTTTAGTCTCTATTCGAAGCATTTGTTATTTCATCATTCAAACAAATATTACAAAACAGTTTAACAGCACTGTGACCACTTTGCACTAAATGCACTGTTTTTTGTTCAATTATGTTCTTATAAAATTGTTTAATTTATATTTACAGGATGTAAATTACAATTTACGTTCTCTACCTAATAAAGTGGCCCCTGAGTTTATCTTCATGGTCTTCTGCTGATGTAACCCATCAACTTCAAGGTTCGACGTGTTATGAATTCAAAGATGCTCTTCTGCACATCACTGTTGTAAACACGTGATTATTTGAGTTACTGCCACCTTCCTGTCAGCTTGAACCAGTCTGGCCATTCTCCTCTGACCTCTCTCATTAACAAGGTCTTTCCACTCTCAGAACTGCCACTCACTGGATGTTTTTAGTACCATTCCCTGTAAACTCTAGAGACTGTTCTGCGTGAAAATCCCAAGAGATCAGCAGTTTCTGACATACTCAAACCACCCCGTCTGGCACCAACAATCATTCCACAGTCAGAGCCACTTAGATCACATTTCTCCCCACTCTGATGTTTGATCTGAACAACTAAACCTCTTGACCATGTCTACATGTTTTTATGTATTGAATTGCTGCCACATGATTGGCTGATCAGATATTTGCATTAATGAGCAGGTGTACAGGTGGCCGAGTGTAAACTTTGAATAAATAGTGCAAAAGGGAGCTGAAGTTAATGAATGGCAGATTGAACTGAAGATGCCTGGACTGGTTCACTGAGTTGTGGTTTGTTTTATATCCTGTGTTTCTCGCTTTGTTTTGTTTTTGCTGTTTGCATGATTTGCACACTGGGGGGTTTCATATTTCCCTTTGAATGAGTTCCGTCATTTCCTTTCTTTGATTTGTGTCTGTCCGTGGGAGGATGAATCTCAGAGCGCACACTGCATACATTTTTAGATAATAAATGTACTTTGAATCTTTGGAATAGGAGGTCGTGTTCCCGAGTTCTTTGTAATACTAACAACTGCTATTGTTACTTTTATACAATTACTGCTGCCATTGGAATGTTAAAGTAACAACTGCTATTGATACAGATACAACTCATTAAACTGATGGCTTATTGCCAAAATACCAGAGTTGGCATGCGCACGGCCCAGCGAGCAACTTGTGCTGGGTGTTCCTCTCAACAGAGTCAGGATCCTGCCAGCGAAGAGCAGGGAAGTTTTGCTTTGACCCACACACTAACACAAACACTCGAATTAGTGGCTGTTGACAAAATATGGGCACTTGACAGGGAAGCACATTCTTGTTCATCTTCTTCAAAGTAACCGTTCGTAGGATGACATCTCCTACATTCATGACTACCCCTGAACTGCGGAGGCACCTCAGTGCTCAGCAACAGCCTCTTCCCCTCGGCCAACCCCAACACTACCTTGAACTACATTTCTTGTTTTCCCTCTGTCTCTCAGCTGGGGGTGGCATAGCAGCACCAGCAACCCAGCCACCCATCTGAAGTCAAGTCACATTTACTGTCATTTATCTATGTACATGTATATAATAGATATAGAAACGAGAGTGTTTCTCTGAACCAGGGTGTAAAGCACCGTAGTACAAATAACACACAATATCTTATGAAGGTAAGGATAAAATCTACAGAGGAATCTCACATAAATAACAACTAAAGTACATTAATAATTAAATATTGCACTGGAACAGAATAACCAGTGACACTTTGAATACGATACAGCCGGGAGATCAGAAGCCTAATGACCAGAGGTAAGAAACTGTTTCCCGTCCTGACCGTTCTTGTCTTTATGCATCGGAGTCTCCTGCCTGATGGTAGAAAGTCAAAGAGGATGCTGGATGGATGGCTGGGATCCTTAGTAATACTACGGGCCCTGCATAAACAGCGTTCATGATAAATGTCCCCAGTGGACGGCAAGGAGACCTTTATGACCCTCTCGGCCATTCTCACAGTTCTTTGTAAGGACTTCTGGTCTTACGCACTGCTGCTCCCATACTAGATGGAGATGCAACGTGTCAGGATGCTCTCAATGGTGCTCCTGTAAAACACAGTTAAGATGGGGGGAGGGAGCATTACTTGCTTCAATCTTCTTAGGAAGTGGAGGGGCTGCTGTGCCTTCTTGTTCAGAGAAGTGGTATTAAAGGACTAGGTGAGATCATCCCAGGAACTTGGCGTACTTGTGTGTTGAACTTGGAGTTTGTACGTTCCTCCCATGGTCACATGGGTTTCCTCCAGGCGCACCGGTTCCCTCCCACAGTCCAAAGATGTACGGGTTAATAGTTTAATTGGTTACATGGATTAGCACTTTTTGACGACAGCTCAACATTCCCTCAAAACTAATCAATAAGCTCCCACACATTGGCCTCAATACCTCCTGTGCAGTTGGGTGCTTGATTTCCTCGCTTGCAGACCCCAGTCAGAATGGATTGGCAGCAACACCTCCTTCACAATCTCCAGCAGCACAGGTGAACCACAAGGCTGTGTGCTTGGCCTCCTGTTTTACTTGAGTGCATTCTTTCATTGATTCTAATAAGTTTATTGGATTTACTGTGAATGCCCACAAGAAAATGACTCTCGGGGCTGCATATATTGGCATACACGTACTTCGATAGTACGTTTACTTCGAACTTTGATTTAACCCTAGCCTAATCACAGGGTGATTTACTATGACCAATTAACTTACTGACTGGTATGTTTCGGTCTCTGGGAGGAAATTGGAGCACCTGGAGGAAGCTCTCACACACTTGAGGAGAACATATAAACTTTCGTACAGAAGATGCCGGAATTGAACGCTTGACGCCCTGAGCTGTAATAGCATCATTCAACCACAATACTACTGTGGCGCCAGACATACATTATCGTACTTGTGGAAGGAGTAAGTGCACAGAGTTTAATTTGAGACCGCTTACATCATGGGATGCAAGTACAACTCCAGCAACGATTGGTTAGTTGACTGAATGAGTCATTGTCTGACAACATGGCTTCAGTTGTGTGTTGACATTTCCATCGGCTTAGTGAGGTTGTGGTAAAGGTTGGAAAATTGCTCAGCTCTTTTGGCAGCTGGCTCACTTAAGGAAAACGTCATTAAATCAACCACCACACTAACAGTGTCCATTCAGTTCAGCACTGAACACCTACTAACACAACCTATGGCTCGCACAGCAGCAGAAAACCAAGTGCTTGATGCCACAACACAACAACTAACTCATCGAAATATCGAAAACTCTGCCTGCAGCAAACACTCCTTCCTTGTGTTCACGTGATTCCTGAGTAGTCAATCTCAGCGTTAGCAAAAGGCATTCATGCTCCTGAGGGCTCTACTAGATTCCTCCTCTTTGCCTTAAAGCCTGTCCCTATTCTAACAACTTTCTACAGGAGGACCATCGAGAGTGTCCTGTCTGGCTGCATCATTGTTGTGCGGAAGCTACGAGGCATCTGACTGCAAGATCCTACAAAGTATAGAAAAAAATTGCGACATTTAGCGGGTGCGTTGTAGACAAAGGGTCAGAAGCATTATTGAGGATCCCTACCACCCATCCCACAGTCTCTTTGACCCACAACCATCGGGAAGGAGGTACAGGAGCATCAGAACGAGGACTGCCAGAATGGGTAACAGCTTCTTCCCTCAGTGTCTGAGACGAATGAATACCCTGCCACCACGGAGGTCTTGTCATTAGGACAGTAAGCTGTTTACTGCCAACCTGTGCTGCACACTACACATGCACTTTGAATTATATTTTATTAACTTATTTACGGTAATATTTTGTTTTACGTGCTGTGTCTGATGTACTGCACATTTTGTGGACGCACTGCAGTCCAGAAGAATGTTGCTTTGTGGGTTCACCAGGGGAAAGTTGTTTAGTTTGGTTGTATACCTGGATAGACAGATTACAATAAACTCGAACTTGAATTTGAACTTGACATTCTTGCTTATCGTTATCCCACCCCGCCGTGTTCTGTTCACCTGCCTTGCCCTCAATGACATTTTTTGGGCTAAGGGTTTTACATTATCATTAACACGAAGCAACGCTCCTTGGGATCACTCACATGCCAATATTATCTGTTGGTCATGAGCAGATGTTACTGACATTGCTCTGTGATGCACCATCAATAACTCACTGAGACGTAAGAAGCGAGGTATCGGCTTTTATTGACTGGAAGAATGAACAACACTACATCCTGGAGAATGAGGCCGGGCATCAGGCCTCAATTGCCTTTATACAGGGGTCTGTGGGAGGAGCCACAGGAGCAGTCCAGACAGGTATATGTAGTTCACCACACTCTGGATCCATTTAAAGATAACTATAGTCTGAATATTGGATCTTGAGTTCAGGAACAACATATCAGGAAGAGGGCAAGAACTGACTCAGCCAAAGACAATCTTAATGCGCAGTGGAAAGCGAATGAGATAGAACACAGAACATTACAGCACAGTATAGATCCTTCGGCCCACAATGTTATGCCAACTATTTAACCTACTCCAAGATGAATCAAACCCTTCCTTCCATTTTTCTATCATCCATGTGCCTATCTAAGAGTTTCTTCAGTATCCGTAATGTAGCTGCCTCTATCACCACCCTGGCAGTGCGTTCCACACTCTTACCTCTGCCATCCCCCCATACTTCCCTCAAATTGTCTTAAAATTATACCCCTTGTATTAGCAAGGGGAAAAAGTCTCTGGTTGTCCATTCTATCTATGTCTCTTATCACCTCATGCACCTCTATCAAGTTACCTCTCAATCTCTTTGACTTCAAAGAGAAACCCGAGGATCACTAAACCAATCCTCACAGGACATACTCTCTTGTATACTATGGGGAAGATTGTAACAGATTGGGGAGAGAAAAAACCTGCAGCTACAGAGAAGTAAGACAGGTAAACAATAAAGTACAAGATCATACCAAGGTAGATGATGAAGTCATGAGTCTATCTTATACTAGAGCAGGGATTTCCAACTGTTTTTATGCCATGGTCTAATACAATTAAGCAATGGGTTCTTGAACTCCGGTTGGGAACCCCTGTACTAAGGGAACCGTTCAATTGTCCTACAACAGCTGGGCAGATATTTCTTCTCATGATAGAATTGGGAGTTCGGGACAGCATTTAAAAGTAGAGGATTATCCATTTAAGAAAGAGAGGAGGCAAACATTTTTTGAGGGGGCATAAGTCTTTATAATTCTGCTTCCACTGCCCATTGAATGTGTGTTTATAAAGCAAAGGTTTTATAACTAAACCAGCAGTGTGAAAGATTACCATGAGAGATGAGAATGAGGTGATGAGGCTATAACCAAACTGGCCATGATGGAGCAAACCCAAGGGGATGTGGCCTATTCATGCCTCAAAGTCACATGTTCATAAATTGTGTAGAGTGCCAAGCATTGTGGGAATGCTGTTGTTCTGCTGAGCATTGTGGGAATGCTATATTTAGCTGAATCTGTGGCAACACTTGTAGGCCACACATTAAGCTCAACATAACATCCCCACAGAATCATTTTAAAAAAAATCAGTAACAGGAGCTTTGATTTTATTTAACATCTCACTTGTTACTGCTTTTCCTAAATCGTTGGAGATCAAAGAGAAGGAGAAGCAATTTCAAAGCAGACAAAAAATACACAAATTCAGGAAGGTGCGGGTCCATCATTTTATAATGGAAGATTCAAAAATGTTTAACATCATTCCCTATACACAAGTGTAAAGGAAAGCAAAATAATTGTTACTCCAGATCCACTGCAGCTTAAAAAAGTAAACCTTTTGACTCATTTTAAAAAGGGGCCACCGTAAAATTCCAAAAATCCACTATCCAACTATTTAAAAAGCCCAATAGTTCAGGATCTAGCCGATCTGGTGTTGAATCCTGGGCTCACTTCGAGCTCACCAAGTTTAGTGTTCCGTGTTTCTTGTAAACTTACAGGGTTCATTGCAAAGTTTAGTATTCTATTGCATAACATGAATTAAAGTGATAAACACAAGAGGTCCTGCAGATGCTGGAGATCCAGAGAAACACACACAAAATGCTGGAGGGACTCAGCAGGGCAGGCAGCATCCAGTACTGATGAAGATGTGCCAGCAAATACCACCATCAAAGGCCGCAAGGCAATTCCCTTCACACCTTTTTATTTCAGACATGGTTCTGCTATCGTTAGAGCCTGTAATCTACATTCTGGCATTGCAACTTCAAGCTGATCGGGCAATCTGACGCTTTGCTTTCTCCGGGGTGTTCCACGAGGCTGCGACCAAAACATGTGGCATGAAGGCCAGGAATCCCGGAGACAGGGCACAGGCCCACAATCGACTCCATCGCTCGCCGATCTCACCAATTAAAGCGCCAAGGAAGACTGAAATCATCGAGGCGGGTGCCGAAGGTGAGCGAGTGTTCAGCACCGTCTGCCAGCCTCTCACTTGCTGCTGCCGGTGTCTCTGTGTGGTGATCTCTCGCCTGCTGCTCCCTAAGGAAGGTCCTTTGTATCGAGTGAACTCTCTCTCCCTCGATACTGTCAGAGTATGGGCTGAATCAAGGTTTAATTGACATGGACTGTAGATTTGGACACTAATTCAATTTCTATGACGTGTTCCATTTCTAGTTCTAGTTCTGGTTGCTCTGTTTATTGTTACTACTAATTGGGCAATTTTGAACAGGTCAGTTCACGGTTTTCTTTGTTTCATGACTGTGTGTGGGGAAGATGAACTTCAGAGTTGTATACTGTGTACATGCTTTGATAATAAATGTACTTTGAATGCTGACTCTTTATTCCTCCCCATAGATGTTGCCCGACCTGCTGAGTTCCGCCAGCACTTTGTGTATGAATTAAAAGTGTATTAATACGAATAAAAAGTGAATTAAAAGGAGTATTAATAGGAATAACATCCAACAGTCTAGACATATCTGAAAACTGACCACCAAAATCCTATGTGTGATGGATTAATGGAACATTATTGTAGTGGCTAAAATTATTAGTTGTGGTGATGTACGTACATCTTACGTTGTAACATAGCTGCTTCAGCACTCAGCTGGACGACAGCTGGAAGTTGTTCAAAGTTCTCCAAAGTCTGGCATTGCAGAAGAGCAATCTTCAAAATTTGATGATTTAACGGATTTCAAAATTTAACTTGTAATGTTTGTTCTTAATAAAGACAAACTTGTGTGGGTAAAAACACCAGCATATTTATTAACCACCATAACTTCAGCTCCACACGAGTGCGAGCAACTCGCTCACGGGGACTTAAACATTTCCATGAAAGTATTTCAGCAAACCCAGAACAAACTGAACATATTCTACAAACCCCATTTCCAGAAAAGTTGGAATATTTTCCAAAATGCAATAAAAACAAAAATCTGTGATATGTTAATTCACATGAACCTTTATTTAACTGACAAAAGTACAAAGAAAAGATTTTCAATAGTTTAACTGACCAACTTAATTGTATTTTGTAAATATACACAAATTTAGAATTTGATGGCTGCAACACACTCAACAAAAGTTGGGATAGAGGCATGTTTACCATTGTGTTACTTCACCTTTCCTTTTAATAACACTTTTTAATCGTTTTGGAACTGAGGATACTAATTATAGTAGACTTGCAATTGGAAATTTTGTCCATTCTTGCTTGATATAAGACTTCAGCTGCTCAACAGTCCGTGGTCTCCGTTGTCTGATTCTCCTCTTCATGATGCGCCATACATTTTCAATAGGAGATAGATCTGGACTGGCAGCAGGCCAGTCAAGCACACGCACTCTGTGTCTACAAAGCCAAGCTGTTGTAGCCTGTGCAGAATGTGGTCTGGCATTGTCCTGCTGAAATAAGCATGGACGTCCCGGGAAGAGACGTCGCCTTCATGGCAACCTATGTCTCTCTAAAATCCTAATATATGCCTCAGAGTCAATGGTACCTTCACATACATGCAACTCACCCATGCTGTGGGCACTGATGCACCCCCATACCATCACAAATGCTGGCTTTTGCACCTTTCGCTGATAACAATCAAGATGGTCGTTTTCATTTTTGGCACGGAGAACTCGACGCCCTTTTTTCCGAAAACTAGCTGAAATATGGACTCATCTGACCACAGCACACGGTTCCACAGTCTTTCAGTCCATCTGAGATGAGCTCGGGCCCAGAGAACTCGCCCGTGTTTCTGCATAGAGTTGAAGTATGGCTTTCTCCTTGTGTAATAGTTTCAAGTTGCATTTTTGGATGCAGCGACGGACTGTGTTAAGTGACAATGGTTTTCCGAAGTACTCCCGAGCCCAGGTGGCTATAATTGTCACAGTAGCATGACGGTTTCTTAGGCAGTGCCGCCTGAGGACTCGAACATCACGCGCATTCAACAGTGGTTTCCGACCTTGCCCTTTACGCACTGAGTTGTCTCTGAATTCTCTGAATCATTTCACAATATTATGTACTGCAGATGTTGAAAGACCTAAATTCTCTGCAATCTTGCATTGAGAAATGTTCCTTTTGAACTGACTAACAATTCTCTCATGAATTTTGGCACAAAGGGGTGAGCCACGATCCATCCTTGCTTACAAAGACTGAGCCTTTGATGGATGCTACTTTTATACCCAGTCATGATACCTCACCTGCTACCAATTAGCCTGCTTAATGTGGAGTCTTCCAAACCGGTGTTACTTGAATATTCTGTGCACTTTTCAATCTTATTTTAACTCTGTCCCAACTTTTGTTGAGTGTGTTGCAGCCATCAAATTCTAAATTTGTGTATATTTACAAAATATAATTAAATTGGTCAATAAAACTATTGAAAATCTTTCCTTTGTACTTTTGTCAGTTAAATAAAGGTTCACGTGAATTAACATATCACAGATTTTTGTTTTTATTGCATTTTGGAAAATATCCCAACTTTTCTGGAAATGGGGTTTGTAAATCAAAAACTAAGACAAAATTATTGTTCTGTTATCCTTACTGACCTAGAATGCTTCCATTTGAACCAATAAACGACCCACAAGGCCGCGCTGTTTGCTATTTAAGGGACAGGACTTGACATTTTAATGACATTTATTCAGAGATCTGTCCCTACCCTGAGGTACATTTACAATGAGCTGGATTTCATTTCACTTATTGTGAATCATCTGATGACTTCGGCTCATTTCCATATACAAATATGGAATAGAGCCAATCGAGAGAGCTTACTGTGAACAAGATAGCACAAACAAGAGAGAATCTGCAGATGCTGGAAATCCTGCTGAAGGGTCTCACACCGAAAGGTCAACTGTACTTTCTTCTATAGATGCTGCCTGGCCCGTTGAATTCCTCCAGCATTTTGTGTGTGTTGCCTGAATTTTGTACTATCTGTATTTGAAGACACTTTGACTTCATCTAAACAACGAGTCACAATATTGGCCAAACACACCAGAGTATGCATACAAAGGAATAAGATTTATTATCAATGTCCTATATAATGTGAGCACTCCAGCATCTTGTGCGTTGCTTTGGATTTCCAGCATTTGCAGACTTCCTTGTGTTCATGATGTGAAATTTGTTGTTTTTCGGCAGCAGTACAGTGCAAAGTCATAAAATTACTATAAATTGCAAAAGAAATTCAACAAGAGGAGGAATAATAAGGCAATGCTCATGAACAAACGGCTAACACAAGAGGGCATAACTTTAAGGTGATTGAAGGAAAGTAAAGGGGGATTTCAGAGGTAGGGTTTCTTTTTGAAACACAGTGTTAAGTGGGTGGAAGAGGCAGATACATTCAGGACATTTAAGTGACTCTCAGGCACTTGGATGATAGAAAAATACAGAGCTCTGCGGGAGGGAAGGGTTCGACTGATCTTGGAGTGGAGTGGAGATCAGCACAACATTATGGGCTGAAAGGCCTGTACTGTGCTGTAGTGTTCCATGTTCTGAATTCAATGATTCATCTGCAACTGTTGCACTTACTGTGATTTAATTTAAAACAAACGATGATGCCAAGCTACAGTCAGGCAGAGAAGAAACATTCCGTACAAGCAAGAAAATCTCAGTCATTTCAAAAATTTCCTGGAAGCAATGACAATTCTCAGAGAAATATAGAAATGGAAACAAGTAGTCACATCAATGAGGAAGCTTTGCGATTGCACGTGTGACAGACCTTCCTTCCCCTTAAACTGTACAATTAAGTTCTTTGTAGCAGTTACCTGTACATATAGGAATTCCAACAATTTATGCACAGCAAGCTCCCGTTTTGTGTGATTATCACCAGATAAACTGCCTTGATGATTTTGTTTGAGGGAAAAATATTGGGCAGGCGATCATGGAGAATTCCCTTTAAGAGTAGTGCAGCAATTGGAGCAGCCAGCAGCAAGATTGGGGTTCAACCCCCACTGCTGTCTGGAAGGAGTTTGTAAAGTCAACATGGCTTTGTGCTTGGCAGATAGTGTCTAACCAATCTTATGGAGTTTTTCAAAGAGTTTACCAGGAAAGTTGATGAAGGAGCGACAGTGAATGTTGTCCACATGGACTTTACCCTCATGGGGAGTTGGTGGAGAAGATCCAGTCGCTTGGCATTCAAGGTGAGATAGTAAATTGGATTCAACACTGGTATTGTGGGAAAACGAGGCGAGATTTGACTATATAAAAATTATGAGGGATATAGATAGAGTAAATCCAAGCAGGCTTTTTCCATTGAGGTTGAGTGAGACTAGAACTGGAGGTCATAGGTTAAAGATGAAAGGTGAAATGTTTCAGGGGAACATAAGGAGAACTTCTTCCCTCAGAGGGTACTATGAGTGTGGAATGAGCTGCTAGTAGAAGTGGTAGATGCAGTTCAAATTCAACATTTTAGGGAAATTTGGATATGTAAATCGATAAGAGGTGTATGGCCCGGGAGGAGGGAGATGGGACTAGCAAGATGGCCCAAAGGGCCTGTTTCTGTGCTGTATTTCTCCATGGGAACATGGACAAGGTCATGATTTAGCACATCTGAATAGTAACACCTCCTACAAACTGGTAGGCCCACAGGGCTGCACCCTCCTACAAAGTGACATGCTGCACAGGAGCTGTACTGGAACACGCAATGGCCCGACTTCAATGCAAGATAGTTACTCACTGAGCACTGGTTAATGGAGATATCGGAGGGAGGCACAACAGCTGAAAGAGTTTTCTGTTCATATTCGGCTACCACCATTCCTCTACATTCTCTACTCCAAGGAAATCTGCCTGGAAGGGCAGTACTACAACATCTGCGTAGCCTTCAACCTGACACTAATTCTCAATAATTTCTTCTCTTCCCCTTCTCTCTCTTTCCATTCCCCATTCTGGCTCCCTTCTTGCCCTTTCTCCTCTCCTCATCTGCCAATCAGCTCCCTCTGGTGCCCCTCCTCCTTCCCTTTCTCCCATGGTC
Organism: Hemitrygon akajei; assembly: GCF_048418815.1. NCBI lineage: Eukaryota > Metazoa > Chordata > Chondrichthyes > Myliobatiformes > Dasyatidae > Hemitrygon > Hemitrygon akajei. The sequence continues at coordinate 64,752,153 of NC_133144.1, read as the reverse complement.
CACTCTCCTCTCCTGTCAGGTTTCCTCTTCAGCCCTTTACCTTTTCCACTCGTCACCTCCCAGATTCTCACTTCATCCGCCTTCCCCCATCCACGTTCCTTCCCCCTCACCTATCACCTACCACCCTGTCCTCCTCCCCCTCCCTCCACTGACTTATTCTGGCTTCTTTTCCAGTCCTGATGAAGGATCGCAGAAACGAAGGAATTGATTTTGGGTTACAGGAGGAATGGAGACTGGCTAACCCCTATTGACATCAATGGATCTGGGGTTGAGCGGGTAAACAGCTTCAAGTTCCTTGGCATCCACAGCACTGAGGATCTCACGTGGTCTGTATATACCAGCTGTGTGGTGAAAAAAGCATAATAGTACCTCTTTCACCTCAGACGGTTGAGGAGGTTTGGTATGGGCCCCCAAATTCTAAGAACTTTCTTCAGGGGCACAATTGAGAGCATCCTGACTGGCTGCATCACTGCCTGGTATGGGAACTGAACTTCCTTCAATCGCAGGACTCTGCAGAGAGTGGTGCAGACAGCCCAGAACATCTGTAATTGTGAACTTCCCATGATCCAGGACATTTACAAAGACAGGTATGAAAAAAGGGCCCGAAGGATCATCGGGGACCTGAGTCACCCCAACTACAATCTATTCCAGCTGCTATCATCTGGGAAGTGGTACCACAGCATAAAAGCCAGGACCGACAGGCTCCGGGACAGCTTCTTCCACCAGGCCATCAGACTGATGAACTCACATTGACTTGAGTGTACTCTATATTACATTGACTGTTCTAGTTATTATTAATTATTGATTGAATGTTGCACATTTAGACAGAGACGTAACGTAAAGATTTTTACTCCTCATGTATGAGAAGGATGCAAGAAATGAAGTCAACTGAATTCAATTCAATTCTTGGCCCGAAACAACGACTGTTTATTTCCCTCCACAGATGCTGCCTGACTTGCTGAGTTTCCGCGGCATTTGTGTGTGTTATTACAAGCATTGCCAAGTGCAGTTGGATACATTTCACCTTGTTACATCCAGCTTCCAATCTGGGGGTCCAGCAGAGTGGCCCCTGTCCTCAACACCAATCATTTTATAATCTAACTGAAGAACAGAACAGTTGAAAAAATAAAGATCTTTCCCCCTGCCTTTTCTAGTACCCAGTTTTAATCTCCAGATGTCACTGATTCCTGGAATCCATGCAATTGTACATCATCACTACAGCTAACACCTTCAGAAGGCAAAGCCTCGAAAGGCAGCATCCGTCATTGGGAACCCCCAACACCCATGCCCTCTTCTCATTACCACCATCAGCGAGGAGGTACAAGAGTTTGAAGACACACACTCAATGTTTCAGGAACAGCTTCTTTCCCTTCACCATCAGATTTCTGAATGGATAATTTACCCATGAATATTACCTCACTATCAATCTATTTATTGCGCTCTCTCTTTTGCACTACTTGTTTATATATATTTCTTATGGTAATTTATACTATAGTTTTTAATTATGTATTGCACTGTACTGCTGCCACAAAACAACACTTCCCATGACACACATGCCAGTGATATTAAACCAAATTCTGATTCTAACATACGAGAGGTGGGATGGCAGTTTAATCATTGGCTCACAAAGGTCACCTACCTTGTGGCCAAACCTCGAGAACCTACACATATCCAGGCCACCATGAATTTCACCTGCACTCTGCAAGATGCCTAGCACTCTCTGCAAACTCTCTCCTTCAGGAAGGAGAAAGTGACAAGACGGAACAAGAGTCACCACCTCTGACTTGTAAAAGCATCGTTCAAATTAAATTGGTGGAAATAACCCTGAAAATAGTTGTAATGGAAAGGGCTTCATGTCTTTTAAAAACTGACCTATTGGCAAGGCGCCCAGGGAGATCACTGGAATCAATAGATTAGATGAAAGCTAATATTTGTCTTTGATTTCAACTTCCTTGTAGATATAAAGAGAACGAAGGGTGAGCAAAGATAAACAGTCATGGCAAATATGTAATTTGTTACTAGGAGCAACACACACAAAATGCTGGGGAACTCAGCAAGTCAGGCAGCATCCATAGAAGGAATAAACAGGCTGTGTTTTGGGCTGAGACCCTTTTACAGGAGTGGAAAGGAAGAGAGCAGAAGTCACAATAAGAAGGTGGAGGCAGGGGGAAGGAAGACAAGCTGGCAGGTGATAGGAGAAATCAGGTGAGGGGGAAGATAGCTGAGAGAGAGTAAGGAGGGGGAATGAAGTGAGAAGCTGGGAGGTGATAGACGAGACCAGGTTAGGGGAGGTAGGTGGATGGGAGAGGGAGGTTGAAGTGAAAAGCTGGGGTGCAATAGGAGAAGGGGGTAAAGGCTGAAGAAGGAGAATCTGACAGGAGAGGTGAGTGGACCACACGAGAAAGGGAAGGAGGGACACCAGAGGGAGGTGGTAGGCAGGTGAGGAGAAGATAAGGGGTAAAGGGGAGCCAAATGGGGGACATAAAGGCCCTTCATCAACTGTGTTTATAATTTATTACTGAACTATGACTCTGAGAGGGTACAAGCTATACTCAGTATATTCTCCCACCCCTTTCCGTTCTCGTAATATAACCAGGCGGTTACATCTGCTAACTCTCCATTCTTCCACAAATAACAACAAATTAAAAAAATTAGAAAAAAAGAAAAAAAGATTAGCTTCATTTGTTACACATGCATTGAAACATACAGCAAATTGTCATTTGTGTCTACGACCAACACAGCCCGAGGATGTGCTGGGGACAGCCCACAAGCATTCCCATGTTTCCAGCATCAACACAGCATGTGCCCTAAGCATAGACCTTTGGAATGTGGGAGGACACTGGAGGAAACTCACATGGCAGAGGGAGAATGTGCAAACTCCTTACAGACAATGGCAGGATTTGATCCCCAATCACTGTTGTTGTACCATCCCACAATCTCTTTGACCCACTGCCGTCAGGAAGGAGGTTCAGGTGATGAAGGGAAAGGTAAACTTAGGTAGAGGGATGGGTAAATGGGGGAATGGATTAAGGGGTATGATTAGCTTATGATAAATTGTCTTACAGGTACCTTATGTTACTGGGCAGTCAGAAAGAAACTCTACCCGGCAACAGGTGACACACTAGGCACTGTTCTCTAAAAGTGCTAAGCACAACTAAATATGGACATAGAATGATTAAAGGGGCATCTCAAGGTATAACTAAATATGGGACAAAACATTCGAGAGAAGGGGCAAGTGTCAGGGGGAGGTGCTAATACGAGGAATTTAGGTTGTACCCAGGCTAGTCTTGGCAGAAATAATTATAACTAACCAATAATGATTTTACATCTAATTGTATCTTAGCATGTGATCGAAACTCTATTAACTTGTGTAATTACAATATTTCCTGTAATGATTGCTGTTGTAAATTGTTAAGAATTGTGCTTCGGAGGCAGGGCAGTGTCCGGACTGTTTCTTTGGGAGATCAGTCTGTAATTCCCCCATAATTCCCCTACCTATGAATAAAGAGTGCAGTTTGCTGAAGTATCGCTTGTTTTATGGTTTTACTGAAATCGTGGTACCTTGCGTTATGGCATCGGGTCGATCTGTCTTTGACAAAGGAGCATCAGGACTAGGACTACCAGGTTGGAAACAGCCTCTCAGGCTACGGGACACATGAACACCCTGCCAGCACTGGGGTCTCGTCACCAGGACAGCGAGCTGCTTACTGTTTACCTGTGCTGCGCACTGCATGCACATTGAATTATCTTTTATTAACTTATTTCTGGGTAATATTTTGTTTGATAAGCTGTGTGTGCACTCTGGTCCGGAGGAACATTGTTTCGTTTGGTTGGATACATGTACAGTAAAAGGTAATAAACTTGAAGTTGCCTTACACTAACAGCTGCCCCATATCACTGGGATACCCCCATAAGCACTAATAACCCTTTGGTACTTTATAGAGGCCACAAAGCAGGGGACAATGAATATTGATATCTGCTCAATATTGAGGAGAAGTTGCCACAGATTCCACTGTTTTCTCAGATTCACAGTAGGTACATTGGCCCAATCAAATAGCATTAATCCCTGTTGCCAGTAGGTGAATTAAACCAATCAAATAGCAGAACTCCCTAATCAGCTTCCACTTCCAGAGACACAAAAACTAGTTTGCATTTATTTATTTATTGAGATGCAGCATGTGATAGCAGCCCTTCAAGCCACACCACCCAGAAACCCCTGTTTTAACCCGAGCCTAATCACGGGACACTTTACAACGATCAATTAATCTACCAACCGGTACGTCTTTGGACTGTGGGAGGAAACCGGAGCACCCGGAGGAAACCCATTGAACTGCTGCTCACTGAATGTTTTCTTTGTTTTTCACACCATTCTCTGAGACTGGTGTTTGTAAATGTCCCAGGCGATTAGCAGTTTCTGAGATACTCAAACCACCCCGTCTGGCACCGATAATCATTCCACAAAGTTACTTCCATCACATTTCTTCCCCATTCTGATGTTTGGTCAACTGAACCTCTTGACCATGTCTGCATACGTTTATGTATGGAGTTGCTGCCACATGATTGACTGATTAGATATTTGCATTAACAAAGTGTATAGGTGTACCTAATAAAGTGGTATATATTTTAGCAATATTCCAGAAATACAAAAGATTGAGCTCAGTCACAAAAAAGGGTCTCAGTCCAAGACTGTTTATTAATTTCCACAGATGCTGCCTGGATTTTGTGTGCTGCTCCGGATCTACTGACTTTCTTGTCCTTGTGATTTGCTGTTTCACTGCAAAGTCTCTTTGAGTGATGCCTACCCTGAAGAATTTTTGATGGAAGTTTAGTGAAACCCTCTCTCACTGCTGCCCTCTGACTCTTCAACAACTCATTCACCCAGACCTGCCACCACAGCTCCTCAGTCCTGAAGAAAGGTCTTGGCCTGAAAGTCGACTATCTATCCATTTCCGTAGATGCTGCCTGACCTGCTGAGTTCCTCCAGAATTGTGTGCGTGTTGCTTAAGGTTGTTAAACGTGTTTGTTATAGTTTCTCTCTTCACATAAAATAGCGTTAGCTAAAGCTTTAGTCAGTAATTGGAAATCCTGAGTGCTGTCAATCACACAGCAGTGTTATGCCTCCACTCATTTTTGCTGTAGCCTTCTCACCCTCCCATCAACTCCCCCCCCTCAAGATTCTACCACTCACTTTCACCTGGGGAAATCATTAGATCTACTGAACTCCAAGACTTGAGGTCCGCATGGTCATTGGAGGAACATGCAAACTCACCAATGAAAGCACCTGAAACCAGGATCAACCCCAGGTTGCTGGAGCAGTGTCGGTGGAAGCTCTATCATTTGTATCCTCCTGCTTCTCCATCCAGTTTACACACAAGAATATGAAAAGCCAAAGGCAAAAGTTTGCAGATGACATGAAGGTTGATGATGTTGTGGATAGTGTAGAAGGTTGTCACAGATTACAACGGGACACAGACAGGATGCAGAGCTGAGCTAAGAAGTACCAGATGGAGTTCAATCCAGACAAATATGAGGTGATTCACTTTGGAAGATCAAACTTGAGGCAGAATGTAGTGTTAATGGCAGGATTCTTATCAGTGTGGAGGAACAGAAGGATTTTGTATGCCCCCGAAGTTGCCATTCAAGGTGATAGGGTGGTTAAGGAGGCATATGGAGTGTTGGTCTTCATTAGTCAGGGTACAGTGGTATGGTTCATTAGAATGATTCTGGGAATGAAAGGCTTAACATGTGAGGAGCATTTGATGCCTCTGGACCTGTACTCATTGAAGTTTAGAAGAATGCGGGGGGAAGGGTCTCAATGAGTCCTAATGAATATTGAAAGGCCTAGTACAGCGGATATGAAGATGATGTTTCCTACAGTGGGTGAGTCTAGCAACAGAGGGCATGGCCCCAGAATTGAGGGACATCTCTTTAGAACAGAGATGAGGAAGAATTTCTTTAGCCAGAGGGTAAGTGAATCTGTGGAACTCATTGCCACACAGACAGCTGTGGAGGCCATCGTTGGGTATATTTAAAGCACAGATTGATAGACTCTTGATTAGTAAGTGTATCAAAGGTTATGTACAGGGAGAATGCAGTTCGGAGGGTAATAAATCAGCCACGATGGAGCAGTCTTAATGGACCATATGGCCTAATTCAGCTCTTATATCTTATGGACAGAATTCAAGAGCCACGAGGTGATGTTGCAGCTCTATAAAAGTCTGGTCACCTCATTACAGGAAGGCCGTGGAAGCTTTAGAGAGGATGCAAAGGTGATTTACCAGGATGCTGCCTGGATTAGTGAACATATCTTATGAGAAGAGGTTGAATGAGTTAGAGCTTTTCTCAGTGAAGGAGGATGAGAAGGGACATGATAGAGGTGTTTAAGATGATAAGAGTTATAGAAAAGTGGACAGCCAGCACTTTCTCTTCCCCCCACAGTATAACAAAGGCCAATACCAGAGAACATCCCTTTATGTTGAGCTGGAGAAAGTTTAGGGGGGAGATGTCAGAGATTTATCTTTTTAAAAAACAGAGAATGGGTGAGGGCATTGAACACAGTGCCAGACACAGTGGTTGAGGTTGATACATTAGGGACATTTAACAGACTCTTAGATAGGCACATGAATGAAAGAAAAATGGAGAGCTATGGTGTGTGTTTGAGGGAGGGATTCAATTGATCATGGATTAGCCTGCAACACTGCATGCCAAAGGACCTGTACTGTGCTGAAGTGTTGTATGTTTAATATTGCTAAGAGCCACAGTATCACAGTGATGGTGGGGGTGGGGGGTGGAGAGGAAGTCTCTCTGGAGTCCCCGTGGCAGTATTTGTCCATTACAAGTTCTTAAAACAAATTATTCAGTCATACTAAGCATTGCTGCTCATGGGAACTTAGTGTTAAAAATGTCTACTGTTTTCTTACATATTACAGCCGTAATCTCTACTTTAAAGGTCCCTCATTTACTACAAAGTACCGTTGAGTACTCAAAAGAGAACTTAGTAAGAGTCATCAACTTTAACTGCATGTGCAATTGCATTCCAGCTCAATAAAGGAGCTGTTCTAGTTCATATATTTTCTCAAGCTGTTAAGCAAATAAAAATCATCGGCTGAAAGGAAAATCTGATGCCGTACAGCAGAAACTCTAACAGTGTTTGCTCTGAGACTGGTTGCACAGGCCTTCCAATTTCCAACAGGCTGAACCATACACAGACTAATATTAGTAATTTACAGGAAGTCATTGAGTAAATTACAAGGTTTGAAACTTCACACTAGCATGCCACAAAAATAATGGCTGCAAAAGGAAGGGCCACAGATAGAAAAGTTTGTGTTGTGCTGCAGTGGTCTGTTTTAGGAGATGACTAATCGAAAGCCGAATCCAAGATGGTGATGAGTCAGTATATAACTAGGAGGGAAAGGTACGGTTCTTCCCATGCCTCATTTGGCAGGTATCGGGCGGTAACTTTTCCATTTCTTTAGCGCTTGTCTGTTTCACGAAGCCAAGTTGCCAGCTTGACGCCCAGCCGAGCACGGATGGAACTCATGCGAAGAGCTGGCTGGATTCAAACGTGGGACCTTTCACCCCGAAGTCCACCCACCTGTACAGCATGCAGGAGGGAGATTGAAAATCTGGTTGAAGGGTGCCACAACCAGAGTTTCTCACTCAACGTCAGCAAAATCAAAGAACTGATTATTGACTACAGGAGGAAGAAGCCTGAAGTCCTCATTCAGGGATTGGAGGTGGAGAGGGTCAGTAGCTGTACATTCCTTGGTGTTATATCTGAGGGTCTGTCCTGAGACTAGCTTGTAAATACCACCACAACAAAGGCACAACAACCTCTATTTCCTTAGAAGTTTGCGTAGATTTGGCACGTCACAAGAATCTTTTTGACAAACTTCTACAGATGTACAGTGAAGGGTATCCAGACTAGAAAAACCAATGCTCAGGAACACAAAGGGCTACAGAGAGTGGTGGTACAGCCCAGTCCATCACAGGCAAAGTCCTCCCCATTACTGACAGTTACACAGATCCCTGACAAAAGAAAGCAGCATCCATCAAGGACCCCCCACCATCCAAGGCCACTGCTGCCATTGGGAGCGAAGTACAGGAAGCTTTTGTCTCAGGTTCGGGAACGGTTATTACCCTACAACCATCAGGCTCCTAAACCAGCATGGACAACTTCAACGCTTCAACTCTGAACTGATTCTATGACCAACAGCCTCAGTTTCAAGGATCCTTTCCAACACGTTCTCAATACTATAATTTTTATTTGCACAATTTGGTTGTTTGCCAGTCTTTATGTATAGTTCTTCACAAATGCTATTGTATTCCTTTATTTTCCTGTAAATGGCTACAAAATAAAACAACTCTCAAGGTAATATATGGTAAAATACACTCACTTGGGTAATAAATTTTACTTTGACTTTGACCTTGGTCACAAACTATCCAGACTGAGCACAGAATGTAAAGTTATACAGAGATCACTGGAAAACACGGTAAGTTTCCTATCATGCGACTGCTGCTTACAGTAACAACTCAATGACTTCTGCCTGGCTCTGAGCAGGTTCCTTCCTGTCCTGAACAGAGCTGCCAGTGAACTTCACCAGTTCCAACTTGCCTTTCTAATGGACTGCATGAAATAATCCAACTGCTGAAAATTCAGCTGGATTTTGCAGTTGGAAGCAATCAATATATTGCAAACTCACAATGATGGGAGAGTCAGCAGCTTTAAATTGCAGGGGATTAATGTACAAGATGACTTGCCCTGGGCTCAATTATGGATGCTTTCATAAGGAAAGAGCACCCACACTTTTATCTTAAAAAGATTAAGGGATTTGTTATCATGTCAGGAGCTGCAGGGAGTAGCGAAGTCTGCCCGATATATCATGGGCACACCCCTCCCCACTACTGGCAGTATCTAAGACAGGCACTGCCTCAAGAATGTGACATCCAAAGTTCCCTACCATCTTCTTGAACCTACCATCAGGCAAGAAGTACTGAAGCCTGAAGAAGTCTCAAACCATTAGGTTCAGAAACAGCTACTTCCCTTCAACAATTTGGTTCTTGAACCAACTGGTACAAGACCAAAAGATATAGGAGCAGAGTTAGGCCATTTGGCCCATCAGGCCTGCTCCGCCATTTCATCAAGGCTGAACTAATTTTCCTCTCAGCCCCGGTGTCCTTCCCTCTCCCTGTATCCCTTCATGTCCTGACCAATCAAGAATCTATCAACCTCTGCCCTAAATGTACATAAAGAATTTGCCTCCACAGCTGTCTGTGGCAAAGAATTCCACAGATTCACCACTCTCTGACTAAAGAAATTCCTCATCTCCACTTTAAAAGCACTCCCCTCTGTTCTGAAGCTGTGTCCTCTGGTCTGAGATTCTCCCACCATAGGAAACATCCTCTCCACATCCACTCTATCAAGGCCTTTCACCATTCAATAGGTTTCAATGAGAACACCCCTCACTGCTCTGAATTCTTGTGAACAGGCCCAGAGCCATCAAACACTCTTCATATGGCAAGCCATTCAATCCTAGAATCATTTTTGTGAACCTCCTTTGAATCCTCTTCAGTTTCAGTGCATCATTTCTAAGATAAGGGGCCAAAACCTGTTCACAATACTTCAAGTGAAGCCTCACTACTGTTTTATAAGTTTCAACTTATATCCTTGCTTTTATATCAACTCCTCCTGAAATGAATGCTAACATTGCATTTGCCTTCCTCACCACTGACTCAACCTGCAAATTAACCTTTAGGGAATCCCAAGTCACTTTGCTCCTCAGGTTTTGTATTTTCTCTCCATTTAGAAAATAGCCAACCCTTTCATTTCTTATACAAAGTTCATGACCATACACTTCACAACACTGTATTCCATCTGCCATTTCTTTGCTCGTTCTCCTAATCTGTCCAGATCCTTCTGTAGCCTACTTTGTCAAAAGTACCTGCCACTCCACCTATCTTCATATCATCTGCAAACTTTGCAACAAAGCCATTATCCAAATCATTGAAAAGAAACACAAAATGAATCGGTCCCAACACAGACCCCTGGGGAACATCACTAGTCACCAGTAGCCAGCCAGAAAAGGCTCCCTTTATTGTCAGTCTTTGCCTCCTGCCAACCAGCCACTGTTTTAACCATGCTAGAATCTTCCCTGTAATACCACGGGCTCACAGCTTGTTAAGCAGCCTCAGGTGTGGCACCTTGTCAAAGGCCTTCTGAAAATCTAAATACCCAACATCAACTGATTCTCCTTTTCCTATCCTGCTTGTTGTTTCTTCAAAGAATTCCAACAGATTTTTCAGGCAAGATTTTCCCTTGAGCAAATCATGCTGGTTATGGCCTATTTTTAATCACATGCCTCCAAATACCGAGACCTCATCCTTAACAATTAACTCCAACATCTTCCCAACCACTGAGGCCAGACTAACTGGCCTATAGTTTCCTTTTTCTGTGCACTCAACCAAATCATGAAAGTTTAGCCACAGAATGACCACTCTACACTAAAATGGACCTTGTTTTTGTTCTAAATGTATTCCCTCTTATAAAAATTGTGTATAATTCATGTTTATGTTTTTATTGTGAATCTAATGCTGTTTCAAGTCTGTTTTTTATTGCACCTGCGTGTGCACGTAGATATGTGTGTGACAAAAAGCTCAGCTTTGACTTACAAAACCACATGCAAGGCACTGAGGAAAGTCTTTAACTTGAAGAGTTAACTGTTTCTCTTTCCACAGATGCTGTCTGACTTGTTGAGGGTTTCCGTCACGTCCTGCTCTTAATCGAGGTCCTGAGTATCCAGTGGGAAGGGATTCACCTTCCACCATCAACAGAGCCCATTGAGATTTTATAGAACACTCGCCACACCTAACACAACAAAACTCTCAAAGCTCAAGCCTCTGAAGTTAAAGCAACCTGCTCCTTCACCACCTCATAATTATTCAACTCCTCCACCAAGATGCAGCATGTACAAAATGCTCCAGCTTTGATTAGAGGGAAACTCCAGTGCCTAGGAAGGGAAAAATCTACAATAAGTGGTGGATACAGCCCAAATCCTCCACAAGCAAAGCCCTCCCTACCATGACCACACCTACATAGAATGCTGCCACAAGATAGCAGAATTCATCTTAAAATACCCCCATCTTCCAGGCCATACTCTCTTCTCGCTATTACCATTAGGTAGGAGGTACAGGGGTCCGAGGTCCCACACCACCACGTTCAGGAACAGTTATTACCCTACAACATGGGCTCCAAACCTTTTTTATTAATGGCATGGACAAACACCATTAAACAAGAAGTCCACAGACCCCAGGTTGGGAAACTCTGCCCTACAATAATCAGTCTCTTGAACCAACATGGATAACTTCACTCAACTCTGAAATGATTCCACAAATTCAGACTCATGTTCTTTCTCAGTATTATTTATTCAGCACAGACTAGATGGGCTGAACAGCCTGTTTCTGTGATGTAGTGCTCTATAATTCTATGACGATTTTGTCTTTTTTTTTTATCACTCTATGTATAGTTTTTCGTTAATTCTACTGTATTTTTCATTTTCCTGTAAATGCCTGCAAAAATGAATCTCGAGGTAGCAAATGGTATACACAGTGTGATAATAAATTTTCTCCAAACTGTGAAATGTAACTAATCTAGGCTTCTCCAACCTCTGAGACCAGAGACAGCAGAGCGGATGGGATCACAATCAGCAGCGGATTCCCCTCCACATCACACACCAGGCCACACAAGTTTTCCAAGGCCCGTCCGTACAGAGAGCAGCAGGAAATGATCCCTGATTTTCCGATCGCTGGCACCGTGAAGTGCACCGCCAACTGCTACGCAACCATGCTAGCTACAATCATTTTTCACTTTTAGATTTGCCATCAAAATAAACTCTTCAACGAGCCTGACCTTTTGGATAGGTAACTGGTAACAGTAGTCTGCGTCTGATAGGAAGTCACGGGGAAAAGGAAGCACTGGTGACAGAGAAACAACGCTTCAAGATTACTGTACTTACTGTAGTTGATGGCAAAATAATGCGAGTACCTAATTCGTTAACGCCATAAAGGATGATGGTGGTGACTTGGTGTAGATTTTAAATTCCAGGAGGGTAAATAGACAGATTGATGGGTCTTTAGACTGAAACATTATACAACAGCACACAAAATGCTGGAGGAACTCTGCAGGTCAGGAAGCAGCTAAGGAGAGAAATAAACAGTCGACGGAGGCCTGATAAAAATACAAACCTGCCCTGGCTTCTCCCTATAGATGCTGCCTGGCCTGCTGTGTTCCACCAGCATTTTGTGAGTGGTGTTGTTTGAATTTCCAGCATCTGCAGATTTCCTCGTGTTTGCTGGCTAATCTTCACCCGTGTTCAAGTGTTCAACTCACCTCCAACTTCTCTCAACAGCAATAAGTCAGGGACAATTCTAGCAAGTGATTACAAGATAACACAAAATACTGGAGCAACTCAGCATGTCAGGTAACACCTAGGCGGGAAATCAACAGTTGACTCGGGGCCGAGAACCTTCTCGATCCTGACGAAGGGTCTCAGCCTGAAACGTTGTCTGTTGTTCCTCCCCACAGACGCTGCCTGACTTGCTGAGTTCCTCCAGCATTTGGCGCATGTTACAGACATAGTGCACCGCGCCCTTCGGCCCATCTAGCCCATCCCGAACTTTTGTAGTGCGGTGCTCAAGATTTCCAGTACCTGGAGATTTTCTTGTGTCACCGGAAGGATTAACCCCTATTTCCCTTTGCTCGACGCTGCCTGACCTACCGAGTGATTTTGGAAGTTCCTAGCTCTCTTCACTAGTTGGCCGCTACTCCGCATACGGTATAAACATGCCCAAAATATAAAACCAGGAAGTGGCAACTACTAGGAAATTTATTGTTTCTGCATAGGACCGGAAGCAGAGATTAAAAATAAATACTTCGTTGCGCAGAAGTAGATGAGCTTGGAAAGATTAAGACCGCAGTGCGACCTCGGTAACACCGCAGTGTTCCCCGGCACCGACACTCGGCTGATCAAAATTAGCGTTAAGTGGCCCGATTGCCCATTAATACAACCCGAACTCGGGCCATGGGGGGCATACTCGTACAACACACGTCCCAAGATCTTGCGTTCCCTCCGTCCGAGTTTCTAATCATTTAGTTCAACCCCGTTAGAGACTTCCACCGAGGCGGCACCCGAGTATCTGCCCCGGATAGTTGTTTCCCCTGTGGCTCCCTGCCATTACTTGGGGAGTGGAAGATGGAGGAGGTCACGCCAAGCTTCAGCTGAACCGCCCGTCTGCAAAGGCACAAGGTACACTTCGACCTACCTGCGCTCCGATCTCCCGGTGAGCCCCTTAAGCCGAGTCAAAGTGAGGAGGTGGGTTCCTCCTTCTCGCCCAGTGCCGCGCTGCTTTCCCCCGGGCTAGAGGGAGGCGTGTTGACCTCTTGCTCAATCAGACCCTCCCACTGGCAACGTCAAGACAGCCGAGGAAAACAGGGGAGAAAAAAGTCCCGAAGCTCCAAGCGTATTTTTAAAAATCCGATTATTATTATTCACTTCCGTGTAAAAGTGCAAGGAGAACTTGCATCTTATCTGCACTTCTCGCTGCCACGACGAGGCAGTCAAAGACCCCACCCATCCACTCTCGCCTTTCCCACCGGGTAGAAGAGAGTAGCTCCCGGCCTCTCAATCTATAACCCTGCACCTGAAATTCACTTTCTCTGCAACTCTGTGAACACCATGGACTCACTTTCAAGGACTCTTCATCTCACGTTCTCTATGTTTATTCCTTAGTTATTAACTATTTTTAACTTTCTTTGTCTTTTGCACATTGGTTGTTTAGCAGTTTTTCATTGATTCTATTGTGTATGCGCGCAAGAAAACAGATCAAAGGGCTGCATCTGGTGACATACACATATGTACTTTGATAATAAATTTGCTTTGAACTTTATTCTGCATTGTTAATTGTTTTACTTCCTCAGTGCTGTGTGTAATGAATTGCTCCATATGGACGGTATGCAAGACACGTTTATCACTGTATCTCAGTACATGTGACAGCAATAAACTAATTTATCACTTGAAAACCTAAGACATAGTGCATAGAAATTATGTTAAATGTTGGGGTGAGATCTGACAAGTGAAATGATTGGGAATACGCAAAATGCAGGAGGAACTGCATTTTGATGTAGTTTTGAACTGCATAAAGATGTCAACAAAATAGAGAGAGTACAGAGGAGATTTACTAGAATGTTACCTGGGTTTCAGCACCTAAGTTACAGAGAAAGGTTGAACAAGTTAGGTCTTTATTCTTTGGAGCGTAGAAGGTTGAGGGGGGACTTGATAGATGTATTTAAAATTATGAGGGGGATAGGTAGAGTTGACGTGGATAGGCTTTTTCCACTGAGAGTAGGGGAGATTCAAACAAGAGGACATGAGTTGAGAGTTAGGGGGCAAAAGTTTAGGGGTAACGTGAGGGAGAACTTCTTTACTCAGAGAGTGATAGCTGTGTGGAACGAGCTTACAGTAGAAATGGTAGAGGCAGGTTCGGTATTGTCATTTAAAGTAAAATTGGATAGGTATATGGACAGGAAAGGAATGGAGGATTATGGGCTGAGTGCAGGTAGGTGGGGCTAGGTGAGAGTAAGCGTTCGGCATGGATTAGAAGGGCCGAGATGGCCTGTTTCTGTGCTGTAATTGTTATATGGTTATAACTGAGCAGGCCAGGCAGCATCTATGGAGAGGAATAAACAGATAGTTTCAGACTGAGACCCGTCATCAGGACTGGGAAGGAAGGGTCAGAGGTCAGGATAAGAAGTTGGCTGTTGGGGGGGGGGGGTGGAATACAAGGTGGCTTCTGATAGGTGAAGCCAGGTGGGTGGGGAAGAGGATGAAGTGAGAAGCTGGGAGGTGGTAGGTGAAAAAGGTAAAGGGCTGGAGAAAAAGGAACCTGATAGGAGGGGACTGTGGAATATGGGAGAATATGCCAGTCCTTCTGAGTTCCTCCAGCATTTAGTGTGTGCTACTCCAAGTTGGCAGCTGTTCAAGTTTGTTTATTGTTGTTCATCCATACACATGTATACAGCCAAATGAAACATGTTCCTCTGGACTAGGGTGCACAACACAGTGCACACAACTCACAGTTAACACATACAGTAATATTACAAATAAATTAACAAATACATTCCAAAAGATTGACATTTAGCATAAGGTGCATTTATGACACAAGTTCTAAAGTAAACAGCACAACTCTGCTGGTGCGATGGCAGCTGAGTGGGGACAGGAAGTTCAGTAGTAGTTTGTTTTGTGGGGGTAAGGAGACACGTTGTGACATGAGTTACCTTAGATCTTGAATAAGGTCAACAAGAGGAAGTCAACTTCATTTACAGATCCACAGTTTGAAAGTGAAAGTCGTATAGAATCTCAGCATGTGATGCACCATCAATAACTCTCGGAGACGTGAGGCGAGAGATAGGCTTTTATTAGCTGGAAGAGAGCACTATCAGCAGCAAGAGACCACCACACAACATCCTGGAGACTGAGGGAGGAGCAGTGCCTCCAATCGCCTTTATACAGGGGTCTGTGGGAGGAGCCACAGGAGCCATCAGCAGAGGGGCGTGTCCAGACAGGTATATGTAGTTCACCACAGCATGGAACCTGGCCCTTCAGCACAGTCCACCCATGCTGACCAAGACCCCCATTTGACCTCTAGCCCTCCAATTCCGTGTATTGTCAAAGTAGTTTTTAAACTTTTAAGTGACATTTAAGATAGGCACATGAATGTGAGGAAAAGAGAGGGATATGGACATTGCACCAACATAAGCGATTAGTTTGGTTGGCCCTTTGATCACTAATTTATTTGGTTGGGCACAACATTGTGGGCTGAAGGGCCTGTTCCTGTGCTGTACTCTTCTACGTTCTATAAATGTTGTTGGGATGGCGTGGATTAAAAAAAAATCAAAGCCCATGCCAACATTTCAAAAACAACCCCTCATTTGTCACCAGCTCAGCCAGGAAATCTAATTATTTCCTTTGCACTCAGGCTGGGGTTTCAAATTCAAAATACAGGAATCCTTAAGTTCTCAATTGTCTTCAAATGGTTGTGGCTGAATTGTGGATGATAATGGAAGGAAACTGTTACTTTCTTGCTGTTAATTGCATTCCTTTGGAAAAATCTATACAGGAAACATCTAAAAACTGGGAAGGCTTTGCACTCAGTGGATAAACCTGGAGGAAATCTATTTAAGAGGGAGCTGTGCTGCATGAGCAACCTCCACTGTGCCACGGAGAACAAGCGGCAGCAACCAAAGGAGAGACTGAACAAGCAAAACACTAACCACAACCGCCATTTACCTGTATCCACGCTGCACCAGAATATGTGGGTCCCGGATCAGCCTCTACAAACCACCAATAGACAACCCCTTAGGACAGGGCTTCCTAATCTTTTTCATGCCATGGACCAATATCATTAAGCAAGGGGTCCATGGACCCCAGGTTGGGAGCCCCTGCTTTAGGAGAACATCACACTTGATGAGTGATTGCACTACTACAGCAGGAAAGGATGGATCGAGAATCAGGAAACCAGATCTCCTCAGGACCAGCGAGAGGAGGGCCAGAGAGCCCAGGGTGGGATTAGTCATAGAGTCAAACAATCCGTACTTACCATAATGCCTATCTTAGTGAGCCACATTGACCGCTTTTGATCTTTATCCCTCTAAACTAAACCCATCCAATCTGGATTCCTTCCAAAAATGGGGTTGGGAGTCAGGTGACCTGAAATCCTAATATTTGAGGATTTACATCTTCTGCTCTGAAGCAATTTGAATGCAGCACCCGTTCAAAGTAAACTTATTAACAAAGTACGTTTTTGTTACCATATACGATCTTGAGATCAATCTTCTTGCAGGCATTTACAGGAAGCTATACAACGGAAGTTTATGAAAAACTCCACACAAAGACTGGCAAAGTACCAGTGTGCAAAAGAAGACAAGCTGCAAATAAAAATAGCACTGAGAACACGAGTTGCAGAGAGTCTTTGAAAGTGAGGCTGTGGATTGGACGATCAGTTCAGGTTGTAGAATCATGAGCCTGATTGTTGTAGGGTACTAACAGTTTCTGAACCTGGTGGTGCGGGTCTTGAGGCTCCTGTACCTCCTGCTGATGGCACTACAAGAGGAGAGCATGGCCTGGATGGTGGGGGTCCTTGCTGAAGGATGCCACTTTTTTGTGGTAGCAATCCTTGCAGATGTGCTCAAAGGTGGCTCTCTTCAACCAACTCTTGGCTCTTTCAGAATACGGGCATTCTTTCACAAATCAAGTGTATGGGAGGGTAAATAATCAGGTATGCTTCCCTCATCACCAGGGAAAAGGAAGAGATTGGCTTGACTCTCACTGGATGCCACTGATTGAAGGCCCATTGTGTCAGCATGGATGTTTGAGCCTTCCTGGAAACTTCCTCACACACTCTGCCGATAAGAACAGGAAGGGTAACAAGATAATTAAAACTTCTTCACATTCCCATTCAAATGACTCACCATCTAGAATACTACAGGTCTTCAATCCAAATTTCAATATTCAAGTCAAGTCACTTTTTATTGTCATTTCGACCATAACTGCTGGTACAGTACACAGTAAAAACGAGACAACGTTTTTCAGGACCATGGTGCTACATGAAACAATACAAAAACTACACTGAACTACGTAAAAACTACACTGAACTACGTAAAAACTACACTAGACCATAGACCTACCCAGGACTGCATAAAGTGCACAAAACAGTGCAGGCATTACAATAAGTAATCAACAATTATTTCAAAATTATTTCATTTTTCTATCTTTTTATTGATTTTCAAATAAAGAATATACAAATCAGAGGAGGACTTTAGCAAACAGATAATATAAAAGACATATAAACAGCAAAAAAAACCCAGAAAGTATATAATGTCAAAATCAGATAGGTAAAATGTTACGCTGTTATATATACAATGGTCAAAAAAAAACTACAACTCCTTGTAGCAATCATAAAAAAAAAGATTGGAAATTTGATTTGATAAAGGGGAAAAAAAAACCACTAACTAAACTGAAACAAAAAAAAGAGAAAGAAAAAAGAAAGAAAAAGAAAGATTGGGCAGTCCAATTGAGGATAAAATTTTTAAAGAGAGAGAGAAAAAAAAACATCCTTCCAGTCATCTCCGAACCTTCACGGAAAAGGATTTTCCCAAAAGAGAATAAAGAAAAATAAGTAAATAAAAAAATAAATTAAATCATGTGAAAATATTGAATAAAGGTTTGCCAGACTTATTCAAAATTAAAGGATGTATCATATGTCCGGCTTCTAATTTTCTCCAAGCTAAGACATGACATAATGGAGGAGAGCCAATAAAAAACAGTAGGTGGATTAGATTCTTTCCAGTGTAGCAAGACAGCTCTCCTAGCCAGTAAAGTTGAAAAGGCTATCACATGTTGAGCAGAAGCAGACACTTTGCTTGCTTCTTCTGGAATAATCCCAAAAATTGCTGTAAGTGAATTAGGTTGAACATCCACATCTATAACTTTAGATAATATTCCAAACACATCCCTCCAAAAATTATTTAAACTTACACATGACCAAAACATATGAGTTAGAGTAGCCACTTCTGTGTTACATCTGTCACAAATAGGGCCTATATTAGGAAAAATATGCGCCAATTTATCTTTGGACATATAGGCCCTGTGTATACCTTAACTGAATTAAGGTATGGCGTGCACAGATAGATGAATTATTGACTAGATAATAAATTTTACTCCATTGATTGTCTGAAAGCGAATGTTGAAGTTCTACTTCCCAGATACGTTGAACCCTATCATTAGGCAACATGGGAGCATTCATTAACTGTTTATAAATGATAGCTATTAATCGTTTTTGAAAAGGTTTAAGCTGAAAAATAGCATAAGCCAAATTTAAAGCGCAGGCCAAGGGGTAATTCGGTAAAAAATCACGTTAAAAACTCCTAACCTGTAAATATCTGAAAAAATGTGTATTAGAGATATCATATTTATCCATTAACTGTGAAAAGGACATTAAACAGTCCTGTAAAAAATCTAAAAAAGTTTTTATTTCCTTAATTTTCCATGTTAAAAAAGCCTTATCCAAAGTTGATGGTTTAAAAAAGAAATTAGAATAAATATTACTAGAAAGTAGAAAATCGTTTAATTCAAAAAATCTATGAAACTGAAACCAAATTTTTAAAGTATGTTAACAATAGGGTTGAGAGCTTGTCTACTTATTCTGGAGAACGAAAACGGAAGGGGAGCTCCTAATAAAGAAGCTAACGAAAACCCCATGACTGAATTTTCCTCAAACTGTAACCACGAAGGGCAATCTTGGTCATCTATATCATAAATCCAAAAAGTAATGTAACAAATATTAATTGCCCAATAATAAAATCTAAAGTTTGGTAAGGCCAGTCCTCCATCTTTTTTTGGTTTTTGCAATAGAAGTTTATTCACTCTAGAGCTTTTATTATTCAAACATAAGACAAAATCAGAGAATCTATTTTATCAAAAAATGTTTTTGGAACAAAAGAGGGAACTGCTTGAAATAAATATAAAAATTTCAGTAGAACAACCATTTTTATAGCATTTATTCGACCTATCAATGACATCGACATAGGTGACCATTTAGAAAGCGCCTGTTGAGTATATTCGACTAAAGGGGAGAAATTATACCTATATAGGTCTTTAAAATTTTTAGTAATTTTGATACCAAGGTAAGTGAAATGGTTTTTGGCAATATTAAAAAGTATTTGATCATAATAATCAGAATAATTATTAATAGGAAATAATTCACTTTTATGTAAATTAAGTTTATATCCAGAAAAAATACCAAATTCCATAAATATAGATAACATAAAAGGAATAGATTTCCTAGGATTTGAAATGTAAACTAATAAATCATCCGCGTGTAACGAAACCTTATGTAATTTATCCCCTCTCCTAATACCCTGCACAGAATTAGAATCCCTAAGAGCAATAGCAAGTGGTTCTAAAGCCAGATTAAATAATAAAGGACTAAGGGGACAACCCTGACGGGTTCCTCTATATAATCTAAAATAAGGAGACTTTTGATTATTAGTTATAACCACAGCTACCGGGGCCTGATAAATCAATTTAATCCAGGAAATAAATCCCAGACCAAAATTAAACCTCTTCAAAACCTGAAATAGATAAGGCCACTCCACCCTATCAAAGGCTTTCTCTGCATCCAAAGATACAAATTCCAGAATTATTAAAGATCCCAACTTCATAAATCAAGCTACTCTCCAAGAAATAAGTAGGTATAGATATTATTAACCAATCCTAAAAATATGTACAATTAATAAATATTTTTATCAGTTTTATTACATTAATTTATGCAAATGGCATTTAAATTACATTGTACCCATGAAAAGAAAGTCTATGATACAGATACATCTCAGAACCGAGGAATTTATGACTGGAGTAATATTTTCCCAAGGGTCAAAGTTCAAGTTCAGTTTATTGCCTTTGAACAGTACAGTCAAATGAAACGGTGTTCTTCCGCACCAAGGTGCACAACACAGTACGTACAACATGCATGCAAAACACATAGAGTAATATCACCACAAATAATTTAATAATAAGGTGCAGTTACAGCACAAGTTAAAAAGCAAACAGTATAACACTACTGCCACTTCAAACGTGATGAGACCTGGGTGGTGGCCGGGAGTGCTGAAGCCTTATAGCCTGGGGGAAGAAGCTGTTTTGCATCCTAGCAGTTGATAGGGTGTCAAGGAGATTGTTGGACGGACGGGAGGGATTTCTGGCATGTCAAGGGCCCTGCGTGAACAGCATTCTGGGTAAGTATCTCAGGTGGGTGGAAGAACAGCAAACAATGCTGCCAAGGACGGTGACCTCAAGGCAGGTCACGAAGCAACTCCTTTCACTTCTTTTTATTTCAGATGTGCTTCTGCTGCTGTTGGAGCCTGCGATCTACATTCTGGCGCCGTGATTTTGGGCCAATTGGGTGATCTGGCGCTTTGCCGTCTCCGAGAGGGTTCCTGGAAGCCTGGAGACAGGACACGAGCCCATATTCAACTCCGTCTCTTGCCAATCTCGCCGATTACAGTGCCAAGGAAGACGGGAATCATCGAGGCGAGTTCAGTACTATCTACTGGCCTCTCACTCACTACTGCCGGAGGAAGGTGTCTGTGTCGGGGGGTTTCTCTCTCCTTGGTCAGTGCTCCCGAGGAGAGCTCCTTGCATTCAAGTGATCTTTCCCTCCTCGATGGTATCGGAGGATGGTGACGGGGCAAGGTTTAACTGACGCGGTTTGTGGATTGTGGACTCTAATTCACGTATGATGTGCTTCTAGTTTTCCTGGCCACTCCTCTGTTGCTAGTTAGGGTGCTTTTGAATTGGGGCAGCCCGCAGGTAGTGAACACAGAGCTGAACCGTAATAGGCCTTTTGATTTTGTGTTTTCTGTGTTTTCGCTTGTTTTTTTGTTGCCATCTGTGCAATTTTTTTTCGCACACAGGGGCAGGGGGGTGTTTGATGTCTTTTCTTTGAATGGTCTAATGGTTTTCTTTGTTTTGTGGCTGTCCGTGGGAAGACGAATCTCGGGACTCACACCACCAGGTTCAGGAACAGTTATTACCCCTCACCCATCAGGCTCTTGAACCAGAGGGCATAATTTTGCTCAGCTTCACACTTGCCCCGTCACTGAATATGTTCCCACAACCTATGGACCAACTTTCAAGAATTCTTCATCTCATATTCTCAATATTCAATGCTTATTTATTTATTGTTATTATTTATTGATTTTCTTTTGTACTTTTTAAACTTTTGCACATTGGTTGTTTGTCTGCCCTTGTGGGTTTGGTCTTTCATTCATTCTATTGTCTTTCTTGGATTTACTGAGTATACCTGCAAGAAAATAAATCCAGGGTTGTATGTGGTGACATATATGTACTTTGATAATAAATTTATTTTGAACTTTGAAAATGCCGGAGGAACTCAACAGGTCAGGCAACATCGATGGAAATAGGTAGTTGATGTTTCAGGCCAAGACCTTTCTTCAGGGCTGGAAATGAAAGGGGAAGTACCAGAATTAGAAAATTGGGGGGGGGGGGGAAAGGAGGACAAACGAGGAGTTGATATGTGATACTAGGTTGATGGGAAAGGGGAAGAAGCAAGAAGCTGGGAGGTGATAATTGTAAAAGGCAAAGGGCTGGAGAAGAAGGAATCTGATTGGAAAGGAAAGTGGATCATGGGAGAAAGGGAAGGAGGAGGGGCACCAAGGAGAGGTGATAGGCAGGTGTAGACAAGAGGGAAGAGGACAGAGTGGGGACTGAAAAAGAAAGGAAGGGAGAGGGGTCAAAATTTACCAGAATTTGGAAAAATTGATGTTCATGCCATCAGGTTGTAAAAACAATAGTATAAATATATTGGAAAGAAGTCCCCATGGGTCTTGTGAATGGGAGGCTTTGTAGGGGTTGGACATGTGGTGTTACTGAAAGACACATAATCACGAAACAGTTTCCAAAACCCATTCTAAAAATATCCTCTATAAATATCACCAAGGTTCAACAAATCTGGCATGAGGAATAACATGAGCTATCAAGTTTAAGCGCTAACAAATGCAACTAAAAATAAAGTTGTATTCTGCTAGAAACTTAGTGTAAAGGAGAAGAGATTCCTTCTTCTAAACCAGGGGTTCCCAACATGGGGTCCACTTCACCTACCAACGAGGTAGAGGGTGACAAACTTTTGTGAGTGATTTAAATTCCTTCGTGCACTAGTAGCAAAAGAGGTGTTCCTTAGAGGGAACGTTGATGAAGGGCGAATGTGGAGAGGATTTATCCTATAGTGGTGGAGTCTAGGACCAGACGCACAGTCTCAGAATAGAAGGACTTTCCTTTGGAATAGAGATGAGGAATTTCTTCAGCCATAGGATGGTGAACCTATGGTATTCATTGCCACAGACAGCTGTGGAGGCCAAGTCAATGGGTATACTGCATTTAAAGCAGAGGTTGATAGGTTCTTGATTAATAAGAGTGTCACGGTTTATGGGGAGAAGGTGGGAGAATGAGGTTAAAAGGGATAATAAATCAGTCTTAACGGAATGGCAGAGCAGACTCAATGGGCCAAATGGCCTAATTTTGCTCCTATGTCTAATTTGTGCCTGTGATGTTGCTGTGAGTTTTTCATTGCACCTGTACAATGTGTACTTGTGCATCTGACGATCGACCAGCCTTTGACATTGACTTCCACTTTGTTGCTAAGAGTGGACGTTAACATTAAATTGCCAAAGAAAGGCCAGAGGGCTGGAATCATTGTTGGAACTTTAGTCAAGGATGAGTCAGAACAGCAGAAACAATGACACAGTGGGGAGGCACATCTGCTCAACAGAAGAGAACATCAGAGTGGGTGTTGGAATGTATACGGAAGCTTACGTACAAATACTCACAATCCCAAACAAGCAAATCTAAACGTTACCTCCTGAGCTTTAAACCATCCTTTGACATTTCTGATTTATTTTTCCAGATCATAAACCAGATACACCCTTGAGGTTGTTTAAGGAAACATATTTCAGTGACTGGTGGAAAATATTGCTTTTCTGTAAGTATTTAATAACGCCACCTCACAGTCACCACTGAGCGTTCATTCATAAACTGAGGGGAGTGTTGTGTTTCAATCACCAGGTGGACTTTTAGTGTTAGTTCAAGGTTGTCGTGGACACAAAATGCTCCAGTCACTATTTATCATCAAGATATTGTCCCAAACCTTTCTGCCTTTACTATAGATAGAGGTAAAGAAACCTACTGGATATTGAAAGACTAAGATAGAGTGGACACGGAGACAATGTTTCCTAGGACCAGACGGCACAGACTCAGTATACAAGGATGTCCCTTTAGAACAGAGGTGAGGAGGAACATCTTCAACCAGAGGGTGATGAACCTGTGGAATTGATTGCAACAGATATTGTGGATGACAAGTCACTGGGTATATTTAAAGTGGAAGTTGATAGATTCTTGACTAGTCAGGGCGTCAAAGACAAGTATAGTATAACACAGCAAAGATGAGCGGGAAGCCAGAGGATTGGGAAGCTTTTAAAGAGCAACAGAAGATTACTAAAAGGGCAATACAGGGAGAAAAGATGAGGTATGAAGGTAAGCTAGCCAAGAATATAAAGGACTATAGTAAAAGCTTCTTTAGGTATGTGAAGAGGAAAATATTAGTTAAGACCAAAGTTGGGTCCTTGAAGGCAGAAACGGGTGAATTTATTATGGGGAACAAGGAAATGACAGACCAGTTGAACAGGTACTTTGGATCTATTTTCACTAGGGAGGACACAGACAATCTTCCAGATGTAACAGTGGCCAGAGGACCTAGGGTAACGGAGGAACTGAAGGAAATTCACATTAGGCACAACATGGTGTTGGGTAGACTGATAGGACTGAAGGCTAATAAATCCCCAGGGCCTGATGGTCTGCATCCCAGGATACTTAAGGAGGTGGCTCTAGAAATTGTGGATGTAATCATTTTCCAATGTTCTATAGATTCAGGATCAGTACCTGAGGATTGGAGGGTAGCTAATGTTATCCCACTTTTTAAGAATGGAGGGAGAGAGAAAACAGGGAATTATAGACCAGTTAGCCTGACATCAGTGGTGGGGAAGATACTGGAGTCAATTATAAAAGATGAAATGGCGGCACATTTGGATAGCAGTAACAGGATCGGTCCAAGTCAGCATGGATTTACGAAGGGGAAATCATGCTTAACTAATCTTCTGGAATTTTTTGAGGATGTAACTATGAAAATGGACAAGGGAGAGGCAGTGGATGTAGTGTACCTGGACTTTCAGAAAGCCTTTGATAAGGTCCCACATAAGAGATTAGTGGGCAAAATTAGAGCACATGGTATTGGGGGTAGGGTACTGACATGGATAGAAAATTGGTTGGGAGACAGGAAACAAAGCGTAGGGATTAATGGGTCCTTTTTAGAATGGCAGGCTGTGAATAGGACCGCGGTACTGGGACCGCAGCTATTTACAATATACATTAATGATTTAGATGAAGGGATTAAAATTAACATTAGTAAATTTGCAGATGACACAAAGCTGGGTGGCAGTGTGAAATATGAGGAGGATGTTAGGAGAATGCAGGGTGACTTGGACAGGTTGGGTGAGTGGGCAGATGCATGGCAGATGCAGTTTAATGTGGATAAATGTGAGGTTATCCACTTTGGTGGCAAGAACAGGAAGGCAGATTACTATCTGAATGGTGTCAAGTTAGGAAAAGGGGAAGTACAACGAGATCTAGGTGTCCTTGTTCATCAGTCACTGAAAGTAAGCACGCAAGTACAGCAGGTAGTGAAGAAAGCTAATGGCATATTGACCTTCATAACAAGGGGAGTTGAGTATCAGAGTAAAGAGGTCCTTCTGCAGTTGTACAGGGCCCTGGTGAGACCACACCTGGAGTATTGTGTGCAGTTTTGGTCTCCAAATTTGAGGAAGGACATTCTTGCTATTGAGGGAGTGCAGCGTAGGTTCACGAAGTTAATTCCTGGGATGGCGTGAATGTTATATATTGAAAGATTGGAGCGACTGGGCTTGTATACACTGGAATTTAGGATAAGAGGGGATCTGATTGAAACATATAAAATTATTAAGGGATTGGACACGCTAGAGGCAGGAAACATGTTCCCGATGTTGGGGGAGTCCAGAACCAGAGGCCACAGTTTAAGAATAAGGGGTGGGCCATTTAGAACAGAGTTAAGGAAAAACTTTTTCACCCAGAGAGTTGTGGATCTATGGAATGCTCTGCCTCAGAAGGCAATGGAGGCCAATTCTCTGGATGATTTCAAGAAAGAGTTAGCTAGAGCTCTTAAAGATAGCGGAGTCAAGGGATATGAGAAGGCAGGAACAGGATACTGATTGTGAATGATCAGCCATGATCACATCGAAGGGCCGAATGGCCTACTCCTGCACCTATTGTCTATTGTTATGGGGAGAAGACAGGAGAGTGCTGTTGAGTGGGGTAACAAATCAGCCATGATGTAATGGTGGAGCAGACTCGATGGGCCAAATGGCCTAATTCTGCTCCTACGTCTTATGCTTAGCTTTATTTGTTACATGCACATTGAAACTTCGAAATACATTGGGAAATGCATCACCAACCAACCCCGTCCAAGGATGTGCTGGGGGCAGCCTGCAAGTTTTACTATGCTTGCACCACCAACATAGCATACCCACAAGTTACCAATGTGACCCGTACATCTATGGAATGTCAGAGGAAACCGGAGTGCCCTTAGGAAACCCACGCAGTCACAGGGAGAGCATACAAACTCCTTACACACTGCTGGAAGTTTTGAACAATTATCGCTGTCCCTCAGCCAGAGAGAAATACAGTGAATTCTGGTTAATCGGGCAGCCACTTTTTTGAGACAACTCCTAAAGAACAATAAATAATTCAAGAAAATAGCCGGGACTCCCTTCTTTCATTTGGGACAGAAGACTGTTACTTAACAGTTTCTAACTAACATCAGCTGCCTACACTTGTTAGACACTGCACCATGCTTGGAGTGAACAGTTTTTAAATAGTGTCTGTTGTGTTCAGAAAGCAGCAATTTTTGTCAAGGATCATCGGCAAGAAATTTAAGAGACTAGCAGACAGGTATATGGAGGAATTTAAGGTGGGGGATATATGGGAGGCAGGGTTTAAGGGTTGGCACAACATTGTGGGCTGAAGGGCTGGTACTGTGCCGTACTATTTTATGTTCTATAAATAAGCAGCAAGACAATTCAGACACAAAATGCTGCCTAGCCTGCTGTGTTCTACCAGCATTTTGTGTGTGTTGTTGTTTGAATTTCCAGCATCTGCAGATTTCCTCGTGTTTGCTCTTTAAAGACAATTCAGAACTGTTTTGCTCACCACAGTTTAAAGTATTCAGGTTTGGAGATGCCAGAAACAGCAGTAAGACATCACAGAGTTTTTAAAATACCATTAGTTGCATGTGCTTGTGTTGTTATTCCTTTGAGATGACGGATTCAATAATTTTGTTTTTTATTTGGAGGCAATGAAAGCTGTCCATGATCTACACTAGGTGTCTGTGGTGAGTTTGCTCATTTACTGTCAATCCAAAGACAGCGTAGACTGGATGAATTCCCATCAATGTGGATTAGTTCCTAACGTTTAGTTTGATAGTATTGTAGTACTATGGGTAGTGCTCTACTGTGCTCTATATTTCATTTAAATGCACAATTTGTTACTCAAATAAATGGTAGTCTCTCTTTGTTATGTCTTTTAATTTAACCATTTCTAGTACATTTTGGCCCAGTTAAGCAGCTGCTTAAATGGATCAAACTGGTCCTGATGTGTCCCAATTAACTGGAATCCACTGTACATCAAATTAGTTTGAAAGTAGATTCAGGAATTTATCCTAATATTATGAAGCCAAAAATAAATCCTTTGAAGTCCATCTCTGAAACAGATTAGCTGTCATTATGAAAATATTTTGTGGGATATTGTTGTATATAAACAAGCAGTCACGCTTCACCCTGTCACAGAGCTCAGCAGCACAGAAACTGGCCCTTTGGCCCATCTAGTCCATGTCAAATGCTACTCTGTCTTGTTCCATCGACCCGTACCTGGACCGTACTCCTTCCATCCATGTGCTTATCCAAGGTTCTTTTAAACATTGCAGTCGAACCCACATCTACCACTTCTGCTGGCAGCTCCTTCCACACTCTCACCATCTTCTGAGTGGAAATTCCCCTCGTGTTCCCCTTAAACATTTCACCTTTCACCCTTAACCCATGATCTCTAGTTCTAGTCTCACTCAATCTCAGTGGAAAAAGTCTGCTTGCATTAACCCTATCTATATCCTTTATAATAATAATAATTTAGTTTCTAGACCTCAAAAAATCATCCATCGGTTGCAAAATGCTTTAGTACGATTCTGAGTTGTGATAGGGCCAGAATCAGGTTTATTATCACTGACATATGTTGTAAGATTTATTATTTTGTGCAGCAGTACTGTGCCTGATCTTACTCATGCTGAAAAGTTTTTAAAAAACTAAAGGCCATGATAAAATGAATTTAAAAAGAGGAAAGTAGTGAGATAGTATTCTGAACCATTTCAAAATCAAAATAAATAGATAGAAAACAAATCTCAGGGCTGTATATGGTGACATACATGTACTTTAATAATGAAATTTACTTGGTAAGTTTTAGTAGTTGTCAGCATGCTATGTGAGCTGCTCATAGTCAAACTGTGGTCACTGCCATCCAGAACGATCCTCTCTGATTTGATTTGAGAGAAACTACACTTTTCACTTAATGTTTCGATATACATGTGACAAATAAAGGTTCATCTTTAATCTTTATTTAAGGAACAGACACGGGTCTTGTCTTTCAATTCTCAAGTGTTTATTATCTGGAGTTGCAGCGCCATCTAGTGGCCGTTTAGATCTACAACGTCAGACAAGAGAAACTGCAGAGCAACACACTCAAAATGCTGGAGGAACTCAGCAGGCCAGGCAGCATCTACGGAAAAGAATACCGTCGATCTTTCAGGCTGAGACCCTTCATCAGATCTACAATGTGTGCATCCGTTTCAGATCTGAGAGATGCCCACTTCCTCAAACTTATATTTGACAGGGAGCCTCTTCATATTCACCAGAGAATCTGAGGTCACACAACACCCAGTGCCACAAGTTCAGCTCCGCTCTTCCACAAAATAATTAGGGATTTAGATTGCCTAATAAGGAAGAAGTTGCATTGTGTCACTTTATAGATGTATGATCAATTTTTTAAGCTAACTTGAATATTTATAGTTATTGTTGTAGGAGCAAGCTGGAAGATCACACAAAGTTGGTGTTCCAAATAATGGGTAATTTATTAAAAACTGGTGTTCAGCAGCAGACCAGCACTGTTTCCTCGCAGCCGCACGGCAGCGCAATAACTGAAAAGCCCCCACGCACGTAGCCCTTGTTGCTGTGCAGCTGGAGTTTTCTTTCATATTAAGTGCCTGGCAGATTTCGGGCCACGTAAAAATTTCCTGCTCGGAGCAATGACCGGTCCGCACAGCTAAAAAAAAAAATTAGTGGGAAATTTGGAGACCGGTCAAAGCTGATCTACCCGAGAATGAATTTGGCACAGTTTTTACATTCTTCATACACAAGATCACCAGCAAAACAACATTTCGATAACAGAACAGTGGCTACAGGAAAACTTAAGTAGCGGACTAGGTCCTGATTACAGAGAAAAATAATTATCCACAGGTCTAATAGTGAATCCAATTTTCTATTGCAACAATGGGTGCACACTATATCAAGAAACTCCTGAACCTTGCACATCAACACTGCCTCATTCCCTCTCTACTTCTGAGCTTTGTCTGCAGTTCCCTGTTACCATATTAACACAAGCCACATCCCTATTTACTAATTCTTAGAATTCACTATTTTTTCCCAACAATTGTTTTTTTCATTATTATTGTGTTCTCTATCTTTTTGCTGTATCAGATCCAAAGTGACTACTTTGTTCTCCTTTGTACTTGTGTACTGGGAATGACATGAAGCAAACTTGAACCTTGAAAACATCAGATTTGAATTTCATCTCTCTCACGAGGTCTTAAATTGCTCAACTGTCAGTTAAGTCCCTCTGAAGTGCAGGAGGGTGGTGAATCTGTGAAATTCTCCACAAGGGGACAATGGAAGCCACATTGATCAAGTAAGAGGCAGATGTATTACTAACAGATCAGAGAACTGATGCAATGGGATAGAATTAGTCATAGTCACCGACTCCAAGCACTACAGCAGAGAAACAGGTCCTTTGGCCCATCAAGTGTGTCAAACTATTATTCTGCCTAGTCTCATCAATTCACACCCGGACCATAGGCCTCCATACCCTCCCATCCATTAACATGTCCAAATTTCCCTTAAATGTTGAAATGAACCTGCATCCACCACTTCTGCTGGTAGCTCATTCCACACTCCCACCACCCTCCGAGTGAAGAAGTTCCTTCTCAGGTTTCCCTTCAATATTTCACCTTTCACACTTAACCTATGACCTCTAGTTCTGGAATCATGATGGTTTCCATGCCATTGGAATCAGTTGGTTGATTTGTGAAGTATCGTGTGCTTCTTGGGGTGCAACATCAAGTACACGTTAAACAAATACACGCACAGGCATCTTCACTCTGTGATAGATCAACAGAACGAAGACCATCATCCTTGACCTCGAGGAATAGCCACGACGACGAGTTCTGGAATCATCCAACCTTAGTGGAAAAAACCTGTTTGCATTTACCCTTTCTATACCCCTCATAATTTGTATACCTCTATCAAATCTCCTCCCATTCTCCTACGTTCCAGGGAATAAAATCATAACCTATTCAACCTTTCCCTATGACTTGGGTTCTCAAGTCCTGGCAGCTGCCTTGCAAATTTTCTCTATAGGCTTTCAATCTTATTGACTCCTGTAGAAAGGAACATTTATTTACATCTTTATTTATAATTTATAGTTATTTTATTTCTTTGCATTGCACTGCTGCTCCAAAACAAAAACTTTCATGTCATAGGACAGAGATAAGGAATCTGATTCATTACATAGCCTCAGTATTTGGGGAAGTAGATTTAGGACGGAGATGAGGAGGAACTGCTTTTCCCAGAGAGTGGTGTATCTGTGGAATTCTCTGCCCAATGAAGCAGTGGAAGCTACCTCAGTAGATGTATTTAAGACAAGGTTGGATAGAGTTTTACATAGTAGGGGAATTAAGGGTTATGGGGAAAAGGCAGGTAGATGGAGATGAGTCCATGGCCAGATCAGCCATGATCTTATTGAATGACGGAGCAGGCTTGAAAGGGATGTGTCCTCTTTTGTGAGGAACTCATCAACTTTATTTACAAACCTCCCCCTCAAATTCACTTGGACCATTTCTGCCACCTATCATGATTCTCTGGATCTCTATGTCTCCATCAGGAGACAAAACCATCTACTGACATTTACTATAAACCCACCAATTCCCACAGCAACCTTTGATCAAGATTGAACATTGATCACCAATCTCAAATTATGAATCAGTTATACATTAAGATGGATGCATTATGGAATATGGAAACTTCATAAACCAACCAAATGAGGAACATGAAGACCCACACCCAAGATTCGTCAACAGCTTCTTCCCCAGTGCCATCAGGTTCTTGAACCGGCCTGAAAAACCCTCATTCTACCTCAGGCTATATTTCCCTTGACTTTCATTTATGTCATTATGTTATTTTTTTTGTTTATCATTTCATGTAAGTTATATATGATTTATACTATTTAAGTTTATGTGATTTAGGTTAGTAATGCAGGTGCTGCTGCTGCTGTAAAAAAACACTAATTTCATGGCATTAATACCCTGGTATGTCTGCACAATGAGAATAAACTTGAAATTAATGATTTTTGAATAATCAGAAACATTTTTTGCTGAATACTGATCAAACACATCATCCAATTGAATGAAAAATAAGTGAAGACTTCAAAGCTAACTGTATTTTAAATAATAGTTGAAGTGTGAACAAGACCTAGAAGGAAAATATTATTAAACAGAAATACTCACACACATTGCTTGCATCCGTACCATGTTAACCAAGAACAGAGAATGGGAGGCTCCCCCTCCTACTTCCCCTCCTCTCTTCCTCCCTCCTTCTCTCCAGCTGCCTCCCACTTGGGCTAGTGACAGAGTGATATAGTGCAGAAACGGGCCACTCGGCCCTACTGATCCATGCTGACCAAGATCCTCAACTAAGCCAGTCCCATTTGCTGTGTTTGGCCCACATCCTTATAAACCAGGGGTTCCTAACCTGGGGCCCTCAGTTAACAGTAGGGGTCCATGGCATAAAAAAGGTTTGGAACCCCTGTTCTGAACCTTTCCTATCCTCGTACCTGTCCAAGTACCTTTTAGTTGTTAATGTACCTGTCTCAGCCACTTCCTCTGGCAGCTAATTCAATAAGCAGACTGCACAATTTGCCCCTCACACTCCTATTGAATCTCTTCCCTCTCACCCTACACCTGTGCCTGCTCATTCTAGATTCCCCATTTCTGTGGAAAAGACTGAGCATTCATTCTGACTTTACACACTCAGCGGATCTCAGCACTTGGGTGGCGTGTGCAAAGCCTGTTTGAACAGCAATGCCTCAAGGGCCTTTTTTCTTGAGACAAAAAGAAGGTGGGGAGACCAGTTAGCCCACAGAGAATCCACACAAAGTCTCAGAGTGAAGCTCTGTTAATTTTCATAAACCACCACAGACTATGGGTGAAGTCCACACGGTACAGAGTGTGTGTGTTCATCACAGAGCAGACAACAATTCATTACGTACCCCAGTGGTTATATAAAAAACAAAACTGGGAAGTCCAGAACTTTTGAAAAATGCAACACACAAAACGCTGGAGGAACTCAGCAGGTCAGGCAGCATCTATGAGAAGGAATATACAGTCAATGTTTCAGGCCGAGACCCTTCATCGGAACTAGAAAGGAAGGGGGAAGAATAAAAATATGAGGGGGAGGGGAAGGAGAATAATTGGAAGGAGGTGAGGCCAGGTGAGTGGGAAAGGTAAAGGGCTGGAGACAAAAAAATCTGATAGGAGAAGAGCGAAGACCATAGGAGAAAGGGAAGGGGGTCCTTCAGGGGGAGGTGATAGGCAGGTGAGGAGAAGAGGTAAGGAGGCCAGAGTGGGGAATAGAAGAAAGGGGAAATTAAATGAGCCTCCAATCTGCTGTTCACAGCATCAGATTGGAGGCTACCCATACGAAATACAAGGTGTTGCTCCTCCAACCTGAGGATTACCTTTTCATGGCAGAATGAAAGACAATAGACACTTGTCAGAATGGGAATGGTGTTAGATATTAAAATAGTTGGCCACCAGGAAATTCTGTTTTTGGCAGATGGAGTGGTGATTCTTGTCAAAGCGGTCCCCCTGTTTTTGTCTGGTCATTGGGAACACCAGACTCAATAGACAACCCCAACAGGTTCGCAGAGAATTGAGGGGAGGGGGAAAGTGAAGATGTCTTTGGTGGTAGGATCCCATTGAAGGTGGTGGAAGTTGCAGAGAATGATGTGTTGGACGTGAAGGCTCATAGTGTGATAGGTGAGGACAAGAGGAACGCTATCCCTGTTAAGGTGGTGAGATGATGGCTTGAGTGTTGATGTGCAGAAAGTGGAGGAGATGCAGAAGAGGGCAGCATCAGTGGTAGGGGTGGAGAGGGGAACCCTGACCCTATTCTTTGAAGGAGGAGGACACCTCTGATGTCACTTTTGAAAAGTACTCCAGAAATGCAAGTGTTTTATTTGAGATAATGCAGGAGAAACTTTTGTTTTTGTTTTTTTTTATTAGTTTTTCTATACATTTTACAAATTAAAAACCCCAAATCCCAATGAGGAACATTAATACAGTGCAAAATTAAGCATACAATGACAATATGCTACAAAGGAAGAGAATTTGACAAAAATGCACCTAAATTGATGACAAGTAAACTTAGTCTCCTCCCCAAGCCCCACAACACAAGAAAAAACAACAACTCCAGACCAACCACAACACAATATAGAGATTATAAATCAGGACAATCAAACTCCCAGAATGTGAATACACTTAGCAACAGAGGATAATAATGCCTACTACCAGAAAAAAAAGGGAGCTGAAAGCAAGGGACCGAAAAAAAAAACCCTAGTCAAGAGGAAGGTTATGAAAGTACTCGATAAAAGGTCCCCAGACGTTATGGAACTTTAGATCCAAATTAAGAACTGAGTAATGAATTTTTTCGAGGTCCAAGCAGGCCATAATGTCGTTAAGCCATTGCACATGAGTGGGCGGGGGCAACATCTCTCCATCTAAGGAGGATCAAGCGTCTAGCCAGGAGAGAGGCAAAGGATAATATTCGGCATTTGGTCGGACCCAGACGTAAATCTGTCTCGCCCCAAAAACTGAACAAAGCAATTAAGGGGTTTGGTTCTAGGTGCTGATTCAGAATACACGGTAACGTAGTGAAGACATCTTTTCAAAATTTCTCCAAGCTAGGACAGAACCAGTACACATGGATGAGAGAGGCCACGCCCCTCTTGCATTTATCACAGAGCGGACTAATGTTAGGGTAGAATCGAGATAGTTTAGATTTAGACATATGGGCTCTATGAACAATCTTAAACTGTAAAAGGCAATGGCGAGCACAAAGAGAGGTTGAGTTAACCAATATGAGAATTGAGTCCCAGCTCTCATCGGATAAGGAGGTATTTAAATCCTGCTCCCAGGCCATTTTAATTTTATCCACAGGGGCCCGTCATAAGGCTGCTAATTTATCTCGAATAATTGATATTAAACCTTTACCTAATGGATTAATGGAAAGAAATAGGTCCATAGCATTTTTCGCAGGCATTTCAGGAAAGTTAGGAATTAAAGGAGCAATAAAGTGTCTGATTTGGAAATATCTAAAAAAAATGAGCATTGGGCAGATTGAACTTAACAGAGAGCTGCTGAAAAGAAGCGAAGTGATTATCAATGAAAAGATCTTCAAAATGTCTAATGCCCTTCCTATACCAAACATGGAAAGCTGAATCGTACGTAGTAGGTTAAAAAAAA
The DNA here is from genome assembly GCF_048418815.1 of Hemitrygon akajei. Lineage (NCBI taxonomy): Eukaryota > Metazoa > Chordata > Chondrichthyes > Myliobatiformes > Dasyatidae > Hemitrygon > Hemitrygon akajei. The sequence continues at coordinate 64,717,548 of NC_133144.1, read as the reverse complement.
GGTGATTATGTGCAACAGGGCTGGAAACGGAAAACCCATGGAAACCATAGCATTTCCTAAACTGAGCCCATATATGCAAAGTGTGTCTAACAAGAGGATTAGCTATTGATCTGGACAGACTACTAGGGAGTGCAGAGCCAAGAAGTGCAGAGATAGATAATTCTTTAGTGGAGCTCAACTCCATTGCCACCCAATTAGGGCACTCGGGTTGGCCGTGGAAGAAAGACCAAAAGGTAGCACAACGTATATTAGCTGCCCAATAATATAAACGAAAGTTAGGTAAAGCCATGCCACCCTCTTTTTTAGATTTTTGGAGATGGATTTTATTAATTATAGAGCACTTATTCTTCCACAGATATGACAAAATAATAGAGTCTAAGGAATCAAAAAAAGTTTTAGGAATAAAAATTGGGATAGATTGAAATAAGTATAAAAATTTGGGGAGAACATACATTTTAACAACATTAATACGACCTACCAAAGACATAGATAGAGGTGACCATTGTACCAGACTCTGTTTTATAGTATATGAAAGATTGGCAAAGTTTTCACGAAAGAGATCTTTAAACTTCCTTGTGACTGTAATTCCAAGATAAGTAAATTGATTATGGACTACTTTAAAAGGGAGATCACGAAATGTTAGTTCTTGTGCTTCTTTATTAATTGGGAAAAGTTCACTCTTATGTAAATTAAGTTTATAGCCAGAGATCTGGCTAAACTGGTCAAGAAGTGAAAACATTAGAGGTAAGGATGTAGATGGATTTGAGAGAAAGAGTAATAAGTCATCAGCATAAAGAGAAACTTCATGCTCAACACCCCCTCTCCAAATCCCGGTCAATTCAGGACAGTTTCGAAATGCTATTGCCAAAGGTTCTATAGCCAAATCAAAGAGAAAGGGACTTAAGGGGCATCCCTGACGGGTGCCACGTTTGAGATTAAATACTTGGGATTTCTGAAAATTAGTTAAAACAGAAGCAGTAGGACACATGTACAGCAATTTGATCCAAGAGATGAAACTTTGACCGAGGTCAAATTTTTCTAAGACTGCAAAAAGGTAGTTCCACTCTATATGATCAAATGCTTTCTCCGCATCGAGGGAAATAACACATTCAGGAATCCCAGTTGGAGGTGAGTATAAGATATTGAATAAACGCCGGATGTTTAAAAAAAGGGAGACGGTTTTTAATAAAGCCTGTTTGGTCATCAGAGATAATGGAGGGAATAACGGTTTCTAATCTATGAGCCAAAACTTTAGCTAAGATCTTTACATCAACATTGAGCAAAGAAATCGGCCTATACGAGGAACACTCTGTTGGGTCTTTGCCCTTTTTTAATAGAAGAATAACAGATGCCTCATTGAAAGAGGGTGGCAATTTGCCGTAATTAAACGAGTCAGATAATACTGAAAGTAACTGAGGAGAAAGAAGTGAAGAGAATGATTTATAAAATTCTACAGGGAACCCATCAGGTCCAGGAGATTTCCCTGAGGACAGTGCAGAAATTGCAAAGGATATTTCTTCTGATGACATAGGCGCATTGAGTTTGGCTTTAAAATCAGATGAAAGTGAAGGGATATTCAGATTCTGTAAAAATTGATCAACAGAGATATTGTCATTCAAAGATTCAGAGGAATAAAGCCGAGAATAAAAATTTTTAAATGCGTCATTAATTTCTAAATGATCCGATGTAAAGTCTCCGTTCTCCTTCCGGATCTTTGTAATATGTTGTTTGGCTTTGGAACGCCTCAGCTGATTGGCTAGGAATTTACCAGACTTATCCCCAAGAATGTAAAAGCGACTCTTGCTTTCGAGAAGTTGGCATTCGACAGGTTGAGTAGACAGAAGATTAAAGTTAGTTTGGAGTTCAACGCGCTTCTTGTATAATTCAGGGTTCTTAGTTTGAGCATACAGTTGATCCAATTCTTTAATCTGGTTAATGAGGTCTAATCGATCTGCACAGGATCTTCTGTTGAGATTTGCTGTGTAAGAGATTATTTGACCCCTCAGATATGCTTTCATGGCATCCCAGACAATCTGGGATGGCACTTCAGGTGATGTATTAGTGTTAAAATAAAAGGTTATCTGATCCTTAATAAATTTTTAAAAATCATCATCCGATAATAAAGTTGAATCAAACCGCCAGTGTTTATTCCTCTGAGGGAGACCAGGAAAGTTCAGAGAGAGAGAGTAATTGGGGCATGGTCAGAAATCAGTATACTCTGATAGTCACAAGAGTGGGCAAATTGAATAAGTTGGTTATCGAGTAAGAAATAGTCAATTCTAGTGAAGGTATGGTGAACATGTGAGAAAAAATAATTTCTCTCAGTAGGATGAAGGAAACGCCATATATCAGAGATACCAAAATTAGAGAGAAACGATTGGATAGCTAAGGCAGATTTAGTAGGTGATCTGATAACAGAGGACGATCGATCCAGATTAGGATCCAACCAACAGTTGAAGTCACTACCCAGTATAAGTTTAAGTTTAAGTCTGGTAGTGAGGAAAAAAAACGTTCAAAAAAGTTAACATCATCAAAGTTGGGGGCATATAGGTTTGCTAGTGCAACTTCAGTGTTATATAGTTTACCAGAAACAATAATAAAACGGCCATTTGTATCAGATATTTTATTATGGAGTTCAAAAGGAATATTTGAGTTAATAAGAATGGAGACTCCCCTAGCTTTAGCGGCAAAGGATGAATGAAAATGCTGACCCGCCCACTTTGACAGAAGCCGGGAGTTATCAAAACAACGAATATGAGTTTCTTGAAGGAAAGCAATGTCAGCTTTGAGTTGTTTGATATGTGAGAATACCTTCCTCCTTTTAACAGGGTGATTCAATCCCTTTACATTCCAGCTCACGAATTTAAGTGCACTAGCCATTATCAATTACTAATGCATAAAAGGCAGCAGGCATATAAAAAGTCAAGCAGTACAATAGCAGTCTGGGAGCAGAGATGTAAACATAGATTCGTAAAATCAAAACATATACGTGTCCTGAGCAATAAAGAAAAACAATAAATACAGTGAGTGATGTTGGAACTGGAAAACTCACCCCATCCACACAACCCAAAACTAGATGGCTACCAAAAAAAGCAGCTAGCTCTACCAAAAAAAATTAACCCAAATACAACTTCCAGATCTGTGTCATTAACAGCAGTTCCGTATAAATACTATAGCAAATAGTAACTAGTTTATGCACTAGAAAACATAACTACAAATTAGAACATTTTCTGCAGAAATATAAAACTTAAAACAGCGAAAATCGGAAGAAAACCAAAACTAACCTACCCACGAAAAATTATAGAAGAATAAAGTAAGAGAAAGGGGGAAAAAAGGGGAGGAAGGGGAAAATTATAAATTCAAGAAGAGTACTTATCAACCATTTACAGAGAGGAGAAAAAAAATCAGAGATTAGAAAAAAGGGTGAAGAAAAGAGAAAAATAAATAAATAAATATAAAAAATAAATAAATCAGCAATTAAACTGTGAACCAACAAACAGGGAGGCCTTCACTAAAGACTTCAAACTTCCAAAACAAGTTAGAGTCAGTTGTAGAACTCTATAGATAAAGTTATACAAGAATAAAATAGATTACACAAGTACTATTTAAACGTCCATAGGGAAACATTAAGCACAGAATGTCTATTTAAAAAAAGACACACCAAATCCAGGGAGAGATTGTCAACAGCCCTTAGAGTTTCAATGAATAATGTCTGAGTGATTCAAGTAAAGTCTGAGTCCAGAAAAAGTAATTTTACTACGAGAAGTACTTATCCACCATTTTAGGAGGTCCGATCAGATTCTGAAGATGACTGGATAGCTGGAAGACTTGCCACAAATGCTTCAGCTTCCTTCACTGACTTAAACCACTTATATTTTTCAGTATTAAGCTTGATTCATAGATCGGCAGGAGTGCGAAGAGAGGGTTTAAAACCACGATCAAAAAGCACTTTCATTGCACCTTTAAACTCAGCGCGCATCTTTAAGGTCTGGGGTGCAAAATCTTTCACAAAGCGAATGATTGTATTTTGGAAAGAAAAAGTAGCTCTGCGACGTGCCTCCATAATCAGACGATGTTTTACCTGGTATTGATGAAAGCACAAAATTACCGGTCGCGGGCGGGGGCCCAGAATTCCGGGGGGAACGTAGACCCTGTGTGCCCTTTCGAGCTCAGGCAGGTTCGGAAGCAAATCTTCCCCGAATATCTCACAGAGAAACTCGGCGAGAAACTTCACGGTTGATCCCTGTTCAGTGGCCTCTGGCAACCCAAGAATTCGGAGATTGCAGCGTCTGCTGCGATTTTTGAGATCCACCATTTTGGAAAGGAGTTTGTTACATTTTCCCTCTAAGCTGGAACAGAGAGTCTCCAAGTATCGAACACGACTTTCTAAATCTTCAGAAGTCGAATCGATGCGAGATAAGTGTTCAGCATGTTTGTCCACTCTATCGTTGATCCGATCCAGTTTGGCTTCCAACTGTTTGAAAGCGGTTCTAAATTCCTTTAAAATATCGTCTCGGAGCTGTTCGAGCACAGCGAGAGTCTCAGCTGAGAGAGCCAGAGCTTCCTTTCTCCCGGATTTAGAACTCTAAATGCTAGACATTGTAAGGTAGATGTGTTCACAGGCAAGTAAAAGAAACCAATAAAGTTCCTAACTAAGGTTTAAAAAATGGAGACATTTAGTGCAAAGATAGCGACAATAACGGAACAAAAGTTCGGAGCAGCTAAGCAATCGCCATCTTACCAGAAGTCCCAGGAGAAACTTTTGCGCACACATATACGTTAGGCAGCCAATTAGGAGAGAATTTGTTGTCACAGCTATTATGATGTGGGCTGAGTTCATGTAAAGCTGAAATTCCACTCAGTTAAAAGGATTGAATGGGCTAGACGAGTCTGTGGCTACACTCTAATTTTATCTCTGAAGTGTTAAGCTCAGGAATGGCAATATTTCATCAGAATCAGGTTTAATGTCGCCGGCATCTATCATGAAATTTGTTAACTTAGCAGAAGCAGTATGATTACAATACATAACAAAAGTTGAATTACAGTGAGTATGATGTATCAGGATGAAACCACACTCAGGTTGGAGGTACAACACCTTATATACCGGTTGGGTAGCCTCCAACCTGATGGCATGAACATTGACTTCTCTAACTTCCATTAATGCCCCTCCTTCCCCTTCTTACCCCATCCCTGACATATTTAGTTGTTTGTTCTTTTTTCTCTCTCTCTGCCCATCACTCTGCCTGTTCTCCATCTCCCTCTGGTGCTCCCCTCCCCCTTTCTTTCTCCCGAGGCCTCCCGTCCCATGATCCTTTCCCTTCTCCAGCTCTGTATCACTTTCGCCAATCACCTTTCCAGCTCTTAGCCTCATCCCACCCCCTCCAGTCTTCTCCTATCATTTGGCATTTCCCCCTCCCCCCACTACTTTCAAATCTCTTACCATCTTTCCTTTCAGTTAGTTCTGACGAAGGGTCGCGGCCCGAAATGTCGACAGCGCTTCTCCTTCTAGATGCTGCCTGGCCTGCTGTGTTCCACCAGCATTTTGTGTGTGGAGTATGATATATGTGTTAAATAGTTAAAATGAACAAGTAGTACAATAAGTAGTGAGGTAGTGATCATGGGTTCAATGTCCATTCAGAAATCTGATGTCGGAGGGAAAGAAACTGTTCCTGAATCATAGAGTTTGTGCCTTCTTGCTCCTGCACCTCCTCCCTGATAGCAGCAATGAGAAGAGGGCATGTCCTGTGTGATGGGGGTCCTCAATGATGAATGCCACCCTTTTGAAGCATGCAGGTGGGGTTGACATTGTTCAGATCTTAAGATGTACAAACTATGAAGTCTGGGTGTGCTTTTAAAGATTTTGTTGCAGATAAAAGTTTGAGAAAGTATAGTATAAAGCAACAGTTGTGTGCAAAGTAGTCTGATAAACGTCTGGAGGATTTTTATTACAAATCCAGGCACCTTTCACTCTTATCAACCTTTTCCGCTGCCCTTGGGAACGTGCCAAGAAGCAATGTTTCTCCATTCTAAACTATACTTCTCCCTTGAAATCACGTCAGGAAAATTATTCTCCTCATTTAGCTTCCACAGACCCGAGATTCATTCCTAGGGCCCTCGTCACATGTCAGCAATGGGGAACAGGAAATAGATTTCTTAGTGAAGCAAGATTTAGAAAAGAAGTTTTCCAAGGAAAACGTCTCTCAATCAAAAATGAAGTATCACATGAAAGCAAACCAAGAGAACAATCTCTTTATTGAAGTAAAGTTTTATTTTTGCAAATGTTGTTCTTGAGTGACTCCTTCATGACCTTTGAAGGAAGGTGCAGGTATTTTTATACATTAGTCTGGGCATGATCTTTAGCAGGGAGGGACTCCAGCCCTCTGTCAATACTTCAACTGATTTCTTTAAGTACTTTCCCTTGTTTAAGTGCATTAAAAAACTAGATACAAGTTGAGAGGGGAGAGATTTAAAAAGAGACCTGAGTGGTAACTTCTTTACACAGAGGATAGTGGGCACCTGCGATGAGCTGCCAGAGGAAGTGGTCGAGGCACAACTACAACATTTAAGACACATTGGGGTAAGTACGTGGAGTGGAGGGGCTTGGAGGATTGTGGGTTGAATGTGGCCTACTGAGACCAAATGGCCTGTTTCCATTCTGTATGACTAAAAATGAATGACCATCAAATACAGTGTCCACCTGAACTACTGCTGTTATCCATCCATATAATCTAACTGGCCGCATTATGGTGTGGTGGGGCTATTGCACAGGATTGAAATAAGCTACAGAGAGTTGTAAACTCGGTCAGTTCCATCATGGACACTAGCCTCCGTAGTACGCAGGACATCTTCAAGGAGCAATGACTCAAGAAGGTGGCATCCATCATTAAGGACCCCCATCAACCAGGTCGTGCCTTGTTTTCATCACTACCATTATGGAGGAGGTACAGAAGCCTGAAGGTACACACTCAATGATTCAGGTACATCTGATTTCTGAATGGACATTGAACCCATGAACACTACCTCACTACTTTTTTATTGCTATTTTTGCGCTTATTTAACTATTTTATACATTTCTATGTATCTATACATTCTATCACCACCAGGATTACTCTGGCTTTAACATTCCACATCCTTTCTATCTGCCCTTTCAAGTCCTGGTATTTCTCCAGCTTCTCATATTCTTTCTCCCTGATGTTACTAGTACAAAGAACTAGTTGTGGACTTCAGAAAAGGTAAGAAGAGGGACCACACACCAAATCAAATCAGGGTTAATTGTCATTCAAACCATACATGGATGCAGCTGAACGAGACAGCGTTCCTTTGGGGCCAAAGTGCAAAAGCATACACACACATTCAAAATAGAGCGGAAAAAAACATTGCCATGTAAGAAGACACTTTAAAAAAAATCAGAGACCCTCAGCGACAAGTCCCATAATTGATGGTTCCCCGCAATCCAGTCTATCATTCCAACAACTGAACACTAGAGGGCAGCACCATTGGGACAGGCCAACTCCCAACCAAACACACTGGACCAGCCTCTGGCGTCTTCTCAGCAGGACTGCAGCAACAGGCAAGCCCGCGTCTTGGGGCCTAATCCTCGCTACAACTGAGGCTGCCTTGCTGCCTCTCCACCTATATCTCCACTAAACAAGGAGTGAAGGCCTGCAGCAGTCAATGTCCAACAGGGTCTTGCGTTTGCAAGAGAAATATCCAAGACAATCTCTCACAGTTTCACTGCATGTCGCCTTCACTCACCAGCTTTGGTGCCTTTGAGTATCAGGCAGCAGCACGGTCTGCACCCAGACCATCTCCTCTGAACTGAATCCGGGTCCTCCTGTGTCCTGACTGCTCTGCATTCTCCCCAGGCAGCCCTGTCCTCATAAAGGGATCAGAAGTGGAAAGAGTGAGCAATTTGAAATTCCTGGGTGTCAATATCTCCGAGAATCCAACATATAAGAAGGCACCTCATTGGTTGTATTTCATTAGGAGTTTGAGAAGATTTGCTATGTCACCAAAGACACAAGCTGTATCACTATCTGGTAAAGGGCAGGGGGGTGCTCCTGTATATAAGCTGCAGAGAGTTGTAAACTTATTCAGCTCTAGGCTCTGTCGTATCCAGAACATCTTCAAGGAGCAATACCTCAAAAAGGCAGCATCCATCGTTCAGGACCCCAACTCCCAGATCATCCCTTGTTCCGATTGCTACCTTCAGAAAGGAGATACAGCAGCCTGAAGACACACACTAAACAATTCATGAACAGTTTCTTGCCCTCTGCCAACTGATTTCAGAATGGACATTGAATCTATGAACACTACCTCAATACTTTTTTTAAAAAAGTAAGTATTTTGCACTACTTACTTAACTAATATACTTATTGTAATTCATATTTTTTCTCCATTATTATGTATTGCATTGTACTGCTGATGGTGATATCAAACTGGATTCTGGTTCTGATTTTGCGAAAAAGGCAGGGAGATGTACTCTTGCTGCTTTTGACCAATGGTATTAAGGACTTGCTGGAACTGGATGAACTCTGGATTGTTCAGGAGGTTGAGGGGGCAACAGATAGGACATACAGGGGGCTAGTTACACACAAGGTGCAGATGCCCCATCAGGAGAGGGGAAGGTGATAGGCAGCCAGTGCAGAGAACACCTTTGGCCGTTCCCCTCATCAACAAGTGTTCCGCTTTGGATACTGCTGGGGGAGTGGGGATGACCTAGCCGAGGAAAGTCACAGCAGTCAGGCCTCTGGCACGGAGTCTGGCCCTGTGACTCAAAAGGAAAGGTGCGGGGGGGGGGGGTGGAAGAAGAGGTGAGCTGTTAGGGATTTGTTGGTTGGGGAACAGAAAGGATGGTTCTATGGATGAGAACGAGATTCCCAGATGGCACGTTGCCACCTGGGTACTAGGGTCAGGGACATCTTGGAGACAGTCCACAACATTCTGAAGTGGGAGGGAGAGCAGCCAGAAATCATGGTCTACATCGGTACCTAAGACATGGGTAGGCAGGCAAGTTCAGAGAGTTGGGTGCCAAGATAAAGGACAGGATCTGCAGGACTGTGATCTCAGGATTGCTAACCTTGCCAAGAGCTCGTGAAGCTAGAACTAGGAAGATCATACAGTTTAAACACATGGCTGAGGAGGAGGGTGGGCTTCAGATTTTTGGATCATTGGGCTCTCTTCCAGGGAAGGTGGGAAGGTTTGCTCGTACCGCATGGGCAGGGGGGAGGGTTGAACTAAAGTTGCAGGGGGTGAGAACCAGAGTACCAGTACAGATAGTTGAGTGGTTGTGCAGAAAGATATCGTTAAGCCTTTATACAAAGTCAGGAAAAGGTTGGGCACAGAGGGAATACAAATACTTCAATGCAAGAAGTATTGTAGTCAAGGCAGTCAGTCAGGACAAACTGGAGAACCTGTCTACTGAGGCTTTAGGGGTGGAACTGACGAATAAGGAATGCATGACCATATTATAGACCACCCAACAGTCCACAGGACATAGGGGAGCAAGTTTGTAGACTGTTACATGAAAAATAAGATTGTGATAGAAGGGTATTCTATCTTCTATGTGTTGACTGGGATTCATACACTGCAAAAGGGCTGGATGGGGAAGAGTTTGTCAAATGTGTTCAGCAAAGCTTCCTTAATCGGTACATAGAATTAGTAACTAGAGGTACAGTACATATGCAAAAGTCTCGGGCACCTGAGCTATATACGTGCCTAGGGCAAGTTCCATGCTGCACCTGTTTGTAGCAAGCCTGTTCAGCCAAAGCCTGACCACTCTAACACTGTCCAGTCACACGCTGGCAGGGCCAGTAATGCCACTCCACACAAACTCTGCTTCCTTTTAAAAATGGCCCTTGCTAATTAACTCTGGTTACTATTAACCAAGCAATCTCCTGTTCCAAAGACAAGAACTAACAGGCCCTGTTTACCTTGTAAAACTGGTAAGTAAATCCCACAAAGAGGTGTCTCCAAATCATTCTGTGATCTCCCACTCCAGAAAGAAGTCGAACAGGGCCCAGTCACTTGATGAAGTGCTTTGAGAGGTTGGTCGTGGCCAGAATCAACTGCGTCCTAAGCAAGGATCTGGACCCCTAGCAGCACAATAGGTCCTCAGCAGATGCAATCTCACTGGCTCAGCCTTGGATCACCTGGGCAATACCTTAATCTGCTGTTTATTGATTACTGCTCAGAATTCAACACAGTCATACCCTCACTTCTAATCAACAAGCTCCAAACCTGGGCCTCTGTACCTCCCTCTGCAACTGGATGCTTCACATCATCATCGGGAGACCACAGTCAGTACGAATTAGAAATAACATCTCCTCTTCACTGACAACCATCACCGGCACACCTGAAGAATTTGTGCATAGCCCACTGCTCTACATTCTTCACACCCACAACTGCGTGGTTAGGCACAGCTCAAATGGTATCTATAAATCTGCTGAGACACAATCATGGTTAGGAAAATTTCAGCTGGTGAGCAGAAAGGCATACAGGAGTGAGATAGATCAGCTAGTTAAGTGGTGTTGAAACAACAACCTTGAACTCAATGTCAGTAAGATGAAGGAATTGATTGTGGACTTCAGGAAGGGGAAGTTGGGGGAAATCATGCCAATCCTTATTGAGGGGTCAACAGTGGAAAGGGTGAGCAGTTTCAAATTCCTGGGTATCCATAAGATACAGGAGCAGAATTAGGACTTTTAGCCTATTGAGTCTCCTCCGCTATTCCATCATGGCTGATCCAATTTTCCTCTCAGCCCCAATCTCCTGCCTTCTTCCCATATCCCTTCCTTCTTCTGTTTGTTCCAGGCTGCTAATTCCTCCTCCACCACCCTGATAAGCTGGAGGACCGTCTGTTCTTTCCATAGATATTGTTGGGATATCCTCCACACACACACACACACACACACACACACACACACACACACACACACACACACACACACACACACACACACACACACACACACAGCCATGTTTTCCTACTGAACAACACTGGCTCGGTTTTAAAAGATTCCCAAGATCTCCCTCCTTTTTCCACTGTGTCAAGGCGACACATGTTGATGATATTGGTCCATACCTTCTCCGAGCTGAGGTGTTCGACGTCGATGGGCACCATCCTGAGCTCAGGGATGGCCGTGCACGGGCAGTGCTGAGTGGTTGCAGTTCCAGCTGAATGGCAACCTGATCAGGGAACAACATCTCGGAAGGTCTATCCTGGGTCCCACATATCGATGCCAGTACGAAGACGACACAAAAGCAGATATATTTCATTAGGAGTTTGAGGACGCTTGGTATATCACCAAAGACACTTGCAAATTTTTTTTACAGGAGAGTATTTTAACTACCATCACCATCTGGTATGGAGGGGCATCTGCACAGGATCAGAAAAAGCTGCAGTAAGTTGTAAACTCAGCCAGCTCCTTCATGGGTACTAGCCTCCCCAGCATTGAGGACATCTTCAAAAGGTGATGTCTCAAAAACGTGGCATCGTTAAGGGCCACCCAGGACACGCCCTCTTCTCATTGCCACTATCAGGAAGGAGGTACAGAAGCCTGAAGGCACACATGCAATATTCCAGAAACAGCCTCTTCCCCTCCGCCATCAGATTTCTGAATGGACAATGAATCCACGAACACGACCTCACCATTTTTTGCTCTCTCTTTGCACTATATAATTTAATTTTTTGTATATATAATTATTATTGTAAATTATAGCTCACTTGCTTACAGAAGACACCTGAATTAAACTCTGAACTCTGACACCATGAGCTGTAATAGCGTCACACTAACCACTATCCTACCATGGCAACCCATAGTGGGATCTGAACTCAAGATCATTACTCTAGACTCCTGTCTCTCAGCCCTAGAATGTAATCTCTCTGCTACTGTATCCTGATGGGTGATGTTCCTCGACACTGGTTCAGTGAGAGTCCCTCCCATCCTCCTCCTTTCACTGTCAGTAGAGGTGGCAGCTACCCTCTCCCAACCCCTCTGCCTTGCCACACATTGTCCACTGTTAAAAGCTGCTCAAACCCCCACCATTTTGGCCACACACTTCGCTTTTCTCCCTCAACTTTTCCATTCGTTAGGTGGGGTCGCATCTCAAAAGTAGCAGCTAACAAAGTTAGGGGAAAAGTGCACTTTAAAAAAAATAAATCTGAGATCAATTAGTTTGTTTTCAATAAAATCATATGAAGGGGCTTCGATCTGTCTAGACATGAATGTATTCACATAACAGTTCATAATAAACTCAGGCAGATTAGATGTGGGATTTCCTTTTCCAGTAATCAGATACTGTCATGTGTTTAAACTGAAAACATGTGGGGTTGATAGACTGGTGTGCCTTCAATTAACTCAATGACCAAGTAAACCTTGAATTTATTTGCTTCTTTTTCATCTGCATTGAGTCAATGCCAATCAGTAAGGAAAGCACAACATGCAGAAGCCTCCTCCACGAGGGTTCCCATGAGTATCTATATGTATTATAACAGTCCTGAGACGCAAAATGGGTTCAAAGTAAATTCATGATCAAAGTACTTATGTCACCATATGGCACCCTGAGATTCATTGTCTTATGGACATTCACAGTGGAACAAAGAAACACAATACAATCAATTAAAAACTATGTGCAACAAAAACAATCAAACAGCAAAAGGTCAACTGAAAATACAAAAAGAAAAAAAAACACAAACAAAATAATAATAAATAAGCAAGCAAAGAATCTTTGAAGTTAAGTCCATAGGTTGTGGGAGAGAGAGAGGGGGGGGAATAACAAATAAGGGATGGGGTCCCCCTTCTTACCCCATCCCTTATTTATTATTTCCCCCCCCTTTCTCTCTCTTTTTTCTAATGAAGGGTGTTGCTGAGACTTGAGGACCTGAGTTTCGGGGAAAGGTTGAATAGGTTAGGACTTTATTCCCTGGCGTTTAGAAGATTGAGAGAAGATTTGATAGAGGTATACAAAACTATGAAGGGTACAGATAGGGTAAATGCAAGCAGGCTTTTTCCATTGAGGTTGGGTGGGACTACAACTAGAGATCATGGGTTAAGGGTGAAAGGTGAAATGTTTAACCAGAACATGAAAGGGAACTTTTTAAGTTATTTAGAGATACAGCCAGAGCACCTGGATAAAACCCATATAATCCACGGGGAGGACATAGAAACTCCTAACAGAGGATGCCGGACTTGAACTCTGACACTCCAAGCTGTAATAGCATCATGGTAAATGCTGTGCTAACTTCTTCCCTCAGAGGGCGGTGGGAGTGTGGAATGAACTGCCAGCAGAAGTGGTGGATGAGAGTTCGATTTCAACATTTAAGAGAAGTTCGGATAAGTACATGGTTGGGAGGGGTATGGAGGGCTATAGTCCAGATGTGGGTCAATGGGACTAGGCAGAATAATAATCTGACATGAACTAGATGGGCTGAAGGGCCAGTTTGTGTTGTAGAATTCTAAAAGTGCAAGGGTCTGTGTTGCAGTTCACCCTGAGCAGTTGTGTGATGGAGGACAATTTGAAATCCTCACTGACCTTATATATGTATTCAGACAGCAAATGGTTGGACCAGTCGGTATTGGCTTCACTCTGCTTCCATGTTTTCTTCTGTCATTTGTGAGTGAATGCTGGATGTTCAGTGATAACATTGGCAAATACTGCATGTACAAACACGAGAAAGTTGACAGATGCTGGAAATCCAAAGCAACCACAGAGTGCTGGAGGAACTCAGAAGATCGGGCAGCATCAATGGAAATAAATTAACAGTTGATGTTTCAAGCCAAGGCCCTTCATCAGGACTGAGAAGAAAGAGGATAGAGGCCAAAAGCTATATTGTGTTTAGTGCCTCCATGAATATTTATTTTCCAATTCTCTTTTTAAAAGATTAATGTTTCAATAGGTTTTCTAAAATGCTTCCTTTATTTCAATCTGTCTCTGTAATTCTTTTGTTTCTAGTAAAACAATGAATACACGTAAATAAACAGCAGGACACATCCTTCTTCCTTAAACAAATCCGTAATTATTGTTACTAATTCATTAATCAATGATGATCACTGCTCTAATTTACCAGGACATGGGATAGAATTGTTTGGACTATTACCAATTTGGGCACACACTCCCTGAAAGATTTGCCACCCCATTAACCTTTCCTATCCATCTACCTGTCCAACTGTAATTGAAAATATGTTAGTGTCCCTGCCTCAAATACTTCCTCTGACGGCTCACTCCATATACAAGAACATTGTCCCTTAAGTTCCTATTAAATCTTCCCCCCCCCCACCTTAAACCATGCCTCCTAGTTCTTGCAACACACACAAAATGCTGGTGGAACACAGCAGGCCAGGCAGCATCTATAGGAAGAAGCACAGTTGTGTTTTGGGCCAAGACCCTTCGTCAGGACTCGGAATGAACACAACAAGCCCTTTCACCAGAGGTGCTACCCATCCCTGGATACCCCATACACCAGGGAGGTGTGTTCATTCCAAGTCCTGACGAAGGGTCTCGGCCCGAAATGTCGACAGTGCTTCTCCCTATAGATGCTGCCTGGCCTGCTGCGTCCCACCAGCATTTTGCGCGTGTTGTTTGAATTTCCAGCATCTGCAGATTTCCTCGTGTTTGCGTTTTTGTTCTTGATCCGTCAACCCTGGGAAACAAACTGCTCCCTTCCTTTCCAGTCCCGAGTTTAATTTATTGAAATAAAACAGGCACTTTCAGCATTTCAAGGTGAGCCACCAGCAATCCGAGCCTAATCATGGGACAGTTTACAATGGCCAGTTAACCTGCGCGTTTGGACTGTGGGAGGAAACCGGGGCTCCCAGTGGAAACCCACGTGGTCATGGGGAGAATGTACAACCTCCTCACAGGCTGGTGGCGGGAATTGATCCTGGGTCACCCGTGCTGTAGAGCATCGTGCTACCCATTATGCTACCGCGATGAAGGGTCTCAGCCTGAAACGTTGACTGTTTATTCCCCTCCACGGATGCTGCCTGAGCTCTGTGTTCCTCCAGCAGTTTGTGTGCTACTCTTTTCCTTTCAGCCAGCTGGGAATAGAGTTACAGAGTCATGCAGCACGAAAACAGACCCTTCAGCCCATCTAATGCATGTTGACCATGCCTACCCAAGCTAATCTTATTTGCCAATGTTTGACCCATAACCTTTAAACCTTTCCAGTCCACACACCTGTCCAACTGCCTTCTATAAGCTGCTATTGTACTAGTCTCAACCATTTCTTCTGGCATCTCATTCCACAGGGATACCACCCTTATGTGTAAAAAGGTTCCCCCCTGAAGTTCGTCTTAAACTTTTCCTCTCTCACCTTTATGCCAGAAACAGGGGGATATAAGATCATATGACGGAGGAGCAGAATGTGACCATTCAGCAAAGTCAGCTTGCTCTGCCACTCAATCACGGCTGATTTATTATCCCTCTCAACCCCATTCTGCTGTAAAACCAATATAGGTAAGATCTATATAGATAAAGTGCGGGGTGTATGGGGTGTCCAGGGAGGGGTAGCCCCTCTGGTGAAGGGACTTGTTGCGTTCATTCTGAGGAAGCCCACTCAGCTTTGGTCCCCACCGGACACTCAGCTCTCCCGCGGCTCCCAGTAGCTGTTTGCATGTGACAGCAACCACAGGCAAGGGTAGCTGGCGGGTCTCATACCCCAGTGAGAGTTAGGGACATGCCTGTTGGAGCAGGTGAAGTAAGCTCCAGTGGACTGGGCAGATGAGATCTACAGTGAGATCCAATGGCCAGGAAGGTGGTAATGCAACACTCCATGGAGAGCGACGGCACAGAAGGTGTCACGGTCATCCACTGCGACCAAGGAAGAGCCTGGTTTGTGACGCTTGTTTGTACCACTGCACCCGTACATCTGAGGTCGAGAGAGTGGAACTGCCCCAGTGCAACGGCTTTTCTACTTTATAAACTCTCCGGCTCAGATTTCCTGTCATCGTTGGACGCAGTGAACAACCACCACCCAGACTATGTGCACATGAGATTAGTTTGATTTGTCACAATGGTCAGCACAGACATGGTTGGCCTCTACATTCTCTGTTCTACATCTGGTGTCCAGGATAATGACCCTTTGTCCCTAACATTTTCACTCTCTCAGCACTTCTCTTTGCTCTTTCACATCTGATGTACTTTACATTCACTCTCTCTAACTCCTTTTTCCTGGAGTTCATGGCAGTCATTTACAAAGGGTAGTGAGGAAGGCGAGGTCCAGCAGACTGCCATTCACAACCCGGGAGCAGCGAGGGTGCGGCCATGTAGAAGTAACCAGTAGTTAGGTTACTAACCTGGTTATTATCCACACCCGAGGAAATCTGCAGATGCTGGAAATTCAAACAACAACACACACAAAATGCTGGTGGAACACAGCAGGCCAGGCAGCATCTATAGGGAGAAGCACTGTCAATGTTTCGGGCCGACGAAGGGTCTCAGCCCAAAACATTGACAGTGCTTGTCCTGATAGATGCTGCCTGGTCTGCTGCGTTCCACCAGCATTTTGTGCGTGTTGTTATTATCCACACCCCCAGGTCCAGGAATAACTATTATCCTTCAATTATCAGGCTCCAGAACCAGTGTGGATAACTTCACTCACCTCAACACTGAACTAATTCCACAACATATGGACTCACTTTCAAGGAATCTACAACTCATGTTCTTAGCATTATTGATTTATTTTTGTATTTAGACAGATTTCATTTGCACATTAATTGTTTGTGTATAGATTTTCATCACTCTGTTGTAGTTCTTTGTTTTACTGTGAATAATTGCCAGAAAATTAATCTCAGGGTAGTATATTGTGACATATACATTATGTACTTGGATAATAATTTACTTTGAACAATAATGGACTCAATTCACTTTAGTTACACTTAATCTCCCCAAGGGGATTATATTAGAAAGTGGAGCACAATCCTGTTCACACATTTAAACTGTGTAACACAAAATGGGATCATATCTTCCCAATATCCAGCCTCAAATGGAGAGAGCAGATGGAACAGTGGAAGAGACTTACCAAAAGCAGATCAAATGTTGCTATGAAACATCTGTTCACACACCCTCTTCGGTGTTATGGATGGTGAGATCACACGGCCACAGGGTAGAGTCAGGGAGGAGCTGATGCGTAGGGAACTGCCACAGGTACAGCCGAAGTGGGAAAGGAAAGCAGAGGAAGGGAACTTGATAGGGTCTGTTGCTCATCAAGGGAGTTTTACTGTGAACTGGAGTCACCTGAAGGGTCCTGTGAGGCAGGAAGGAATTTAGATGAGATGATATTGATTTCCAGGCAGGAAAGAGATGGAATGTCAGAGCATCTGTGGAGCATAGAAGACTAAAGCACAGGAAAGGCCCTTCAGCCCACTCTAAGATCGATCTAACCCTTCTCTCAAACATAGCCCTCCATTTTTCTTTTATCCATGGAAGAGTCTGTTAAATTCCCCTAACGTATCTGCATCTACTGCCACCCTTGACTGTATGTTCCATGCCCTGACCACTATGTGTAAAAACAAACCCTACCTCTGACATCCCTCCTCATACCTTCCATCAATCACCTTTAAATTCTCTGACATCCCCCCTATACTTTCCTCCAATCACCTTAAAATGATGCCATTTCATATTGGCCATTGCTGCACTGGGAAAAAAGTTTCTGATTATCCACTCGATCTATGCCTCTTATCATCTTATCCAACTCTATCATATCACCTCTCATCCTCTTTCAGTCCAAAGGGAAAAGCTCTAGCTCCCTCAGTCTTTCCCTATAAGACATGCTCTCTAATCCAGGCAGCAACCTGATAAATCTCCTTTGCACCCTTCTTAAAGCTCCCACTTCCTTCCTACAATGAGGTGATCACAAATGAACACAATTCTCCAAGTGTGGTCTAACCAGAGTTTTATATAGCTGCAATGTTACTCAATCCCCATCTAATGGGGCAGACCATTATTTAAATGGGGAGAGAATTCAAAGTTCTGAGATCCAATGGGACTTGGGAGTCCTCGTGCAGGATACCCTTAAGGTTAACCTCCAGGTTGAGTCGGTGGTGAAGAAGGCGAATGCAATGTTGGCATTCATTTCTAGAGGAATAGTGTACAGGAGCAGGGATGTGATGTTGAGGCTCTATAAGGCACTGGTAAGACCTCACTTGGAATACTGTGTGCGGTTTTGGGCTCCTTATTTAAGAAAGGATGTGCTGACGTTGGAGAGGGTTCAGAGAAGATTCACTAGAATGATTCTGGGAATGAGAGGGTTAATGGGACTAAAGGGGAGATTGGATCAGCTCATGATGAAATGGCAGAGCAGACTCAATGGGCCAAATGGCCGACTTCTGCTCCTTTGTCTTATGGTCTTATGTAGGCCAGCACAACATAGGACTTCTTAATCTGTCCCTCAATTTGCACTACAACTTTGAGGGATCTTTGAACGTGGACTCCAAAGTCTGAAGTGTTTCCAAGAAATATCTTGGAGACACAAGACAGTGCATTTACAATAACAGATTCGAGGAACTCAGTGTGTTGAGGGGAAGGAACTGTTGATGTGTTGGGCTGAAACACTGTCCTGCTCCGGGACTTTCACCTGAAACATTGATGATTCCCTGCAAGGCCCAAAGGTCAAACTCGTGATCGGTGAGTCCTGGGTTTGATACCCAGAGGTCAGTAAAGTCCAGAGGGCACATCTGAAGATTAAATTTCAGAGCTTAGTCAGTCTGGAGGTAGGATGCCCAAAATGTTGAAGAACAATGTTGGAAGGTCCAGAGATAGAAAGCCCATAAGTTCAAAGATTGAAGTCAGCGAGTCTGGAGGTAAAGGCTTGAAGGTTGAGTCTGGGTCAGGGATTATATGTTGAAGACCTAATATCTGTGAGTCTATGCGCACATGTTCCAAAGGTAGCCTGTCCCTGTGGTTGGTGGTGGTGGTGGGGGGGGGGGGGGGGGGTGGTGTGTGTGTGTGTGTGTGTGTGTGTGTGTGTGTGTGTGTGTGTGTGTGTGTGTGTGTGTGTGCGTGTGCGTGTGCGTGTGCGTGTGCGTGTGCGTGTGCGTGTGCGTGTGCACGCGAACGCGCGCATGCATGGGTGGGAGGGTCTCAAAGAGGCTAGTTTTGCTTTAGTTCTTTGGTGTGTTGATTGTTAAAACAAATTTCACTGCAACCTTCAATGTACCTGTGATAAATAAATCTGAATCTGAATCAATTCCTTTCCCTCACTGCTCAACATGCTGAGTTCCTTCATGTTTCTCCAGTAAACAGTTTGTTAGAATTGTTGAGGGATTGGGAAAGGATCACACTCAACCTCACAGCCAGGCATCCAAAGAAACAGTGAGGAGGATTGAGAGTCCGAAATTAACATGACTTGGAAGATCATGTCGACACAGAAATTGACTGACAAGATGTGATCACTCATGAGTCCAGCAGCTGCACCAACATCTGCAGAGTCTCTCAGACCAACACCAATAAAACCAGCAATTACACAGATCATAGAGAATATGAAACCCAATTTATAGGTTAAACTTGCAACTCAAGATTTACTTTCTTAATGAGCAAAGTACACTCGGTGGCCACTTTATTAGGTACATCTGTACACTTGCTCATTAATGCAAATATCTAATCAGCCAATCATGTGGCAGCAATTCAATGCATAAAAGTAGGAAGACATAGTCAAGAGGTTCAGTTGTTGTTCGGACTAAACAGCAGAATGGGGGAAAAGTGTGATCTAAGTGACTTTCACTGTGGAATGATTGTTGGTGTCAGATGGGGTGGTTTGAGTATTTCAGAAACTGCTGATCTTCTGGGATTTTCATGCACAACGGTCTCGAGAGTTTACAGAGAATAGTATGAAAAACAAAAAAAAATCCAGTGAGTGGCAGTTCTGTGGGAGAAATTGCCTTGTTAATGAGAGAGGTCAGAGGAGAATGGCCAGACTGGTTCAAGCTGACAGGAAGGTGACAATAACTCAAATAACTATGAGTTACAACAGTGGTATACAAAAAAGCATCTCTGAATGCACAACATTTCAAACCTTGGAGAGGATAGGCTACATCAGTCAAAGTCCACAAACACTCAGCAACTATATATATAAGTGCAGGAGGTACCTAATAAAGTGGTCACTGAGAATGCATGTAAATAAGGGGGATGTCAAATTTTATACAGTTGTATTATTGTACCACCATATATGGTCTAAGGCCATGGTTGTGTTGTATCCGTGGGCATGGTCTAAGGTCATGGTTGTGTTGTATCCGTGGGCATGGTCTAAGGTGATGGTTGTGTTGTATCCGTGGGCATGGTCTAAGGTCATGGTTGTGTTGTATCCGTGGGCATGGTCTAAAGTCATGGTTGTGTTGTATCCGTGGGTATGGTCTAAGGTGATGGTTGTGTTGTATCCGTGGGCATGGTCTAAGGTCATGGTTGTGTTGTATCCGTGGGCATGGTCTAAGGTCATGGTTGTGTTGTATCCGTGGGCATGGTCTAAGGTCATGGTTGTGTTGTATCCGTGGGCATGGTCTAAGGTCATGGTTGTGTTGTATCCGTGGGTATGGTCTAAGATGATGGTTGTGTTGTATCCGTGGGCATGGTCTAAGACCATGGTTGTGTTGTATCCATGGGCATGGTCTAAGGTGATGGTTATGTTGTATCCGTGGGCATGGTCTAAGGTGATGGTTGTGTTGTATCCGTGGGCATGGTCTAAGGTGATGGTTGTGTTGTATCCGTGGGCATGGTCTAAGGTGATGGTTGTGTTGTATCCATGGGCATGGTCTAAGGTGATGGTTGTGTTGTATCCGTGGACATGGTCCAAGGTGATGGTTGTGTTGTATCCGTGGACATGATCTAAGGTCATGGTTGTGTTGTATCCGTGGACATGGTCTAAGACCATGGTTGTGTTGTATTCATGGGCATGGTCTAAGACCATGGTTGTGTTGTATCTGTGGGCATGGTCTAAGCTCTTGGTTGTGTTGTATCCATGGGCATGGTCTAAGGTCATGGTTGTGTTTTTTCAAATTTATTCATTTACGGTATGTGGGCGTCACCAGCTAAACCAGCATTTATTGCCCATCCCTAGTTGCCCCTGGTGGTGATGAGCTGCCTTCATGAACTGCTGCAGTCTCTGAGGTGTAGGTACATCCATGGTGCTGTTAGGGAGGGAATACCATGATTTTGACCCAGCAACAATGAAGGAATAGCGATATGTTTCCAAGTCAGGATGGGGAGTGACTTGGAGGGGGATTTCCAAGTGGTGATGATCTCAGCTATCTGCTGTTCACGTCCTTCTAGAAGGTAGTGGTCATGGGTTAGGAAGGTGCTGCCTTAGGAACTGTGGTGTGTTGTTGCAATGCATCTTGTAAATAGTACACACTGCTGCAGCTGTTCACGTTATACCCATGTGCATGCTCTATAATCACGGTTGTGTTGTGTCCATGAGCATGGTCTAAGGTCATGGTTGTGTTGTACCTATGGGCATAAGATCATGGTTGTGATGTGTCCACATGCATGGTCTAAGATCATGGCTGTGTTGTACTCATGAGCATTGTTTTAAGATCTTTGATTTAAAGGAGGTTGTGTTGAGAATTAAACACAAACACAGGACAGAATTCTTGTTTTTTCTTGCATTGTTTTAATGCACCAATAGAATACTATTGAAAGTTTCATAAGCAGGCTTATACTAACCAGCAACAATAAGGCACATGAGGGAATGCCATTGTAATGGACATCAATGAGACCAGGTAACGTCCTTCCCCATTGAACTTACTGTTCATAACACTTCATATACAGGAATTTAATTCTCCATTACCCAATCCCTCTGAGTTTGTCCATACATTTCAGCTGTACAAAAAAGTCTTAATACTGTTATCTAGAAATAATAAGTAAACAATCCCATCAAGTTGATCAGAAAAAAAACAAGGCATGCTGGTTACAAATGGTCTACAGTAAGGTTCCAAATATATATATCTTATTCTTCATTTGAGACTACAATCAAGCACCCAAAAATGCTTGACACAGTATTAGTCAGTGTAATATATCTATGTAAAAAAATGTAGTGAAGAGCTTTTTTCTAAAGAATCTGTCAGCATGTTAAGTTCAAGTACATTTTCTCTGCAAACTTCCTCAGCATTCATTAAAATTCTAATGCTTTCAGTAAGGCTACGATTAAAAATTGAAGACTTTGAATGCTCGCATTTACCTGGCCAAGCAAAGTACATGCACATGCATAGTCTACGCTATCACACGGTGTTTGAATGGTAGTCATATTGCTACAGCAGGGCTTCCCAACCCTTTTATGCCATGGACCAATACCATTAAGTAAGGGGTCCGTGGGCCCCAGGTTGAGAACCCCTGCTCTACAGGGTTCCTCTCTAAATTAAGCCTGCATCATTGCCACAGAACACAGTTGCTGGCAGACCTCTGACACTATCTATTCCTTATGAGTTCTGTGGCACAGGCCTCTTGCATACACCAGTATTCCAGCGTTACAAATCTAACTCACAGTTTCACAGTTGCACAGTGGTGAATTTCCATCTACCAATTAAATATCTAAAAAATCATTCCTTCCTGGCTTCTACTCTCATTTTTTTTAATATAAAATAAAACCAAACGTGTTTCATATTTTCTGGTAGCAAAGAGTGTTTCTTTTTTTGCTAACAGAACAGCTAATCTGTCCCTCAACTAAATAGTAGCAATCATATATATGCTTACATTACACAATATCCACATTTCTCCATTTCGCCTTTCCTGATAAAAGATGAACAAAAGTTCTGTTACTTTGAACAACCTAAAACTGCTACTAAGTTCAGTTATTTCCCAAAATACACATATATAAATGTAATGCATTACTAAAACAAAGTAAAATTAGTTTAAACACTAGAATAAATGCAGGCTAATTAATACTGATAATATTTTCATCCGGATTTTATATATGGCTTCAAGAATTGTATTGGTTTATTTCACTTTCCCTCAAGAATTATGTACCAACTTTCATACAATAATCATCTGTTTTACATTATTTACCTTCCTAGTCAGATTATTCCTGATGCATACTTTATACAGACAATGAACTGTAGAAAAAAAGAATTTAAATAATATTTTCTTTTGTTTATAACCTTGGCTTGTAAAATATTCAAGAAAAATCTCATCAGCTGTATTAGTAATTTAGTAGAAAAGGTCTTGAGAGGATTATGTTTTTTAAAAAATCCACATCACTTCAAACAAAAAGCCCCATTAGAATGGAGGGCCAAAACTTATGCCTCTTGAATATATACAAAACGGTTACTGCAAAGATAAACAGGAACTTGGACAGATAGGAACTTGGCTTTATAAGAAATATTTGTTAACATTAAAATTTTTAACATCTAGAAGATTTCCAAAATACACACATTGTATAAAAAATCCAAACAAAAAAGGACTATAGTCAAGTAATACTTCAGATAAATACATCAGTAAGCACAATTCATATATGGGTAAATATATCCAATATAGCTAAAAACTCCAAACTGATTGTCCCTTAAAAACCCCACGTACATACTCACGTACTAGTGTATATGTTTCTTGTCAGCTTCCTGACAGTTATCTCTTGGTTAACCCTTTAGGGAGTGACTTAACATTTCTGTCAGCAGCAAGGGTGCAGGTGATTGGACACAGTCTTCATCTCTGCACTCCTGATATCTGTTTCGTTTTAAGGTCGAGGGGTAAAGTGCCTGACGTCTAGACAGCCCTTTATTTGTAGGAGAGGTCTGCTGAGAGTTGTTAGCATTTGTGACAAGCAGCTGAGTATGAATGAACTCCCTAAAGACTGCATGTTGGATCGCCAGGTAACTTACCTCAGTTGATCCCCTTTCACCCTTTGGAAGTATGAAGTCACAAATCCTATTGCCATTTCCAAGAGGGAAAGGGGTAAAGATGTGGGGTTTAGGCCGGGTGAGGGCTTAGTGTGTGTTGCTATTGGTCAGTCACAAATTTTGGGAGTAGGACTAGCGCTGTTTCTTGCCAGTCTGGGGTGGGAGGGTTATAAGAAGTAACTAGATGATTACTTGAATCACCAGGGCCTGGAGAACAATGGACTAAGTGACGGCAAACTGGATTAGTGTAGCTGAGTTCTAGTTGGCAAGGACACGGTGTGTTATGGTGTGCCTATGCCGTAGGTCTCTGTAATGTCTGGTACAGTGGGGTAGATGAGAGCTTCTGAGCCTAGGCTGGGATATTTTTATCTCTAATCTGGTTATGAACATGAAGGCTTCCAGCATCAACATAAGCAGTCTTTGTTACCCACTGCATTACCTGTTCAACCATACTGACGGCTCGATCAGAAGCAAGTCCAGGACTCTCCACAAGCCTCAGTGCAGATAACAGTAACATTCACACAGACTAGAGTCTGTACTTGTGATTCTTGTTCTGGAGATCTCAATTGATGGTGCTAGATTGTAGGGCAGCAAGGAGACCTTACTCTCTGATAGTTAATCACTCTCCCTAAACATGAGCCAAATAAGTATTGCCTTTTTGAAACCAGGAGATGGAGCATTATAAAGAGAGCAAGTGATCATAGGATGTCTGTAAAGAGGTATGATCAGCACTGATCTTAAATATCAAGAGCTATTTCAGAAACAGAGGAACATGGGAAGATGAGGAGAGTGCGGTAAGGTGAAGCCAGGGTTCTGCAGTCCTTCAGATATCTCAAAAGTGATACACTGGCCATTACAGGTGTTCACTCACCAACTGTGATGTTCATGTATTGCAGCAAGAACCTGTAAGCCATCCGCTGTTGTCATTCAGCTAAAATTACAGTGTATAAAGCAATCTCGGTGAGCCACGCTGGCTTTCTGTAGTTCACCGGCATGAGAGGAAAAGTGCCTTTATTCTAAACTGACAAGTTTCTGTCTTCATCAAACTTCAAAAGAATGCCCTTTAAAAAAAAAGACCATACCTCTGTCATAGGGTGTTCCCTGCAGAGAAGGTTAGGGCTTGTATATTGAATATACAATTTTAAATGCCATGCTAGTAAATGATTACAGATACCCTCCTCCTCCCTACCCCTCACCCTTCTGATTCTTAAAATTAACTACTACAATGGTGGAATCTAATTAATTTAGACTCCAAATTTAAAAATTGTTGGAGATCATGGCACATTATTAAATAATTACAGATAACTCCCCCCCCCCCGACTCATAAAATTAACTTTGACAAATGTACAGTCTCATTGATTGAGCCCCTTAAATTGGTGGAGATCTCAAGACAATTAACTTAAATAATTCATGCAGAACATTTTCTTTCAGTTTCTTTCAATTCTTGCTCATCTAATCCTGTCTTTCATCCCTTTTCTTTATTGCACTCCCTATAAAAGTTTGACATCAAGTTCTAGCCTATAGTTTACACTCACTAAGAATCTTGCAATCTGATTGGTTACGGAGACCCTTCAGCTGTTCCTGTTCGAAAGCTGTATGCATTTGGGAACAACAACACACACAAAATGCTGGTGGAACACAGCAGGCCAGGCAGCATCTATAGGGAGAAGCGCTGTCGACGTTTCGGGCCGAGACCCTTCGTCAGGACTAACCGAAGGGAAAGATACTAAGAGATCTGAAAGTAGTGGGGGGAGGGGGAAATGCGAAATGATAGGAGAAGACCGGAGGGGGTGGGATGGACACTGGATTCCTAGTGAATCAGTTTCTGTTTAAAAGCCACCAAAAATTCAGTTGGTAAATATCAGTATAATAAACATTTGTTACAGATGACAAATTCTGACAATTTTGCCCTTGTGATTATACACCACTATGTTCACCTTGGCCTGTCCCTGTGGTCACACTAATGCCACCTTCAGTAACTGCTATTTACAGATTGTTGTCTTTTTTGTTTTGACAATGTTTTAAGAAAGAATGAGACACTGACCTCTCTGTCTTGAAAGATCTGTAACAAAACAACTAGATGTGCAATCTATAATATAAACTTGCCCCTGTAGAAATGTGGGCAGAAACTTCTGAGAGGTCATCTGATTGGTCAGAAATGCTCCCTGGCTTAAGGGGTTTGCAGGATCTCAGGCAACTTGGGTTTACTCCGATGTTGAAATGGTTATGATACTTCCTTGTACTGAACAGAACTTGTATGTGAAGTGGTGAGGGTGGAGTGGACAAGTGTGCAGCCTGTGGGATCACTACACTGAGATGCTGCAGCTAAATGCACAATCCACCCTGGTAGCCCTCTTCCACTTCCTCCCTCCATCTCCACACACTTAACAAACATCCAAGATGCTTAATTACACAGAGCACCAGTCCAAGAGGCTCGCTTGCTGTCTTAAACCTCTTGATAGTGAATCACAAAGCAACACTGGGGAAATGGTGAATGATATCCCAGCCTAGATGAAAAGTGGTGCCAAAAATTGAGAATAATGCTAGTTTTAAAATGACAGGAAGGAAAATATGTTTTTAAAGGCACTTAGTGTTTGCTGATTATATTATTGAAAAGATATAAAAATTCTCACAGTATTTAATTTACTGACCACTCCACTATTCTTTTCCAGTGGGAGACCTAACACACTTCCATTGCCATGCTTTACAGAAATATTAATCAGCACTCTGAAGAGTTAACCAATGGCTCTCAATTCTTGAGTCTCTATTTCCTCCTACTCTTGACTCTACAGACACGTATTGTCAGTCATCACTTGCCAATAACCATTTCTTATCTTTTGTGTTACGATTCTAATACTGATGCTCATCAGCTTTTGGAAACCAAAGACTTGGGGCAAACGGGAGGAGATGGGGGTGGGGGGGGGAGGGGGAAATCAAAGTGACCTTTCACAGCAAATGAACTTGTGCTATTGGCTTAATGATTAGTAATGGCACTGCAGGGGATCGGTTTAAAGTATCAGCCTCGAAGCCCAGTATGTTCTTCCCCTTTTGCACTTGTCCATGGTACAAAGTCACTGTAAACAAAGAGGAGGCACGACACGCCGTATAAGGTGCCATTGGTAATACTGCTCCTGGTAGTTAACAACACCATAAATACAACTTGGAAATAGAACCTGCAATTACACACATACACAGGCAACAGTCACATTCTACCAAATTTAAGGCTTGTTAGTTGTTGGTTTTGGTGAATTCTTCTTCCGATGAGTGTGGTCTGAGGACTCTCGAATGTCAGGAGGGGAAGGCAGGCGGGTGGGTAGGGTAGGGGTGCTGGTGGGGGTGGTCACGGACACCGGCAGACCACTCACTGCACCCGGCGGCAATAATAGCCCAGAACCTTGCACTTCTCGCACAGATGTTGAGGATGCTCCTTGCTCTGGTCTGACACGTCCAGGCCATCAGGTTTCTCCAAGGGTCTCTGGGAAATGAATCGGGAAAAACCACAAATTAAAAATTACAAAACAACAAGTTCACGCAATGACCGAGGAAATGTGACATTAAGAGTAAATTGTTATTTGAGATCTTTATGGAATTGTCATCTTTGGTCCAGACCAAAGGTATCTCAGCTTCTGACTTTCAAAGGTCACAATTTTGTTTAAGGTGTATCATTCAGTCAAGTGAGGCCCTTTTCATGCCCATTTCTGTCTCTTCCTGTCTGCTGTTAGTGACTTACCTCTGGGTTGGGGGGTTGTAGGTTTTAGTTTTGTTCACTGACATTCATTCAATGCAGGGACAGTACAGAGGGAGTGCCACACTGTTAGTGATTAACTCCGGGCTGTACAGAGGGAGAATCAGGGTGCTGGGAGGGGAATTTACAAGGATGCTGCCGGGACCTCAGGACTGAATTATAGGGAAAGGTTAAATAGGTTAGGACTTTATTCCCTGAAGCGTAGGAGAAAGAGGGGAGATTTGACAGAGGTACACAAAATTATGAGGGGTATAGACAGGGTAAATGTAAGTTTCCACTGAGGTTGGGTGATTCTAGAACTTCAGGTCATAGGTTAAGGGGAAATACTTAAGGGGAACTTCTTCACTCAGAGGGTAGTGCGAGTGTGGAACAATCGCCATTGGAAGTGGTGGGTGCAGGTTCAATTGCAACATTTAAGAGAAATTTGAGTAAGTACAGAGATGGGAGGGGTTTGGAGAGTTGTGGTCAAAGTGCAGGTCGATGGGAACAGGCTGAATAATGGTTCAGCACAGACTAGATAGGCTGAAGGACCTGTTTCTGTGCTGTCATCTTCTCTGACTCTGTGAGGGTAGGGAGAATAGGATGGACTAGGGTAGGATGGGTGTCAATGTGTGGTTGGCAGTCAGCATGGACTCAGCGGCTGAAGAACCTGTTCAGTGGCTCGATATACTGTCCGTAACTTATCCAAATTGCAACAGGCATGTGGCTGAGATCTCTCTCATCTTAGAGCAGTGGGTTTCTCAGTTTTGGCTGAAGGAACACTTTTTGTTCCAGCACAACACTTCATTTGCACCTTGAATCCCTGCCTTGACCCTGAGAAGATCTGCCCTGGCTGCATGCACGTCTGTACTTCTAAAGTAATTTACTGTCTAGACATCCATTTGAAAGGTATAGGCAGGTGAGGTACCACAGATCATGCACTTTCTTGAGTATGAAATGTTGACAGAAAGAAAACTATAAAGCAGTTCACTAGAGCCTAAAATGGGAGCTGTTTAAATCCCCCCAACAACAGAGTGAGCTGGGGGTAAGGGAAAGAATTTGCAATCTCATATTAAAAACACTGAGCATGGAATCCGTGACTACACTTATCTGAGATTTACTGCATTACGCTTATCCACATCCCTTTCATTGACCCGAAGTCTAGTACATACTCACCAAACTGGATTAGATTTTGCCGAATGTAAACACCAATGGCATCCCAGCCTTATAGGCTTTGATAATCCAATCAGCCCCTGATAATTCAATTTCCTATTGGCTGAAAAGTTACATCATAAGTTGGTCAAGGGTGACTGCTATTTACATGCACATCAATTCTCTTTCTTCTTCTTCACTCCCTCTTCAAGGGTTCCCAACCTGGAGTCTGTGGCCCCCTCGGTTAATGGTAGGGGCCCAGCTCTGTGTGATTCCGCATGGACACATCAGGCGGACAGCTCCCCACTTAACTTCTGACCCTGAGCATCACGTCTGTCCCGGGTACCGGTTATGGAGAACCAGTCCATGTGAACTACAGTGTGTTTTGAATGTGGCTCTTGTGCTTTTTGTTTTCATTCTAATTTGGCAAAATATAATGTGTATTTCTGGTGTTTAAAAATGTCAAAAGATGCCTCAAATTTCAGTCTCACAAACATAAATGAATCAGTATCACTTGCAACAACAACAAACGCATTATTTAGTCATCTGAAAGCATTCCCACTGAACTGGCTTCCAAACGCTCTCATTTTAGTTAACCCATAATTATGCCACCGATATAGGCCATGACTTAGAATGATCCTGAGCATCATCAGTAAGTAGAAGGGACAGTTTCACTTGACAACACAATCAGTGATGGGTTTCCATCAGTAGCAGTTTCTCTGTAATAATATGACATGAATTGGATTGGCCCTGATTTCTCCGCTCAGGACACACCAAGGCAATTTTCCACATTACGGTCTGGCCTTAATTCTAGGCTTTCAGCAAAAATCAAAGAAAGATTAAAGATTAGTTTAATTTGTCAGACAGTCAGACAGACAGACATACTTTATTGATCCCGAGGGAAATTGGGTTTCATTACAGCCGCACCAACCAAGAATAGTGAAGAAATATAGCAATATAAAACCATAAATAATAATAAGTTAATCATGCCAAGTGGAAATAAGTCCAGGACCAGCCTATTGGCTCAGGGTGTCTGACACTCCGAGGGAGGAGTTGTAAAGTTTGATGGCCACAGGCAGGAATGACTTCCTATGACGCTCAGTGTTGCATCTCGGTGGAATGAGTCTCTGGCTGAATGTACTCCCGTGCCTAACCAGTACATTATGGAGTGGATGGGAGACATTGTCCAAGATGGCATGCAACTTGGACAGCATCCTCTTCAGACACCACTGTCAGAGAGTCCAGTTCCACCCCCACAACATCACTGGCCTTACGAATGAGTTTGTTGATTCTGTTGGTGTCTGCTACCCTCAGCCTGCTGCCCCAGCACACAACAGCAAACATGATAGCACTGGCCACCACAGCCTCGTAGAACATCCTCAGCATCGTCCGGCAGATGTTAAAGCACCTCAGTCTCCTCAGGAAATAGAGACGGGTACATTGAAACATACAGTGAAATGTGCCACATGCGTCATATCGAATCGGCGAATACTGTGCTGGGGACCCACCTCCCAAGTGTAGCCAGGCTTCTGGCATCAATATAGCACACCCACAACTCAGTAACATCTTTGGAATGAGGAAGGAAACCAGAGCACCCGGGAAAAATCCACACGGTCAGGGAGAACAAGTACAATCTTCTTACCGACAGCAGTGGGAATCAATCTCCAATTGCTGCTTGTTGGCACTGTAAAGCAGTTGTGCTAACCACTACACTATGCCCAAAGGTCGTGAGTTCACCTTCCACTCTGTAGGGCGGCACAGTAGCACAGCAGATAGCATAACTTTATACAGCCCAGCAATTGGAAGGTCATGGTTCAATTCCTGCCACTGGCTGTAAGAAGTCTGTATGTTCTCCCCGTGACTGCGTGGGTTTCTGCCGGGTGCTCTGGTTTCCTCCCACATTCCAAATATGCGTGGGTTAGGCTTAATAGGTTGTGGGCACACTATATTGACACCAGAAGCAGTGGGCTGCCCCCAGCACATCCTCTGACTGTGTTGGTCACTGGCACTGTGTGCTTCGATGTTCCAAAGCACATGTGACAAATACAACTAATCTTTACCTCTGTAGACATCAGCCCAAAAAATGTTTAGAAAGATGGTTAGGGTTTGGAATTCATGCTGGTCATTTAAACAGCATCCACGTCCTCAGTAACACATTCTAACTGCTGGAGAACTCAGCAGGACAATGACATTTATGGAAATGAATAAACAGTCTTATGTTTTGGAATTCCAAAACATAAAAACTAATTAAAAAAAGATGGGCATCCAGAATATGTGTATGTTAGATTTGATTTTAATTTAACCAAAGCAAACGTATGTGACATGGTGCCGTAATGACATATGCCATTTATATAATCTTACTTATAACCTGTAATTAATTATTAAACACAGAATGCTTAAACAATATAATTGTAATATTACTCAATTATTACCGAAATATTGAATACACAACACTCCTCCCCGGTTAGCTAAAAACTCCAACTCAAGATAGAATGCAACTCAGTATACATTAACTATCTAATACAACTACTATTCAGACATTAACAGCACAGTAAAGTTTTAAATTGTCCCACTCAGGCTTAAAGATTTAATCTCCGTGGAGCCACATTTTACTCTTGTGGGATAACATCTTTCCTAACAAGGGAGGTCGCTTTGCTTGGCTGTGAAACAATCTTAGACTTTGGGGCCTGTAGAACAATCTCAGATTCTGTGGTGGTAGGAGTTGTTTCGGGCTGAGACCCCTCATGTGTTTATGCGCCCCCGAGTGGTGAACAAATTTCTTCAATGGTTCCTCCTTCACTGACTCCAGTTTTTGAGCAGTTCTCAGATGGTTCTGGCCTCTCTCCAACCAAATCAGATCTGGTGTCAAAGATGAATGGGTATTTTTCCCTCCTTTCCCCTCGCCCATCCCCCACTCACGACTGCTCAGTCTCCAGAGATTCCTCCACACTGACACCACCAGCATAGTGTCTGCTCCATCCAATGCAGAATCAGACCTCATAAGTCCCACAAATCACAACCTTGTTTGTGTGAAGGGATGCTCCTTGTGAAAGTGTACCTTAAGTGTTCTTTGAGTAAACACTTAGAGATACTGACTGGGAAACTATCAGAGAGAACACTGTGGGATAGGATTAATGCATATTTGGAAAGGCAAAGTCTGCTTGGGGACACTCGGCGTGGATTTGTGCTGGAAAGGTCATGCCTTACAAACATGATTGAGTTTTTTGAGGAGGTGACAAGGAAGCTTGATGAGGGTAAGGAGTGGATGATATCTACACAGACTTTGGTATTGACACAGTACTAACTCAGTTCCAGGCATCGGTTTTCAGAGTACAATCCTGACATCCTCGGTAAGGAGTCTCTGTACATCCTCCACGTGGAATGTGAGTGGGTATTCTCCTGGTGTTCCGGTTTCCTCCCACGGTCCAAGGACCTACTGGGTAGGTTAATCAGCCATTGTAAATGGTCCTCTGACTGGGGTTAAATCAGGGTTGTTGGGGGTTGCTAGGCCACTGCAAAAATTCAAGAGGGTGGGCAAAAGTACAGGGAAGGTTTTAAGAGAAAATACACACAGATCTGGTTCTGCTAGAATTCTTGGTTATGTTTTCACATTGATTGGGGATCAGCTTTCCTCTAAATCCCAGAGGCTTGTTGCTGAAAGCCAAAAGACATTGTAGCTATTTGGACTGTTTAAATGAGAGAGTGCCCAGAAATAATGCAATGGAAATAAATCTTATTTAACAGGCAGGGACGATTTGCTTACTCATGCCCCAAGAGGTTGCAGCCTTTCAGTGGACCCAAGTTTCTTGAAAAAAAACCAATCTATTTATTTAAAAAAAGAAAGACCATTTGTGTCCCGTCTATGGTTGAAAAATTGAGAAATAATTCTACACCAAGTGGGGTGGAATCCTTATTAGTTTTAAGGACATTAATGTGTGCTAAGTTGAAGTGAAACCATGGTCAACTGGCCAATCCTGCAAAAAAAAACTGGCTTGATGTGGCTCCTTTGAATCCCTTTCAGAACATTTTGAGGTGATTTGCAGTCAACGGACTAATTTGGACGTGTTGAAAAGTCAGAAGTATTGCAGTAAATTTCTGCCTGCGTGTCAACATCTCTGAAGATCTATCCTGGGCCCAACATATTGATATAATTACAAAGAAGGCACAACAGCAACTAAATTTCATTAGGGATTTGAGGAGAATTGGTATGTCACCAAAGATTCTAACAGATTCTACAGATGCACTGTGGTTGCATCACCATCTGGTATGGAGACAGCAATGCCTAGGATCAGAAAAAGCTGCAGATTGTTATAAACTCAGCCAGCTCCATCATGGGCACAACCCTCCCCACCACTGTGGACAGCTTCAAAATGTGAGACCTTGAAAAGGTGGCACCCATCACGAAGGACCCTCACTATCAAGGACATCACCTCTTCTCATTACTAACATCCTGGAGGAGGTGCAGAACTCAATGATTCAGGTAGCATCTGTGGAGGGAAATGACACAAGACACTGTAGATGCTGTAATCTGGAGCCTGAAGATTCACTCTCAACATTCTAGGAACAACTGCTTCCCACCTGCCATTAGATTTTGGAACAGTCTATAAACTGCTACCTCACTATTTACTCTAATTTACACACACACACACACACACACACACACACACACACACACACACACACACACACACACACACACACACACACACACACACACACACACACACACACACACACACACACACACACACACACACACACACACACACACACCCCCCCCCCCCCTTTCAATTTATGGTAATTGTTATGTATTCAATGCACCGCAACCACAAAACAACAAATTTCACAACTTGTCAATGATTCTGAGGTGGGCACAGTAAGCACCCATAAACAGTAATGTGATAATGACCAGAGACAATGAATAATTTTCGATCTGATACACACTCCCTTTCAAATAAGATATCTCATGTCCACTTGATAAGGGAAGTCAGTGTCTCAGTTAAACAACTCATCTGAAGGACAGTATCCCTAGAACTGCAGTGATCCTTCTGTAATGCACTCCAAAATTGGTTGAGAATCTTGTGCTGAATTATTTGGAGTGCAACTTGAATCCAAATCTCACTGGTCAGAATGAAGCACAGTCCTGCTTGTAGCCATTTCTCACCAGAAGATCACAGCCTGTGTGGATCAGAAATAACATCTCCTCCTCGCCGACAATCAACCCTGGCACACCTTAAGGATGTGAACTGAGCCCACATCTCTACACCCATAACTGTGCGGCTAGACACAGCTCAAATTCCATCTATAAATTTGCTGATGATACAACTGTTGTTGGCAGAATTTCAGATGGTGACAAGAAGGCGTACAGGAGCGAGATATATCAGCTGGTTGAGTGGTGTCGCAGCAACAACCTTGTACTCAACGTCAGTAAAACCAAAGAACTGATTGTGGACTTCAGGAAGGGCAATACGATGTAACACTCACCAGTCCACTTAGAGGGATCAGAAGTGGTAGAGTGAGCAATTTCAAGTTCCTGTGTGTAACATCCTGAGGATCTTTCCTGGGCCCAATATATCAATGCAGTTACAAAGAAGGCACGACAGCAGTTATATTTCATTAGGATTTTGAGGAGATTTGGTATGTCACCCAATTTCTACTGATGTACTGTGAAGAGCATTCTAACTGGCTGAGTCACCATCTAGTAGGAGTTGCAGGGGGCGGGGCGGCTATTGCACAGGATTGAAATAAGCTGTAGAAAATTGTGAACTTAGCTCCATCATGGGCACTAGCCTCTGTAGCATCTTCTCGGAGCGATGCCTCAAATAGGCAGCATCCATCATTATGGGCCGCTATCACACAGGACATGCCCCCTTCTCATTGCTACCATCAGGGAGGGGTACAGAAGCCTGACAACAAACACTCAATGATTCAGGAACAGCTTCTACCCATCTGGCATCTGATCTCTGAATGGACATTGAACCCAGGAACAGTACCTTGCAAATGGAACAAGTTCTACACCTGCCTCTATACCACCTCCTCACTACCATTCGGGCTACCATTCAGGACCCAAAACAGTCCTTCCAGGTGAGGTGATATTTCACCTGAGAGGCTGTTGGGGTCATATACTGTGTTTGCTGCTCCTGGTGTGGCCTCTTGTGAGACCCCATGTAGACTGGGAGACTGCTTTGCTGACCACCTACTCTCTGTCCACCAGAAAAAGCAGGATCTCCCAGTGTCCACCTATTTTAATCCCACTTCCCATTCCCAATCTGTTATGTCCATCCATGGCCACCTCCATTGTTGTGATAAGGCCACACTTAGCTTGGAGGAACAACACCTTATATTCTGCATGAGTAGCCTCCAACCTGATGGCAAGAACATCAATTTTTCAAACTTCCAGTAATGTCCCCCCTTTCACCATTTCCCATCCCCTTTTCCCTCCTTCACCTTATCTGCCCTTCACCTCCCTCTGGTGCCCTTTTTCTTTCTTCCACGGCTTCTGTCTCTTTCACCAGTCAACTTCCCAGCTCTTTATTTCATCCCTCCCCCTGCAAATTTCACCTATCAACTAGGATTTCTCTCCCCCCTCCCCCCATCTTTTAAATCTGCTCCTCAGCTTTTTTTCTCCAGTCTTGTCAAAGAGTTTTGGCCCGAAACGTTGACTGAGCTTTTTCTCATAGATACTGCCCGGCCTGCTGAGTTCCTCCAGCATTTGTGTTGCTCGGATATCCAGAATCTGCAGATTTTCTCTCATTTGTGATTGCACAAGTATTCACCCCCCTTTAATATGACACACCAAATCATCACTGGTGCCGTCAATTGGTTTTAGAAGTTACATAATTAGTTAAATGGA
Source organism: Hemitrygon akajei (assembly GCF_048418815.1). NCBI lineage: Eukaryota > Metazoa > Chordata > Chondrichthyes > Myliobatiformes > Dasyatidae > Hemitrygon > Hemitrygon akajei. The sequence goes on along the minus strand of NC_133144.1, from coordinate 64,682,000 downwards.
GATCACCTGTGTGCAGTCAAAGTGTTCAATTGATTATAGTAAAATTTCACCTGTATCTGGAAGGTCCAACTGCTGGTGAGTCAGTAAACTGGCAAAAACTACACCATGAAGACAAAAGAACACTCCAAGCAACTCTGCGAAAAGGTTATTGAAAAGCACAAGTCAGGAGATGGATACAAGAAAATTTCCAAGTCACTGAATATCCTTTGGAGTACAGTTAAGTCAACCATCAAGAAATGATAAGAATATGGCACAGCTCTAAGTCTGCCTGGAGCAGGCCACCCTCAAAAATTAAGTGACTGTGTAAGAAGGGAACTAGTATGGGAAGCAACAATTGTTGCTGGATGCTTCACCAGTCGCAGCTTTATGGGAGAGTGGTAAAGAGAAAGCCACTATTGAAAAAACTCACATGAGCTCTCAGCTAGAGTTTGCCAGAAAGAGACTCTGAAGTTAGCTGGAAGAAGGTTCAAATTGATCTTTTTGGCCCTCAGACTAAACACTGTACATCATCAAAAGCACACTATCCGTACCATGAAGCGTGGCAGCAGCTGCATCATGCTGTGGGGATGC